>NW_024881327.1:21529935-22141950 GCF_018691265.1 Tyto alba | reverse complement strand
GTTCTTTTTTCTCTTTTTGACATGCCATGTTGTAGCCTTACTGCTAAACAGATGACTACATTGGTTCAGGAAGGAAGTTTTTTTCTGATGATTTTGGGAGAAACTCTTACAGGAATTTATTTATGATTTTGACAGTCTTATGACACCTGGAGCATGCTACACTTTCTAAGATCATTTTGGGATTTCACTACACAAGCTTGGCTTTTGTTATGCTCTTCAGAATCTTGAAGCGCATCATCATCCCAACAACAAAGACACAGCTATAGGTCTAGTATTGTTATAGGATTGCAGAAATATTTTTGGCTTATGATGAGTGGCTAAGATAGTTTTTGGGCCCATACATTTGTTAAACAGATGAGGAGTGAAGACAGGATTTGAGGATTTATCTCTGCAGCACTAATCTATGTGCCTTTGTTTGTCTCATATCCCACTTGTGATTTAGAAAGTACATGGCCCGTGTCTCAGCTTCCAAAAGCTAAAAACCTGTTTCTGTTTTTTCATCTTAATGTATACAGTTCTACTTTACTTTCACTTGAACTGCTTCAATCTATCAAGCCTACGGACCCCAAGTTGTACAACAAAAGACAAGTGGGAATAGACACTTAGAACTTAATAAGGCATAAAGAGTAGAGTTTAAAGTTGTAATGTGAAATCAAGCAAGCTGATCCAGGATTTTGTAGGTGGTAGGAAAGGGAATTCCTTCCTAAACCTAAGAGTAGGTAATTTTCAAAAAAGAGACCTTTAAGCTATTTGAACTCCACTATTCAGAAAATCTCATGAGGTAACAAACACTGCTTATGGTATGAAGGTAAGTTCACATATAGAAAAAACAAGACAGAGGAACAGCTGCCCCTCCTCCATCTCACAAACCAGCTGATATAATCAGGATGAGAAACGAATGTTCTCTTCTTGTAAACAGCACTGATTTACTGCCTACATAGCAAAACCCAAATCCCCTCCTAATGACATTAAATTTCTGTCTACTGCCACAGAGGTATGATTTTTTGCTATGCCATTTACACAGAAATGGAAAGAGGCTACTCTTTAATCAAATTGGATACTTTTTTTAAAAAAATGTTATTTGATGAAATATAGCATGGCTGATTAGTGCATTAGTCTATACAAAGGTAATATAATTTAAGGGTGTGTGAATCACCATTAATTGTACTTCAAAATGATATAAAAATATTTACTCTTTTTATTTTTTTTTAAGATTTAATAGAACTTTCTCTTGTTTTCCAAAATTTACTATGGGTTTCCCTTTTCTCCCCTCCATCTTAAAGTTTTGAGTTCTCAGTAATATGTTTGTGGTTGAAGAGCATAGATTGCTTCACTCTCTAAGAATAGAATCTGTATTAAAAGAAAGCGGATCTCTTTGTGAACCTAAGAGTTTTATGAATTGTACTTGGGGCTAATAATTAATGTGAGTCTTCAGTTTCTTGCAAACTGTATTGGGCTTGAAATATAACTGCTTACCTAAATTTCACAAGTATATCACAGGAAATCAAATGGTTTTAGTCCATAAAGTTTATGAAACTTACTGCCTGTGGATAATGCAGTCATGTTTATCCTTCAGCAAGATGATTTATCTCTTGGTGTTTAGCTGAATAGAATACTGTCTTTCATGATTTTTCTCCCCTTGATATATACTTTGTCTACATATTGTTTTCAGAATTCTAATAAGAGGTTCATGAATTTCACAAGTGTGGATATTAATCTATTTGCAAATTATATGTCTGCATCATCTTTCACATCCTGTGTTCACACAGAAGAAACTTCAGTGGTTTTGGGGGGTTTGATTATTATTTATACTATAACTGTAGGCAAACTTACTTTCTTGAAATCTTTTGCACTTCATGAAAGCACAACCAAAACCAAAGATGTGTGTGAACCAGTTTCATTTTTACTAAACAAAGTTTTAAAGTATTCTCACATTGGTGTGAGATATCCTGCCATTTCCTTTGCTCTTTTCTATATTAAAAAAACCACAAACTGTTCAGAAAATTTTAATGTTTATTTGATAGATGTGGGGAAAAAGAAATGTATAAATTTCCAATATTAAGGTCTTATTCCTCTTATTTTTATTCTCTCACATGTCTTGATTGGGATAGACATATCCTCAAAGATCCCTGACAACACAGACTGCCAGAATCAAAGGCATGAGGGACTGTAGAACCTCCTTTCATATGGTCTTGGATAGCTGGATGGACAATTCACATTTCTTCCAGCATAGGACTTTGAGGGGAAGTATCAAGCAGCATATCTTGAAGCTTTACTTGTATATTCCCCTTTCTAATAAATTTTTCATTACACTATTTGTCTTTCCAATAGAATATAAGTGATTATATGTGCAGTATATATGAATATGTTATATTCCACATGGACATATATAAACACTCATACCTTACCTATATGCCTTCAAGACTGCATCCTCATACTCTCACTGTTTGGGATACAAGGGAATCTTATGCTAATTCTCAGTGAATTTACATTAACAGGTTTTGGAGTGAAGAGACAATCCAGTACCTTCATTTGGGAACTCAGGTAAGATCTCCAGACTCTTTTTTGGATCTTTAAACCTAGGAGCATATAAGTGTATAATTATTGCTTGAGCTTCTCTCTGCTTATTTTCTCTTTTTCTTGTTTTGCTTGACCACTTCCAATATCTTTGAATGTAGTTTTGAATTGCAAAATATCAGTTACATGCTGAGAAAAATTCTTTTACTTACTAACATGTGTACTAGCTACACGTAATTCCTCTTTTAACAACTATCAAAGCTGTGTAATAGGTATTCACCCCCCACACCCAAACACCCACCCCAACCTCTCTTACTGAATTGCAAAACAAAAAATTAAAGCTTTTTAGTCTTTCACATGGAATTCATTTGCATATGTTATCTTCTAAACATGTGTTTTTGCAAGATAGTTGTACATTTGCAGGGCTAAATAATTTCATCTCTCAATCCTGTAACAATTTCTGAGACGTATCTACTCCCTTGATTAAATAAAACTACTAGTGATCCTATCACCAGAATGAGAACATGCATGTTATAAATTGCTTGAGAGAGAAACCATTTCAACTCAGTGAATGGCACCTGCCTAGGTAGCTGTTTAATAAGTAAATAAATGTAATGAATAAGTATACTTGAACAAACAGAGATCTATTTATAAAACCATTGAAACTTTTGCTGGTTGGAAGCAGGTTCACTGACTATTTATCAAATATTCACCAACATTGCAGGTCTAAAAAATTTTTGTTAGACCTCTTAATTATTGTCAAGGGTCATTAAAAACACAGATTCTAGGTTTCTCTGCATGGAATCACTGTGTGATTAATTTTTTTTTCAAAAAAAGATCTCTAACAACCTTTTTAGTATCCCAGGGACCAACCCGTGTCCTTTGGAATAACAAGGTTATACTAGCAAATATGAAACAGTAAAATTTCCTGGGCTTCCAGGTTTCATTCTAGTTAGATGAAATGGGGAAGAACCCCAGTAGGCTCTTCCCAGTATCTTAATATTTTGTTTCCAGTAAAAGTTTGTTATTGTACGTATGAATTAAATAATATACAATTAATTATAAAAAACGTTAGTTTGAAATGTTATAAAAATAAAGTGTTACTGTTTTACACTCAATGTTTATTTCTATTGGGATGGAGATTTGGGTTAATTATGAATGGTAATATTCATTCCTACACAGGAAGAAGGGCAAAGTACAAGGACCATTGAACATTACATTTTTCCAGTGTTACCTAATTATAAGAACACCTGTGCTGAATAACTTTCAGCTGATCTATTTGCAGAGTGTTTAATAGTCCTTAAATTCCTCATTTCTTAACAGTAATGGGCCAGCAATGTTTGCACATTAAGCTGTTTAAGAAATATATTGTCAGCAACTGCTCAAAATACTTATTTTCCTGCATTATTTCTAACCAGTGGTTTCTAGCATGGTGCTTACTTGAGATCTATGCAATAAGTACATCAAATATTAGTGGATATTCTGGGTCATTTTTGCTAAGGGTAAAGTGTTTTGTCTTTGCTACAAAGAACTCATTCTAGGGAAAAACAGTGACTCACCTAATCATCTAGAGAAGTTATTTGCATGCTAAAGAACACGAACACTTCTAAAATGTCAAAATGGAAGGTGTTCCTCTCCTTCTCCCTCTCTCATTGTCTCTTGCTTTTTTTTTTTTTTTTTTTTTTTTTTTTTTAATACATGTTACCCTTTGCCCCTCAGTGTACTGGGCAGATTTAAACATCTTCAGTATCAAACACAGTATCTTCTCTGTTACTTTTGTTGCTAGAAAAACTGGAAATAATTATCTCTGGATGCCGAGTATTTAAGTGTAATACAAAAATTGATCCTTTTTTTCACATCCCAAGCCTTAGCAGTGAGTGTTCATTACCAGTCCAGACATAACAGTTTATAGTATCTCTGGAAGAGTCACACAGACAAATGCTAAAGGCTATTAATCTTCTTTTGTTTGCTTGTATCTGTTAAATTTATCTGAAGTTAAATAGAAAACTAGTTCAAGCAGTTAATTAGATGAAAGTCAGGAAGTCAGCAAATGCTTTTAAAGGTGTTCAACCACCAAACTTCCACAGAAATCTATTTGGTTTAGATAACTGTGCAGTTTATGCTGCCATGTCAAGAAAGGATCAGAGGACAACTGTAGAGGGTTGTTTTTGTTTGTTTCTTGGGTTTGTTTTTTTTTTTGTTTTTTTTTTTTTTTGTACGTGGGAGGAGGAGAGTAGTTAAGATATGCTGCAGTGCAGGCAGATGTTGTAAATTCAGAGCCAAGATTATTGCAGGAGTTTCTGTAACCTGCATTGTAGAAAAAGTTGTGCTATGACCATAATGATTCACGATGAATTTAAGATATATTAATTTAAATTCTCTGTTTCCCTCTCACCCTGGAATATCTCTGACTGCTATGGGAAGCATTTATGAGCCTCCTTCAGCCATGTGGATATCTCCCAGGTTGTTCCTCTCCATAATCTCTTTCCTTCAGTGGTTTAATAAGATGCTGTGTGATCTAGTTTTCTCTATCTGGAAAACTGGTGTTTGTCATTTGGATCAAAGTATTCCTATGGAATGGAAAGGTCCCAGAAACAGTCTTAGTGGCTCAGTTATAGGAAGATATATATTCCCTTATCTTTCCTGTTGGACTATGTTTTAAGAGTTAGCCTCAGAAACAAGGCAACAATGTATGTCTGTAAGAGGAAAACAATTATGGAATCTAAAACAAGTATAAAAACATGTTATGTAAAATAAAACTATATAAGGCAATATTAATGAGATGTTTAGTTTCACCTCCTTTAAAGAAGAAAGTGCGTGGATCTAGATTCTAAATTAGTTTCTCCTAACCTGGAATTCAGTGTTGCTCAGTTTCTAACATAGCCTGAACCATAAACAGATTTCTTATACCTGGAATTTCCCACTGACAACCTTGCTATGAAACACAAAATGTAAGGATTTCACTGCGCATTTGTAGTGTATTTTAGAGGGCAACAACAAATCTGAACTTGATTTTTGACACAAATTGTGGTATATTTATAAAGTAGGGAGAGCTTCTGAGAATCCACACTGCTTCAGTGTAAATCTTCAATGTTCATTGTAAATGCTCACAGACATACAGTGTGTTAATGAAGAGTGGACAAAGGTTGTAATTTCAGATATCTTCAACAGGTATGAATCTGTAAGGGCTGTCATGTTTAAGTTAGACATCATACTCAAATTTTGTGTATACTTTATATCAATTTAGATTCCCTTTGGTATGCATATCTATCTGGATGTATCTGATTTTTGGCTCATAATTCTTGAAACTCCAGTCTAGGCACTTGAAAAGGGAATGTGTCTTCAAGTGCAAGAAGGTCTAACTTGTCAAATGATAGACATTGCTTTCTGCACTGGAGCAAGTGGTTTTACTTATTCTAAATGCAGATCTGTGCTCACTGAAGGCTCAGAAGTTGATTTCTGAGAATTCAGGCTCACGAAGACCCAGAGATCACAAAAAATATGCAGACATCCCTATATGTCAGGCTCGCACTGAGCTTTTCCTCCTCTTTCTCTACTCTCCATTTGATAATTTTAGTCATGTATAAGAGAAAGGCTGCTGCTATCCACACTAAGCAGACTGGATTGGCCCTGAAGCAATCACTTGACATTGGTGGGAAAAAACAGCAGGGATCTTGGAAGAAGTGAGAGAGGTGGGAACATTTTGCGAAATAATTCTTTGAACTGAGGCCGAAAATGGACTGTGGCTGTGAGACACTGTGACTGGGAACAGGTAAAGAAGGAGAAGGAAGGGATTTTGTTTGAAACACAAGTATTAATGTTGGCTCAAATATGTTAGGAGTAAGCCAGGCATTGAATAAAGGGTCTTCTGTTTCAAAAGTGCATTAGAAACAAAGGGAGAAGGGACTGAAGGTGTTGGGGAGGTTCGTATAACCCACTCAGTTTAGAAGATATGTTGGAAAAAAGTCTTAAGATTAAACAAATTCTTTAAAAAAAAACATTGTGCTTGTATTATTATTTTTCTTAGTAATACTTTCAGAATCAGAATAAAATCTGAGTTCAGAAAGAGATGTGAAGAATTAATTACAAGAGAGGAGCTGTGCAATTTTAGAACATAATATCTATATTTGACCTCTGCTGACAATGTATCTGGCAAAGAAAGAAAGATGGAGTTGAAAAGATGTATGTGACTTCTGGGTGCACAGGACCTTAATTAAACGAGGGAGTAAAATTGTAAAGGAAGTTGTGTTGGCAGTCTTTATTTTTTCCTGACTGCCAATCAGAAAGGCCTCCCTTCATTTATTAAAGAAAATGGCAGATTTTAGATATAAGCTTGTTATTAACAGCAAGTGTTTAGGGTTGGAAGTGTAATTAACACATGGGAGCAAGAAATGGGTGGTGTGTTTTTGCATCAGCTATATTCTCAAGGGTCTTTTGGAGTCAATATTTCTTTAGACTTAGGAATAGTAATTATTGTGTAGCAGGAACCTCAGCTAAGCAGAGATCTTTCTGACTTTTTGCTCCTAAGGTAGGGTGCTACCTACTTTCTTTCCGAGAGAATGTAATGATTTGAACATTTAAGGACCCACATTTCTGCAATGAAGAATTTAAAAAATGTATCAATAAGCTATTGATAAGCATATATACTGTTTCTGTTTCTGGCTTTATGCTGAGCAGAATGTCAGCAGGTAACATCCCATGCCTTCATGGCACCTTTTACTAATTTAACAGTACTAAATACAAATCACAGTGCAACATTCTTAGTAGGCTCTTATTTTATGAAACTTTTTTTATCATTTTCCTGCATGGGGGTAAGGACAACTAGCATTTATGTGTCTATCAGTTGTTCCCACAAAATATTTGAATTTCTTACATGCACAGAACAAAAGTGAATAGCTTTCTCTCTTGTCTATTTGAGAACACTGATGTTTGGGTTTGCTAGTGTATGCGACCTGCTTTGTTCACACTGCAATAGAACTATGTCAGTGACTTTAGAAGCAACAGGGGACAAGTTAATTTTCAGATTACTCTGAGTCCTTCAAGACTGGAACACTCTTATTTACTTACTTAAATTTCTCAAAAATCTAATTTAAAATTTTTATTTTATGCCATTGTGGCATAGCAGTAGGTCTTTCTGTAGGTTGATATCCTTAGTTAGATGAAATGTAATTTTCCACACATGATTCACAATACTAGGGAAACCTTTGTTCCTCTTATTGTCTTTTGAGCAAGTGATATTTGTGATATCCTTAATGTGGTTAGTTGTTTACCAGGCTTCTTGTTGTAATAATTGGTCTTAGAACTGTTATTTGCATAGAATGAAATTTAGATTCTTGCTTAATCTAGCTGTAACCTGACATCTTGAGTTCTTTCTAAAACTGTTCAAAGCCTCTGGTAATATAACTTTTCCCCTTTACACCCACTTCTTGTCAAAATATCTAAACAGATGTTCATACACTTCTAGACCTTCAAAATCGTGTGTATTTTCTACTAAAACAGCCTGATTTCTGGACACAAACCAAATAGCAGTCTGGGAAAACATTGTATTGAAAAGGGAGTGTTGAATATGCACCTTGTATACACATGCTATGTGTTTTTAAAGACACCTGCCAGAATACTGCAGATGTAAGAGGTATGGGAAAACTTTCGGCATCAACCAACTCTACTGGAGTTTTTTGTCTTGTAGGTAGTGAAAAATATTCACTTCTTGTATAACAGTTGTATTTCTTTAGGTTAATATTGATATGAAGAGTTTGGAGGTTCTTTTCTTTTCTTTTCTTTTCTTTTCTTTTCTTTTCTTTCTTTTCTTTTCTTTTCTTTTCTTTTCTTTTCTTTTCTTTTCTTTTCTTTTCTTTTCTTTTCTTTTCTTTTCTTTTCTTTTCTTTTCTTTTCTTTTCTTTTCTTTTCTTTTCTTTTCTTTTCTTTTCTTTTCTTTTCTTTTCTTTTCTTTTCTTTTCTTTTCTTTTCTTTTCTTTTCTTTTCTTTTCTTTTCTTTTCTTTTCTTTTTCTTTTCTTTTCTTTTCTTTTCTTTTCTTTCTTTTCTTTTCTTTTCTTTTCTTTTCTTTTCTTTTCTTTTCTTTTCTTTTCTTTTCTTTTCTTTTCTTTTCTTTTCTTTTCTTTTCTTTTCTTTTCTTTTCTTTTCTTTTCTTTTCTTTTCTTTTCTTTTCTTTTCTTTTCTTTTCTTTTCTTTTCTTTTCTTTTCTTTTCTTTTCTTTTCTTTTCTTTTCTTTTCTTTCTTTTCTTTTCTTTTCTTTTCTTTTCTTTTTTTTCTTTTCTGTATTGTTAGTGTTTACCTTCTGCTACTTCTCATTTCTTGCTTTGAATTTGTCCAGTCATGTTCGTAGGACAAGTGAGACATTCCCTGAGGTATGACTGATGGGGTAGCTATATTCATTCCTGACATTATCCACTCAACTAGGTACTCCATTTCCCCTGGGAGATATTTTTTTTTTACTTTTTTTTTTTTATAATATCATTTTTCTACCATTCCAATGAGAAAAAAACTCAGGATCATGCCGAATACCCTTCAGAGGGGCATTTTTCCCAGGTAAAATTTTAACAGGTCCCTGCTTCCATCTTTCAGATATACATATGCTCAGTTTCTGTAGAAAACAACAGTCAGTGCAAGTTCTTTTACCTTAGTTCAGTCTGGCTTCTCTTTCAGTTTAACTACTGCCACTTCTGGTAACATGTGGCCTTGTATTCCTGTTGCCAACTTCAATTAAATATAATAGTCCATTTGCTTTCCTTCAGATTAATAGCTGCCTCCAAGGTAATACTGCCCATCATTCCCCATGAAGAATTCCTCCCACTATAGTCATTCTCTTTCCACATTTTTCACACTTGACTGGTGTTTTTGAACACTGCAAAGTGATATTATACACTGTCATTCTTATCTCTTTTCCCAAATAGTCTTCTCTTACCTTACACGTGGTCCAGAGTCTGTTATCTATGTGCTTGGAATTTGAGAAAAGTTTCAGGTGCCATTTTGGATTATTTGTCATGCTTTTTCTTGTCAGTCTTGGTCATGAAGTCAGCAAAACTGACCTTCTCCAATCAGTTTCTTTTTGAGTTGGACACTCTCTCATCTTTGGCCCATTTTTACTGGATTGTTAAGCATAAACCGTGAGCTTTCCATCCCTCAGGAACTGGGACAAACCATACAGCTTAGTCCCCGCAGTGGTGTTCTATCTCCCTTTCTTGAAGCTCCTCAAAAAATGCCGATCTTCAGAATTCATTTGTACTTGCTTTTGTTTTTCATCTTATTTTTGTTCCACCTCTTTGTTTAAAAATGCATAAATTGCATTTCTCTTTTTTATGCTGAGACAATCCTTGTCAGAATTCTGTGTTGAAGAACACAGTAGCTGTTGGCTAAAAATAAAGACACAAAATACAGAGGAAGTCTTGGAAATGGCAGAGTATTTCAGTTCTTTTTTCTAAATACATGTATCTGACACTTGAACTGGCCAAACCAGAGTATTGGGGAAAATAATACAGAAAGAGACATAGCCATTAAGTCTGTGCTTCAGGCAACTTGTTTTGGTTGACCTGTTATCATTCTTAGTTACAGCTTTGTGTTGCAGTGCTCCCCTTAAGTATCTTTTTAAGATTTCCTTTTCCTAGTGTTTTGTATGTGAATAGTTCTACGTTGGAGCAGGAAAAGTCATTACTCCTTAAATGAATAATATTAGTATAGTCCCTGAAGACCTTGGCAGGTGTTTTTGTTTGTTTGTTTTTATTTTTTCTCAGCAGAGATCTCCTGTTTCTCTTGTTTGGATTCTATTGGAAGTATTGATATATAGCTCATTGCTCTTTCAGGTGTTATACTATAATCCTTAGTCTGTCTCTGTAACATATTCTTGAAAGAAGACACAGAAGATTCTTTGGACTTTCTATAATGAAGTGTGATTGAGCTGTCCTTGTGTTCTCTCAAAGCACCTATTTTAAACTAGTGCCCTAAACCCACTTGTAATACACTTTTGATTCTGCCTCAGATAAGTATAATTATTGTCTATTTGGATACAGATTCTACTGGAAAAACTCCAGACAGAACTTCACCCATAGCCAATTTCTGTGTTGCAGGTTTATTATCTATTTCTTCCACTCTCTTTCTGACATCAACCTCTCTTCTCTATTTCTCACATCAGCAAGAAAGACACAAACAAAGCTGCTTTATTGCCTTGTAAGAATCATGTATCTAGGACAAGAGCTTGATAATGTGACATCACAGAAGAGTCAGAGGAAAAGGTTTTGATGCATCCCTTAATTTGATCTTAAATTTTCACCCCACTTCACACCCCCCCACACTACCCCTCCCAGTAATTTCATACTTGTTCTACAAAAAGGTATGTTGAGTGAGAAAAATAGGACTCCTACGTGAAATTGTTTTCCATAAAATTCTTAGAGGCGATGCTGAAAAGTGCTGTCAAATCTTAAACCTCAAAAGAACAGTGTTTTCTGCCAGGAGATCCTAGTCAGTTATGATACCAAGTAAGAAAAGAAATCAGACTCTATAAAGTCTGTGTCATTAAAGTATCAATTAAAATACTATTTGCTAAAGCTAACACAATTATGAAAGAGAGAATAGTATAGGTAACTTTTCATTTCTTCAGATGCTGGGAACCCCAAGTTGTGCAGCACCAAACGTGCCTCCAACCAGTCTGCAGCACATTTTGCAGGCCCCATCTGTAGAAAGGGTTACTCCATTTTAATCATTTGAACTATTATCAGCTTTTCTTACAAGAAAACAGATCTATTCATCCTTTCTGTTGTCAAACAAAGAGGATGTTCACCTGAGAACTTCTTGCTGCACTTTTAGATAAAGGCAAGGTGATGCAGGAGGTATAATTGCTGGAACCAAGGGAGAGTTGCCTCCAGGATCCTCTTCTACAATGAGCAGACTGAGGTTATCCAGCAGGCAATGGGTTTGTACAGCACAACACTGGCCTAAAGGCTGAACTGTACGTGCAGTGAAGCACAACACTGCACAGCGCAGGTCTGGTCCTACTCAGGTTAACTGTTGTGTGGATCACTAACTCTTCTATGTACAATGGTCAGGATCACTACGAACCTATATTTTTAGAAACTGTAAACAATTGTGTATGTTTGGTATCTTTCTTGCTAATAAAAATGTTGAAGATCATACCAGTTTGGAAGATAAAATTTCCTTTCAACCATTGAGTGGCTCCCTGCAGGTGAGGGTTGAGGCACAGAAAAGAAACAATAAAAAGTCTTGGCCTCATCACTTGCCTGTGGTGTTCTTGTTTGGTGAATAAAGGAATCAAGTCATTACATTGTCAGTGTGTCAGCTTCTCTGTGCATGAAAGAAGGATTTCAAAAATGCTGAAGTAGGATGTGAGCACTTAAGAAGATCAGGTTCTTTTGAAAATCCCAGACTAAATTCAAATGATTTTAATGGATCTCAACATTTTCTCCCTCTTTGTATGAGGGGGAAAAAAAAACAACCTTTCCTCCTGCGTAGTTTTCTCTTTGATGGAACAAAATATCACTGTTGTATACAAGCTTTTATTTTTGCCCAGCCCACAAGTTGCTCAACTATATTAGCTGAGGGAAATGTACATTCTGAAATATATCAATCTCAGAACTAGACATGCTTGACCTACTTTGATGATGTGTTTCAAGGTGACAGAAGGCACTTTAATGGTGCAGGACTGCAATGCATCTCCAGACTGAGAGTTAACAGTAGTTCATAAACTTCCTTCTTGATTACCATTATTCTATGCTTTGCGTTTAGGAAACTGGTTTAAATATACTGTAGCTGGGTTATGATATGACTATTAATAAAATACTAACGTTTAGCTTGTTAGGTAGCACTAAAGCGTTTTACAGAAAATCTAAGAATGGGAAGAGACAGAGAACCTGAGTGAAGGGGAAAAAAAATCCAATTTTAACCCATTCTAAAAATTCTCAGTTTACTTTTTTCCTCGTGTCTGTTCAAATCAAATAATTAAAGTTGAAAAGACAATTTGATTGGGACTCTTTATTTCCAAAATCAGTTTTCTTAAGGAATAACTTGGGAAAAAGATTGTGTCACTGTCACTTTATAGTATCTGCACATGTTCCCAGCCATCCTTTTGGGGAAAGCTATTACAGGTAATAGATGCTGCTTCTGAATGAAGATGTATTTGGCCAAATGCTGCCCTCAGCTATGTCAGTGGAACTGCCAATACATCAAAGCCCATGAAATGAGTGATTTTCCAGTGGTATAAGTGACGGCAGATTTTGTCCTACTGTATTGAAGAATGTAGGCAGTTTAAGAAAAACATTAAGTCTTTTCGTCTGCTTATAACTTCTAGTAAAAGTACATGGAGTCACCTGGCAGAATGAAGCTCTCCTGTAGAATATTTCTGCAATCTCAGTTACTCGACAGCTGTCCAGCTGATTCTTTAATTCATTAAGCTGTGTGCTTCATTATTACATTTTATACTGTAGCCCTGAGAATATGTGCCCTCTTAACCTTTAAGGGTATTTTAATCTAGAAATCTCTCTCCAGAGAAAATGCGTTGACGAACTGCAGTAACTAATAATTATGTGAAAAATTTTCCTGACAGATTTACTTTTATGTTAAGTGATTATAGTTATTTTTTTCTTTTTATATCATATTAACATTTTAAATTCACAGAAATTTGGAAAATTTATGAAATGTCTACAAAAATTGCTTCTAATGTTTGAAGCAGGACAATTCATCACTGACTTTTTTTTTATTAAGCTCTCAATAATTCTCTTTCAAGAGTTAGACAGGAAGGTTTGGGTTGTGCTGAACCTTAAGCTCTCAAGTAGAGTTCTTGAGTTGGAGTTGAACTATGTAGTCCACATCAGGTCCATGGTAACCCAAATCCATTCTGGTAATCCAAACTACTGGTGGGAAAAATCACTTGACTACTCAAACAATTGCCCGTCAGCCCGCAAAATCATGTAGTCTGTGGAGAACCTTTCTTACATGTGAACCACTGCTGGAACTCCTCTCTTCTCTTGTATTAGTGATGCGATTCTGTAGCTTTTTCCCAAAAGCCCAATAGTTGAGAACATTGACTACTTTCCCTTTCTTGCATCCCTTGCTATTGTAGATTTCCATAATGTGATTTGATGTGTAACAAAATATTTAACAAGGGTGATATTTAAAGTATTATTGCTGTCTGGGTAAACATCACTGGGATGAAGTGAGAATTAATGTAGCACAGCTATTGTTTCAGGATTTCTGCTTGCTTAGTCAGTCATATTTGCATGCATCAGTCTTGCTTTTTGGTTTAAATCTTTGCATCTGAAGCAGACAGATGTGTTTCAAAAATCTAAATAAATCTGCAAGGCTCTTTCACTGTCACTACAGTTTAGCAAATGCTGACCTCACATAAACTCATATTGGTTTCTATGTATGATGGGCAAACCACAAACTGTCCTCAGTTTGGGTTTGTTTCAGATATTTGGCAAAGTACACGTCTGAGTCCTCTGAAATCTAATGAAAAAAAAATACCAAATGAAAACTTTCCCATGTGAACTCTTGCATTCAGCTTCTCATCTCAATGGGTAATAGGACAGCAGGAGTTTCCTTCATGGCATCAGGTTTTCTTGCATCCAAATTCTCACATGTTCTAACAATTTAGAAGCTCAGTGAAGTATATTATTAAGTGGAGATAATAGCTCCTCTAACTTTATGAGGAAGTGTCTGGTTTTACTGTTGTATTTCAAATTCATCTATGTCACTCTGAAAAAAATCTGCCAGAAATTATTCTTGTTGTCATTGATCCATTATCTCAGCCTATGAGAACATGTTTAGGTTTTATTTCTTTGTTTGTCTGTGGTTTTTATTTTTTTTTTGTTAAGCTTTTTGAGGGATTTCTTTGTTGTTATTTTTGTTTGTTTGTTTATTTTTACAGTTAAAGAATTTAATAGATTTTTCAGGCTAAATATTCCCTTAGATTTAAAATATACTTGTAACTTTAACAATAAGTTCTTTTGGAACAGAAATCTTTGCCCAAGTCACGTAGCAAGCATGGCATATTTTCTGCATAGAATTCATTAGCCCTTAGAATTTATTTTCATATGAGTACAGTTCCTGTAAAATAGGACTGGGATAAAATAGGACAGATCTAGTGACCTGATATTGTGAATGCATGCAAGCATGACTAGATCCAGGTGGATATACATTAGAGATGCTTTCACAGCTTGGCTTATCTTTTTCAGCACAGATCAGTCTCCAGTTCATGTTTTTAGAGTCAAAAAATTTCTTTGGCAAAAAATATTTGGAAGCCTTAGGATATTTTAAAAAATATGACATCAATGGGTGCTTTACCATTTCAGAATAAATACAATTTATTGACTTCTAACTCTAATTCTGGCTAGTCCCTCTCTTTCTTCCCACTCCTCTTATCAATATGCTTTGTTTAAATATGGATTTTATCGATTCAGGCCATTATATAGTAACATGGTCCAGACTGTGACATGAACAACAAAGTCACCTCATATCTGTTCTTAGGAATGGCTGTGAAATATTTTTCAACTCTACCTGTGATCATTTAATTTTAGGACTTTTTAAAACTGAGCTATTTCTATGTCTAGACAGTACCCAACCCAAAAAGGCACTAATTCTAGTGGGGATCCATCCAGCTAGCACTCCAGAAAACCAAATACCACCCCAAGTAAAATAGTAAGGTCTAAAAGAACGGCTCTGTGTGAGTGCTTCTTATAAATAAGAATATTCATGATTTGAATGAATCTGAATAGCTTACCTTTGGGAAAAACAACTCTGAGATGCAGAACAATATCAGTTATGTATTGAAAGTGGGCAGGTTTTTCAGTGAGAAATCAGCAGGTCCTACTAGCTTTTAAAAATAATTTATTTTTCCCCTGGAAGTTCTTTATAGTGTCTACAAGCTGTAAATACCCATGAACCTGTGATGTTCTCCTGTTCCTTTGATGCAAACATGGTAGTTTCTGCTTTGTGCTAACCTTTATGCCATTATTTCAGTAAATTTTCAGTGTTTATCATCCTCTTTCACTTTCCTAAGACAAAATCTTACATTTGATTGTTATGAACCCCTCAGGAAATACTTGTTTGAGGGAGCTGGTCCATTTCAGTTACTTTGCTAAAGAAGGAAGACTTTGCTACAAGGATGTTTTTTTTTATTTTAAATGAAATCAAATACCTAATAAGACTTACACATGTTGCACATTGTCTATGCAGTAACTTCTCTGAGAAAGATGATTGATAGCATAAACAATATTCTACACCATTAAATCTTATACTGTAAAGTAGTTTTTGCAATACATGCTACCTTGTATTTTTGTGGCAAAGCAGTAGCAGTAAAACACTTAATTCTGAGGGAGTTTAGCATATCTTTTATAAAAAAGTTTACTTCAACTCAGTTATTTCAGTAGATATCTCAACATCTGTCCATCCCTTTCCTTCTGTTGCTTCTCCCTCATTCTCCCAATTTCAGATGTAGTTTCTCTGGACAAGTCTTTACAGCAAGCATACTCAATCTGTAATAATACAAAGAGTCACTTCTGCTCCTGCTTGGGCTTTCAGTGAGGACAGTACATGCACTACAAACTTACATGGGTTGCAGGGATACTTAGTCCACACAGAGACCTAGACTGCTACAATCTGAATATGTGCAAACTCTTTTTTTTAACAGTTTGCAACTCAATCAAAAATGCAGACTGATAATTCAGAGAAACAGTAGTCTAGACTTTTTAACATCTGCTCTTAGGCAAGAATTCACAACTTTGTTTTCAAATGGTTAAATAGCAGGACTTTAAATTTACGCTTTGTCAAAATGTCAGATTTGAGATCTGACATTACAAAAATGTAATTTCCCCAGACTAATTTTTTAAACGACCATTATGATTGTGTTTTACCCAAAAGCAATGGCTTGAGGCAGATATCCACCATAGATGACATCATCTCAAGTAGATACATTTTGGGACAGCTTTTTATAAGCAACTGAAAATTTTTTCCTTCATGGGGAAAAGATGGTGTCTCTGAAATGGGGCAGGATGAGCAACCTGCTTCTTAAAAAAAAATGGCCTAACATGGTACAGGGTGTGCTTAATAACTAATACATCATTACTAGTTAGAACTCAAATAATCAGGATTCATATATATATATAATTGCAGATGTTCTTTAATACGAGTAGATGGTTCAGAAAGAAAACACTGTGCCAAGAGAATAATAAATAAATTATGTCAGAGTATGCTTTTTCATCTTTAATCCATAAAAATACCCTATTATTAATAAAAATCTTTACTGAACTTGTACCCAAAGCAGAGTCAAAACTGTGCTGTATCTAGCAGGACCATAATTACTCTTCTAGGCAATAAAGGGGTTAACTGTTTGTTGTTCTCATTAACAGTTGCAGAAGGAAATGGTCCTTCACTAATTGGCAGATATTGGCTTAACAAAACAAGGCGGGACTGGAACACTAACCAGCACATGTTAGATCAGCAGTGAAATTAAGAGATAATATATACCTGCTGATGATACAGATGTTACTCATTTGAAATCATCAGGTCAAAACTAAAAGTGATGGAAGGGGACATACCTAAATTTCCTTGAGTTCATCCATATTTCTGGTGACTTCTGATCATCTGCAGAGAGAATCACAGAATTTGAAAATACTGCCTGTATTGGCTTAGTGAATGGATTTTTACATCTAGTCCTGACTAAGAATAGGTGTGTCTTTTATATCGTAAAGATAGAAAAATCGTAGGTTTGAGTGGATGGCACCAAATTTTTTTCTAAAATAGTTTGTAAAATAAAGTATAAGCAGTGGATTTGTCTCAGACATATGAAATGGCATTATTGTTGCATTGTATACAGTCCATTGAATGTGGGCAAGGATTTGGGTATGAAAAATGGCTGCGTAGTACAATTAGCAGTCTTGTCATAATCTAAAACATAATGTATCAGGTTCTCTAACTTTGCTTTTAAAGTTTGTCTTCTGCTATACGAATGGTATAGGATTAACTGCCAGAAGTAGAAAAGATCATCCAGAAGACTACAAAAGCTTCTGATATTGTTACAAAAATAGAGATTAAAGTTAAGACATTAAAGTTGAGGCAGAAAAGCATGGTATACTCCAGTATAAATAGGAAGGCAGATCATCTAGAATAACAAATGTTTCTCTGGAGTTGCCTCTCCAGGAAAGCTGTCTAATATGTTGTCTAAAACTAGTAATACTGAACATGCATTGGTGTGATACAAGATGAAATACAAACATCAGCATGACATAATGAAAAAGAAACGCTTTGGCTCTGTTATTCTTTGTTGGATGGATTTAGGTGAAGGTAGCAGAAGAGGAATCAATTGATGTAGACTGCATAATTATCACCCCATATATCACTAATCATCCTGTGGACTTAGATTTAATGGCTAGGAGACTTCACTGCATGGTCATTCTGTCAGTCAAACCCAAGCCCTGCTGACACTGCAGAGGACGTGAAACCCTTAGCTGTGTGAGTGTGAGCATTCATGTTTATTCCAGCTGGCTGCAACTGGTAGAAAGCAAACATTACTGCTGCTAATATTCTTGGGACATTGCATGATATGCTTGCTGAGATGAAACACAGGCAGGGACTATTTCACCTCAGTTTTCTCTGAGGAATTGTAAATTATTCTCATGAGATATTCAGAAACACACACAAGATCGGCTGTTTATCAGCCTGTTTCAGATGGGTTAGTGTAATGGTTTCTACAGAAATTCTCACTCCTTGTAATTTAAAATATGGGTCCTGGAGCACCAATATATGAAATTCAGTGCAGCAAGCCTTAAGGAGAAAAGGAGTTTTGCCAGCCAGCAGAGGAAGAGGCAAAACCTCTCCCCTTTAAAATGCAAGGTATAGCTAGATTAGAGGATTGTATTTCTACCAGCAATCTGAAAGGAACTGCTAGGATAGGAAGTAAGCAAAAGATGGGGATAGTGGGACAGAAGGGGATATTTTCTCTGGCAATATACATACAGAGGTTGAGAAGGCTTCAGTGTCTTTCATTACTTCAGTTTTCTTATTTGAGATTGTTTGGAACTTTTTTCCCCAGACCTGCTCAGTCTTACGCAGCCAGAATAAGAACAAATTCTGCTGATTTACTGTCTCACACGTATCAACCTTTCCTTTTCACTAAATGCTTATCGTCATTGTCTTTTATTATGACTGAGAAGAGATTACCCCTTGCCATCACACTGATTGCTGTCATTTCTGCACAAGGGTAAGAGAGATTTGGTAAGTAGGAAGTTTCAGACAAGTAGGCATTCCTGGAAGGGGTTTCAACCCTCTGCTTAATGGTGGTTGGGAGTGATTTTAGGCAGCAGGCAACAAGGGAGGTGAAAAGGTCATGTGAAAGGCATGGATTTTCAACCTTATCAGTGCCTCTTATGTGATGGGAGAAAAGCAGAGTACAAACAACTGTCTGGCATCAAATTAAAAGATGGGTATGTTAGTAGCACACACCTGGAATAATCAAATGAAAATTATGATCTTCAAAAGTCTAGTTCAATGCACTATAGTAGTCTTGTCCAAGTCAGCAAAGATGTAGATTAATTCAGCCTTGCCTCTTGATTTTTTTCTTGCTTAGTTTGAGACAGATTGTATTTATTGAATAGGCCAGCACTAGACCAAACTACAACACATTTAATCCTTAAATGTCAGTTGATTTTATGAGCTCACATTTAACAAAAGAAGATGCAGAGTAAGAGACTCACAGATATTTATGTGTAGACCAAACATTTGTTGAAAATTACAGAGATAGAAAAGGATATATAATATTTATAAAAGTACTGGGCTGAGATAAAGGGACAAATAATAAAAGAAGCTAATGATCAGCTGTTGCTCCAGATATAGGGAAAGAAAAAGAGCAGGTGGTGTTGGCAGCACAGTTGCAAAGCCATCTACATTTTATTCTGAGAGAAACAGCATGTGAGACTTTGAGCCTATATAGGCAAACTGAAGAAATTCCAAAAGTATGTGCTGACACACATGGGAAAGGACACATACTTAGTGAACATGTGTTTTGGACACTTCCTTTATTTCTGTTGTACCCTCTATATCCAATATGTAGTAATGTAGTTATCTGTTGGATTATTTTTTGTTGCTCATCAATCCACTATATAAATCATAAACCAAAATATGTAATAGTTTCTTTTGTGCAACCATCAGAAATCTGTTCCTTATATGGTGCTGGGAGAACTGTTCTGCTTATGCCCTAAGATTTCAGTGGTATTATAAAAAAAGGTCATTTACCTGAGTCTCTGAGTTGCTTTATGGGAGAAAGCCTTATCTTCCAGTCTATTTGTAACATTAGACAGAAAATCATTTTTCTTCTGATACGGCTTTGTGTCCAAGACTAAATTTTTACTTCAACCGAAGTCATGCCAAAGCACATGCTGCCTGCAGGGCAGAATTCTTGTTACTGTTTTGGAGCAGCATTATATTTCAGAATGGTTCTACATTTCAGGCCTTGCTTAATAGCACAAGTACTCTAATACAGATCTACTTGCAGTGAAAGAGCTGTCTTAATAACAATATTCCTAGAGTTACAAAGATTTAATTCTGAGCATTTTCAGCAAAAACTCTATTTTTTTTTCACGTTGTTAATAATTTTAGGGATTACTTCAGGGAAGAGAGCAATCTTTTCACAACATATATTAATTATCATTATAGATTATTAATGATGAGAAAGGGTGATGAATGAGAGTACACATGTATATAAAGATGTTGTAAAGCCAGTGGAACCTAACAAAACAAATTTCAGTGTTGAGATTATATTTCTCATTTGTAATTTTCCTTTTATGATGAAACCTGACTGAAGTGGAGAATTTTTATAATTGCCATTGATGCCTAGATAAAATTTGAATTGTTCCTTTAAAAATTGCCTCTCCAAACTCTTAGTGGAACTCTGTTAAATGTTTTCTCATACAGTAATATTTCATGCAAAGATTGAAATAAGTAGGTGAGATGTTTTCTCAGATTATATTATTTCTTTTTAGTATTAAGAAATGGAAAAGACTATATTTTATCATCACATTACTGTACTAGAATTTCTCTATATTGTAAACTACAGAGTTTTTACAAAGACTGCTGCTCTGTACCTATTCAAACTGGAATGTATCTGTAGCATGAACAGTTCATTAAGTCTGAAGCAAACAATTATTTTTTAGTAGCACAGAAGGAAACTCCCAAAGATTTCTCCTATTCCTTAGATTAAGCATTCCCCTTCGTTGTGCAGCGGTGCTTCATTTACAAGTACAACGCACCTTCACTAGGCAAGGGCACCACCACCTACATCATGGTAGGTGAGTTGTCAGGCCCAGTACTCACCGCATGGTGTTAGTGTACCGTAATGGCAGGCCAGGCCTCGGCGTTTGGGCATGGTGGCACAGGCGACACGGCCTTTTCCAAGTGTGCTTAGTAACAAGTACCTCGCCCCCAACCTGCTGCTGTTCTGGGCGCTTTGCCCAGAAGTCTCCCCAAGAAATCCTAATCCCTGACAGCAAGAGGAATCATCCTCCATGTGCCTCTCTGTAGAGATAGCAGAAGACCCAACTGCAAAATGCTGCTTGGTGCTTTTCTCTGCAGTGCTTTAAAGTACATCTGCAAACCTGACAAAATGGCAGTGTCCCTGAAGTACAGTGGAGGCGGCTGTTGAACTCGGGTGGCTGATCATGCTAAGCAGTGATGAAGAGTGAGAAATAGAAGAGTAAAAAAGACCAGTAATATGTAAGACACTTATATATCGGTATTCATTTTTGTCACAGTGAAATTGTAATTTTTGTGCCAGTGTTGATAAACTGTTGTTGTGCTTAATAAACCTCAGGCTCACAATAGCAAATTAAACTGATAGTGATTTTTTTTTTTTTTTCAAAAAGAATGGTGAAGAAGACAGCTGGGATAATTAGGTTTCTTGTGTTCTCATCAGAACTTCAGTTTCATATCGTTGCTCTTCAAGCCGCTTGCTAGCTCAAAATAAAGTGGAAATTTTTACACAGAAGTCTTAGGAAGAATTATCATATAGATCTCTCTCTTGGGTGATACGGTTTTCATTAGTGTACTGTTTAGAATATAGGTAATGGAATGGTGGTTTCAGATAATTTTTGCTGAGGGGAGTAAAAAAAAAACTTTCACATCTGAAGAAGTGTTGTAAAGGGAACTGAACATCCTAATTTGAATCTCCTGTTATCTGTGTACTGAGGAAAAAAAAAAATAAAAAAAAGAATAGATGAATAGATGTTTGCTTTAGATTTTTCCAGAAAATATACTTAAAATGGCAGAAGTATTTCCATTAACATTCCACTATGAATGTAGATAATACCCAGTACAACATAATTTTATATTTGTTATATAGAACATAAAGTTCCAAAAGGAAATGGTTGAATTAATACTGGAAGAACTGAATTTATATCAAATGTATCATTATTCTCTGGTCTCCAGAAATAATTAAAACTAGGAAATAGGATTTCAAATGAGCTTTTTGATGTGACATCAGCAAATCTACTGTAACCAAAGGATGACGGGCTGAACCATGCCTTTCATATAATCTGATTGAGAATGTGTTTTACAGACACAATTGTACAGTAAAACTTTTAAATAAATTATAGTTTTTGTGTAGTAGAATAGACTTATTTTACAGAAAGACATATTATTTTACACACATCTATCAATGATGTCTTAAAAGTCACTCAAAAAACTGATTTTACATGAACAGGTATTCTGATTATTATTCAAGGAACAAAACGTGTAAGGTAATACATGAAATTACATCAAGTATTTATCCCCTGTTTCATGTAAAGGATCTTTTAGTTAATAGCACATATGGGATTTGGAAACATTGCATTTCTTCTAATCAGCCAGTGCAAAAGTGAGAAGAAATTCTTTAATGTTTTATGTTGAGGCTTACACAAATTATAGATTACACCTTAATATGCTGCTCTTCCTTTTTGGGGATACAAAGCGGCTTATCCAAACAATGAAGAATGCTATGTCCCAGCTGTGCTTCTGCTGTACACCCAGGGACTTTCTGCCCTGTACCTACTGGTGAGGACTAAAAGGTATCTACACTACTGCAAAATGTTTTATCTTTAGGGGAGGTGGTAGGGATTCTGCACATTTATACTTTAATACTTTATGTGATCATGGAATTACATACTACTTTATTGCACACAACCCATGGGGGTAAGTTAAGGTTATTGTTTCAACCCTAAATCTTGCATTTCCTGGCTAGTGAGGAATTAACTTATAATGTTACTTGCATTTTAATACCTTTGTGCTGATCCTGCTGCTATTGAAGAAACCATCAAACTCGTACTTCTTTCAAAAGTTGAAACCCTTATATGTAATACATATAACTGTATTTCATATCATACATAATGATTTTATGCTTTTTTAGGCTGTTCAAGGGTCAGATTTTTAAAAAAACTTTCATCTGTTTATGTTTAGCATGATATGCCATTTAATGAGATAGCAGAGATTTAGCATTATTAATGAACAAATTAAATGTCAATTAGCGCTGACATTATAACATCAGAATTCTAATTCACAGCAGAATTTCAGTTCAGCATACAAATCCATGCTCATTAGATTCTTATTTGTGATGTTAATATTTATCTTCAAATTAAATAGTAAATAAGGTAAACTTTTGGAGAAAATATTCTATACATCATGGAAGAGTTTAGGGTCTCTGTAAAGTCTGTTCCATGAAAATGTCAGTATGGGCTTAACGGTATTTATTTTATTGCCATAAATGACCTGAATTTCCTTGGAAATTAAATAAAGCTGACATATTTTCTCACCAACCCCCTCCTTAGGTATAAACAAACAAAAAAAAAATATGTGTCTAACTCATTTGGTGTTTAGTTGTAGAGTTTAATCTCTTTGTATACTTCCAATCTGCCAATATTTCCATTAAGGCAAAACACTAACATTAATATCAGCACCTGATTGAAAGAGACAGAAAAATCTGTGATTTACTATAATAAATCAATTTTTTAAAAAATTAGAAAATTATGCCACACTATTTACAAGTCATTAGTCCTATATTTGCTGTTCTTTTAAACAAAAAAGATAAACCTCCAAACACTGAATAGTAATTATGTATTAACAAAACAAAACAAAACAAAAAATGTTTGGTGATATTTAATAATTGAATTCCAAACTGATGATTCTAATACTTGTGAAATTTTTTTCTAACTTTCTTTAAGTATAAATTCCCTCCTGAAGCTCTCAAAATGTCAGGTATTTACTTTAACACTGTCATGAATGCAAAGAAGAGAAAAATATTATTAGTTTAGCTTAAATATCTAGATATACTTCGTGCATATCATAATGTTCACATTCCTATACTTAAACATATGCATAAATAATTGGCTAAATTAGTATCCAACAGTCAAGAGTGGGTGTATCTGTCATTAAAGAAACTGGAACTGTGGAATATAGGAAAGAAAAAAATGAGACTATAAATTCACTTAAATGTTCAGGTAGGAAAATAGCACTTACTGATCTGATCTAATCCATATGATTCAATGGATAATTCCATGTTTCTAGAAGAAGACAAAGTGAGCAAATCTCACTCTCCTAGGCAAAGAGACAACTGTTGGCTTTTTTAATAAACAAAATTTTGCTTTCTAACATGTAGTATTCTATGACCATGGGTCTGTGGAGGAGACTTTGGCATATGCATGATTTATTTTTTTCATTTTTCAACAAGTATATCTTTTTAAAAGGCTTCCTGCAGAAACACAAAGTAAAGTTTCCCTCATCTAAAGAGCATGAGTTCATTGTGTTGATATTACCTCAGCACTTCAAATTTTCGTAACTGCAGTTGTGGCACAAAACTTGCATACTGGTTTTGGGCAAGTATTGGGGAAATGCATTGAAACAATTAACAGATTAAATTCAAACAGATCTAATGTATTAGGAAAAACAATTCCCTCAATCTTTATTATAACTTAAGATATAGAAAAGGTCAAGTCAAGATTGCACAATAGGTCTCTGTTAAGCATACAGACTAAGGGCTAAATTTGAATAGTTCAGGATGTGTAAAGATGACACTGAATTAGACAAAATGTTAAGTACCAAACTCACTCATTAAGCATTTAACTACCTAAAAAAAAAAAAAAAAAAAAAAAAGAAAAAAAGAGTGGGACCTAATTGAGTTGGAATAATAGAAATATTTCATTCATCTATTGGCTATCTACATTTAGCTTGCAATTAGAAAAGCACCACACTGGGAGCTGACAAAGAAAATCAGGTATTGGTATCTTATCAAGAGCAAAATTTTTCACAGAATTTTCTAAATGGAACTCTGATGTAGAAATGTGTCCACAGAAACATATTTTCCATTTTTCACTAGCTTGCTGAGATTTTTGCTTGTCTGATATTTTGTTTAAAATATGTTTATTTTTGCTTTGTTAAGTATGCTTTTCTCAGTTATTTTCTCATGCAAAAAATATTTCAAAACTGAGTTTCTCTAGTGCTGATATACCTGGGCAAACAACAGTGGTTTGGGTGACTTGAAACGCAGATGTTTACCGCAGCAAAAAATCAGTCTGAGAAACAAACATACCATATTTACATCAGGATATGCTGTGTCATGTTTATTTAATTTAAGATCATTCCTAGTTATTTGAGATACAGATGTTAGTTTATTACAGTGTAAGTGTTATGAATGAGAAGCAATAACAAGAAAGTAATGAATATTAATCTTGTGTCTAACACAGATGCTACTACTTTGGCAAGTATCTTTAAAGCTGGTAGCTGAAAACAAGTTTATATTTTGATAATCATAGTCCAAAGACAGATCAGAACATGTATATGGTATGTATTAGGGACCAGCTGCACTGGCAATTAATTGTATCTGATTGGTGGTGACTGTATCATGATCTAACCTCCATTTCAAATAAACTCCAATAATATGATAAGTTCTTACTGCTCCATATTTCCAGGTAGGGAAATGGAATGAATTATATTTCTCAAGTGGTGATATTCTAAAGATAGTTAATGTTCATAAAGCATTTGGAAGAATTGGTATAGTCTGAAATTATGTATACAGATGAGTGAAGTGAACTAAGAGCTAAGCTTCGCACTATGTAATTGATATATATCTTTGTAATGACCCTTTCATTTAGCAAACAAAAAATTTCAATATATATCACATAAATATTACATCATAACTTGTAATTTTGATATTATGGTGGATAAATTAAATAATTTGTGACAAGCACTTCTATTTACAGTGTTAAAAAATATATATTTGTTGATGTGCATTCTGCTGTCATTGGTGACAACGTTCATAGCGGTAGATTATGCAATGAACATAGTGCAGAGGAAGTCCCTCAGAGAGCAATATAAACCTTGTTATGATAAAGACAGAGCTATTTCAATAATAGCAAGTAAGTGAAGGAAAACCACAGATAACGAAAGCGTTAATTCACTTCATTCAAGAAGTATCTGACTGTAAGTCGTGTGTTCATTCAACAGCTATGCCCATGCTTTGTGAACACTCAGGCAATGAATCCAACCTCATTTCCAGAAGAGAAGACAGAAGATGGCTTTTAGGTTATCAAGCTTAAGGTCAATTGTTTCAACAATATGAATGGCTGGTATGTATTTTAAGTGATTGTTAGGGGGTGTTTTAATTTTAACAGAGAAAAAGAGAGGAAGGGCTGAATAAAAGTCAACCCTTCTTTCATCTGCTATGAGTGATTATACAGAGATAAATGACATTTTTTACTTTTCCTGAGAGAACTTGTATTCATAAGGAACCTGAACCTGTAACTCTCTAACATCTAAAATGTCTCCTTTATTATTTTTTGTTGTCCCTAGCCAAGTTCAATACTACTCATCTACCATTTTAAATTATATCTTATTATTTTCAGAGAACCACCATGTTTCCTTCTGGATTTTTACTCCATTTCAACGGTTGACCTAGAGTTTCAGAAAGGTGACCTCCTCTCTTTTAATAAGTGTACTTTGGTATGTGTGAAAAATACTCAACATAACTAAGCTGTTCTGTTCAATTCCCTAGGTACATTATTCTGCTTCTGCTTTGGGATAGTATAAATATAATATGTGGTGAACTAACTGGAGGTACTGTATTAATTGAAAACAATCCTGTATAAAATACGTGCATTTTCTGTCTGTAGTCAAATAAGGGGAATGGTATTTCCTATGACTGTATTGAATTTCTTCAAAGGGTCATGCTTGTGTTTAAACCTCACCACAAAACCATAGAATCCACACCTTCTTAGTTTCATATAAAAACACTTCAGCTATAACAAGTCCTGACTGAATATGTACTTAGCTTTAAAAACAAAAACCTGTAAGACTGTAATTCTTGTTAGATACCAGATGCTTTTATTTTCTGTTTTCTTTTGTTCTTATAATAGAATCGTATTTAGAAGATTTTTTTTCTTTTAGGAAAAAATACAAAACCCCATATTTGTGGTAGTTTGTCCCAGAAATCTTTGGGTTTCTTATTATTATAATATTCCTTAAAATACCTGCTCATTGTTTCTTATAAGGAAAAGAACTCCACAGTTTTAAGCTTTTTTTAATTCTCATTGGATGGAACCTTTTTTCTATTTTAAATAAAAGCATATTTAAATTAGTTCAATGTCTCTCACAAGCCTGACTGATCAGTGCATGAAGTTAAAGAATCATCCCACTCTTTTGTTCCTTCTGGTTGTTTTTTTGCTGTCTCAGTTGGCCAAGATAGTTTACCAAGCAGCTGCACAAATTCATGTCAGAGTTAGAGACAGTGTGACAGAAACAAAAGACCTGCAGAAGGGAGAGCGGGATCTGCCTTAGAAAATGCTGGTATTTGTCATTTATCATATCAGCTCTGGCTGGGATTCACAGAACGACTCAAACTGGACAAAAATTAAGGCTGATGAGCTCCTGTCCTGCTTGTGCTGATGCTGAGATGATGTGCCAAAATTAAGAACCATGTCAGAGCGCTGATCAGGCTGAAAACCCTCCTTACCAAAAGCTTCTTACACAGGTGTGCAGGTGAGAGAGCAGGCAACAGCCTGCTAAACAACAGGTCTTTGCAAAATGCCACAAATTACAAGGAGACAAACCTGAAAACTGCTAGTTTGTTTCAAAGAATAGATGGACTAGAATTCAAGTGAGTTGCCACATTTATTTTGTGTTTGGGCATGAATATGACATGTGGCTCCTTATATCAAAATCAGAACTTTAATTGACTTTAAGGAAAAGTTTTTCACTTCAGATTACTTATTCTTCCACCAGTGTCTCTAGCTGGGGAGTTTAACAAGGAGCATGCACAGGATTTAAAACTTGTTTCTAAACTCAGCAACATGATAAAAAACCTGCACTTTGATAATATGAAAAATCTGCCTGAGTCATGCAAATTTCATAGTAACACTTTAAAACTGACTCCTTTTCCGCAAAAGCACCCTTCCCCCTTCCCCCCAATTCTCTTTAGATTTCATCATAGGGAATGAAAATGTCCCAAGAACTGTGTTAACATTATGAACTTCTAGTGTCAAGACCTTTTCCAAGAGTGATATGACATTATGGTTCCTGCTTTCCTGCTTGTTGTTGCTATAGGTAAAATCTGGAGGCATTTTACTGGTGTTTTCTATTCCATGTACAGTATCATGGAATACAGCCTCACTATTTTTATTTTAATGTTTATATATATTACATGGAGACACCCTAAAGGTAAAGAAGATTGAAATCAAATAATGGTCTAATACTCATCACCATGTCTGTCAGTAGACAGATAGGGTGTGTAATTTTTGTTACCTACAAGTGAGATTTCAAATGAAGCAGAAGCCAACTTTCCTTTAATCACGTTGTTCTTCTAGCCCACAGAGAAAGCTTCTGTCAGGCACCCAGGTGGGCATAGGTGATTTTAGCTAAGGAAGTTTCAACATTAAAAGCTGAGTGCAGCTGTGAAATAAGGGGTGATACAAGTTATACATGCAGCAAATGTGTAAGTTTGTACAAATTCCTCTGACAGGAAAAAATCACAGGCAACGGAGAACTGAATAGAAGGATACTTTTTTAAAAACAATCTGTCTTGCCTTATACCTTCCTGCTATTTTTCCCCTGCCAAAAGATCACAGTTCTGTTTCTTCAGAGAATAATTTACACCTACCTATATTCTTGTTCCCACTTTAAAAGATCTTGTCATAAAACCATTGCTTGCTTAGTGTGTTACTTAAATATCCTCCGTTGACTAATTGCCAGTAGGGGCAGACATAGTAGAAACAAAACCCCTTCATGGTGATGTTAACCCTTAATGAGGAGAGTATTTATCGATGGAGGAACTGATTACGGGTAGGGAAGCAGAATTTCAGTGCCTTGTCCACTAGCATTTCTTCACACCTTTGTCATTAAAGTCAAGAAAGAAAAGCCTAAATTGAATCTATAGATAAATGCAATAATTTGTTTGCAGTTATCTTACAGGTTGACTTCTGATAATACAATATTTGCCTTATTTCTGTCCAAACCCCCGATGTGTTCTCCAACTTGATGAATTGGCAGAGACTTGCAAATGAAGAAAACATCATATATACTGCAAAAAGTGCTGTGAAACCTATTCTAGAAGGACTGAGACAATAATGTTGACAACTACAGTTATTCAAGAACCTTTAAAAAGATACTAGAACTAAGTCTCTGCTGGAGACTGTACTTCCTTTATACCATAAACTGGATATATGCCTTAAGAGAACTGCCCATGCATCCAAGGAGAAAGGAAATACCTTGTAAAAGACAAGAAGTATAGTCTGAAGATAGACTGTGCCTCAGAGAGATTTATTGGATGGGATTATATTCACAACAAATAGTACAAATAAGTTAACTTGTTTTTATCCGTAAGTCAGCTAACTGCATGTGAAGAAGGTAATCTGAATTGAAGGAGACAAAAAGTAGTGTTAATTAAATTTTTAATGGCGATCACACCCCAACTGAACTTCTCAACAGAGTTTGTTAAACTTTGAATGAGCAATACATGTGCTTTGAGGTTTACAAACAATTAGAGTGCTGGATATGGAACTAGTGAGGTGAAATGTACTGTATTCATGATCATATCAGTTGGTAACTCATAATTACTTACAATCCTATTTTTTGCCCAATATTTGTAACCATATAATTAATTCAGAGTTTAAGGAATTCAAATAACGGGGAACTGACATGGGAAAGTGAGTCCAGCAAATGAGTTCAAACAATTCTTAATTACTTTTTGTTGGTAATTATTAACTATGAGATTTCAACAGATACAGTACCAAATCTTTTTGAAGGACGAATTGATTAACGTATCTTGATAATTTGTCTCTGAAGTCCTTTCTACTTTCCATGTGATGTAAAAGCCAATTAAATGCTTTTTGAATAACTAATTTTAAAATTCAGCAGCCAGCTTCGGCCGTATATCTCTTCTAAGAAGATGAAATTTTCTCCTAAGAATCATGATCTTCTTAAAGCTCAGCACTAAAATTATTTGATAGTCTCTAGGGCTTCTAAATTGGGGTTCAACTGCACAAACATATGGTTATTTCTATGATATGTTACATGTAGGGCTTTTGCATGTGACTAAGAGGCACACATACACTGAGAAAGAGTGAGTATCAGAGAGCATTAGGAAAGGAGAAAGAAAGAGAGTTAGAATGTGTGCAAGAGAGCTTTACTTTCCTATATGAGTAAAGGGAGGAGAATTATATCTGTCCTTTAGTTTTGTGATGAATGGACTCAAGGTCCCTGGTGTCAGTTTTGGACCTGCTTCCTTTTGCTTCTTTCTTTTTTATTTCTACTTCTCTCTGTCTTGCTATGTACAGACCCCAAGTGTACATGAGCCACTTACATTGATTCTCACCGAGTCTTTTTAGATTTGAATGTGTTGACAAAAAGAGGATCTTAACTTAAGAGCTCTGTTTGGGGCATCAGAGCAGAGAATGAAAGATTGCTGTTAATCCTGGGCTGAGTTAGGGGAGGGGTAGATGGCTTATTCTCCTGGCAACACAAGCATAAGAAATACCATACACAATGAAACTAAAGAAATCTGAATTTATTTAAGTAGCAGTAATTTCAGTTGCACTATTCTGTTCTTAAAATATAAGTTAAGTATACATGAATAAGCCTTGTCATGGTTTGAGCTCAGAGGGTAACTGAGCACCACACAGCCGTTCACTCTCTGCTTCACCCCCAGCAGCGCAGGGGGCAGGGAACAGGGGGTATAGTCAGTCCTGCTACTTCTTTCTCCTCAGGGCAGGGTAGAAATCCTTACACTGTCCCCTGATTCAGTGTGATTCCCCTCTCACGGGAGACAGCCCTCCATGAACTTTCTCTGTCATGAGCTCTCCTTGAACTGCTCTGGCGTGGATCACTCCTACATGTTGCAGTCCTTCCAGTGCCAAACTACAACAGTAGGTGTTCTTCTTCCCACAGAGTCCCGGCCTCCTTTGGGGGCAATCACCTGCTCTGGCATGGGGTCCTCCACAGGCTGCGGGTCAGCATCTGCTTCACTGTGGACCTCCATGGGCAGCAGGGAGGGCAGCCCTGCCATCTCACTATGGGCTGCAGTGGGGATCTGCACCTGTGCAACTGCCCCTCCTTTCTTCCACTGACATTGGTGTTCACACAGATGTTCTTCTTGCAACCCTGTCCTGGTTCGGGCTGGAATAGAGTTCGTGTTCATTTTTGGTAGCTGGAGGAGTGCTGATGCACACTGAGAATTCAGGGACTCTCCAGCTTCCCATGTCCTGCCTCTGTGCAGGCGCAAGGGGGGGAGGTGGGAGCACAGCTGGAGGGCTGGGCCCGGATTGGCCGCTGTTCCATGTCATGTGATGTCGTGCTCACTATATAAAGGAAGGAGTGGGCGGGGGGAAGGGGCTCTCACTTCCCGGAGTGTTGCCGATGTGTCTTTGTGTTCAGGGTCGCAGGCTGGGAGCAGGCGGGTGTCAGTTGGTGGGTGATGAGCAACTGTACTGTACATTATCCGTTTATACTGTCACCATATTATTCTATTACTGTTATTAAACTGTTTTTATCTCAACCAGTGAGTCTCCCTTTGCCCCTCCAATTCCCTCCCTATTCCCAAGTAGGGGGAGGGTGAGTGAGCGGCTGCGTGGTGTTTAGCTACTGACCAGGCTCAAACCATGACAAACTCCTCAAAGCTCCCTCTCCCAGGTTCCCCCTCTTAAATATGTTAACACAGAAGCACATCATTGCTGATTGACTTGGCCTTGGTGCAGGGGTGGGTCCAACTTGGAGCCGGGTTTGCTTCAAGAATCTTCTTACAGGGGGACACCACTGTAGCCCCCTCCTCCACTACCAAAAGTCCCCCACTGTACACACAAACCCAGCACAGACTGCTCTTTTTTGTTGTTGTTGGATTGGTACATGGCATAGGGTTCAGTTGTTTTGTTTTTTTAATCTACTTTGACTATATTTGCCTTCTGTGGAACTGCCCATTACCCAGTTCTTCACTGAAAATGGAAAACACACTTCACAATATTGCTGTTTTCTGAGATGAAAGCTATGTTTTTGGCTCCCCAGTGTTAATGAAAGAATGGGTCTGAAGCATCTAGACTTTGACATGGACTTTGTTGTGGAGTGCTCTGCTGGGAAGGTATTGCAAGAGCAAAGGTCTAGCTTGCTCATTGCACTATAAAACTGCTACCGTCTCTGCTAAAACACCTGTGAAAACTAATGGAGGGAGATTCTTGCAGACTTGTATACCATGGTTGGTTAGCATTAAGACTGTAAGAGAGATTTTCTCATGATGTAGATGGATGTTCTTTGGCAGTTTCTGGGACATCCAAGTGTAAACTAGGACTACAGCCTTTCAGCCTCACTGGCACTAACAGGATGTCTCCTCCTTAATGTTCATTTCTGTCAGACAGTGCTGATCTCTTCAGGCATCCTCTTTGCCCAGTTTGGCTGCAGCTGGCTAGAAGTTTTGTAATTGCATGCATACACATACATGCTTTGAAACAGCAGAAAAGCTTTATTTCCTCAGGCACAAGCTAAAAAGAAATGACCAAAGGCTAAATCAAAACAACTCACTTTAAGAAGATACATAATTTTAACCAAGTTTAGGTGGGATTTGGGAAAAGATGAGCTAGTCCTTGCTTGGCATTTCAGGACTGTGCTGCACAGGAACATGACTATAGTCCATACTCTCCTCACCTTAGTTCTACTGAATTCTTTACTTCTTATAATCAGAAGCATTCCTAAGTGTAATGAATAGATTATTTTCATATTGACGTTGTGTTCTAGAGGAAATGTAGAATCAAAGACATTGTGCTGTGGCACAGATGTTCTTTGTTTCCAGTAAGCAGTAACCAAAACTTTAGTTTTCCAGAAAGTTGAAATTTCTTTTTCTGAGCAAGACAATACAAAGCCAGTGCCTCCCAGAATTGTTGAACTACCCTTAAAAACATCAGCGGTGGAGAACTTGTCTCAGTTTTCCACAGCTTGGTTGAAGAATGCATTGCATAAATTTAATTAGGAATGAAAGCAGTATTGTCTAGTTATGGATGGTTCTGGGAAGATGCTGTGGTTGGAGATGATTGTATTAATGGATTTTTTTCTAATGCTGGAGTCTGTTTCACTCTTTCTTGCATGTAGAGTAGCAAAACTGAGCTTGGGATTTTCATGTATTTATTAATATTTCCACAGAAAATGTAAAAATAATAATTCTTAGTCAATAAAACTGTTGCAAAAAAACTAGTACAAAAGTTATGAAATTCAAATTATCAGGATATAAATTTATTGATATTAGACTTCAGTGCAACAATCAAAGATCATCCTTATATTTAAATTTATCATGGCTAATGAAAACTGATAACTATATATGTGATTGTTTTATTGTCCATGAGATCCATTAACTGTTGCCATGAAGATAGCCAAATTGTTTCCTTTTAATGAAAGGGGGGTAAAAAATGATTCCACAAATGACTAGAACGATCTCAGTTTCAAAAAGATGTCACGTTACAGTGGCTGGGCTTTTTTAGTTGAACATTTTAAATGCCTTAATAAAATGCTTTCATTAATAACATATGCATTAACTTGTCACATTTTTCATCTTTCTTTTGGCTTTAGTAACCCAGTAAATTTTATTTCTTTCAAATTCAGCTGTCAAGAAATTTAATTGAGTAGTAGTAGCTTTGTACTCAAGTCATTCATAAACTAGATACTCCATTTAAAATGGGTGTTAACAGTGTAATTAGTTGTGTTGATAAGGGATGTCAAGATTCTCTAAAAAATACACTGAGAACATCGCAGGAGTAAACAGAACATTTTACCCCCCTCACTTGTCAGTTGAACACCTTCATGAGTATTGACTAATTTAATCTACAGTGTTTCCTTCACCCCTGAAGTAAAACAAATAATCCGAAGTAGATGAATTTAGTTGGTTATCCCTTTGACAGCAGATGTGCTGAAAAAGTCAGGTACTTTGTGTACCTGATGTGCATTTTTCTATCTGTCAAATACTTGCTGTCATGTGATGCTTACTTATCTGTGAATAAAAAAGTTGTTACAGCGAATGTATTTCAGAAGATGCATCTTTAAACTATTGTGCACAATTTCAGAGGCTGTGTCAGAGCTGAAGCCATTCCAATCCATGGTTCTTCTTATCTATAGTTGCTAAACATTTTTAAGCAGGTTGCTAAAAAATAGCTTGGGGGAGATGGATCAGGGTATGTTTTTCAAAACATAAAAAACAAGCAAAGGTACAGCATACCTCTACTACACACACACACCCCTCCCATCCCTGTTTCCTGCCTTTTTTCATTGCTGTCAGAACCTGAGACTTGATGCAGCCATTCCACTTTATAATTACTAGCAATTTCTCAAAGAAATCAACACTTGGAAGCATCTATTTTCTACCTCCTCCCCATCTCTAAACAGATTGGATTTTTAAAAGCAATATAAAAGTAATTATTTCTTTTTTTTTTTCTTGCAAGAAAGCAGTTTAAAATTGCTCTTGGCAAAATTATTTTTCTACAACAATGGAATGACTATTATATAAACATTGCCTACAGGAACACAGGATGTAAAACACTCCTTTGAGAAGTCCCATCATTGGAAAGGTGGTATATGGAAATGTTCAAGAAATTTGCACTATGAATAATTTACTGAGAATCAGATGTGGCATACAGTATTTTAAAAATCCATATATAACAGCAACCTTCTTCAGCACACATTCTTGCGAGTTGGTGTTTTTTTTTTTGTTTTTTTTGTTTTTTTTTTTTTTTTGTTTTTGTTTTTGTTTTGTTTTTTTCCATAAACAGATTGCTATAGAGAAAATAACTTTAAAATATTAAAGTTCACATAGATATAACTGGAGGAAATATGAATCTACCCGTGCTTCTGTTAGACTCTTATCTCCAAATCATCTTTATATTAAAACAAGAAAACTAAACTACCTACCCACACCAAAAAGACTGTATTTGGCAGTAATTTAACAGTGACTAATGGTACATGGAACATTTAATTGTTTAGAGATAGACCAGAAGGATATTTTAGGAGACAGGGAGAAAAACTGACTTTGAAATATTCCATCTATAAAGAAAGAGAAGTCTAATCTGAAAAGGCATAATGGAAAAAATGGGTGTTTCAATAAAGTTTATTCAAGTGGAAATGGCATTTCCTGTAGTTCAAAACCAGAGGTAATGAATCCTCTACTCAGATTACCAAGGACAAAAATAAAGGGTATTTTTGTTTAGCTGTTGGAGAAAAGGAGCACTGTGCTACTACACACTGCAGATCTGACCCAAAGATGGCTTAATGCAAACGTAATAGTACAAAACTGTTCTTTTACAGAGCAAAGAAGCTACTTCTGCAGTACTGCCCTGAGCTTTCTCTCAGTTGTCCCTTTATCAACCAATTCAGAGTCTGATAATACAAACAGGGGAATCTAGCGCCCAGTCCCTGGCCTTCTGCAGCCTTGCACCCCTCACTGGGGCCACCTGACGTCTGCCCTGGCAGGTGCCTCCATTGCTTGGATCTGTTGTGGACACTGTGCAGGTGGTTGTTGGAAGACAGATATCTGAGAAAAAAATACCAGTCACTAGAGGGACTTAGTTCTGCCCAGAAGTCAAATGTGAAAACAGGGGATGGTCAATAAGGCAGCACGTCTGTCACTATGAACAGGGCAGCACCGCAGGGCTGAAAAGGAGTTGCAAATCCAACTTTTTTCTTGGCTGCTCACAGCCTCACCCTGAGTGCCCACAGCTACTTCCAAAATGCCTGTGAGTGTGCTAGGGAAGGATGCTGTATCAGCTGCCACCATTCAGTATTCTCAGGCTCTCAATATAAAAAAAATGCTTTGCAGGAAGGCTCCTGTGCTCTACTGACAAGGGACTACAGCTAGCTCTTAGGCATTCACAGGGTACAGAGGGTGGGGGTTTTTTTGCATATTTACTGCTGTACTGTATTGCACATTAGGACTCTGATGATGTGGAATTTTTTTTGCATGTATGAAAAAAATTTGTCTTCTTGAGAGAATAACTCCTGAATATTAGAAAAAAAGTAAAGAATGGAAAATCCCTCACTGATTTAATTTTCTTCCCCAGTTCCATATTTACACATGAAAAGCACACTGCTGATTTATCATTAAGTCGGAGACTCAAATTAACAAGACACTTGCTGTTTCAGACTGATTGCTGTCATGTGGCAGAAATAAATGTTGTGTTATAGCCAATTTCAGGCACGCCATGAGAGCACAGCAGGGTTGCTGCAGGGTGTTGGGATGAGACTATTCCTTATGAGTTTCTTGGCTGGTAATTGAAACTCAGCATGTTCTTGTGACTGAGAGGTGGTGTAGGTGGGTTGTCCTTCAATGAGGCTTCTGGGCATAGTTTTATCAAAACTCTGGCAAGTCCCAGAAGGTCCACTCAGGGAGCCTGTTCTTTTTTTATTTGTTGTCAAGTTTACTCTTTCTGTCAGTCACAGATCTGTTGCCAGATTAAATTTATCATGCTTCCAGCTGTTAGCCTGCAGATTTTCCATGTATTATTCAAAATGGAGACTAGATATTTCAGATGTTATTTGTTTCAAATATTTTAATATTGTTCTTTAAGAATTTACCAAAGAATAAGCTACATGAGCAAGATACATAAGGAAAAAAAGATCCAGGTAATTCACAAACTCAGAATCACCACCATTCAAAAGATAAATATGGAACAAGCAAGTCTTTCAACCACAGCATGCATCCAAAGACCTTCACTCTAGTGAAATAAGCTTGCCTAAAAAAAAAATCCTTTTTCAAGTATTTGTAGTCCAAATAGATACCTCTAAATTCCAAACTTCCCTAAAACTAGAGAGTCTCTTTCTTCCCTTCATGGCTTATATAAAAGCAAAGTCCTAGCAGTTCTTCAAACAAGATTCTCATGGTGAAACACTGTATTAATGGGAGCTCATGTTTTTTGCTGTTTGCTGTTCCTTCTTGTACTGTTGAATGCTGGAACCAGAAAAAAACATGCAAGCAAAAAAGAAATTAGATAGCATAATTATTATTTTAAAGATTAATCTATGTTAGATTCTTATTTGCTACTGATTATTTGATGCTCTATCGGTTATATCCTGTTTCCCTTACAGTGATACGTGTTGAGTTCCACAACCAGTCTAGAGAGATTGACTATATGATCCCTGTTTTGAGTGGGATATTAGCAAGAGATGTTATTTTGATTTCTGGTGATTCTGCGGATTCTATCCTGTTTCACTTCTCCAGGATGTACATGCCTTCAGAGCCTCCTGTGATGCCAGGGAATGGCAGACCTGATTTTCATCAACTGCAAGAAGGCACTTTTGTGGATGATTAATGATTCCCTGCTCCAGGAGTACTGTTCACTGGTGGATGCGTTCCACTAACTAACTTCAGATTTCTCTGGCAGCATGAGCTGTAGCAAGCTAGCATTTGTATTCAGTATGCAACCTTCACATGACATTCAGTCTAAAAGGAAAAAGTGTCTTGGTCCTAGCCTTAGTGGAAGTCTGTAGTTTTATTATAGGTTCAGGGAAATCAGAAGAATTTCCTTGCTCAGGTTAAACCCAAGGTTCTCTGTTCTTCTCATAACTTAGCTGTTACTTTGTACTATACTTTTTTATTTTTGCCACTTTCAATATAATTATTTCCTTTTAACTCTCTAAATGCTTTGCTATTTCTGCCTCCTCTCTTTCTCCATTTGATATTTAAGCTGTCAAAAATGTATGCAGAATATTCATTGATATTCTAACTATTTGTCAAGGGTCCTAGCTAGTTCTTATACTACATTCACTGCATTTCTGCTGCATTTTAATCATGTTGAGGAAGACAAGATTTTTCTCTTCAGTAAGAAATTTGAAAACCTGATAAAAACAATAAAGAATGAGAACTACTTTGTCAAAAAAAACAACAACACTAATTTTAAGTCTGTCAGATCTGAACTACTCAATTAATAGTTCCCCACCAGCACATTTCCTCCCTCTCCTTTTTTCTCAGTATAGGTAATTTTTGAGTAATCTTTTTATTCTACAATTAGAAGATAACTTTTTTTTTTTTTAAAAAAAAGATATTGAAATAAAAGTTGCACACTTTCTACAAAGGAAATTTTATGGTTAAAACATTTTGACTATGAGAGTTTCCTTCTGTAACGTGGTTAAAATTTCTAATATGCCTGCCTCCTTTGACAGTTTTACTATTCTTTTCCTAAAAGTTTAATAGTTCAATACTCACAATTGTTCAGAAATTATGAAGGTGAATCGAACAATTAAAAAAAGAAAATAACATTTTATGTATTTTTAAGGCACATGTAAGTTTCAAAAAAGCTATCAGGACAGCATTTTTCCTCGGCTCCAGGGTAGAAATGACAGTTCATATTGTCACACAAGACAATATGACCACAGTATGAGAACAGAACTTGATGGCCTTGGTATTCACCTAAATTGTGCAAGACACAAGTTTTAACCCTACAGCAAAAGTTTTAGACAACAGGACTTCATCATGGATTTTTTACATCCTCTGACCTTAGACGGGGTTCATGGTTCTTTAGTGGATAAGCCTTTCCTTGATGCTGAAAATGCTCAAAAAAAAAAAAAAAAAAAAATAAATAAAATCACAGAAAACACTGTGGACTAGGAGAACAATTTTATGTCAGGTCTGATCTCAAACTTCTTTGCTCATGTAAGATTTATCTTCATAGTGTGTTTTTAAGGTGATTATCAACAGTGTCCAAAGTGGAGAAAGTGTATGTAACTATCTTTTTATTTAGGAACTTTAAAATTGTGAAGATAACAGTGTACTATGTATTTCCTTAGGGGAGAATCAAACATGGTATTGGGAAAACACTTTTGGAAGAGAAATGAATGGACTTTATATATTAGTCAGTGGTCTTATAGAGTAAGGGAGAAAAAAATTCATTGCATATCACAGAACTGAAGCATGAAGAGCACTATTTTGAGGATGTAATGCTAAAGGCAGGTGACGTTGAAAAAATGGAGGCTGGTGTAGTAGTCCTGAAGCTTGGTGAAGATGCAGTTTTTAGATGCTAGTGGAAAAAATTTCAGAAGAGATTACTGGCTGAAAGTCACACTGAAGATGTTTGAAAGGAAAAATCATTTTCAGTCACTAGGAACAAATAAGTTTACTGGCTCTTGACGTGCAAATTGTGGTTTGCTTTCTTTTTATCTCTTAGCAGAAATAAGGCTTTTTTACTAAATTGAATTCTGAATATTTTGTGATAACAACTTAGTTCATACTTACTTCTTAGATTTTATTTAATTTCATATTTTTTTTTTCTGAACCCTGAATAAAAGAGATAGTAACAACTGTAAATGTAAGGTTCCAAACAATAGAGTTTAAGATTTTAATAATTAAGTCACATTCTAATGGGTTTGAATGTTTCTGTCATGTTCAATTTGTGCTGGATGCAGTAACAGAAACTTCTTAATAATCTAATTTTATTGAGAGCAAGTGCTTAAATTTTTATACTATAATGACAGTTGGAATAAGATAAAATGGCAGGAAAAATAACAAGACTTTGTATTGTGAATTAAGTGAAATTAATATAGGTACAGCTACACACCCATACACAGCAATTTTGAATTTTTTCAGAATTGTTTTCCTCATAGCATTTGTAGGATTTTCCCCAAAAAGAAACATCCACTAGACACAGTGCTTCGTAAGCAGAGTTCAAATTCTTCTAACATTTATGCAGAATTCAAAAGCAGCCAGGGGGCCTTGGGATCCCCTTATTTGAGATACCTTATTCATGAAAATTAAAAATGGCTGTTTGGCCTAGGGCTTTTGAGAGCTCTTCTAAAAAAGAGCGTAAAAATTAAAGAGAAATTCCTTTCAAAGGAAGGCATTCATGCTTAATGTTAAACAGATACTCAGCATGCCAGATTTAATGCAAACATTAGTAAGAATGCCAAAATACAGGAACTGCTCAGTATAAATGTCTCTGCATAAAATAAAATGAAAAAAAAAAAAAAAGAATATAAATATTAATGTTAGTCCTTGTGCTGTATGCAATAGGGAGAGAAGGAGATGTGAGCATCAGCGTCATTGTTTTCACAGGTGTGTGTAAGCACTGGACAAGGACCAAAGTATTGAGGAGTTACAGTAGAAGTTATTCAGACTTCTGGACTCATTTCTGGTTGACACAGGGGAGATGAGGGTGATCAGTGTACCAGGAGAGAGGTGGGCTCAAGTATCATTTTGAGCAAGGACTAAACTCTGCTCTCTCATCTTTAGCCTTCAGCCTTAGCATCTGTCACTAGATGGGAACAAGCTGACATTTATGTAGCAGCGTTTTACCATTAATGCAGCCTCAAGCTTTGCTGTGGCCCCTTTGCAGCTCATCTGATTTTATCTTGTGCTTATACAACCAATGGTCAGAATGTCTCATGTGTAGGATTAAACCCTTAAAGCTGGCAGATTACATCTGTAAAATATAACTTCTGCAAAGCAGGATATTTGGTCTGTGGTAAGCTTATCCCACCGTCTTTATCTAACTCATGTATATCCACATAGGAATTTTCAGATTAATATGTCCATAGGGGTTATCTTCAGAGATATGAGCAACTAACACAACCTCACATGTTCTGTATTTTGCAACACAAAAATGATTCAATTAATTAATTGTGAATGACAATAGGAGTGAGAATTACAGTGTGCATGTTCTTCATTTCATCCATAGTAGAAGAAAGCAAAAAGTAGCAAAGGATACAGGAGAGACTCCTGGCATCTTTGCTAAGTAATAGTATCAGAGGTGGAATATCACTTTTGATGTCTCACTATTACTCTTTGTATTATTAATACTTAACAGCGACTGACATACCTGAACCTCCTGAACTTGAAGTCCATAGATAACTTTGTTTCAATAACTGTATCTTTAGGTTTTATTGAGGAAAATCAATGTGAGCTTTTTTGGAGGGGTGGGGCTCCAATCAAGTATGTTGTGTAGTCTGTGTTTTATCCATTGCAGCTAATTTCCAATTAATGTGTTAACTTGAGAGAAAAAGGAAATGGAAAGCACCAAAAATCCTTTGGGCCTGAAAATTGTAAAGTGTTACCTACAATGTTAATACAACTGGTCTTGGGTTCTGTCCAAACCCTGATGAAGCACTTTTATGGATTTAGGTCAGAGCATACAGGGTGTTTGTTACCTAACATTTTATTGGTGAATTAAATTGAGGCATAGCAGTAATTTTTAAACTAAAAATTAAAAAGGGGAAGATCCTAAGTAACTACAATCTAATTTTGAAAATTCTAAGCCTGTCATGGTTCCACTATTTTGCAGTCCTGAAGTTACATAGATTTTAAAGAAGTAGCGGTTCGTGTTAAAGATGTACATTATTTGGTCACACAACTGCCAGTAACGAAAGAATTTACCACTGATAGGACAACTGACAGTCACCACAGTAACATTATCACTGAACGTTCTTAAAGTGAATTCACAAAGTTATCTGGGAGGGGGAGGAGGAAAACATGATTAGATGCAAAGAAGTGTAAAGTCCTACAAGGTAGAGAGAATTTGATTTATTTATTTTTAGAATATTTTGGAAACAGCCTTATATCCCTGAGAAATCTCCTAAAGGAAGGAGAAATGATAGAATTAAAATTCTGCCTCCAAGACAGTGCAGTTTCCACTTACATCTCAGAAAGATTGATTTCAGCATTCCAATACGTTCTTACTTAGAGTTAATATCCAAATAAAATTCTCCACAAATGGAATTACCAGTGTAGCTCCCACCAGAGTAAACTATGTGTTTTTGGCTCATAGTCACCCTAGCTGTTGCCTGACTTCTTTTTAAAAAGCTGCCTGCTGGACAGCTACACTACAAGTGCAATTAAAAGCCCAGTAGTAAAAGCTATAGTATCTGAATACAGACAGTTCCAAAAAATAGCTTCTGGAGCAAGACTAAACTGCACATACACTTGTACACTTTGTTTAAAAAAATGTGACTTCTTCTCCAGCACCACCACCCCCCCCCCCCGCCCCCAAACAGCAAAACCAGTTTTCTGTTTGTAGTTGATAAAACTGATCAGACAGCAATTATTTTCCTAACTGCAGATTGTATTAAAGTCAAATTTAATATTACCAGCATTTCATTAAGGAAAAGTTTAAATTTAGCACAATATATAATTATGCCTGTAGTAAGACAGTTGTCACTATATGAACCACAGTTGCCTCACCACAGGTTCTATATGTAAGAAAAGGACATTTTCTTCCGTTAGCCTAAAAAATGGTCATCTTGATTCAAAATACTGCTGTTTTTAAGCTAATAACCTTGAATATCTGCAGATGACTGATTTAGTTATCCAGTTCCAGGGTCAAGACTAGCATGTTTGAAAGTAATCTTGTTATCTCTTGTGTTCCTTAGTCCCTATATTTCTAGCTACAGCAAAATAAATGGGAATCAGAAAATGAGTTTCAAGTGAAAATCCTGGCCAGTAAATTCTCTGAGAAAATATGATACCACTGAATAAGATAGTGTCCCTACAAACACGGTAGGAGCTGGGGCTATATGCTGCTGGCTGTTGGTTGCCTTGTGTTTTTCATAGAATTTCCAAGAGACTGGAGAATCCAGTCAGAAAATCATCTCTGAGGGTTTCAAATTCACAGCCTAATTTCCACTCTGTTGGCAAGACTGAGTAAGGGCAGAATACTGACTGAGGTCCAGATCTTGCAAAAGTGCTAATTTTACACACTGTTAGAGTCTAAAGTTTTCAATTCTTATACATATACTTCACCCTTTTTAACATATACAGAATTAGTTTTACAGCAAGTATTTATTCTCTTTTCTTGGACAACTTGTTGCTCCCATCTTCTTCCTTCAAATCTATCCATGCTTTCTCTCTTCGAATAGTCACCACTGTGTCTGTCCTTATTTTCTTTCAATAATTCCCTGGAATATGACAGGGTTAAATTCAGTTTCTGAAAAGGAAGAAATTAAACCCATGTTATAATATGAGCAATCATAGATATTCAGAAGCTCTGTGATGAAATAATCCGTAACTCTACATAATTTGAAACACAGAAAACTCTTTAAAGGTGTATGGATAAGCCTGTTCAATGTAAACTGTGTGTGAAAAAAAAAAATATCAAAAGCTGTCATTATGATGTTGAAATTACTCATGCTTCTTGAAAGGGAATGGTTTCTTTTGTATGTATAACATGAATGTCTCATCTTTATTTTCTCCCTTATGTATAAAAAATGTCTAGAAAGACTATTTTAAAGTTTAATGGAGTTCCGCATGCGTGGTAGGGATAATTACTTGCTGATTTATATTTGACATGCTTCCTGAAGCTAATAGTCAGCAGGTGTCTTGTTTGCATTTGAGAAAATGACACAGTGTAAGGACATGTGTAAATGCTGTGTCAACAGCAATTATTCATAACTAGGTCAGGTTATTAAAGATGTCTAAGGAGACTTTCATGTAGTTTTTAATTTTAACTAAGTTATCTTAAAAAATCCTAATTGTCTGATTCGCATGCATACAAAATTCACAAAATTATTAATTTATGAAAACATCTAATTTCCCTATTTAAAATCTTGACATTTAGCCTATGTAATTAAAATCTTGTGAACTATTCTGATTAATTCATTAACTCATATTAGAAGAGAGTTGCAAATACTTCCAATTAATTTGTATATCATATATAGTAGAAAACACTGTAAATACTGCTGCATGTCTACTTTATTGTGTATGGGCAACCTCTACTCCTCTTTTTAGAATAAGTTCTCTTCCCATTCCATTTGCTATGCTAAACACAGGTACAGGTAGTTGCTGAGAGTTATTTTACAGATGATCCCTGATTCTCATGGAGAATTTCAGAGAACTCCCTAGCTCTATTTTGAGCTGCATGAGACTTAAAGATAAGTATATAGCACTACTTTTCCCACTTGCCTTTTTTTTTTTATCATTATAGGCATTACTTTAATCTGGTTGTCATGAGTGTGAATTTCCACAGTGGAAACAAGCTAGCCATCATTTTTCGGTATCTTTTAAGCTCTTACCACTCTCTCTGCACAAGTAAAGACACAATTTTAAGAATTTTACTAACATGCGTAATCCCTTCCATAGCATCAGACATTTACTTAAGCATTATCTTATTCAGTATTTGTGCATGCAAAAGAGGTGTCTCATAAGCAACTAACTGTAGCTCCAGGACTGCAGTGTACATTAAAAAATAAATATAAAATTAAAATCCTTATATGCTGGGTTTTACAAAATGTCCCAAATTTATTGGTTCCTGTTTAGCATCTTTCAGCAACATTTATTCCCCCCTGCTCTTTCACTGTCTGTGTGGCAGAGCTGAGCTCTCCTGTCTTCCCTCCTTCAGCTCTCTCCAGCTCAGAACTGATCTTTCATCTGTATTTCCGCTCTGTTAGACTGCTCTCTTTTTACCTCTCTGACAGACATTTCTGCTCTCGAAACCTTTGTTTACAAGTTTCTCTCTCTATCTAGCTTAAAGCTCACAATTTCTTCCAATTATTTGTGGTCCATTATGTTATTGTAAGAACCTAATATATTGCTCTGTAAGTGCTTGTGCTGTATTAATAAACATGTCATCATGAGTGTTGTTTAAAGTAATCCCTTTTTATTTTTCATATTGTTCCTAGCGCTTAGGCTTTCTATTAACTAATTTAGTTGTACTTTTGCTTCCTTCTTCAATTACACTTGCAAGACAAAAAGCACACTAAAAAAGATACATGGTATGAAGAGAAGAAAGCAGAAATAAAGTTGGGGATTTCTTATCATTTAAACTCTGTTAAAATACTTTAAAACATCATCAGGAGATTAATTTTGAAACAATAAGCTCCTTCTACTATTTTAGCTAGAGAGGCTACAAAAACTGTCTACAAAATAAAATAACGTGATTAAGGAAACTCATTGAATATTATGTCATATTCATATCCCTTGAATTGAGATACAGATGTCTCAATCAGTTATGTTTGCATTTATTTAAAAAAAAAAAAAAAATTGCTAAACAGCAGATGGGTGAGACCCACTGTTTTTAAAATAGAGTGAGCAAGAAGTGATGTGTTGAAAGTGTTTCTGGCTTAGTCTGACAGCTGCACTGTGATTTAGAGTCTAATCTGCATTATGACCTCAAGCAAAACTCTGTGGATGTCAATGAGAGTCTTATTTCTCTAAGAATTGCAATATCTGACTCTCAGCTCTATGGTAAAATTATGTGGTATTTTGGATCCATCAATATTAATACTTAAGAATTGTACATTTCAGACCAGCTCTGAGCCTATATTTGCCAGAAAAGGCTTTTCTGATAGTAAGTCTTTCTGCTGTTGCACTTGTAAGAAATAATACATGTTATGGTCTTCAGTTAAACAAATTCTAGAATGGGAAATTGAAGGGGAGAATGTATAAATAAATAAAATAAACACTTCTCTTCATTCCACAATACCTGAGGCATTGCTACCTCCACCTTTATGGTCTGAATCATGGCAATTTCAGAGGAAAATAGGAGATTTTCTACTGACATTCTCCATATTTCTTCATTTTTCTTGCCTTCTGTCACTCAAACAAGCACTGATGAGCAAATTTTAGTATTCTTGTCTTCCATCTTTATCTCACTCATGGCCTAGCTCTGAAACTTATACTAACATCTGTGATGGTTCAAACTTATTATTATGACAATGATAAAAATGTTGGGGTCTCTCCAGGCACAAGATTAATACTATGGAGTGTTCAGTCTGGGGAAATTCTCACTAGGGAAAGAAAACAAAACAAAGCAACCAAAAAGGAAAAATTTCCCCCTGATTCTGCTTATGTTGTATATTTTGGCTTTTGTGTTTTCTCTTTATTTACTCCACAGTATATAAAGTAGTTGCAATATAATCTCAGCCTACAGTCATTGCATAATTTAACGAAAAAAAGAATGGACCCTTCCCTATTATCTATATCTCTCTTTTAGTACATGGCTAGGTAAGTGATCAGAGCATGCCTGAGATCTATAGTGATCAGCTGAAAAATGAACTTGGTTTCCATTTGAAAAAAGATACAAACTGAAGTCAGTGGGATTCTATTCCTTTGGTCAGGATCCTGTTTCTTCCTAAATTCCTTGGAGCAATTTTTTGCCTTAGGGTTTCTGGGTAATTCTATTGATGTTGGACTTGATTGTATTCCTTACACAGCTGATATACTTATGTATGTCTGAGTTCTTGACAGGACATCATTAATTATTTCAAAAATTTCAAAAACAAGAAGGCAAATGGATACTTAGATGTTTGGGTGAAAACTATTTGGTTTGTCTCTTTTCTATGAGGCTAATATGGAAGCAGATCTTGCAATGTCCAGGCTGAATTATTGGGTAAACTAAAGAATGCCAATGAAAGAAGTGATGATCTTGTCCTGGGACAGTTAGGCAGACCAGCATCTTATGTAGATTTTGTTATTATTATTGGATATTCTATCTTAAAGAAACAATAGAAGACCTTAAGTATAACAAAGGTAAAGCAAAAATATTTGGGACTGCTTTCTTTCCTCAGACAAACATTTATTTCCCAAGTTTCTTTTTGCTGTCACAGATAAGAAGGATGGAATATGAGATGGTAGAAAAGGGGATACATGGACTACAAAAGAAGAAACAATTCTAAAATAAACCTGTGGACACTGGGGATAGAAGCAATCAGCAAATGATGGATTTTAGTAAGAAATTAGTGATGGACTCAGTGCCTAGCCAGCACTGAGCAAACAAAGGCTATTTCAAAAACATGGAATTTTAAAACTGTAAACTTATTCCTACATGGAGGTAAGGGTTTTCCTTTGTTACCTCTACTTATTAGCATTATGTCAGGCCTTAATGGATAAAAGCACCAAACTACACTGCAATTAAAGAGATCTACTGTAATTACAGCATGATTTGTCCATAATTATTGGCAATTAAAGTATATATGAAGAGCTATGAAAGATACAAACTGAAGGATGCTTAAAGGGGCACATCTTCAATTCTTTACTCCTACTGTCAGTGTACTCAGACGCACACAGGGGCACACACAGAGAAATCAACTTATACTTTGTTTTTATATTGAAGACAAAACAGATAAAAAACCCTAGCAGCTAAGGTGCTTATTCAGCTGCTTTAGAACAGCCAGAGGCCCTGTCAACTTGTAGTTTTGACATGGATATTAATTTACCTTCCACTCATTTTCCATAAAGAGATTTACTGTGGTTTGCAAATAACAATGCTTCTGTCTTCAGTGTGAGGTCTGAAACAGCATATGTATGTATCTGTGATTAAAATGCTATTCTGTTTTAAAACCTGTATTTTTCAATTACTTTTTCAAAACCACAATTTTAAAAGTATGTGATGTTGAACTAAAGTTTTGCAAAAGTAACTATTTTTTGCCTCTTCTTGCACTTGGCTGAGAATATTTCTTTGCGTTCATTGCTTTTGAATAATAAGCAGGATACATCCACTCAAAGAGAAAAGCCTTTATATACAAAAATATACATTACACTCAATATGTGTAAGGATGTTACAGAAGATCATTATGTAAGGGGAATGCACTTTCTCATGAATCTTAACTCACAAGCAAATGAATTAAATAGATCAGTTCTGGCATTTACACAAATTGTACACCAAAAAGAAATAATTTTTATCTTAAATGACAACCCACATTAAATTGTCTAAAAGCTTACTTTGTACAATATAACAGTATATAATATATTAGTGTTATGTTCATCCATGTGGATACTAGTGGATCAGAGCAGCCTATTTTTGTTCCTATTCTTAGCCACTTTCCTTCCAATGACTATGTATTTATGACCACAGAGGATGGAAAATATGAGAATAAACTTCAAATATTATGGACCACATATAACTGAAGATTGTGATGTGTGCATATAAACAATGCGTACAACACTCCTATGAGGAAATGTAAGGAACAAATAATATTATGTGACATGAAAAATTCATATAGTTTAACCAATGACACATGAGAGAAGTTACATACTGCCTTAATGACCAACTTGAGGCTGTTTATGTGTTTTGATTGTAAGATGCTAATGCAAAATTTCAACATGAAAACAGCTCCTTCTGTGTCTTCGAGGTATTTATTACTCTAGTTCCTCTTCTTTTGTTCCTATAGTGAATCAGATATATCTCTCTTAAATTGCATATTTGTTGTGCATACTCTTGGCTTTGCTCTGGGGGCACAAGTCATGGAATGGATTTAAAGTAGTAGGACATAACATCGATTAATAACAGTATACATTCTCTGGTCTTGCATAAATGACAGTTAGTTGGGTTTATTGTAGCGAAGCATATTCTCCAAAGAAAAGGAGATTTTTGCTGAGATCATTACTAATGTGCATCAGCTATTAAGACAAAACGGTCAGAAATAATTAATGGTAATAAGAAATATTGTGACTCAAGAAATAAAAACCAAGACAGAATAATATCCTTTTTCACACCTATTAGGCACAGTTATAATAGGAGTTGAAACAAAAGTCTATGAATGGTCTGTTATTTATAGAAGCTCAATATATATCTGTGCTGAAAAATAAAAAAGCTGCAGTAATGCTGACAAAACATTACCTTTCTTCTACACATAGCTATTAAAATAACCGAGTTCTGACATGGATCATGGGTTTCCTCCATCTTCCTATACTTTTCTTTGGCCCACAGCTTTCTTCTATCAGGGATTAGCTGAGACCATTTAGAGATGTTTTTCAGACCTTATCTTCACTTCACATTCAAGTGGCTTTTATGAGAAGAAAGAAAAAGGAAGTGTTGAGTGGAGGGAATTGAACTGAAAAATCTTTCTTTTTGGACAAAGAATAATCACTGTGTGATATATATAAAATTTTTTGTATATGTATACGCACACACCACCAAGCCCCACCCTGCTTTGTGAGTATATACATATGTGTGTGTGTATATATACATATATATACGCATATATATACCTTGATCTTAGTTCAGTTTAAGTGCACTTGGAACCATGATGATTTTAAAGAGAAATTATTTTTGCACTAAAATAGAAATTGCTCTTAATTTCCATTGGTGAAAGATGATCTATCAACAGGACTTTTCGCTACAGATTTCAGTAGCTGGAGACTCTAGCTACCTTAAGTTCCTTTGATTTTACCTACTGATCCTCATCTCACCATCTTCTCTCCTCAACTCAGTATCTCCAGTCTTCCTTCTGAAGGAAGTCACATTTGTAATAATTAGAACAGATACAAGATTCTGTAATGCTTCAAATATTCTATCTATACTATTTTACTATATTTTTACCCTGAATGTGTCTGCCAAGCTATTTTTATGATTGCCTGACAGTTTCTGTGATCGTACACATAAACTAGTAGTTAGAGGCACTGAACTTCATTGTAACTTGTACCGTACTTCAGTGTGAATGACTAAATAAAGAGGCCTGACTTCACATCCTGCATATGGGAGGCCGCATGTATTTACTTTTCCTGGAATAGAGTATCATCATTTTCCTAACCTTAAACTGGGTCTTCCCCAGAGTGCTCATGACAGATCCAGCAGGGCTCAGCATCTGAGATTCTGCCCTTTGTAAATCTTTGGCAATGGCTGCATTCTTAAAATAAAAATATTTTTTTTGTTAACCATATGAACTGAATGTTTGATAAAAGTCACTCTACATGCTGTATAATCTAGTATTCTTCTGAAAGGTACACAGGTAAATCGGTATTCTTCCAGACATTACTCTAGTCTTCCTTTAAGGGTTCAAAAGTCTTGCTTTCGGTGTGTGTATGTGTGTACATGTGTGTGTTTGCACACGAGAGAGAAGATAGATAGAGGGAAAACATAAATCAGTCACCCAGTGTCCAGTTTGTTCTAGTGACTGTAAGCAGATGCCGGAGAACATATGACAATACAGAAACATAGTAAAAGTTCCCTCAAATACTGTGGCAGCCCCTTTGAATCTGTAGTGTAGATTTGTAATCTATATGGCTGTATTTAACAGATCTTGAAAAACCTTCTTTCTGTGAATGTCTCTAAACCTTTTCTGAACCTACTTATTTTTCAGGCTTCCATATTTTCCTGTGAAGGTCACAAAGTTCTGTAATATGTTATTTCTTTTGTGAAAAGTACCTCTTGTTTGTTTTAAACTTAGTACCTAATAACTTCTTTGGCTTCCTTTGTTATGAAAAATTATGAATAATTATTCCCTTAAGCTCTTCATCCTGTTCTTGATTTTGTTGATTTCTCTCCATCAACATTACTGAGGATACAAAAGTACAGTAGGTTTAAAGAGTACCAGTGCTTCACTTGCTCATTGTTCCTTTTTAGTTTTTACCAGCATTCATTTCCTCTTTTTCATCATCACACCACATCATATGGGCAGACACTTTCAAAGAACCATTCCAGATTCTGTCTTACATCCAACATGCTCCCTTCTTTCCATGCTCAACAATGACCTTTTTGAATGTAATTGGTTCTGTAGCCTTAGGTTCTTCACTGCTAATTCCCCTTCAGCATCTTTGTGCTGTATTCATGCAGTGCATGTAAGCACTCTTACTGTTATTAACAATCTCAGTTTCCTCAAAGCCCTGTAACCTCTTTTGCATTCTCATCCTTCTCAATCTGCTGCCCTTAGTTGATCATAGTCTCCTACTGGCAACCTAATTTCATGAATTAATGCTGTCCTACTTCTTTAGTTTGTACTTCTTTATCATCCCACTCAGCTGCTGTTTTAGCATCCTGCAAGTATCTGCCTTTGCCTTCAAACTCATTCTAATCCTATCAATGGGCACTGTTAAATCCTGATAGTCTCTCCCTTCAGTACCACAAGATCTTGGTAGGTTTTGTAGAAAAGAGGCTCCTACATAAAGAATCTTATCTCTGTGGATTCTATCCATAAAATTTCCCCTGATTCACCTGCTTTATTTGGCCTTGTCCATTTTCACTTCAAAATACTTTACAGGCCTGTGCTTAGCCTACATCACCGTCTCACTGTAAACTACTTAGTTATGACCTCTGCACATTTCTATGACACTATGTGATAAAATCCAGTGCTATGTTACATGCACAGTACTTTTAAAAATGTTTAATGCATGACTTGTCTTGATGATTTATCTTAAGTACTCATTCCTTATTTGCAAAAGTGCACATTTTCCTTAGGCTAATAGCTCAATTGTTAGTATTTACTTCCAGATTGCTTTTGTGGTGAGTCTAACAGATACTTATGGCTAGTCGTGTAGAACAAATATCACAGTAAAGCAGAACAAAATCCATATGTATATCACGAAGGCATGTTTTCAGTGTGCTGATGGGTAAAACAATGTTTTTCAGCTGAGCTTCAGGTACATAGAGAAATGTATGCGTGAGGTCTTTTGGTCATAAAAATATCATCCTAGTGTGCAGAATTTAGTATGTAGTTCACAAGTAAACACAAACTTATTTTTCCCCTTGAAATATAAAATACTATTCGAAAACCTAAATAGCTTCCTTGGGTAACTTGGAATTTAAATGAAAGTTTTATCAAAGAGTTGGCAGGATATATTTAAAAATATCTGCCCAGAGACCTCAGGAAATTACTTCTTCCTATGGCTCTGATTAAATATTTCATGGCAGTACATGCTTATTTATTTATACTTGCTATGTCAAGATAAAAAACTCAAACAAACAAACCCCTCTTTTTATAGTAAATACACTTATTTTGAATACAGTCCCCATCAAAACCAGAAGACCTGACCTAGGCAGACTGCTGAGTCTGCAGGGTGAATGTTGTCTCTTGCTGAAAATGAACATGCAGGAACATTCCTCACTGACAGCTTGTGGATCTGGTTTGTTAATTTAACACTTGAAGAAATACATCGAAGACCACAGGCAATTTGTTGTACTGAAAGTGAGAGGAAGCACGTCTGATTTTAGAGTTTCATATTGGTAGAGAATCAATAGTAGATGACACAAAATACTGCCTTGTCTATTTTTAAAATTAACAATATTTTGATGAGTTTAGACCCCTTCTTTTTTCTGGAATAGATGTTATATTTCTCTTCCTCATCAGCATTTTCATCTAAAATACTAGATTTCCTGTAATTAAACATTGATAAACAAAACTGGCCACAGACTTAGGTCCATTCTAGCAGTCATTGTGTGACTAACATGGGCAGCATTACTTTTTTCACTTCCTTTTCCCACCCCTGCTTTACAAGCCTGTGTTGTCTGCTTTCTCTCCACATACCACAACACTCATGCAACGTAGGGAAAAAAAAAAAAAAAAAACAAAACAGTAGCTTGTTTTGTCTCTCTGACCAAAGTTTTTACTTGGTTCATGAAGTATTTTATTTGTTTGGATTGAGAGTTATTCCTTCTTCAGATGTAATGTGAAAGGGTAGACATCTCTAACCCTTGCTTCTAGGATGTCCCATCTGATTCAGTATCAATTCTTCATAAGCATCTCAGAGAACCTCTATCCTAGTTTGTGTTCAAATAGCAAACTCATTACTGAGAAGCAGCCGCTTTTACTGCTGTTCCAAGCAGCTAACTTTGGATAAGCTATAGCAGAACCTCCTGGCAAAGGATTTGCTTGATAAGGAATATACTCCAAGAAATAGATAACGAATCTTTACACTTTTTCTTTGACATCAGAAAATGTTAATTTGTTTTATAACAAATGGTATTTGTTTTAAATGTCTGCTCCTTAACATTCTTTAGTCTGGAGATTTTTTTTTTTTTCCATATGCTTGATGTATAGAAAGCGAAAATATTTTCATCTTGAAGAAAACTAGAAAACAAACCTTCATTCATCTGGTGGATAAAGGCTATGGTAGAATGTGTACAAATTCCATGAAAAAATGAGCTCAAAATGTCAAGTTTTCTTCAATTTTCTAAAAGACACAAGTCTCATTTGTTATGTTATTGCCAGTTGTTTTCATTATTGTCATGATTGTGATCCTAACATATATTGGACTCTATGTTGTACAGCCATATGCTGAAAGACAAACTATCTCAAAGATCTTTAAATACATTGTCTGATGCTATCACTATGCAAATAACTTTGTGCCTTTTTATGAAGCTACATGAAATCACTTATTTTCTTAATTCTGCTTGTATAAGGACCAGCTCTAGCTATTTGTTAGGGTAGGTGGCATTACACAACTACAGCTTCCCTCTGTTAAATTCCAAATCCTCAATAAAATGCTAAGAGAAAACAATTAATCACCCTTGCCAATTTTAACAGGAAACAATTATTGGTGGCAAACAATAAATATTTCAAATTTACAAATTTGCAGCTTTTTAGCACATGAGGCTTCCTGGAAGTTTAATGTGATTTTCTGCCTGCCTTTAACTATACAAACAAGGGATTTCTCCAAGTGTTTGAGATTTGGAAGAATGAGATCTGAATTCTAATCTTGTACTGCTCACTATGAACTTAAATAAAGTTCTGCATATTCACAGATTGACCCATATGATGTGATGACTGATTCAATCCTGAGTTATAGAAATAGTACAGGAGTTGGTGGAAGAAAGAGAAATTTTGCATTTGAAACTTTTATAAATATTATTAATTTTCAGCAAATTAATTTGATCTTCATCCAGTTGAATTCACATGCATTTCTACACCACAAATAATGATTTCTCCTTTAACTTTTTTTTTTTTTTTCACAGATGACAGTTAAATGTTTTCTAAATCTTTGCAGCTGGTAATTAAAGAAAACTGCATGAAATGGAATATTAAACCTCAAAATAATGATAAACAATAAACCTATGCACAGTGCTACTAGACTCTAAAAAAATTTTTTATTATTTTTTTTTGCTTCTGTATGCTCACCTTCATAGAAGTAAAGTAATGGATTAGTGGAAATAAAAAGGTGAACAGTTCTTTAAAAATCAAAGCAAAGCAGAAAAAAAAGATAATATAAAGTTGTCTTACTGAAGTTAATAAACCCCACATTCTGAGACAAATATCCTCAGGCCATTTGTTTAAACAAGCATTAAGTTTAGCAGTACTACACCATAACATGATACTCCAAATTAAACTTTTGCATCTCAAGTGACCTTTATAGCAGTTTTACAGTTCATAAATTCTTTACAATAGTGCTCTGTGGAGTAGTTTTAATAAATCTTGATTGTGCTGTAAATGTTATAGCACATACTTGAAATGGCATTTCCAGTCCTAACAAACACAAGTATGGAATCATTCCCCTATTCCATATGGAGAATTTTGCTTCAGTATTCATAAAATACTGGAGGAGAGTCCAGTAATGAGGGGGAAAATGCCACAAGTAACCCAGTCTTACTGGAGAAGAAAATCATGACTGATAAACATATATCAAAGTGGATGGAAAGCATACCAACTCCTCATATACCAATAGGAAAATCTTCAGTTTACAGAGCTTCTAAAGTGCTCCAGTATAGCTGGATAGAAATAGGATTATGTTTATCATTTTCTGTTTTGTTTTAAAGCTGATTCCTTGGCAAAGTGTCAGATCCATAGAACTGTAAACTGTGTGGCCAGTTTCATTCTCCCCAATACACTTTGGTAAGTGTGTAGTTAAAGTATGTCTGATTAATCTCATTTATCTGTTTAACATGATTGATTTTTTTTCTGAAAAAAAGGAAGATTTAGTTAAATATTATACTTAAATCATTCAAGTAATGTGTTAAATCACCTGCTTTGATATTAATCTTTTTTTCCAGCTGTATCCTCCATACTTTGGTCCAGCTATCTATTTACTCTTTGACTGTTTAACATTTTCTCACGTATTGTAGTTACATTTGATGAAAAAATCATCATACCTGAGCCATCATTTTGATACTAACTTGAGATCCCCTATCTTAATAACTATCTTAACAACTTCTTTCTCTTTAAGAGTTTATGAACATTTATGAATGTTTTCTCATTCTTGCACGTATAATTTAATTTCTTGTTTACATCTTTGAGATCCTTTTCCATTGCTTCTAATTTTCACAATTTTCTTTTATTTTCTTGATCTCAGCCCACGTTTTTATACTCACTGTTTTTTTTATCTTTTCTCCCTTTTTTCCCAGATGTGAGAACATGAATAAACTGTCCTTTCTCCCTCATACAGACTGTTAAAGGTGTTTCTACTCAGGTAAATTTAAACATTTGAAACTAGAATTTTTCAAACCTTACTTTCTCTGTAGATGTTGCTATTGAAAATAAGCCAAGCTTGAAAAAAACTCCCATGTTTCCATGAATGTTAAATTATGGATTTTGAAGTCATAACTCTAAGTCTTTACTCATTTTAAGGATCTTATTCATAAAAAATGCACAAGTTAATGATGAATTAGTTAAAAAATAATACTGTCATGTGTGTTTGGTTCTTTCCATAAAATAAGCAGAACCTACAAGGTCTGCAAACCTGTTTCTGTTGCTTAAGGGGTGCACAGCGTGACTTTGAGAAAGTGTAATTACTGATCTATTAATTTTCTCATAAACATTAAACAATATAAATAGTGTTTTTCAGTGAAATAAAGATAGTATATTGGATAGACAGATACAATCAAGCTGAAATCATAAATGTTAAGGTCTGGTATAAATTATTAATACAGAAAATCCATAAGAGAAAAATTGTAAGTGGCCCCGTAAGAAAATGTATAATGTAGTATTAATGAATCTGGATTACAGACCCATTATTAGTATTAGAGACGTTGGTTTTTAGCAGTAGTCATATGTTGATCTGCAAAGACAGTTTAATAATGAATGACAGATTCCAAAAATGGTCTATTCCTCCTGAGGATGGAAATATTCAGCTCCAGCTATCTGTTTGAGCAATTTAAAGAAGACAGAGGTTAATAATCTCTATAATTTCCAGAACCTGTAATGAGTACTTAAAACAAACTCTTGTAACATATGGTATCTATAAATTATACCATGGTATTAGGAGTGGAAGTCGATTTAGTATATTATTTTGATGATTTTGCCTATAATTATAGAACGTAATCTTTTTCCATCTTTTTTCCCCTTTTTTTTCCATTTAACCGTTTACAGTTACCCTGTAAACAACTAAATGCATTTGAAAGGATTGTGAACACAGCAGAACATGAAGTTTAGCAAAGATGATACAACCAATCTACCCTTGATTTGTTTTCTAGATGTATTTACAGTTTTTTCGAGACTCAGGGAGAATCTTTGATATTTGAATGTTTTGGTGTCACATTTTTGCCCCTAGGTTATGTTGAGTAGAGTTTTAAGTGTATCATCCTTAGAATTAACTATATTAAACTTGATACTGTAATAAATGCCAATGCATTGGTCTTAAGCATCTGACATACTTTCTGAGATAAGATTGTCTTGGCTTTGGAAGTTAGACGAAACTTTTAAACTCTTTCAACTTTTTTTCTGTTTATTATTTAGATGACAGTGGTTCAGGGAAAACTCAAGTGAGGTTTGATTCTGAATGTGCTAAAAACTATAAGAAAAAGTACTGTAAATCACTTCTGTCATGAGACAGGTGAAGCAGAAGTAGGAATAGAGGCATGAAGAAGCAAATATTTCTGCATGAACAATAAGTATCACTTGCACATTTGTTTAATCAAGGCAAAAATTAGCCAAGTTGAGGTTAACTATTATACCACTAGGGCAGTCAAGATTGTTGGCCAAAACCACCCTAGTTCCCAGACTCAGAGATGTATAGAATTGTGCAAATTAGTAATTTCCTTTCATATCTTAATTACTAAAATGTTAACAAATTATGAAATCCTTTCCTTTCAACACTGAATAGTGCTGTTTATAAATTAGAGAATCTCATCTTCATATTGATGCTTGCTCTGTTTCCCTGTTTCAACCATTTCTCCTCTTCACATGTTCTTTCTCCTCCATTCTTTCCTTTCTTGTCATCTTTTTGTTTTGTTTCTCTGCAGACTCTATATGGTGTAATCTCTCCATTCCCCCACTCTTTCAGTTAGTTGCTAGAACTGTAATGATTGATGAGTAAGAGTTGGAAGAACTTAAGTATAAGAAATTCTGAGTCAACCGTAGATTGCTCATAAGAATTGTCTCCTTTGCAGGAACTGAAGTGTTTACATATTGCTACTCCTAGAACTAGAAAAACCACAAAGTCTCAATTCTCTCTAAGCTCTTCAAGTTTAAAGTTGTTTAGATTTCCATAAAAGAAGTAGGACTGGACCACCCTTCTTGCTTAGCAAATGTAACTTCTGTACATAAATCTGACAGACTTCAAAACAGAAGTTATTCTTCAGAGAATGTCAAATTATGGACTCAAACAAAAACAGATTCTAAATTAGGAAATATTTCTGTCAGCTTTAAATATATAACACAAAATTGGAACAATTCATAAGTCTGGTGTTACATTTTTTAGTCTGTACAATATCCTAGCTGATCATAAAAAGTGCTATATATGATAGCCAACCAGAAACCTAATAACATTTTAAGAATGCTATATTCTGTTATAACCTACTCAGTGGAAGAAGATATAACTGAGAACAAGATATCTGGGACAAAACCACTGTGAAAATGGCACTTTTATATTGTCCTGGTTTTGGTAGGAGAGAGTTACTTTTCTTCCTAGTAGCTGGTACAGTGCTGTATTTTGGATTTAGTGTGATAATAATGTTGATAACGCACTGATGTTTTAGTAGTTGCTAAGCAGAGCTTATCCTGAATTAGGGATATTTCAGTTTCCCGTGCTTTGCCAGCAAGCAGGTGTACAAGAAGCTGAGAGGAAGTATGGACAGGACAGATGACCTGAACTAACCAGAAGGATATTCTATACCATAGAACATCATGCTCAGTATATAAACTGGGTGGGAGTTGGCTGGGAGGGGCCGATCGCTGCTCAGGCATCAGTCAGTGGGTGGTGAACTATTGCACTGTGCATCACTTGTCTTTTCTTGAGTTTTATTCCTGTCTTTTTGCTACATTCATTAAGTATAATAATAATAACAATAATAATAACAACGATAATAACAATAACAAAAAATAATAATAACAACAATGGTAATAATAACAATATTAATATTATAATAGAATAATAACAATAATTAATAATAATAATATCGGGATCATGTTTTATTTTATTTTGATCATTAAACTGTTCTTATCTCAACCCACGAATTTTACCTTTTTTCTGATTCTCCTCCCCATCCCACTGTGGGGGCAGGAGTGAGTGGCTGTGTGGTGCTTAGTTGCTAGCTGGGGCTAAACCACAACATGTATACAGAAAGGAGACTTACTAGATTTTCTAGTAAGAAAATGTACAGATTTTTTATTTAAGACACATTCTTACTAAGAGATAAATTTGACTTGCAATACAAAACTTAACACTCAGTGGCAGTAACAAAATTATGAGTAATTTCAAGATTCATCAATAAGAAGGGTAGGCCTCTGAAATACAATTCCTGACAGAAAGAAGCAAAATATTTTATTTGCTTTGAAATATCTCTTTTTAGTGAAAATGCACTGAGTTTGTTGGAAAGTAGTGCCAGTTTCCTGTCATTTCTTTGACTGTAAATCATGCTCAGAAGGAGACCTTGGCTATACTGAAAATCACATGAAGAATTCTTGCTACTTATGGTTATGAACCAGTTCTAAAATAATCTCTGAATTGGAAACACCCATTAAAATGTATATTTGGAGATGATAATGTTGCCAGCATTGTTCTTTGTGAATACCTTTTGCACAGAAAAACAAAACTTGAGTAATACTGAATAGAGTTTTCTATGAAAAATCATGCTGACTGAATACCACCCACAGACTGGATAACATCCAGTTAAGTCATCCTCTTCTCATTTACAACCGTCACTCGTAGAACATACATTCCAAAACACATGCAAAGATTTATAGCAAAACTAGATCACCTAGAATAATATGTATTAGGTTTAAATATAAACTATCCTGAGCCTGAGTGACAGTCTGTTTTTACTGCCTAATAATGCAGAACTTGAAATGTGCAGAGTGGCAGATTTTACCTGGCTAATAATAAATAATTGTTCGACTTCATATGGAAAAAATATTTTGGAACAGGTTGTTATGAATTTACTTATGTTCTTGGTAATAGGAATTCATTTAATCTCCCACCAGCAGAGAAATAACTTGAAGAAGAGTTGTCTAAGTTTTGACATAGAATTGTGCCCAAGCACTATGAAAACAGCTTTCTGAAAAATAGTGACAATGCCAAAAAAAGAAGGGTCCAATTCCAGTCCAGTTTTCTACTTCTTGCCTCTGTCTTGTAAAATGGATTCAGCATCATGACCTTCCTTCAAAGACTATCTATTGTCTGTTTGTTTGTTTGGTTGGTTGTTTTTTTTTTAAATAATGTTGGCTCTGCAAATCCAGGAGAGATGCCATAGATACTCTAAGATATTCCCTTGGGTTACTTCAGTGGTCTTGAAAATTCAGCTGATTCAGAGTCCTACAGAGAACATTTAGTCAAGAATATGCTGTTGACTTGAATCAAACAGGTGAACATCCAACACTGGGCTGTGCTATTTTTGGTTCCTTGTAAATTATTAGTCACCTGCGTATTTCAGTGACCATTTATCTATTCCCATCCAAAGGAAAAGGAGAGTAGAAGTTGTGCTAACCCCAAAGTCAGAAAGATTTTTCCAAGGAGCATAAGGAGTTAAGATAGGTTATTACATTGAATAAATTAAAACAAAACAAAACAAAACAAAACAAAACAAAACAAAACAAAACAAACCAAAACAAACAACTTAGTTAAGAAAAGAAGAAAAGGTGGAGAAAAGTTTGATACTCTTTTTCTGCTATAACAGTAAAGTGAAATGCAAAGCAAAACAAGAACGTCTTGCCAACTACTTTTTAGAGATACTTAAATATATATAGATATTTAGATATGATAATTTGTGCAAACAAATGTTCCCAGGAGTTTCAATGTTTCTCTTATGAGAATTTTAGAGGTACCTAATATGAGGTATTTTAGACCTCAGTGCTCATGAAACAGATGGTCCAGCCCTGCATATAGATCCGAATTTTTATTCAATTTACACTTTCATATTCCAACACATACCCTGTGACAGAATGCTGATATGAATATGTAATAATGTATAATGGAAAAAGGAAATCTTAGTAAAGTAAAAAACAAACAATCAAATAAAATCAAAACAAACAGTAAAAAAAAAAAGCTTAAAATAAAAACATAAAAATAAAGAAAATAAAATGCTTAAAGAAGCCAATGAATTTTAAATAAATGTTTTCTGACTTCTGCTTCTCAATGGAATATGAAGCTTCATTTCATAGAAGCTCCTTTCATGTGAAGAATATTGAACACTGAGGAGCTAGGCCCTAAATCCATCCTACTTCCCTAACTTAAACAATGAGATAAACACCAATGAGCAGCAACAGAGAAGACAATTACCTATGAGTAATTTAATTTGTGTATAGATGTTCTGCTAGACACTGAGGTTACGTAACTGAAGGAAATCTGTCGAGGTTTGACATACATTCCAAAATTCAGGCTATATCCTTCATTGCATCATAAAATTTGCAAAAGCACATGGGAGCTGAACATAAATATTATACTGCTATGTTTTACCTGGGCACTTTATATTCACTGTGAAAAGGGGATGATGCACCTTTCTGTGCATGAAAACTGTTCCTGACTCCATTTTAAGTTTCCTTTTCTACTGCAGCACATTTCCAAATATAAGTTCCTCTAACCACAGTCTCCATTCAGAGCTCAGTTTCTGGATGCTGAGGGCAGACTTGTGCTTACTTTTCTTGCAGTTTTTGAGCACTGAAAAGCTAGCTGTGCTGAAAAAGCTTGCATCATGTTAAACAGAATAATGGTCTTTGAATATATAAAAGATTGTTGAACAGACGAAAGGGGTAAACTGCTTTCCATATCTGGAATGCTTGTGACAAGAAATAAATTAAAGAAAGGTAGATTAAGGCTGAAATACCTCAGAAGACTTTCTATCTTTAAGGACCATATTGCTTTGGGAGACTGTGGAAGCACCATGATGGGATGTTAGACAGTATCTGTCAAGCATTGACAAGGTGCACTTGATTTTGACTTAAGGAAAGAAACAAAGTAGATAATCTCCTAATATTCCTGCCAGCTGTATTTTCTATTATTCTTGGTGACTTACATTAGAAAGAAATCACGTGTGATTTATCTGCGTGCCAATGGACACACTAGTTTATTGCCATTTCAGTGATTAATTGTTCTAATGCAAAGTTCACAAAACTTTATACTACAGCTGGTGAGACTTTTGCACAACTAAGAAGTTGTTAATATCTGATATCCAAACCCACTTTGAAGCAGCTTTCAACCTAAATGTTTATACTAAAATTTTTGCGGTTTCTCGAACACATGAATTAAATTTTTTTTTTTTTTTTTTGTGGATTTGTGCAATAAATCCCTCATTAAAATTTCTGTTTCTAGTTTATGTTTCCTTTCAGATTTGAAAAAAAAAAGTTAATTATTTATGAGCCCTACCATCGCTATAGATAATGATGTCTTAAGAGACTGATGATAACAGACATGTACAAGTATGGTAAAATACTGTAGCTTATTTGCGACTGATTAGACAAACTTGTTGACTTGAGGTGGGATGAGAATAGGATGTGCTATTTTTCTAAATAAGGTTGTTGTATAACAATGTTGCTCCTTTTGTAGTGTTTTAGAATTTTTAAAAGCCTTTGAGTCCTTTTTTTCTGTTAAAAGAATGTTCATTTTCTCATTGATCATTTGTAGAACTAGTGTAATATCACAGATCCTACGAAAGTAATCTACATTTAACTGGATAGTCAATTTGTAAAAGGGAGGATCTGGTCCAACAAGCAAATTAAACAAAGAGGGAAACCTAAGTAATTCGGGAAGGGAGGAAAGGAGGGAAATTAGTGATAATTCAAATTTGCAAGGCAAATTCATGGCAGATGACAACTGAAGGTCACAGTAACCTTGCAAAATATTACATATACAAATTTATATTATCAGACTATTGTTCCTGCAATGTTTCCATAGTACAGCAGACTCTCAAACTGTGAGAATGTTTAATTTTTCTGAAAAATGTTTCCATGAACAACTCAAGGCAAACTCATACTTAGGTTCCGTTAAGTTCTATTTGTAGTGTTGGGATACCAACACAAATTTGTTTTTTGTTGAAATTCTGATCTTCACTTTATTTTCAGATCTTCTAGACTTGAGTATCCAGGACAAAAAGAGTCTTTTATTACTGTTCATTTATTCCTAAGTCCTAGAACTCAGAAAATATGATGCTGAACCACATTGATCTTAACTGCAATTGCAGCACTTGCTGAAAGAAAGTATAGCTCTGAAGAAACATGTGTTTTCCAGCAAGAAAAACTCCAGTGAGGTTGCAGTTGACTTGAGAGATACCAAGATTATACCATTTCTGTTCCTCATTCATATATCAGGAAGAATTTATTAATGCCTGTGAGATGTTCACAGTGATACAAAGTCATAGGTTGTAGGAAATAGTGACATAGATTTTACCTTGTAAGCTGGATCTCTAGCTACTTAAAATAAAAAGATCCAGAGCAAACAACTTATTCTGTGACAAGAGATTGTTATTCTGAAGATTTGTTAGGGTTTTATGAATTTAACCTTCTACCAAAGAATAGGTCTAAACATCCTGTTATTGAAGTAATTATAGGGCTTGAAAATGACACATTTTATGCAATTTATTATTTTCTTCTAATTTCTAATGAACCTAAATAATGGGGGAAAAAATCAAATAACGTGAAATAAAAAAAATTTACATTTTCAGCGTGACTGTATTTTTTTTTTTTTTTGCCACTGGAAAAAAAAAAAAGTTTAATTTAAGATTTATAATGCATTAATTTATTTATATCAACAAGATTACATAAAAGTTATATAAATTTATAAAAATTTACAATTTTTATAAAATTGTTCTGGGTAAAAATAATAATAATTTTAAATCTTTCCCAGTGCTTCCTATTCTTATTTGGGTTAGAAGAACAACTTGTCTTCCAAAAAAAGGCTCCATAGATGTTTACAGCAATTTAAAAACAACAACAAAAAAAAACCAAATAAGTGTGTGTTTCTGATATTTTCAGAATATCGTTAAAATGTTCCAGAAAAAGTGAATTATTTGGAAAATGGACTTTAGGCTTTTTGAATTCACTCTTGCCTTCCTTTGGGAATGAAGACACCAACAGGGGTGTATACGCAGAAACTTCAGAGGTAAGTCCTTTAGGATGGTAGCACTGGGAAAACAATTCTCACACAAGCTTTGAAACAAGCAACACAGAGACACTGATTTGTTTCTGAGTATGACCTAAGCAGATGACAGGCATCCTTTTCCCATTGTCATGGCGTTAAACTAATTGCTTCACTGTCTCCTGCGGTACAGATTTATGGCTATATGCCTGGCACTCTATGTATCAAACATAACTGTCATTGGCTCTAAAAAATAGAGCACTGCTGTAGCAACATGCTGGAGAAAGTAGACCTGCTTATATAAGGAACTGCACAGGATAATTATTTCTTTATCTTGCTCTGTATTTCTGAAGAGCTGTATAACGCCTCCCTTTGAGAGGCAAAAGATCAGCTCGGTGTTCAGCTTGTGTCAGACTCAGCCTGAGCTGTTTAGAGGTAGAGGAGAATTAGTTGGAGAACTGGACTGTATCCACTGTATTTGCACTGGTTTTATATTGCTGGACTGCAAACATGTTGTACTGAGCAATTAATAATTAGCTGGTAATCCTCATCCAGCAGGGAGTGTCTTGTTGCTGTCTAACGTGCAGAGGTGTAAATATGGGGTTTTGGAAGACTTCTTCATTGTAAAGATGCATTTCTACAAACTCTCATGAAATTAAGGTAATTCTTCTGCACTATATGTCTTCCAGACTCTATATTTTCCTTGCATAAACTAACGGTTATTTTCCTTGCATATACTTGCCCTAGTTTTTGCATGCTCAATTTTAAGTATAATTTTTTTTCCTATAAGTAGTAACTTTTAATCCTATACAAAAATATAACCTTAAATTGTTATTCTTGGGTTTATCCAGTTGCAAAAAGAATGATGAGAAAAATAAATCAATGTCTGATAATGTGCTATAAATCTTGGGGGATTTCTGGTGGGTTTAAGAGTGTCCTTGTAAAATAATGCTCTGATTGCACAGAGAAATGTCAGCCTGGGTAAATTATCTGAATGAAAGTGGCTGATAGGTGTTATGCTAGTTATTCTTGAGGTCACCTTGAAAGCTGTGCTAAGAACAGGCCACAGTCACAGTCTCACATTAAAATCCAAGAACAGTAGAGATTTAAAACATGCTTTCCTTCTGTTTCTTTTTCTTGGTTTTTAAAGTAAACTACTGAAAAGTGGATTTTGACTGCAACATGTACTATAAGATATTGATAAATTATACCTATCTAGTGTAACCACAGGCCTGTCAGTCAGACAGAATTGCTTGTTCAGGCAGTATGGCAAAAACAGTAGGGCTCTGTGAAACTTGCAAATTAAAAGGTATCAGAACAAGATATTAATAGGTGTGAAATGGGATGGACAGTAGCACAGTATCTGTTGGTGTCAGACAAATGCAGGCACCTTACCAAGAAGGTCAGCCATGCAAGCTTTTGATGCCCAGGTGTGTGATGAGGAGGAATCAGGTCTGCTCTCTCCACATCTCTGCAGCACCCATCCTGCTGTGGGTTTATCTAAACACAATTCAAGCTAACCCGTTTTTCTAAACCACTAAGTATATAGCTGACAGGGAAAAGAAAAGAATCCTTAGTGTTTCTACTCAATTATCATTATCAAGCCAGAGCCTCTCTGACTAATCTTAAAAATTCCTGCCTACAGAGATTAAATCTTCCTACTTCATACCATTTTCCCTGGCATATGTGCTGTGTGAAGTAATTTCATAGCAAATCTGAGTGCTTTCTTTGTGCATCAGATTCTTCAGTCAGATAAGAAATTACAGAATAATTTTAACAAATATTTTTACACTTTTCAGTAAGAAGATATAGAAAAAAACCCTTGTTTTTCTCTATTCTGATCATGGACGGATATAGCTTTCTTTATTTGGCCATATAAAGAAAACAGGAATGTGTTTTACATGTAACTAATGTAGGACTATACTATGCATGTAAGAAAAGGGAGGTTTACATTGTTCTTGCTCCTGGTTCCCACTTTTATTGTTTCCATCAAGCACTGAAAAGTGAAGATAAAACAGAGAAAAAAGATGACAAATGCTACAAAATAAAATGACATTCTCTCATTGCACAAAGGATATTTATGGTATTCACAGTAACAGAAACAGAGTGCCTGAAATAAGATCTAGCCCGCCTTGGTACACTGAAATAGGATCGAGCAGATGTAGACCATCACTACCTGCTGTTTATAACTCATGTTCTACTAAAACAAAAAACTACAACAAAATATCAAAACCTTTGGACACTGTCCACAGAAAGTGTTTTCTGTCCTGGAGAAGGTTTTTTTTCTAGAATCCAAATTAAAGATATTTTTATACTTTGGAATAATATAAGTATTTACTCTCTGGCTCTATCTGTTCACTAAACAATCATCTGTTACATACCTAATTATGTATCCTCTCCCCATTTTTATACTTTCTACCTAAACTTTTTGTTTCATCTTTACTCACAGATCACATCTTCCAAATCATTTACTAATTTTATCTGAGTTTGGTTATAGTTTCAGGTCCCAGTATTCTACCTGGATGAAGCATCAATCCATTTCTCCTTTGTCCGCAAATCCAGATACCCTGTCTAAGAGAATCAAATTAATATGATATGATCAGCACTTACGAAATCCAAAACCTGTTACCACCTGTCTCGATTTCAGCTGGGATAGAGTTAATTTTCTTCCTGGTAGCTGGTACAGTGTTGTGTTTCGGATGTAGTATGAGAATAATGTTGGCAATGCACTGATATTTTTAGTTGTTGCTAAGCAGTGTTTATACTAAGTCAAGGATTTTTCAGCTTCTCATGCCCTGACAGCGAGAAGGCTGGAAGGGCACAAGAAGTTGTGAGGTGACACAACCAGGACAGCTGGCCCAAAGTGGCCAAAGGAATATTCCGTACCATATCATGTCATGCCCAGTATATAAACTGGGGGGGAGTTGGCTGGGAGGGGCGGATCACTGCTTGGAGACTGGCTGAACATTGGTAAACAGGTGGAATGTAAACTTCTTTAACTACACTATAGTTTCCCATTACTTTTTTTTTTTTTTTCTCTTTTTAATGTTAAGTTTGCTTTCCCAGTCATATTTTAGACATTACAGGCAAATTTTACAGGATAATTATGGCTAGTCAGAGATCAGGAACTGATCGAAGTTATACCTTATAAAGTTATTTTCTTCAGTGAAATATCAGTTATTTTAATATTTTTAAAATGTTCTCTCCTCTGGCGTACACCATTATTTCCTGGTTAAAACTGAATTTATAAAATATTTGAAACCAGAGAGCTTTTGCAGATTCCTTTTTGTTTCTTTGTTTTCAGAAAGACTGGAGCACAGATACTATTGAATACTTCAATCTTTTTTGAGTCCTTCTTAATTTTCTTTCCTTTACTGCTAAGCACCAAGCCTATGTTTTGATTTCCTCTTTCTGCATTTAGGGACTATCTTGTTTTCTTTTATGTTCCTGTGCTTTTCTGATCTTATCCCTAAGGGGCTTGAGCTGTTCCTTTATAGTCACGTTTAGACCTGTAATCTTCTTCACATGTTTTGTTTGATTCTTTTTGAATTTTCAGGTCACTGGAGAAATTCTGATGCCTTCAAAATAGTTTATTACTATTCTGCCATTCCTTGCTTCATTTGTGTACCTTACTACTATGCATTAAATAACTTCTCTTTCAGTAACTCACAGCAGCTCTATGCTCCCTTGCCCTTTAAACTTTTTTCCCTTCCCAGTAGATTATCTCCTATACTCCTGGAACAGGTGAAGTTTGTATTCCCCCTCTGCCATCACTTGTTTGCTCTTTTAATTTCATATTAATATTATTTCCTACAGCTTTTCTCTAGTCTTTCATAATTTCAGTTGCTGAATGTACCTTTTGTTTACATGTTCTACTATTTTTGTTAGTTGAAACAAAATCTAAACAAGGAGCTTCCTTTACTTTCCAAAACAAAAAGCTGCCCCAAAAATATTCTGTAGACTGACTATCATCCTGCTTTGCTCTTAAGGTATCTCTGAACTATTGCAATCTCCTTTTGCTACAAAGGCTTTAATTTTAGGAATATTAAATTATTCCTCCAAAACATACCTAACCATCTTGTCTTCTGACCTATGTGGGACACATGATTTCAGCTCTGCGTTTATTTTCCTTTTCTATTGTCAAACAGGAAATCTGAAAAATGTCTCCAAATCTCCTCTCTTTTCCAAAAGTACACCTTTTATACCTGGTACACCTTTCCCTTTTGTTCTCACACCTGCCGTTCCTAAGGAGATTGCATATCTGTAACAGTAATGCACCCCTGTGGTTTAGCTCTTCGACTTTCTAGGATGCCATTTTCATTAGGTTTTGGCTGTGCCTTAACAAAGTCATTATTCCCACTCTCTCCCATACTGGGGCAGTTGTGTAATACCATTCCAAATGTTGGTCTCCTACTTGACCCTCTCATGACTATTGCAGGTGATTCTCCTCTGCCTAGATCTAGATAGAAAAGTAAGCTTTTGGTTTTTGGTTTTTGTTTATTTTTTTTCCCTTTTTAAATTTGAGATTTTATCACTGATCCTAATCAAGTCTATTTTAACATCTTATTCTCTGTGTGCACTTGAAGATGTCCTTCCTCTTCCTTTTTACATGGACCTTAAATCTTTTTTGCTGCCTTCTTTGTGTAATGCCAGATGCTATGACACTTACTTACGCCCCTTAGTCTTATGAAATGTTCATCTCAGAGTCATCTGTCTCCATCTGCCTCTATGATCTTTATCAAACTGTGCTGCTATCTCCTGTTCCACCACTGTGTTGTCAGATCCTTGCTGTCTCTTTTATACTGCTTAGAATTTAATATGACAGTATTATTAGACTAATCTAAATAAGTAGTATGATGAAGTAAACTAGGGACATAGAGATACCTTCTTGTCATTCTGAAATAGTCTCACTGGGGGTACAAGCAAGAGCACATTCCTGAAACGATGTCTTGTCTGCACTTTAAGGTAACCAAGGTCAGAACCTTCCAAAAGACCTTTAGGTAATGATTTTTCTTTGCAAATGATCTTAGGTACCAGTACAGGAAAGAAGTAATATAGGGATAGTGTTTCTATTTTCAACTGTTCTGCATGTGAGCATTTTTTCTTTCAATAAGAGGTAATAAGAGAAAACTAAGAATAGAATGGGTCAGAACAGAATTAAAGTATAACCTTGACTTTCTTGCTTCTTATACCCTCAGGAAATCACATGCTGATTGTACAGATTGCATAGTATTTTCTATGTTCCTTTATTTTGAGCCCTTTTTGGGAAGCAGGAGTCATTATGTCTTTGCTGTTTCAGGGACAGGGAGCTGACTCCCACCCTGGAAGCACTGGAATAAGCAGAACTTCAGGAGAAAAAATAACTTGGGGGTAGGGTAATTGTATGATTTGTAATATGCTTTCCTCTCCAGTCTATATTCAATTTCTGCTTATTGCAGTATTTGGCCATTGGTCTCCAATAATGATGTACTAGGTGCAATACAGCAGACAAATGTGGGCCAAGAAGAGCATATTCTTAAAATACATAAATATGTAGCTGTACAATTTCACCAGTTTCCTGAGGTTTTTCACTGAGTATGCCACATCAACGCATTCTGAGTAGTAAAGAATAAGAGTTTCTCTTGTTTCTAATATAAAGTGCCATATTTGATTAGGTATTGTATTTGGCAATGTTTACATTACTGTGGTTATATGTTTTACAGACTGTTAAAGTTGTGTCAGCAAACTCAATACTTCCAATTTCATAAGCCCCAGTTTTTTCAGATGTGTAACCCAATCATAACACTTTAGCCCCACAAGCTAAAAATTCTCTTATATTCTCACCACCGAATATTTTTATTTATTTTAATTAAAATAAAGCATCCATTTAATTTTTAAAATATTTTATTATATTAACCATACCAAACTAGAGCTAAAGTATACTTTCTTTGTTTGAAGCTTTTGCAATTTTCCATATGTAAGTAAAAAAGGCAAAACAAGGAAGGAGATCAAATGAGTAATTTGAAAAATCAACAGATATTTTAACATTTGCCATTACTTCCATATTTATCATGCATTATCCTTTGCTAATTGGACTATTCTGCATTGAGACTGATCTTTTTAATATAAAATGGTACTGTTATTCATGTTAATTTTGATGATATAATTTGACCTATACAGGAATCAACCTTTCTCGGCCATTTCAGAAGTTGTCACAGGTGTCGAAAAGTGTATTGTACAGTTTATCATAAGTATATTTAAGAGTTAGACCCCAGAAACATCCATTCAGACTGAGGCCCCACATTTTAGTCACACACTTAAGACTCCTACAAGAGAGATTTCTGATGGTATAATTTATTCCTAATTATCTAGTGCCCTGACAGCGGCAGAGCAATCAGAATGAGCAGTATCTAGGGAAGGGTTTGCTGCTGTTACTTGCCCTGAGTATTACCTGCTTACAGAGAAACCTACTGCTACCTGAGAGTGGCAGTATCTGGTTCCTAATTGCCAGTAATTCCTTAGCTCCTATGCTTATTTCAATCCGGATGCAATCAACATTAATGCCGATGTTTGAAGTATTAAAAAATCTCCACTATAATTCTTCTTTAATTATCATCCTATTATCTTAAATTACTTCAACATTTTTTTTTTTTTCCCTGAAGCTCCTCCATTCTTTCAGTAATACCATTTTGTAAAACTGCCTAAGTATTTCACCACTGGTTGGATGTGCCACAGTTTTTTATTTTGTCTTTTAATAGCTTATTCAAAGGGAGAGAAAAGCACAGTAGGCCCTTGGTAGAGTGCAGTAATATCCGTGTGAGTGTTCTCAGGGCTTTTCTTTCTCTGAAGTATAATGGTTGAACTAAGTCTTGTGGTGAAGAGCAAACCTACTGGGCTAATGGCAATAAACTTGCAAACAGTGAGAAACTTGTTCACTCAAGTTCAGCATGTGAATAGCTCTGTGCAGCTCTAATTAGGACCCTAGTTCTGAATCAGTAATTAAATATCAGATTGGTTATCCAAGTGAAGGGTTTAAGGTGAAAATATACCATTCACATTTACAGGAAAACACAAAATCCTGCATTTCTGTTGGCTGACTAGCATTACAGTGAACTCCATCTGGGATACCTTTAATTGTGCCTATATGAGACAGAAAGAGACACAACTGAAATGTAACACACTGTCTGCAACGAGTCTCTCGTGGCAATGATGCAGCCACTGAATAAGCTAAAACTGACATTTTATCTTTAAGAAAGATATTCCTTAGCCTTTAGCAAAATTAACATTATTATGTATCAATAAAAATAAAAACAATACAATAATTTCAACTGGTGGATTGTGTTTTGACACTTCTCCCTCACTCCCCCACCCTGATTTATTTCATGGATGGCTGAATGTAAACTGCAATATGGGACATACATATTTGTGCTTTGAGGGCTGTTTCTCAGATGGATGGGAATGTTTAATTTCAGTAATCTAATCACCTAAAGCAGTTACCTTGGACTCACATATTTTATGAGGTTTTAAAACTTGTGAAATACCTTTGGCTAAACCCACCAATTTCTTTGAAGTTTCACTGCTTCCCAAGGCTCAACCCCAGTTCATTTTTTTTCCTCTCCACATTAATATTTCAGTATTTTAAAGAGTTTAAAGACCTTTTTAGACATTTAATTTGTATTACTGCTTTCTGACAATGCTTATATTGACATAGCAATACAGTTCAGACAAGCACTGCAGAATGTAAGTCCAGGGATGTCCAGAAAAAAAATCTGGAGGCTTATTTTGGAAATTTTAGAAGCATGCAGTAGCAAATGTCTTACTATTGTCCTAGACAGGATTTCATATACCCCTTTGTTTAGAGGACATGAAGTTATTTGTGCTCTATGCCATAATAAAGGTTAATTGGTTGTCTTGGTTTTGCTAAAAATTAGGAGGAAGAACGGAATTTCATAAGTGCCAAGAAGTGATTGGTAAGGACAGAGGAAAACCTGAAACAGTTCAATGCCTCAGGCTGTACATTCACCCAGACATGTTGATGTGCCTTTACTTCTACTCTTCTCACTTGTCTGTATGAAAAGCAAACATTATGTTTCTGCAGAGCCTTCCAGCCATTTTCTTCCATTCACCGAAAGCAATTCAATTACAGTAAATTTCATGTTTTTCTCCTTCTACACCAGCACATAAGCTAGATGAGATAGTACATAACTCTTTGCCTAAGTTTTCAAAATTTAGATGTCATTAATTACAGGAACAGAAAGTGTTATGATAACCTAATCTGACTTTTTTTTCATTGTACATGTAATTTCATTTCCAATTTCATCCAATAATTCATCATAAAGAGTGACTGACAGAGTAAAAACTCCCCTATTGAAATCATGATTGCCTGCCTTCTAATCCCTTGCAACTTCTTTCTGACATCAGTCTGAACAATTTATAAATGTTATGGTGACAATGGCAATACATACTGCTTATAAATCATTTATTGTGCCCTTATGAACCATGGCTTAGGAATCACTAATGTTTTTTAAGACCTGCACTGTTAAAACTTGGAATATGTTTTCTATTTAGATTTATTTACTCAAAATGAGGAATTTGGTGCTGATATTTTCAGAAATAGAAGATTACACAGTGACAAAATAAAGAGAGTGTACTTAGAGACATTCCCATGAAAAGTAAAAGTAGTTCATAATGCAGTATCCTGAAGTAAACAGGATCCTGAAAGTCTCAATAGTATTACAAGTTCACTGAACATCAGTGGGGATTAGAGGAAAGTCCAAAATATCAGAACAAAGAGAACAACATATTTTTGCACATTTTTAGTGAAAAATAAAATAAGTTTGTTTTAGAAGTCACCTTTAAAAAATAGTAAAATATACCTGGAAGACCATAGCACCAAAGAAAAGTGAAATAAAATCAGAAAAGATTATATTAATATAATTATTTATATTTATGTTTACAAACACTATAATTTGTCATATTTGCTACTGTATTTCTTCATTATTGGGAGATAATCTATGGGGATTTTTTAGTGGAATGTGCTGTATGAGCACCCTTTATGAATTTCATACCAAATTAGTAGCAAAACTTTTATTTTGCCACATAAATATATGATTAAATATTCCTCATAATATCACTGAACACAATAAATGGATATGACTTTCATAAATTTCTGTACATATTGTACTATAAGTTAAGAACTAGTAACAATTTTCAAAAATATATTCCCTTTGTGAACATGAGTCCATGTAAGCATTAAGTATAGATTTTTTCCCTGTATGATTAAAAAAGTAATGAGGTATGTGATTTTATTTGAATTCTGTAGAAGATAAATTAGAGTAAAAGACTCATCCTCTTTTGTGAGGTGATCACTTCAAACTTCAAGATCAAAAGTTTTTATTCCTACAACTAATTGCTTCTAGTGAACCATAATTACTAATGATTTAATTATTTCACAGCATACATTTTGTTAAAATGTTTACTTCGTTAATCACATGTCACATAACTACTCAAATGTACCCGACCAACTTATTTCTCAACTGCTGAGAATGTGTGATGAAGAGATCTTCAATATCCAACAACGACAGAAAAAATTGTTGGCTTACAGTGGATCTTGTCTCCCTTGACAATGACAGTCGCTAGGGCATGTCTTTATAATTTATCCTATATATTTTTAATAATTTAATACTCAAGACTGTCTAGGTTGTTCTGCATAATATCTTGAAATATGGATAATGTCCCCTAAATTTCTGTAATCTGCAGACGTTTGGCACATTTACATTTTTGTACCAAGGCCATTTGATGTAAACATTAAGAAATGTGATTAAAGGCTCATCACCAAGAACACAGAAGACCACAGAGGCACATCAGCATGTAGGGAAACACCAATAACACAGCCCCCACCCCAACTCCTCCTCCCAGGACTGTCCTCGGGGAGCCTTAGCCCCATGGACTGGGGTGGCACCCATTCAGAGGAATCACCAGAAAAGCTCTTTGGATCACTTTTGCGACTGAGAGGTTTGGCAACCTACAGATGTGTGGGGCTCACTATGGGATGCACGGAAAAAAATATCTTGGGATTGTAAAAGACTTATTATGGGATATTTGGGGGAAGCATCAAAGGTGGGGAAAGGGAGGGATGGTGGTTTGGGAAGGAACAGGCATAGGAGTGAAAAAGAAAGGAAGAAAGAGGACAAAAGGGGTTGATCACATGTAAACAGATTGCTGGTCAATACACTTGTCTTGATGTGCTCTACAGTGATCCCTCCAGTCTGTTCTGTCTCCTTTTTAATGCAATTTCCAGCTTTTTTTTCTGGGTGAGGGGACTATTCTATGTGCCTTTATGCATATGGATGTTTAAGTGCTCGCAACTGGAGTAGGGCTGTCGATCATGGAGGCCTGGGTGCCAGCACCTGGAGATGCCAGAGATTGTGCATATTGTGTGGGTAGGTGCACCAGTGTGTGATCACAGCCAGCAACAGCTAGACTAACCAACAAATAGGGGAAGAGGTTTGGGAGCCAATGCTAGAGCCATCTGAAGTCTGGGCCAGATAGTGGAAAGACCCAAGGGTCTGTGAGTCCACTACTGGAGGGATCAAGAGGTCCAGGCTGAATCCTCTGGGGCTCACATGTCCAGGTGCCTACAAATGGGAAGACTGGGGATCCAGGGATCCAGGTAGAATTATATAACTATGTTGTATTCTTAAATAGAATGAAATATTCTATTTCATTCAGGCAATTCTGAATGAAATAAGGATTTCTTAAAGAGAAAAGGAATGTACGGGGGGGCTAATTTAGATATTTTCTATTAAAAACTGGAAGCAAAGATCAGCAAGCATCCCTTAACTGTTTCTTCTGTTTCTGTTTAGACTAATCACATAGAAGACACATCCCCCCTTCCTCTGCCTTACTTAAAATAAGTGACACTGAATCAGACAAGTGCAGGCTCTGTGACTCAGCAGGCAACAATTGTCCCCTCACAGTTTAGAAGTACTCTTGTGTCCATTTGCTCTTGGCACAACTCCATTTCAGAATTCATTTTTTTCTCAATTTAGAAAAAAGAACTCTCATTACAAGCTAGCCATGTAATTTGAAATTACATGTGATGGATGCTACATGGAATCTGATTAAATATGAACATGTGTTTAGTTGAGGAGTAGTAATAGTGAAGAGACTAAAGCTGAAATGGAAACCCAAGAGGAATAAACTAAAGACCATGGTGTATACCTGCAAGCGTGGCCATGTTGAGATGAAAATTGTCCAAGAAATACTTTTGGACATGTGAGACAATACTCCGAGTACACCTGATTAAAATAATAACAACAACAACAACAAAATGTATGCACACGCTCCTCTATACCTAGCACTTCTCTGTTTCTTCTCTGCTCACTTCAGCACAGCCTGAATTTTTTCTGCCTGTTTTTCCTGACAGTCTTTGTCTTTCCCCTCTCTTCCTTTATTACAATACTTACATATTTTCATCTTTTCACTCTTCAAGTATAAATATGAACTGTTATTTCTAATACTGCCTTTGTAATTCCACTGAAAAAAAGGAAAATTAATATATAAGTTGTATTCTTATATACAGATATTGCTGATCCATGAAAAGGGTAAACAAATACAACTTTATGACTGGTTTGCATAAAGATTTTAGTATAGTTACAGTCACTTTTTGTTATTAGCACATTCAGAACATTTTGCACCTAAACAGTTGCATTTATTTCTTTGATATTAAAAGTTAACTAGAAAAACAATCTATGACATAATAGACTGATGCAGAAGAGAAAATCATTACTAGAGTTACAGAGTAAGTCACTTGTAGAGCTGTTTTGTCATCCTTATGGACTGGATTTTTTTCTCCTTGATCTCTTAGATAGGAGAAGAAAGTAATGCAAATTCCTATTTTATATAGCCTGCTGAGAATATCTGAGTTAACTGCTTTATTTGCTGTTTTCCAATTGGGAAATATCAACCCTAATTTGCCAGATTTTTGTTAGAATATCTGAGCATGTGATTATGTATACAATGTTCTGGATCTAATGAGGCTCATTCAGTGCTTTAGAGAGCAATTATTCAATCCTTGATTGGCATGTAACTTTCTTGAGTTGAAAATCTGAAGCATCATTAGATGATTTCCTAAAATTATGAACATAAATTTAGCTCTGCTGTGGTTATTCCATGACACATGAATAATTTTTGTATGTGCCAATGAGTGTTTTGGACATGCTTAACCAAACAATGTAGGCTTCCTCTAGGGTCCTATTATATGAAACAGCCTTATCCCTGGTAAGTACCAACAGCAGAACTATTCCTTCTTTAATTCTTCACCTTTTCTATGCTTCTTCACACAGACTAGCTTTCACTGAAATTGAAACAACTCCTTTTCTTTTTTTTTTTTTTTTTTTTCCAAGAGAGTCTAGGATGCAGGCTCTTTGCCCCTGAAGAACTCTACAAAATCAAATATTAGCCTTACAGGAAAAACCAATCAAGCACTCCTTGCTAGCCAGTAATGAATGCCAGAGCACAACTTCCTATCTCACAAGTGGCACGACAAATGCATAGCATTGGGCACATCACTTCTATGACCATCTGTGTCATTTGAAAACTATCATTAGGAGAGACAGATCACTTCTTCTTATACTCTAACATTGTACAGCTAGATTGCACTTAGCTTTAATTGTTGAGGAAGAGTTTATGGAACGGTCAAGCCAGTTAAAGAAGCCAAGTAAAAGGTTTCATGTACATTGTCAAAAGTCTCCTTTATCAACATTCAAGGATGAATTTTACCTGAAATTTTATGCTATGAGTTTCCAAGCTGGTAGTCCTCAAGGTGAGACAGGTAAGGCAAAACCAAAGTATCAGAACACTTGGGAAAAATTAGTACATTGCTTTTGGTCTATTGTAATGAATCCATCTAAAGACACTGTTCACCAGGATCCCAGAGTTACACTACAGAAGATATTGATATAATTCATATGAAAAAAAGGCACACTAAAATAATATCATTCTTACTGGCTCTGATGTTGATCAGAAATCTGGAAAGAACTGGACTCATTTATTTCCTTGGTAGTCAAGAGTCAGAGAAAGGACTTATGTTTGTGGTTTTTTGTTTTTTTGTTTTGTTTTTTTTTTTTTTTTTCCACAGAGGTAATGCTCTTAGCAAAAAAGATAAATGCTGCTAGACAATCTCTGTGAAGTGAAGCCATGCCATGAAAAGATGGTGTGGTCCCAATTTAAAGGAACAAAACGGACAAAGCACACTAATAACCCAGTGGAAATCTGACAGTGACTGAAGAGGGTTTGTGTGTTGGTCTTAATCTACCTAAGATTAAAACATAAATTGTTTCTACCGGTGACTATGTAGTCTAAATTCCTGATAATTTCACAGAATTATTTCTTTCATTGCCTAGTGATTTTTAGTGTCTTGTCATCTTTTACCATCTTCTCTATGGATTTGAAGAATTCCACTCAGATCATTGTAATCCTCCCCACCCCTTTCTTTTGATACCCTGCTCATCATTATTGCCCTTGAATCATTTCACTGGAGAATAGAGCAGCATCATCTGTCTTGACATGAAGGATGCCCCATACATACTGTGGACTTCCCCTAGAAATAATTTCCAGCCTCAGATTCACACTAAATATCCTTGCTGCTGGAAGATAAATCACACTTTTGTTCTTTGGATCAGTGTAATGGCCAGCTTGATGACTCTTCTTGATAAAAATAAAATGACTTTTGGTGTTGCAAAGGTTATGTTCCCTGCTACCTCTTCCTCTGTCTCACTATAGTCATTTCCATCATTAACTTTGTTTCCAATTATCTCTAATTTGCAATCACTGATCTGATGTTATGTCTCACTATGTCCTTTTTTCTTTCTTTTCTCAGGGTTCTGAGGGCACCACCAGCCTCACTTGTCGCACTGGGACAGTGTCCCCCACCAGCCCCCCCTGGGGCCACACATAGCCCATGGCCCTGGACCCTATTTCAGCCCAGCCTGGGACCATCAGTCCCTGCCCCAGAGATGCCATAAGAGTGCTGGTCTCCATTCCTGTCTCTGTCTCTGTCTCTGTCTCTGTCTCTGTCTCTGTCTCTGTCTCTGTCTCTGTCTCCGTCTCTGTCTGTCTCCTCAACAGACCTCTGCTCTTCACTGTGGGTAGCTTGTCTCCTGAATGGGACTGTTCCAATGTATGTTGTAGTTTGTCTTCAGCCCTGCCTTTGCTCCCCTCCGCCTTTGTTTCTGACCTGGCTCCCTGGGTGGATCCTGGCCACCTTTAGCAAATACCAAGAGGCAAACAAAACCAGGGGAAAATGAAATGGTTTGTTTTCAGCAAGGGTTTAGGGGAGGTCACCTTCACTGACGTTTTTCATAAGTGTTGTAAGAGCATTTAGGCTTCCATGATGATCTTTTATTTTCTTTGGAAAAGAAAGAACTACTTACCTACCAACTTTCTTCTTTGCTGATCTTAGGTGGTCTTGAACTACTAGTTTTACACCCTTATTTGTTTGTCTGTCTGTTATTAGGGATCAGGAGTAATATGTTCACCAGGAGTTACTAGGCTTGAATGCTCACTCACCTGAGATATCTCTGGCCTCGTTATCATATAGCCCTCATTTAGACTTCACTAACTTAGACAAATATGTTCTTTATTTATTGTAGTTCTGACAAGAAAGACCAAAGCTTTTCCTTTCCCTCAAATGTTGAAGTCCTTTTTATTTAACCCTTGCTGTGACATCTCAACTAGTTAGTTGTAATGAAGCTCTTTATCATAGGTGGTTTAATTTACAGCCTTATTTTCACACACTTCCTTATCCATTTCTTTGCTCTCTAAAGAATAACATGTTTTATATTTTTGTTTTTATAAGAATTCCTTTTGCTGTCCATATTTTCATGAATTTATCATCTAATGGAGTTTAGAAAGAATGTTAAACCTAGAGGGAAACAGATAGAACTTGTCAAATCTCTAATTATACATATGATTCAAAAGAGTTTTTCCACTGTGTAGGTATATATTTGTATAATAAAAGAAAAAAAACAAATACTAAAGCTCGTGATTCAAGGAAAGGAAAGGAAAGAATACTGTAGAAGAGGGCTAAAGAACTAGCTGAATTAATTACTGAACTAAGAAGACTTTTAGAATGAAAACAGAGACCGAAAACAAGTTACATCTTGCAGTTTCATCAGGCTACATAAACTTGGTGTGGTTAAAGGAAGTTAAAAAGGTCTTAGTGATATATGTAAAAAAGGATTAAGGGCAAAAACAGTCATCTTGTTACGGTGAGAATAGGGTACAAACTAAATTTTTAAGAAATAAAATTATTTATTTTTCCTTGAATTTAAGTAAGGATAGTAATTCTGCAGGGGGAAAGGGTGGAATATTATCACACCAAGATGGAAACAAAACTAAGGTGGTTGTGTCCAGCTTGGGCATAACAGAGAATTGCTGCTCTAGAACTATAAAAGACCTGCTACACTATACTGAAGATGAATAAGAGCAGTTATAAGTCAAATTGAAGGCTAAGTAAGCACATTGCCTGTAGTTCTGAAAGGAAATTGCAGATACATCAATTTATCTGGTGATTACACAGAGCTTTAAGCATTTTTTTGAAAGAATTATTACCATGAAAGTTAATAGAAGATCGGGTAAATTTCAGCTATGATTTACTAAAATTCACATTAGCCTGCTTTACTTTTATATTAATTTTGGATTAAAAAAAAAAAAAAAACAAAAAAAAACAAAACCCCCCATTATTTTCTTTTTATAAAGATAAAAAAGGACATTTGGTAGCTTTAAGACACACTGGTAGAATGATTCATGAATTGACTCTTTTTAAACTACTCCTAAACTAAGGAAGATTGTCCTTAGTACCAGTGAAAGGTAGTTGGATTGAGTATCTATTCAGCTTGGGATAAACCATCTAGAAGCTGTTTTTTCAGTAAGATGCCGTACCTCAGCTAGCCTTCTTTTCATCAGGCTTATTAACAATGTCCACATAGTACCACACTAAAATGGCTGTATGTTTCATGAAACAGAGATGCCTCACTCTGAACTGCTAAAGAACTATTGGGGCAACACAGTAATTGGTCATTCAAGTATCTCTACTTTGCTGTAATCAGAGTGAAAATAAATATAACACTATTTTTATTCCTTCGATTCCAAAGCAATTTATACTAGAGTATGAGATCCTCTAAATGAAACTTGTAAAACTCAGAGATGGTAACATTAAACTATCTTAATTTTGAAGTGAAGTCAGTTTAATCAGTCTGAGTTTCAGCTTTAGACCTTTATTCCTGTATGCAATGATGCAAATGAAAAGTAAAATGAGCGCAAAGTGTTATATCAGAATAGAATCAATTTTCTTCTATTTTGCATTGTCATTAAAACAAACACAAAGATATCATTCAAGAACAAGACATTATAATGTACAAGACAACAGAGAATTAAGTCTTCTGATTTTAATTTTTTTTCCAGTGAATCATACCTAGGAGATAGTTTGTTTTTAGCAATACTACAGAAAAAAATATCAAAAGAAAGACTTTCTCTGGGACCAGACATACAGCATCACAGTTGATGTAGGTAGGCACCAAAGCTACCAAATTCAGGTAAAAACAACTGTTTCTTAGTATAGTTTTATTCTGCCTTTCAACCATTAACAGTAAGGCTTTTTTTTTTTTTTTTTTTTTTCCTGGGGAGAGGCCTGCAGTGAGATCTAGGTGTTCAGAACGCCACTATTTATGGAAATCAGTTTGAGAGTATCAATTTGAGAACTGATTTTATTTTATGCTAGTTAAATATTTAAAGGTTCCACATTACTTCTGTATCTGTTGTTTCTAAGGTAATGTAATGGAAGAAACACTAAATTTTTTTAAAGTAAGTGAAAATAGAATTATTTATATTTATATATTATTTATATTTATATATATATAAATATTTACATTTATATATTTATATTTTTATACATAAATACATATTTTTTTATATATTACATATATATTTATATAGAGGCTAACATTTCCTCCTTATCCTCAGCTTGGACACTGGCAGAACTGTGGATAAACTGACATAAACGAGAATGAATGCATTATGGTGTCCTAAAATGACCATTGTAATAACCTGATGTGGAATTTAACCAAGGTAGGCATGTCTCAACTCCAATAAAGTAACATATATTTTTTTTAATGTCAAGCACAATGTACAACTAGGGTACAGTACACTGCAAAAGACACTGTATTCAATGACCGGGATCAATTAGATAATTTCCTGAGCTTTGAAATCTGAGGTTGTTGTCTATATCATCTTCTTTATTAGTCTAAAATCTGGAAGTTAATCAGCCTAACTCTGACCTCAGCTAGCCAAATAAAGGCTAATAAGAATAAGTATATATGATGTTGCACTTCGATTTAGGGGCATAGAAAAATCACTAAACTTTTTTTCCTCCTACCAACAATCAAGTTATCAAGGATCTTCAACACACGTAATGGTAAAAAATGATAGGATAAATATAGTATTTTTCTGTAACTACAGGAAACAATCATATGAAAGACAATAAGTAATGATTTTCTAGGGTAAATAGTACCTTTTAGCTATCCTCCATTGCCTCCATGCAGGGAAAATTACTGAATGTAGAAACTCTGCCTTGCTTTCTGATGAAGTCTGCACAAGAATAAATGTATTGGTGGGACTTTGCCTCACAGAATAGGATTTTACCTACAACAGCTATGAACTCAGTACCTCTTAGTTCTCAGTGGACTCTTATGGGACATTGAAGTCAATTTGGTTGTGACTTTCTGTCAGAAATTAAATGTGGATCACATCATATAACTGTTTTCACAGTAAAGTTGCTCAGGGAAACCTTTTAGTCTATAGAAAACTTCAAATATATGAGTGCTTTGCAGACAGAAGTAAAAAAGGTCTTAATTTCCTCACATGTTTCAGTTGTGCATTATGAGGAAAAAAGTCTGCTCAGTGTGATCACATCACCTAACTCTCAAACAACCAAGAATAATTCCTCAGCCTAAAGTCTGTCATTCCTTACAAAGTTGAAATTTAAAACCCTGGTTTAAAAATCCCCTTCTCCTCATAATGTTTTTAGTCTTAGTTTTGCCATCTTCACACTGATTTGAAGGAAGCAAAGTCAGTTAACTGGGATAGTAAAGGAAAGAAGAGGTGAAGAGTTTGATGGTATTTTTGCTACCACTGTTTTCCACCAGACGGTGTCTAATAGCCATAGTAGATGACTTACAAGTGCCAGAAACAAGCAGTTTTGCTAACATCAGTTTCAGTCTTGATGTGTTCATTGCCAGCTTCTCTTTCTTTGCAAGTCCTATGCATATCTCCTGTACCAAAACTGAAAATACTGTTTATCAAATGTCTGCAACATTTCCTCAACACACACACCACCAAGAGTGGGTGGTCTTTCAATGAGAGTGCCTTTGCCAACTAATTTTCTGTTCATAGCTCCATTGCCTCCTATTACCCTCTTCTGCCAGAATTCACATCTGCTGCTACATTTTTTTCTCTTTAGCTTTAAAATATTTTCTGGTAGTTTTAATATGGTAGTGGTGGAGAAGATAGAACTTTCTGGCTTTTCTAGGACATTTTCTTTCTTTCCTTCCCCCCCCCCCCCCCCCCCCCCTCCACTTCTCCTCTCTCTAACTCCTTTCTTCCTCTGGTTATCTAACAGAAAATCTAACACCACATCAGATTGTCACTATTCTCTAAGAGTAATGACCAGTTACAAGAAATAGTCATGGTACTTTAATAGACAAAAGACAAGTAGAAAGCATCTGCTGCAACTTCAGTTGTGTTGTGTTTATGGGCTACAATAGCAACTAGTGCAGTAAATAAAAGAGTTTATGCTATGAAAAGACAAATAATACCTTAACTGTAAAGTGTAAAAATATATGAATATGCATACCCAGTGCTAGTACTGTTACAGCGTTCAATAAAATTCATAGTAGTTATGTTAGTATTATTTAACCACATAACCTTTTGATAATTAGATTAATTAATTCTCTTTGCACAACTGCTTGCTATAGTTATTTGCCTACATTTGGAATATTGTTATTTTTTTAAACATAAGGAATAGCTTTGCAGAAACAACACTTTCTGGAGAAATATTAAAGCTCATCTTACCTCATGAAACACTTCTCTCTATTCTATAGACTATGTAGACTATGTGTTCTAGTTTAGTCACTCACTCTAGACTTGCCCGTTTCTGTGTCTAAGGTGAGACTTACTGCTTATAACAGCATTATCTAACCTGTGTTCATTGTTTTTATGGAATTCTCTAAACGGGATAGGAATTGCTATGTGAGACTAACTGACAATTCATGGCATCAACACCTGAGCATAGTATTGAGTCCTACCCCAAAGGAAATAAAAAAGGAAGCTTTTCAGCTTTCTTGAATCCTACATGTTTTTGACAAAATTTTGGTGTTTGATTATTTTGAATTTTCTGGGTGTATGCAGAGATTGCTTATCCAGTCTCTGGCAGCTCACAAACTTGTTACTGATGACATCATTCCCAGAGTTGATTTGAAGGTCAGGGACAATTTTCAAATCATTGTTGACACAAAGAAACCATTCTGAGTGAGTTGTTGAACAGCTGACATAAAACATTTGATAGTTTCATTACACATGCATCTCTAGACAAATAAAAGGAGAATTTTAACAAACAACTTTTTCAATAAGTAATTACAAAAATCATGTCTTTCCTTTTTGATCAATTTTATGACAATACCCTGATACATTTATTTTAATAGAAATATTTAATAAATAATAATTTTCTTCCACTACTTAGAGCTCCCATACCTTTCATTCAGTGCTTTAAAGGACCTACCTTTGGGTTCATTAAACAAGGAAAATTGGCAATCATAGAAACCTTAAAAAGAGAGCTTATATGTATTAGAATATAGCCTACAGATCACAAATATTTGGAGTTTATTTAGCAGAGACAATGTGCCGGTAGCCAGGTTAGACTGTTCTAAATGTCTTTTTTCTAATTTTTCTTAACCAGCAAAATGGTGTTTAACAGTGTCTCTGTGAATTTAGGATAATATTCTCTTTTCTGTTTTAAATTTTGCATAAAAAGTGGACAGGTTTATGAGCCAGGAAAGGTTTTACATTCCAAAGAACTGAAGATAGAATAGTATTAGATCTGTTAAGGGTTTTTTTTATTATTGTTTTTGAAGATATGGACACAAAGATATTGAGCTTGTAAATTATTAATCCTATTATTTGGTTTAAATTAGAAAACAAATGCTGCTGGTACAACTGTCAAGATCTGGAATGTGGAGATTTTCAGCACTACTAAATATATATGAGAATATTAAGAAAATCACTGACTTTTAAAGGATTTTCCCTTTTATCTTTCATGAAAACCTCTAGAATTCCCGCAGATTTCGGTAAACTTTCTGTATTTATATTATATATTTATTTCCTATCTAGCATAGACTGTTGTACTCTACTTTTGTTCTACATAAAGTGTGATACACATGTATTTAAAGTCAACTACACATACCCTTTGTTTCTGTGAGTTAACTATCTTTAACATGAACTTATATTTCTGCTTTCTGCAGGCTAAAAGCAAAGAATTACTAGAAGTCAGAATGAAAAGAGAATTATATCTCACAAAACTGTATACAATTACTTTAGGTTATGCCCCGGAAATTACTGTGGTATATGTGGATGTCCCTGGGCCAGTTTTAAATTGTCCTCTGTACAGGCTAATTCACACTGAATAAGGTAAAACTTCTGGACTGATATTATTAGAAACTTAATTTGCAGTCTTGAAGGATATCAGGGACCATATAGTCTATGCATGAAATCCTTGAACTACTCCACTTTATTAGAAATATGTCATTTATTTTAGATTAACTGGAATTCTCTTTGCATATTAAACCTGAATATATTTATGTAATGCATTGGTACTATTTTGTGGCACTGTAGTGGAAGTAATCTAGATACATTAGTTGGAGTATCGCAGTAAGACAGTTATACTGATTTTGGCATCTGTGCTTGCCTAGATATCTCTGCAAAGCATTGTATAGAGCATTACAGCAGTCTACTGCAAAAGAGATATGACAGTTGCATGAGGACTGTTTACTCTCATTTTCATCCTGCATTTGTGAATTTATAGTATGGTGAACTGGGAGAGAAAGGAGAAAGCATACAGATTAAAATGGTTTAGTAGACATTTGTATCACAGTTTTGGAGTGTTCCAATGAAACTGAACTTTGGATTTATAAATAAAGATTAAAAATACTGCAGATTACCTTGAACTAAATTTTCAAAAGCAATTGTATGTGAGCACTTTGGACTTCTACAATGCCCTTGCATGACTAAGCTACTTCAGTCAAGAGTAAAATCATGCTTAAATCCACTGCAATGTTTTAGTTAAATGAATGAACTGCTGTTCATTTAGCAAGATTTTTAAAAATCTAGAGTAAAATATATATTTCAAGAAACTCAAAGTGAAATGGAAGTAGAAATGGATGGAAAAAAAAAACAAACATGAAACTCTGGCAATATAATACATGAATTTAAGTCTCCTACCCAGAAAATTCACTGGATATGTCAGCTTTCCAGGATATTTAGATGCATTCTTTTCTGTCATTCCTGTCAAAGTGTGAATAATTCAGATCTAAGTTACACAGTAACTTCAGTCAACTAAGTGTGGTCACACTCCTGTAAAACTGGAGCCCATGTAACAAGAATCAAAACTGGTATGTATGTAATCATCGCATGCACCCACTTCTGATGGAGTCAGGGTCTTTTTCGTAAGAGAACATGCATGACATGTTAACAACTAATATCATAATTGCCCAAAGATTATCCTACTGACCCACAGCTTGTCAGTGTGACAGTCCGGCGATCACCAAACTTCATTTTCAGTCTCCACTTGCCATCAAGTAGACAAATCTGAATTTTATATCTGCACTTAGTGTGAATAGACTTTATTGCCAAGTGGAGTCATGACAGTGTCTCTTTTAACTACTTGCTTGTTGATCTCACTGTTTTTTTGCTAAATAAGTGGCTCATAAATTGTAGCTATTTAGCTGCAAATCTCCAACAATAGAAGAAAACCTCATTATCTAGTATTTTACATTCTGTCAGACAAAGACATCACTTCAATGCTATACACACATACCAAAATATTTTTTTTTGCAATTTTTTTCAGTACCAGTGATTCAATGTTTATAAGCAGATGTTTATTATACTGTCAAGACCAAAGTTTGGGCTCTCACAATGTAATATATATTTGTATACAGTTTTAATTACTACTAAAAGTACATTATGGCTGAACATGGCAGTTGATTATGACACTGATCTGCCCTATACAAGCATCTGAACTTTCTACTAGACAGATAATAGCTTCTATAATGTCCACCAAAACTGTAATGTGGAATAAAATAAGTTATTTCAATGGAAGCAGACTTTTGTACATGTGCTGGAATTCCTAGCATTATCAGGAATTAGCATAATATTTTATCCTCTTCAATACTCACTGTAGCTTTGTTGCAAACAGTCTCCTATTAGTAAAGGAAATGAAAAATTGCCTCTGTCAAATTTTGCTATAAACCAGAATTTGTGAGTCAGGAGTGAAATACAGCTGAAAATATTTTCAAAACTAAATATGCACTGTTAAACCATAACTGAAATATATCTTAGAAGGTCTTATACAGCATGATTGCAAAGGATGCCATCCCTAAGAAAGGCTAATGATGCCAAAGAAAAAGATATGGCTCAGCTGTGGTGCACTCATATTGTTGAATTCAAGTGATTCATGAATTAGCATAAGTGACTGTTCAATGTACAATATAAAGTCTAGATTAATAAGAATTACTGGGATGCATGAAAGGAAGGTTTGAAACAACATACATAAAATGTATAGAGTATTTTCTTGGGTGAATAGTTTTGCTAGAGATGCATACAATGTGGAAGCAGCTTGATAGTTTTCCATATATAACCATTGAACTCTTTTTTTGACTAAGGAAACATGAAAATAACATTTGTCATGGTTTGAGCCTGGTCGGCAGCCAACCATTACATAGCCACTCTCTCTCCCTTCTGGCAATAAGAAGGGACAGAGAGCCAGGCTTGGGGTTCAAAGATAGGACTGGGATGGGGAAAAAAATCCCCCTTTATGGTCACAAGCAAAAGGCAGACTCATTAGGGGAAGAAAAAAATAACATACATTTATTACAGATACTAATAACACGTAACAGAGTAGGACAGTGAGAAGCATTGCCACATCTTGAGAACACCTTCCCCCCACCCCTCCCTTCTTCCCGGGCTCAGCTCTGCTCCCGATATCTCTACCTCCTCCCCCAGTGGCGCAGGGGCAAGGAATGGGGGGTGCAGTCAACACTGCCACTTTCTCCATCTTCAGTAGGGGGAGCTTCTGGAACTTGTTCCCCTTGCTCCATCGTGGTCCCCCTCTCACAGGAGACAGACCTCCACAAACTTTCTCAGACATGAGTTCCTCCCACAGGTCGCAGTGTTCCCCACACTGCTCCATCGTGGGTCACCAACTTTCTCCAATTGGATTCCCTCCCACAGCTGCAGCCCTTCCTGAGCTGCTCTGGCTCTGGCATGGGACACCCCCACATGCTGTAATCCTCCCAGCGCTGAATTACAGCAGCGAGGCTGCCTTTTCCCACAAGACCCCGGCCTTCTTCGGGCACAGCACCTTGATCATCTGAGCAGGCAGAAAACACAGGCCATAAATCAATGTCTGCTCCACCGTAGATCTTCATGGGTGGCAGGGGGGGGCTGCCCTGCCATCTCACCACAGGATACAGGGGGGTCTCTTCTCCGGCACACCTCCCCCCTCCTTTCTTCCTCTGTTCCTCCACTGACCTTGGTGTTCACACAGCTGCAGCAACTCCTCCTCACCAGTCCCACTGCCCGTCACCACGTCCCTTCTTAAATACGTTATCGCAGAGGCACAGCCAATTGGCTCAGTTTTCGAACAGAGGTGGAGCTGACTTGGAGCAGGAGGAGCTTCAAGAAGTTTCTCACAGGGGGCCATCCCTATAGCCCCCTCCCCTGCCACCAAAAAAACCCTACCACTCACTCAACCCAGGACAACAGTGAATGTAAATATATGATTTTGGGTTTATTTTTTGATACTAGCTGTCTGTATTATTTTGTTGTGATATTGTAAAGCTTTTGAACTCATTTGTTCCAAACTTAACATATGAATTATATCTAGTATACAGTATGCAACAGTAGTCTAATTCTGCAGCCATTGCCTCTGCAAATATACAGTGACTGACAGATAAGTTCCATGAAAAAGTACATTAATGCTGTTTGTCGATTAGACAAAAATTATTAAAATGTATATGATTCTAATGATTTACAGAGATTCACATTCAGATACAAATTTCTATATAATATTAACAAACAATATGAAGAATAACAGAAAATTCCATGTCTATATTTTCAAAAACCACTATGGTGTCTGCATTAAAGTACAAGCTCTCAGTATGCAGTCACAATACTCAGATATCTTTAAATACAGTTTTGAGCAGAAATTACAAAGTTAAACTAATGTATTTTTACATTCCTCCTCATTACCATGATGTATTCCCACTGTTCCTTTCCTTTGGTAACATTCTGACAGTTCAAAAGATAACAATGTTTTAGGCATTTATAGATCTTTGTAAATTAAATATATTTCCACGGTGAGAACCATGTGTTGGCCTTGCAACGAGCTACTTATTTTCCATCTTTCAAAATATATCATCTGAATAAACATAATGTAAAATAATTCTTAGTTATCCAAACAGGATGGAACTTCTGCCTATCCCCTGAGCTCCAATTCTTCCCAGATACAGCAAATTTAATAGTAAAATGAAGGTAAAATATTATGTACCAGTGAGTGTAAAGCAGGTCAAAGTAGAAGATAATTTACTTAAAACTTGCCTTGAAAAGGTGCTTTGATGATTTCTTCTGCATAAAGAATCAGATGCATACACTAATTTCTGGAGAAGCAGTTTAGCATTCACTTATATGCAGCTGAATAAAAATACTTTGATAGAGACGTGTGAAAAATTCATCCACTTTAGGAGCTACTGATTAGAGGAGAGCTAAGAAATGCTTTTTACTTTTACTCAAAATGGAGTTCAGAGGATCACTAAGAAGAAATTTAGTTTTCAAAATGGAAGTGAATGATGATTTTTATGGGTGTTGAAGGGCAGATTCTGTTTTACTGAACAGAAACTGAGGCTGGGTAATCTAAAGTAACTCTACAGCATATTATTAAATAAGGCTGTTGATTTTATATTTTGATCATATAACTTATACTTTATGATATTTGACTAACATAACATCACACAAGTGTTTATTGTGCTGTAAAAAATTCTGGGTTTACAATCACCATTTTTCTCACCTTTAAAACATATTGCTACTTACATACTTGGTTTAATAAACTGCAAATAGTACTATTTGTTTTTAGAGTAGTCTATATTTTTCACAAGTTCCTTGGAATGTAGACAAGCCAATGGGGCCAAAATGTTTGATTTTTGTTAGCTGAAAAAAATGTTTTACTATAAGAGCTCAGAGCTAAGAGAGAAAAAAGAAGGTTGTATGCCTGCCCTGTGAGGTTCATGATTAAAGATGATACATCTTACAAGCTACTTAAATAATACTACATAGAGTTTTTTCCAATATTAAATACAATTGCATATATTCAAAGGTGACAGAACTAAACTTAGATATAGGAGATATAAAAATAGATATAGCACAGAAGTCACTATTCTTCAACAAGTATAAATTCTGTGAAAGAAGTAAAATAATCAGAAAGAGATCATAATTAGGAATAGAATCTATTTGCTGTAACATCTGGGTTTGAAGGAGGTTATGAAAATGGAAGTATATTTTTCAGTTGTGTTCAACTTCACTGTAAATGCTGAGAGAAACGACAGAAGTCCTTTTGTGATCAGCACAATAAAAAAAAATCCTTGGAGTAGAAGGGGAAATTAAAGAAATTATCTTCTATATCATGATGTTTTCAATGTGCTGGCAAAAAAAAAAAAATATGTCTGGCTGGAAAAAAATGTTCTGACAAACTCAGCCTATGTGTCCTGGAAATTGCTATGCTTTGCAGAGAGGAGTGTTCTATTTACTTTACAGGTATGTTTGACTGAATGTGGTTTAAACTGACTATTCTTTTTCTGGTGACCAGACATCAAGATTAAACTATGAATGACTGTTTTTTTTTTCAGTTTGCTGTCTGAATAGGAAAAATAAAATGGGCAAACTGTTTTCAAATTGAACTCCAAATGTTGTTTTCCTTCAAGATGGAAAGAGAATGGAGAGTGGGGCTCACTGCCTGACTGACATTAGTATCTCTTCTGGAAGCATTCAGGTTTAGCCATGGAAGAGCTACAGAGTATGCAACTAACAAATTCAGGTATTCCAGTGGGTAACATTGCATATAAAAATGAAAAGATTATCTGATTGATACCTACAAGAAATTGCACGTAAGTGGATAGACAGCTGAGTTTCAATATAATTTATTAAGGTTCTAGTTCTATTTTACCTTATATCTGTATGCAAAAGCCATTGAATAAAACCTATGTACTATTTTCACCTAATGGATATCGTTCAGCTAGCTTAAGTGAACTCAGACTGAGCCTGTAAAAAGCACATCCATTTGGTTTATTATTGCAATAATTCCTTGTATTTGTAGTACACATTTTTCCTGCCTTCTGAGGAGCATGTAACATTTAAAAATGTTGATAATTTAATTGTGAACTAACTTCAGTAACATAATCCTTCTATTCACATTCCCTTGCATGTGAAGTGAAACTTTAGTTAACTGAAGTGAAAATTGAGGTTATGTCTACGTAACACCACTCAGAAGCACACCCAAGTTAACTAGGTATACCTGAAGCCATTAGGTTACATTAGGGGGATGTCCAATTTAGGTGAACAGAGTCAATGCTGTGTGTTGTGGTTTAAACCCAGCCAGCAGGTAAACACCACACAGCCACCCGGAGCATGGGGGATGGAATTGGAGGTGTAAAGGGAGACTCATAGGTTAAGATAAAAACAGTTTAATAATTGAAATAAAATAAAACAATAACAGTAATAGAAAGTACAAACAGGTAATGAAAAATGCAATTGCTCACCACATGCCAACTTATACCGAGCCTGTTCCTGGCTAACAATCCTGAAATAACAAGACATCGCAATCGCAACCCTGTAAGTGAGAGAGATCCCCCTCCTTCCCAGCCACCCCTCCTTTATCTACTGAGCATGATATTACATGATATAGAATATTTTGTTGACCAATTTGGGTCTGGTGCTCTGGCCGTGCTCCCTCCCAGCTCTTTGTGCACCTGTGCATGGGCAGGAAACGGGGAGTTGGAGAGTCCTTGATCTCTTAGCAACAACTGAAATTTCTAAAATCATTCCTCTAACAGAGTTCAGTCTGTGTTTTGCTTGTTACCTCTCCTAATTACTATCCTTATTGGCTCACATTCCTCTGCCTCATGTTGGGCGCCAAAATGTCTGTTATGGTTTGAGCTCAGAGCACCACAGAACAGCTCGCTCTCCCCCTTCTCCCCAGTGCTGAGGAGGAAATAAAACAAAAGGGTTAGGAATTGAGATAGGACAGAGAGGGATGACTCACTGTCCTGGTTTGGGCTGGAATAGAGTTAATGTTCCTTTTTGGTAACTAGAATAGTGCTGTGTTTTAGATTCAACATTGGGTTTGGTATGAGAAGAATGCTGACAGCACACTGATGTTTTCAGCTGCTACTGAGTTTTCAAGGGCTCTTGAACTCCCCACGTCCTGCCCGTGTGCAAGTGCACAATAACCAGGGAGGGAGCACGGCCAGAGCTCCAGACCCAAACTGGCCAATGAAATGTTCCATATCATGGAACATCATGATCATTATATAGAGGAGGGGTGGTCGGAAAGGGGATCTCTCTCTCTGGCTTCCGGGATTGTGATTTTGGGATCAGTAGCTGGGAACAGGCTGGGTATTGGTCAGTGGTTGGTGAGCAATTGCATTGTGCATTGCTTGTTTATATTTTCTATTGCTGTCATTGTTTTCATCTTATTACCATTATTAAACTGTTTCTATCTCAACCTGCAAGTCTCCCTTTACCCCTCTAATTCCCTCCCCCATTTCCAGGTAGGTGGGGACGGTGGGTGATTGGCTGTGGGATGGTTGGCTGCCGTCCAGGCTCAAGCCACAACACTCACCCATTGTGGTCAGGGGCAAAAGGCAGACTCATTAGGAGAAGAAAAAAAAGAACATCAATTTAATTCAGACACTAACAACAACACTACTTAACAGACAGAGTAGGACAGTGAGAAGCATTACCAAATCTTAAAAACAACTTCCCCCTGACCCCTGCCTTCTTCCAGGGCTCAGCTTTGCTCCCAGTTTCTCTACGTCCTCCCCTGCAGTGACGCAGGGGGCAGGGAATGGGGGGATACAATCATTCCTGTGGCTTCTTCCTCCTCATGGCGTGAGGGGGAAATCCTTGCATTCTTCCTGTGCTCCAGCATGGTTCCCCTCTCACAGGAGACAGTCCTCCATGAACTTTGTCCAACATGAGTCCCTCCCATGGGTTGCAGCCTTTCCCTAGCTGCTCTGGCGTGTTGCAGTCCTCCCAGTGCTGAATTACAACAGCGGGAACTCCTTCCCACAGAGTCCTGGCCTTCCTGAGGTAGAGTCACTTGATTTGATGTGGGAACCTCCACAGTCTGCAGGTCAGCTTTTGCTCTACCATGGAGCTACATGGGTGGCAGGGGTTGCAACCCTGCCAACTCACCACAGGCTGTAGGGACCATGCACCAACAAATCTCCCCCCCTTCATCCTCTTTTCTTCCACTGATCTTGGTGTTTGTACAGATATTCTCCTACAAACTCCTTCTCACAACTCCAACTCCTTCTCTCAGGTTCCCCTTTAATACATTATCACAGAGGTGCAGCCATCATCGCTAATTGGCTCAGCCTTGGATGGAGGTGGGTCCAACTTTGAACCAGGGGAGCTTCAAGCAGCCTCTCACAGGGGGCCACCACTGTAGCCCCCTCCTCCACTTCCAAAAACACCACCACACACAAATACCCAGCACAATGTGATACTTGGATTTATTTAGAGCCAGCTTGTGCACTGTGTTCCACATACAAACTGTATCCAACTTGACTGAGGAACACAGATCATGATGTCAAGTGCTTTCCTTTAGTGTGGTTTGATTATATTTAATCTTAACAGGTGTCTAAGAGATCATTTTAGCAAAATAATACCCTTGACTTTGTTAAATTTTTATGAGTTATAACTCATCTACTGGAGTCATTGACCTTTTTCAGCAAATCTTTAGGAGAAAGTAAATAACAATCTGTGACTTAGTTTAACAGTATTTTTATGAGTCTGATTGCCTTCCTCTTTATTTTGACTTTTTTTGGTACTGCCCCAACTTTCTATTTAGCTACATCTACATTCCTCAGAGAATATGTTTCGATTATTATATTTCTGTGTTGAAAATTCAGAGCCTGGCAATTTAAATTTATATCAGAATAGGTACTATGAAATAAATCAAGGCTTTGTTACTCATGGTAATGGTAAATCTCAATTCCTTATTTAACCTGGACAAAGATATGAGGCTATAAAAGCAATTAAATAGTTCTTTTTAACAGTAATATATTTTGTAGGTCAATAGAGCTGTAGATAAGAAGTCTGAGAGAGAAGGAAATATTTCTTATTTATAGCTAAATATTTTACAGATTGAATATTTTTTCATAAATACTGTACATCTTTAGAAATACTGTTCAAGAAGACCATATGATTTGATTTCAAAATCTATGTCTCAGATATCTGATATGGCATCTTATTCATCTAGACTTTTTTTACTGACAATCCTCAAATACTTTCCAAAACATAAGCCTCCAGCCTAAGATACCAACATTAATATGCTACATTTAAGACAGGGACAGTATTCTCTGTCTGTATTGGTAGTGAAAATTAAGGGTCTTACAGGTTCAGTTTAGATACTCTCAAGTCTAAAACCAATCACCTATAGGAAAGAAAATTAAAGTTATAAAGAAAGTAAAGTAAAAAAAAAAAACCTTAACCAAACAACAAACTGGTAAAGCACAGATCAGTTTTATTCAGACAGATCAAAGAGAGAAGATGAACCTTATCAGCTGGGCAGTGTATGAACAGTGATGACCAAGCCTTTACTGAAAAGCTTTTATCCCAAAGTCTTCAGATATGGACAAATAACAAAATACCTGCAAAATTTGAGAAATTTTGTCTGTTCTAAATGAATTGGAATGTAAATAATAATACATATGTGTGAAATGAAACAGACACCTTTAAGGAATGTTAAGACACATGTAAATAATTCTCATGTCTATTCATGGGCATATAAAACAAGTTGTTCTGCCAAAATGGCATTAAGGTGTCTTTCACTCCATAGCAAAAGTTACATTAATTTTCATTTATTTCAAACTGAAAGATAGTATGTGTGCTGACACCTTAATGTTCATTCTGTCACCTGCTGTTCCTCTTGGTTGATTAAAGCTAATTTATATTTCTGTCTTTTTCATAACTCTCAACAAAGTATGGAGTTATCAATAAGGAATGAAAATACCATTTTTTCATGCATGTCTTATAGACAGTATGAACTAAAATCTCATATACCACACTCTACAGTCATTTGTAAAGCTTACAGTAACGAAGAATCACTCCTTCAGAGTTCAGAAAAAAAAAATGTGGAGAAAAAAATTTATGTGGAGCTACAGTATTGACATACTAAAATGGGAGCATCTTGGAAGTCAGATGATCAGTGACATATTAATATTGAAATATACCATTTCTCTCTTATCTGGAGATAAGCAAAATAAATGAAGAGTATATAGTACAGTGTGTGTGTGTGCGTGCATATATGTGTACGTATATGTGCATATAAATATGTATATATTCATACAAGAGAGACAAGAAAACAATAAATTCCCTGAAGTAATTATACAAGAATCCCGTTGGACAATTTTTAACGCATTGTTCAAACTATGCTTAGCTTTTTTGGGGACACCTTTTTAATGATTGCTGACCTGCTTCTATGTACATGCTTTCTCCCCCCACTAAATACTAAGAAAATCAAAATGTTCACATTTCTTCTCCCCCAAAAAGCAAAATCCTCCTGAAGCAAACAAAAGAGCAATAGCAGAAAAATTCTCTGGGGGTGCTCGCAAGCACACTTTTGACAACCTGGTTTGACAGTGCCTGGAGTTACCTTGCAACCTCTGCTTGGGTCAAAGCAGCCGACCTATCGGCTATCACTGTCACTAACAGCTTGGTGTGCAGCACTTGGGACCCGTGCCATGGGGGGTGGTGTGTGAGCTCGAGGGTGCTTTCTTCCTGACTTGTGCAATAACAGGTTGTAGGGAGCAGCACTGGTACTCAGAAAGCCTGAACACCCGTGGTTGCAACCGGAGGTATGTGGAAACATGGAAACCTGCACTCCCTGGAGGGGTGGGAGGGTGCTTGCAACTGTGTGGTTGAACTTTTTAAAATTAGTTCTAGCAGGGTGTTTAGAAATGTATAGGTGTTCATTAACATTTTATAAGTGTGTAGAGTTGTCATTTATATATGTTTTGTTGCTCGTATTGATCTGGACTGTATAGTTCACTGATTATGAGTTAATTAATATCATTTGTAAATCAATAAATAGCTTCTGATCCTGATTTAAAATATGTGAAATGAGCAGTTGTTCCCTGAGACTTTATTCCGGCTCTGACTTTTAGAACACTAAATATATAAGTGAGCCAAAGACTCTCTGAAGTCTGTAAGAGTTATTACTAGCCTATTTTACGCAAGAATTCAGATTTTGCAGTGAGTAATGACAGTACGCTGTCCTAAAAGAAAAAGTACATACACCATCCGAGTATTATATATGTATATAAAGGAAAAACTACTCCCTAAAATATCAGTCTAATCCTGCCTATTGTCAGTGGAATATATTTCTCCCTTCTCCCTCTTTTCATCTTTGCCCAAATACTATCCAGAACATTATTATCTAATATGAATATTTGCCTGAAAAATCAGGTACAAAATCTTGTAATTGCTCCTATACATACCATAATAAACTTTAAGATTACCTTGAGCAGCAATCCAACTAGAAGTTCAGAATGATATTAATCTCGGTCCAATTCACTGGTAAAAATCAAGCTGACAAAGTGGTCCTAACCAATTTTCTTGGGCATTGAGCCTTTGTAGCAAACACCTGCAAACTTTTGTCTAGGCAGGATAGTTTTTCATTAGTCAACGCACAGAGTCTGGTTTCTCTAAATTTTGATGAAGTGTAGGTAGCTAAATTTAGGTGCTCTCTATCATTCATTGGAGACATCTCCCCTGAGTAGGATAAATGACATTTGACATCTAATGTTAGGGAAGTATCAAGAGACAGCCAGGCCTGATCACATCTAAAATAGGAAGAAGCCTACAGGACAGTAGGGAACACCACCTTTTTATTGATCTTCAGAAACAATACTTATTTTCAGAAGCTTAATTTATGGTGAAAAACACACACCATTTTTACTAGTTGTTTCACTAGATATTCTTTTATATACTTTGGATAACATGTTGTTTTGTCATGTGGTTTAAATGTTACTGTTTTATCTTCCCAGAAGAGTATATAATGTTGTCTTTATAGAAAGTTCAAAGTAGAGCAAGCTGTGCTGTGTGGAATTTACAAAAATTGCCCTTAAAAAGGGCTATTGTTATGGTATTAGAAATTCCATTCATATCAGAAAGTGATGAAAATTTCCAACTTGATTAAGAGTTAACATCAGGTAACTTGATTAAGAGATGGTGTGGAACCACTTTTTCCCAGGAACAGCAAAAGACTGGGTTGTGAATAGCAGTCTTAGTTCAGCCCCTGAATTTCTTCTTTCTTGCATGGAAAGCAGCATGAGGCAGCTCATCAGCTGCTACAGAGTTAGTTCATATTTTATGGATGACAGATCAAGCTGCATTGACCCAAGCAGTGGGGACTGGTCTGCCTGCTCACCAGGCAGTGGTCTATATGGAAAGGAGAGTGGTGGGTTTAGTAGAATTGGTGTGAATAGAGGTTGTACAGGGGAGATAGAAATATCTTCTCTCTTTTGCATACAAAAGCCACTGTCTTGTTCTTCAGGATTTACGTGAAGAACAGTTAAACAATTTAAGCATATTTGACTCAGTTGGACAGGAGTGTGTCCTGGTTGGGGCTGGGCTAGAGTTCCCGTTGGTTTTAGTAGCTGGAGGAGTGCTGCAGCACCCTGAGACCCCAGGGGCTCCCCAGGGCCCAGTGCCCTCACCTGTGTGCGGGGGCGGGGGGAGCACAGCTGGAGGGCTGGGCCCCGATTGGCCGATAGTCCATGTCATGTGACATTGCGCTCACTATATAAAGGCAGGAGAGGGCCAGGAGGGGCTGCCACTTCTGGGAGTGTTGCTGTGGGGCCTTTATGTTTGGGATCACCAGCCGGGAGCAGGTGAGTGTCGGTCGGTGGGTGGTGAGCAGCTGTATTGTACATTACCCGTTGATACTGCTGTCAGCGTATTGTTCTGTTACTGTTATTAAGCTGTTTTTATCTCAACCCGTGAGTCTCCCTTTGCCCCTCTGATTCCCTCCCCATTCCCAAGTGGGGGGAGGGTGTGTGAGCGGCTGTCTGGCGTTTAGCCGCTGAGTAGGGTCAAACCACAACAGTGATAAACCTACTTTTTAAAAGTATTTTCTGCTTTGAAAAAGAAAATTTCTGTTTGACAAGCTGAGTCCTTTTCCATCTTTGAAAGGTGAGTTGACTTTAACATCTGGTTTAATGTAGAAAGAGACGGCATTTTTTAGCTTTATCTCTAGAGTCTAGTAACCCATGTGGAAGAAATCTGCATTAAATACTATAGAGCTTCCTCTGGGAGAAGACTTGTAATACTATATTTCTTGAAGTTTGCATCACAGCATAAATTCTGGAAATCTCAGAAATAATTTTAGCAAACAATGAATTCACTGATATACTCGAGATATGAGTTTCATGGCTTTGCTTATTTTGCATGGACTTCACACATCCTTCCTGAAAACTATTTTCAAGTTTAATCTTTGGTAGTCTGGGTCAATGCAACAAGATATGTTAGGTCTACAAGAATATGTAATTTAGATTCATCATTTTCTAACACTTCAGAGCACATAATTATATCTATCATTGGTATTCTCTATATGACTCATCAGGCCTTCTGATCATATCTGTGACTCTAACAGTAAAAGAGTTGTCATTTATATCTCCTCATTTAAGTTTCTACTGCAGTCTAGACTAAATCTCCATCAATACAGCAAAACAATGCCCCCCATCCATTCTAAAAATGATAACTGTAGAGGATGAGGACAATATTGATCTCAGTGAATCAAAAATGACATTTTCTGACAAGGAAAACCATCCCATTTTCTACAGTATCTGTCTGGAACCAAGTGACCTCCTTTTCTTATATGGATGTTTGTCAGATTTGTTTTAGACTGCAGCTTTTTATTTTGAAATAACGCTTATGTTAACTATTACAAAAGTCCCTTTATTTCTTTTAATCTGTAGCTAGGTTTCTTTGGATTAATCTTAAAAATATCATTTCATAGGATGAAAAATAAAAGGGAAAAAGTATGTATCCTTATGCAAAACCTCTACATATGGGAACAGAGAATGTTGGTTTATACTGCTTTAACCCCTATGAAAAGTGCTTTATCTATACAGTGGCAGCAAAGCTTTCCTTCACTGTGTAGCCATGAAAGAAATTTACCCTCAACAGCAGAATTGAACACAATGTCACATTTTTTTTCAATTTTTTTCACTTGGTAGTTTATGGAAGGCAATTCAATACAAGGCAGGAACTAAAAGTTTCATGGGAATTTACAGATATAGTGGTCTGCATCAGATAATTAGGAGAGAATAGCCCTACTTTTGCTAATATCAAAATTATTTGGTCTTATCAGGGATATTCCATATTCCATCTGAAGGACATATTTTGTGTCTACCAGACAAGGATGGTACTCCCTAGCACTAATCAAACAATTGTAATTATTCAGAGGCAAATTTGTACCTTAAGTAGATTTTGCATTTCTGGAACCTTACGTAGTAAAGAGAAAAAACAACATGTAACTAAAAGTGAAACAGTTATCTGTTGTTTGGACTCAGTTCCACTTAGTCTAGTAGGAGTTAATAAGAAAAACAGATCAAAAACTGTGTTGTGACTGCTTTATAATACAAATCTGTGAAAAAGAAGGCTTAAAACATAGATTCCTCCCACTGTGGTAGGGAAGTGGTAGAGCTAGCACAGGGGGTATTACTAGAGCTAAGACAGGCTAGTCTCTCTCTACTGTTAGCTATTCTCATGTAGTTTGAAGAGCTAGTCTCAATGTCCCCTTCTATCCTCTCTCCTGTGTTCACACCTGTCACCACATTGCCTAAATACCTAGCTTGGTTAAATGATTCTGAAGTGCTTCCTGGAACTGAAAACTGAAATGATTTAATAGAATTTGAAGTTTTTGTCACCTCATTGCTCAACATTTTCCATGTCATTAATAAATACAGTGAATAAGTACTGGTACTTTTTTTCAGAGGACTAGTCATTTCTTCCTAGAACTGGCCTTTTTCTCTCTGTGTTGCAGCTTAAAAACAGATGAAAATAATCTAGTCTTTGATTTTAGCTTTTCTTTTAGAGTTAAACCAAAGTGAAATTTAGTACAAGGGAAGGGAGTCTGGCAGTTGGAAGGTATTTCATAGTGTTCATATTGAATGTGCAGAAGAGCTAATAGGTTGTCCACATTTGAATGGATGTGCTGCTAAATCTTTAACATTGGTATATTTTTGTTTCAGCTCAAAATATTGCTTTGCTTTGAGGCAGTGATAGATTATTAGATCTGACCTAGATAATACTGATAAGCCACATATAAGATTCCTTTCTAAGCATGACTAGGTCATGTGAACATTCTGATTCTCTTTATAAAGAGAGGTAAAAGTAAATAGATTTGCATTATTCTAAATAACTGAGAAAATTGAGGGAATTGAAGGATTTGTGAGTAGTCTAGAATGCTTTTTTGAGATATTAAAAGTGACCTCCAATGTGGGTAGCTTATTCCACTTGAAATTTGCTGTACAACATCTGGTCAAATAGACTGATATTTTTAGCAAAAGAAACATCTCCTTCTTCTGGTCATCAGATCCAAAACTAGTCTAATCAAATTTAGCTTTTCTACTTCTAACATCAGAAAATACCAACAAGATTATGTAAAGTCCCTCATTTTGTTGAAATTACTTGTAAATAATGCAGGAGGGTTTCTCAGAAGGTTATTTCTTCAGATATTTTTGATAATGCTGAAGCAAATTATGAATCTTCAGTAGTAAACATCACTGATGAGGCATACAGAATACATTATTAAAAATTGTTAATATATTATAAATACCGCAACAAACACTCTATAAGCAATCTAAATGCCAATCCATATTCTACTTACTGAAATACATCTTTGAGGAATTCAGCATAATAAAAATGAATGACAGATGTCATAAGTGCATGTTGTATGACTTCCATTTCCATATTTGGAAACGTCTGGAGACATTGCAATGTAATTTTAGTGGTCCAAAACATTTTGTTTGGCTTAATCAATTTTATGTAAATATTGTACTACAGAAAACATGGAACACTTCAGTGAATAATGTTCAGCTCCTAATCTATTAGTTATATGGATTGTAAAAAGATCCCAGACCTTAGAACTTTTTTTAAGAAAATATATATAATAAGAAACCAAATTCTTAGCAGAAAATTATACTTATCAAGATGTGAAACTTAAGTTATTATAATAAAAATTTAGAAGGAAAAAGCTTCTTAGTTTATCAAGTTGTAACTATTGGAAAAATAGTAAGGAACCAAATAGGCATTGAGATTTAAAGTCTCTAACAGGTTGCAGAAGGCATTAAACCATTGTGACATCCTACCCCAGATCTATCAATCAGTTCCTTGGATAAAAGCTGTATGGTCCTATTGATTTATTACCTATTTCTGCACTGTTGAAGGACCAAAGTATCAGACCATTATTTCTTACTTAAAGCTCAGAAATTGTCCTCTGTGTATACCATCACCTCATCTTCATAGGGCCACATTGTTTACTTTGCAAAGAGCCTGCCATGATTGTAATGTTGGAAAGGTACACTGAAGCATTGTAGAAGTGGGAGGGGAAACATGAAATTTCACAGGACATTTAATATCTTCAACTATTCAAAAAACCACCAATTCCCTCTCAAGAAAATGAACAGTAATTAAAGATGATCTCATCAAAATTTTGGTTTGTTTCAAGTTCTTGTCAGAGTACATAAATATAAAATTTATTTTGACACTATCTAAACATCAAAAATATGTCCTTTCACCACTCTTATTTCATATTTTGCTTTTATATAGCAGCTGATGCCTTATCAGATTTTATGAGTCAGAAGAAAAACACTATATATTCCTTATAAATGGAAGAGGAAATGATATTTTATAGTTATTTTTAAAGTTTTTTGGATTTTTTTCAACTGCTCAATCTCAACATTACAAAAGTAGATTAAGTTTGCTGAAATTATACTTGTATATAAAGCCCTGTTTCCTAATTGTGATGTTTTGAAATGAAAATTTTGGAATTTTGATTTCAAAATGCATTGTCAGAAATATCTTTTCATGTATCACTCACATAAAAACCCCTGCATTTTAAAGGGACAAAATCAGACTTAACTGTTTTAAAGTTTTCCAGTGAAAACAAAACACTTTTTGCTTAATCCAAAATTAATTTGATTGGAACGTATTCCGGAGCATAGCTTGCAACTTGCTTGTTTAGGGCTTTTTTGTTCAATTTATGGCTATACTCCCTTCCTCCTGAGCCCCCTTCTAATTTCAACCTTTCCTAATCCTGGAAAGCTCTGGTGTCCAGGACTCCACTAATAGAAATGGGAGTGTCTTCCTGAATTGACTTCTGTGAAGATATGCCAGTTTACGCCAGCTGTTTCTTTGGCCCTGTACCTTTTTATTTGGATAAATACTGTTGATTTTCTGTGTCCCTGCTCACAATTTGTTTCCAAATAAGCATCCCACACTCCAAGAGCCATCTGCTGTTTGTTCTGAACTAATGAGTGTGCTTTAGTGCTAATGTCCTTGGGAGGAGGTGTCACGCTGTCACTTTGTAAAATGGATCCTGTTTTCTTATGAACTCAGATTTCTAACCCTTGTGAATTAACAAGTTTAAATAATTTTCTCCCCACCATGTTCACAGGTGTGACTCATAAGTGCACAGAGGATGCTATCCAGATCTACAGTACAGTCTGGTGATCAGGCTTAATGACCCCTTTTCAAACAGGGATACGGACCTGTTAAGCAGGGGGGACATCTGTTCAATGTTCAGATTTAGATCACACTGAAAATGTAAGCTTTTTTACCTCTGACTGGTTATGAGGGACCAATGTCTTCTTTCTCAGAGTGAACAAACCATATTAATAGAACTATTTGTAGCAAGTTCCATTTAAGTATTTTAAATATCTTCTGGAATTTCAAATACATAGATTTCCCAGATATTGATAAAAAATATTCCTCTGGTTTGTTTTTCAAATATGTATACTTCCTGCTTACTTCAGTTATGTGCCTTGGCTTTATAGACAATTGTTCTAGAGCAGAAAGCCGTCCATAAGACCCTCACAAGCTATTTGGTATGTTAAGTCTATATTTAGACTACTGTATGTAGTCACTATCCTCTGAAAGCTGCTAGGATGATAATGTGTCTTCTACACTCCTGTTGGTAGGCAAAACCAAAACCACCATCAGTGCTGTCCAGCAGAGTAGTAGGCTGTGCCTGGAACTGCTGAACAGACAACACCAGTTTTGCAGAGAGGTGATCTGACAACCAGACAGGGGTTAACCATACTTTAAGGATGGATTTAGTTAAGGATTTCTGAGATAAAGTTATGATCTGTGATTAATTTTTTGAAAATAATTTTTTGAGTCAGAGCTGGGATTGGGGTTGGAAAACACCAGTTTGTAGGACACTATTCAACAGCACAATAATTCCCACAGTTTATGGGATAAAAATTAACAAATCCTTTGGTCACACAATCTAGAGTACTAGGCATATTTTACCATTTGAAATTTGTCTCTCAATGAAATATCTATATTTTGACTAATCAAGCTTCACTCTGGATAAAACAGTTCCATTCCATCTGGAACAAATTCAGCATAGTAGCTTAAAGCTATTGAAAACTTCACATTGTGTCATGGCCAATTTGATAAATAAACTCATACCTGGTTCAGAGCAAATGTAAGCCTTTGGGCAAACTGCTTGTGCATAGGCTTGGTATGAGCATCAGTGTGACCCCTAGCTGAAACCCACAGTTTCAGCAGTAGCTCCAATACAAGACAAAGGGAAAAAAAAAAAAAAAAAGGTGCTTCAGCTTCAAAGCTGGATAGAGGGAACTCTGACTCCTGCTATCTTATTTGTTTTGATGTTAGGTTGCTTCTCAGTTAGGAGTGGGGATGAAGAAAAAGTCCCAGTTAACCTTTTCCTTCCTTCCTTCTTGATCTTATGGAAGCTATTTTTCCTCTATAGTTTCATTAAGTAATCTCAACCTTTACGAACTCATAGTTATTACCCTGATGACTAGCAGCTTATAAAATTTATTCGAGGATGTTGCTTTTTTTCAGTAGAACATACAGTTAATGGTGTTCTCCTTCATATAGGGGAAGGGTTGGAGCTTGAATGACATGACACTATTTTTTTTTTCAATGATACATGCCTATATTTTGGGTGATGTTAATTCTACCTAACAAATTCTAATGAAAAAATTGAATGCTGTGAACATTTTTCATACTGTACTCCACAGAAGGATTCAAGACTATAAGAAGCTTTGAAAAGAAATACAGTTAATGATTCACTATTACATAAACTACTTACCTCTAGAATAATTTGTTTTGATATTTCTGCTACTGCTAGATTTTCTGCTAGTAATGGAATAAAAAATACAGATGAGAAGCACTTTTAAGTTTTCTTAATTACTGCAAGTCAAATTTTGCCCTTTTGAAGATATGTATTATAGAAAGTGAATATTTTAATGTCAATACAAGAAAGTCAATTAAATTAATTGGTGATGTTCTATATTATTTTTTCTTTTATATTAGTGTATTTTAAGGCACTGTTTCTTGCTGTAGAAGAAGAAGCAATAGTTTGCTGGAGAACAAAACTGCTACACACTACATATCATGCACACTGCTTAATCTAAGTTCATACTCTTATAGTATTTAGTACACTTTAAAGCTTTTCAAATTTTCTGGGAGATCAATATCAGCATAGTGAAGATGATCATAAAGATTTATGTACCACTCCATTATTATTGTAATCAACAATATATAAACAGTATGAAAAGGGCAGTAATTAGGTGTAATGTAAGACTCCATTCACCTTTATGTTCTTCATTGTTGCTAAAGTAACATAAGGGGTAGTGAAGTCCATTTGCATGTTAGTAGAATTACTCTTAATGGTTCAGCCGGTGCTAGGTCTTACACAGACAGGTAACCATGACAACCAGGTCACACTTTCTCTTAGTTAGTTGGTTAAAACAAAACCTGATTTAGGTCTGTATCTGAGATGAAAAGAACAAAACCCATGCATGCTCTCTTTCTGGTAAACCTTCAAATGGAAGCATACAGTGAACCGTTGTTTAATTTCAGGCATTAAAAATGCATCCTGACTTTATAACAGCAGGAGCTGCATAACTTAGAAAAATTCATGCTGCATCTTAAAATATATATTTTTCTCCTGTTTTAAGTAATTTTGCATGTGGATTAATGGAAATTCACATTTATTTTTCAGTATTTCAAATGTTAAGATACAATTACACAGCCAGTCATTGACTAGCATGGGAAGATTTTATACATTATCTTTTTTTATGTACTGTTACATGAAGAGGAAAGATATTTACTGGAATCAGACTGACACAGTGCATCAAAGCCCAAATAAGTTTTAACTTAAAGCAAATTAACATGCTCTTCATTAAAATAAGTAACAAAACATAAAATATACGTAAAAAGATTTTGTTGGGAAATTGAAAAATCTCTGAAAAGTGTGATATTAACAGCATATGAGGAATATACAGAATTTCACATATTGAACACGAGAAAGGAAGGAGAAAGTACATCTTTAAAAAAATTGGCAATTCATCATCAAGGGAGAGTTAAATTTGTTGCTTTAATGTTTAAAAGGAGTACTAGGCTCAAATTAAGAGAAGAACACATCTGATCAATCTTTTACAAAGCTAAATAAACTCAATGAAGAAATGAGAATGAGTTGCTTTTTCTTCATTTGGTAGTAGACCTTCACAAAGAACTTTTGGGTTTCTTTCTTTGTTGCTTTCTGTTTGTTTTTTTTCCATAAAAGAAACATTAAAACTGAAATTTCAATTTGCAAAATCTATCTTATTTCAGATATAACACTAAATGAACACATTTTACTTGAAAAATCAACAGGCTTACAGAGAAAAACAGGATCCACCAAAATGAATGATAAAATATTTTTTATGAATGAAAAGAAATTTTCTCCAATTCATTAGTAAAACTGAAGGAAGCCATTACTGACATGTATTTTTTCCTCCAAAGAAATCAAGACATTCTATGAGGTGTAATCCCAGAATCATTAATTTCAAAACAACAGTATAGGTTTTTTGCAGCATTTAGTTCAGTGAAAGCACTTTGAATTTTGACTCTCAGTACAAACTTGCTAGTTCATAGCTGAACTACATGAGATGAAAATGTACTAATACTGCTCCTGTACTAAGATATTCTGACTTGCCTTAAAAACATATTTTATTGGCCCAAGTGAATTCAGTGGAGCTACAGGAATTAGTTTTTTGATGAAATAGTGAGTGGCATCTGTAAGCCAACTGATGTTGAAGGACGCCCTTAGGCTTCCTCTCCCCTTATTCATCTCTAAGGTCTTAGAGCAAACACTGGTGAATGTGAGACATTAAAATCATATTAGAGAAAAGTGGCTGAAGATTAGGTGCTGAGATTCAATCTTTTGTAAATTTCACCTGATGAAAACAATACTGCCTCAGAAAAAGGAAGGTGTCTCCCCACTTCTCCAGTTATTTAATATTGCCTAGAAAAATACATTACAAGTTATTTTGGAAACAGCTCTACAGCTTTACAAGGAACAAACTGGAATATTATTTCTCCCATTGGGAACATGTCCAAATATTTGGCCAAAACCTGCATAAGGTGGAAATGAATATTAATCTCTGAGATCAGAATACTTCTAAGGGTTTTCTGTCTTAAAAAACCTGACTTCTTCTATCCCTCCCAATATACCTTTATACAGGGGAACAAAGTTATCACAGATTTAGGTATGTAAACTGCTCTAGTTACTTGCAGATCTTATTTCCCAGTAAAGATGAAAGGAAATGCTAAAGGAATGTGCATGTTTAACACAGTGTATGCCTACAATACAGAGTGTAGCCTGTAAAGATACACCTCAATCGATGTAATTCCTGATAACAATGTGGTTATGGCTCCACAGAATTCAGTATGTGTTGCTTCACAGGTTCTTGGCTGAAATGTCCTGTCCAGGCTAGCTTGAACACATCTATATAATTTGAAATTATATTTGCGCATTATAGATGTGTAAACAAGAGAACACAAGTGCTGAAGGAAGACCAGGATATAATTTCTTGTATTAACTTTGGAAAGCTCAGAAGGCAGATGCAGTGACAAGATACTTTCTCTAAGATCTGCTCAGGTATCTGAGGGAAGACAAGACAGTAAGTTGGATATGAACAATCTCAGACAGCGGAGTTCACTTTTTCTGATTTCTAGCAGGTATTATCTATTTATTCTGTGAAATAGAGGCCAGTTGAGGATCCAAGTATATTATATATATATAAGATAGTTAATGTTCATGCATATTATGTACAGAATCTCTGTTCTAAGCTATTATTCATTATGGTAAAGTTATATCTACTATATACATACCATGCAATACAGATGTACATAGATAACATCAGAAAACATTATACAACCCTCTTGCTGTCACAAAAAGTCCATTACAAAGATACATACATACATATGAAACAATAATAAAATGATAACAAATTTAACCACATAATATACTGGATATTAAGAACTCAGCATGAAGTAATGAATATTTGCTGTATATTGTTTGATGACCTATATTCTCAGCTCATTTACATTGCAGATAAATGATTCATGCCATGTATTGCACCTTTGGAAGGCTGTCTTACTTGTGTATGCCAAGGTAAATTAGGAAGGCTAATGAATTCAGAAATATTTCTGAGTAGAGAAAACTTATGCTATGTGGATTCAGGAAATGTATGTTTGGGATGGAAGATACATGAGGAATAAAGAATCTAAATCTTATAGAAAACAGTAAGGCTTCAATACTACAGATAGACATGCTAAGATATAAATTTGCAAGATCACAACACATGCTGCTAGTAGCATTTCGCTATGTGAAGAGGCCTCAATAAAATGCAGTTTATAGCTGTCCATTTGCAATGTATGCTAAGAAATCCTAGTGTAAAGAGAAACATAGCAAAGTGAATAGAAATGTTACATGATCTTCCACTTTTACATTCCTCTTCCAGTGACATGAAGTTGCTAAGTAACGTAAACACTTCAAAGTATGCCTCATGTGAATATTTCATATTGCTACCTAATAATATGTACAGCTGTGGGAAAGGCATTAATAGCATTTTATTACAGGAGATAAAATAAGCTCAGGTAATAAAAGTGTTGGAAGATGTATCTGTAGTTGATATTTGTATTTGAATCTCTAACCCTAATAGTAGTGAAAGTGTCATAATTAAATACCTACTTCTGCTTCATAATGTAGCTTTCGATAAAGAACTAAGTAGTCAGATTCATCTGAAGTCTGGATTTATGCATTGCATTTTTACTTCACTGTTGGATGAATCAACAGTCTGTTATGTAATAACCCTTTGAAATCTTTGATAGATAGAGATGCCAACTTATTAGATACTTGCTATTCTAATGTTATTAGAAATCAAAGGATACTTAAAAGAAATTTTAATAACACAGTAGTTAAGAATAGTTAGCATTAGTGACAGTCAAACCTCATAAGTATTGTTCTTTGAGCTTTGATTAGGATGCAGCACCTGACTGGGTGTCTCATGAGATGTGGCTTGCTTTCCATGATGTTTCCAGCCTTTCCGGATTTTGAAGGGGACAATCATACTTCATGTTATTTAAACAATTCTCTTATTAGATGTTTCACAGCTCTCTTCAGAGCTGTTATTGTAAGCATTCTAGTTTTCTACCAGCACATAGAAGTGCGGGGGCAGGTGAAATTGTTATGTCTATAACAGGTAATAGATTTTTCTTCAACAACCACAGCCTCCTATGAGAATGCTGCAGAACCATCTTCTCTACGCTGCTCTTCAACTGGACAGCAAAGGAATACATACTTTACTATAAAATTTTCACAAAGTGTTTCAGGTCCTAGAAGATGCTTTACTTACCACTGTGAAACAATCTATACACACACACACAAAGGTATCATTCTATTATGAGTAATACACAGATTTAGCCAAAGGCAGCATGACTGTGGCAAGGATTCCTAACATCCTACTGTCTCTGCAGCTGGAACCATGCAGTCTGCTTAATACAGCACTGATTTACACTCTTCTGACAACAAAAAATAGAAATCTCCAGGCATTAACACAACAGTCCTGACAACAGCCAGTGGCAGGTGTGAGCAGAAAAGGCTCACAGCTTTTTCATTTAGTATGTAGCCACAACTGTTCCTTCCCAGTCTACCCTTACAATACCCCAGCTGCAGTCTTAGACTCCTTCCCCTGTCAATCTTTAGCTGTTTTTGCTTCTTCCTTTTCTTTAAGTTAATGATCTAAACGAGACAGTATGTTTCTTCATGTCATAGCAGTGCACCCTTGCATGTCACCTAATTCCAGGAACCATAAGGTTAGGGAAATTATTTGGTTTTTTACTTCTTATTCAGACTTCAAGCCAAATTATGTTGTTGGCCAATTATGAGGTATTTTTAAGTCCCATAGACAAGCTAGGACTGGGCATTCCTTGAACCTCCAGTCCTGTATTTAGGGGTTACCAACTTTCGCTTCTTAGGGTCTCAACAGCTCTTTTTTTTTGTTTGTTTTGTTTTAAATTGAATCAAGAATGCCATGCTATCTTTCTGAACAGCCAGGAGATTAATATATGTATTTCCCCACTTGGAGTAAAATTTATAGATCATGACATAAATGGTCTAGGAATTTTGTCTTTTTTTCTCATGCCTTGCTTCTAATTAAGTAATCTTTTCCAATTGCTCATATTTGCTTCTTTAATTCTGATTAATACCCCTTCACAATAAAATTCTTCATAATATTGTATAATATATATTCTAAACCCAAATGTATTTTGGGTTAGACTTTTGTTGTCTTTTATTCATCTTGGAATGCAAGTGATAAAAGGTAGTGTTTCTGTCTTCCTTTACATGCCTGCAGTATAATTAATGCATAAAATAATTAATCATGGTGCCTTTGGGGAAAACAATGTCTGAGAAACACACTGATGGGAAGACATTTCACAAAATACAGGAATATACTGGCCTCCATTAAAGTCAAGGAGGAAATTTAGTACCGTATATAACTCCAGAGGAGAACTGAAAATAGTTTACTTTCCCTACATCAGAGAACTGTTTGTCCAAAGATTAAAACACAGCATGAATGGAAATACTGATGCAAATTGCAACTATAGGTGAGATCCACTACACCTATGGAAAGTCTCAATCTTTTGACTCCATGTAAAAAGTTGGATAGGTCAAATACATCTCCTGCTGGGAAAGATGCTGCAAAACCCTGTCTGAGCAGCAATCCATCTCTATGCACTGAACTGCTCTGTAAATGAAGGACCCATACAGAAGCAGATAGATAAGATGCCAGCAATTATCATACAGGAATAGGTAACTAAGTCCTTGTTCCTTGCAGTAACAATATGACCTGTTGTGAACTCCAAATAGTTTCCTCTGTCCATCTCTTTACTGTTCATCACTCTGCATTCCCATACCTGAGCCTATTCTCAATGCCTTTGATATCATTTGTATTTGAAGCTTCTCTCATGCTGTTTATAAACAGTGCTAAGGTCACAGATAAATTCTATCATAAAACTATTAATTGTTTACCCCTCTCTAATGTCCTTCTTCCTTTAACACTTATGAATTGTTTAAATCATAATACAACACTGGTTTTCCATAGAATAGAATTATTGTACTATGACACTGTTATAAAGACGTAACCAATAATATAGGAAATGTGATATCAATGATTTTAATGGGAAAGGAAAGAAGAAAAGTTGTTCTCTTTCACTTTAAAAGTGAGCATAGGTTTAGGGATTTTTCTTTCTCTCCCCCTCCTCAGGGAGCAGGATTAATATTTAAACTAGTATATGCTTCTTAAGCTTTGTTTTTATATAATTTTAATCAGTTTATATCTGAAGTAAGCTAATTTGTTTTGTTACCATCATAGATTTAGTCTATCAACCTTTGTCCTCTGATTTTGTATTTGGGAGGATAGCTTCCTTTTTCTTCAGCTGAATCTTTGGACAGCAATAAATCAGGAAAATTGTTAAAAAAACCCCAAGATCTTAGAGTGTGCAGAACACCTATTCTAACATTTTATAAATAAGTTTGGACTTTATCTTAACACTTTAAATTCCTACTCTTTTTGTAGTTGTTTATTTGTAGGTTTCTATATAAATTATGATAAGCATCTTTGTATTCATCTTGTCAGAGCTGGTTAGCATGTGATATCTGCCCAGGTTTTGCTTTGTCAGTAGTTTTGGTATCTGCACTTTGTCAGAACTGTTTAATTTACAGTTATAAAGGGAACAGCCCAGATTTAATTCATGCTGCATATATATATATATATGTTTTTTACATTTGCCAAAGGCGCTGGAAGTCGGAGTTATTACTAGATGCAAGGACTCTGCTTTCAGATCCTATTTCAACTAATAATTTCAGACCCAGACATCACATAGCTATCTAAAAAGGAAATTAATTGAAAGAAAAAAAAAAAAAGCTTTCACTCAAGTATTCCTCTGTGTAACATTCATGTACAGTTTGAATTCATTCTCTTAATTTTCTCTTGAATTTGGTCCTAACAAGCAACTAAAATTGCCTTCATCAGAAAGCAGAAACTAGTCCAGATGTCAGCTTTCTACTGTGTCCACTGTATGAGCTAATTTACACCTGTTACTTTTTCCTGTTATAATCTACATTTTCAAATGCTACTGCTAAGAGGTATTGATTTACCTTGCTGCTGCTTCTTTAAGGGAAGTGATCCACAGCAGACAGCAGTGTGATGTAGCAGTACCCATAGTAGCTGAGGATCTCAGGAGCAGCTCCTGCACACTCCATGTCACTAATTTGTCTTGCTTGTCTCTGACAGGTCACTGTGGCTTGTGTTGGCACACCCTGTCTCAAAGAGGAAAAAAAAATTTTGGACCTCACAAAAGAGCCTCTTCTACTGGTAAGATTATTCAATGGAATTTGTTGTGACACCACTGAAAGACCAAAGATTAAGATAAAGGAGGAATTTATTCCAGTTAACCTTTCTTTCTTGGTAGACCTATTCGGCAGAAAAATCCATGACTTAGTTAAAGGCAGAGATTGATCTAAGTTTCAGGCATATCAAGATCCTACAAATACTGCTTAGTAGAAAATTCTACTCTTTCCCATCCTCTGTATTTCAAGCTTTGCATTACATTTGCCCTGTATTTCCCTTATGTTTCCTCCTTATTTCATGGACTAGATTTAAAATAGAAATACGTATTATTACTTCATGTTTCAAAGTATGCCAGGAAAAGGTCTCTTCTGTGAAAAAAATCTAAATTTCTCATGTTCTGCATTTACCTCAGCAGATGTGGCAGTAGCCTATACTTCCTTTTCCAATCTTATTAATTGAGCATTTTACTATTTTTTTTTTTAGCATGTTACATTTCCTTTTGGCTAAGAATTTATGGTTTTAATGTTTTTTCCAGGATCCTTTTAAAAGATCAAAACGGAGATAGTTCTGCTAATGAGGAAGAGTGTATGAAACTCACTGACATGTTCCTCATCTGCCTAGTTACTGATGACTGAGAATCAAAACAAGTTTGTCTTACTGCAAATGACATTGAATGATCATTTGTAATAGTGCTGTTTGAAGAAAAATTAAGGGAAATTTCTGTATAAAACTGTTATTTAACTGATTTTCATTTTATTTTTGGACTTGTTGAACTTCAATCATTTACTTATTGATCCTTAGGGAAAGTTTCTCTAACTTAAGATGTGAAAGGAAGCTGAAAATGTCTCTTTAACCCAAAGTTACATTTTGCTTTGGACACTTACATGAAATGTCCTTTTTCCTTTCTTTTTACTTTATTGATCTGGCCTGAGAAATACTACTCTCAGCTGAGAATTTCTCCATTATGTCAAGTGAACTACCTAATCACCTGTCTACTCAGTACTCTTCAACTGTTTCTTTCAAGAATATTTCTGAAATGTTTAATTTTTCTGGAGATACAGAATTCCTGAGAAAAATTAATTGTTGTGGTTGAGCTGCACTCTAAAGTTTCAGAAATTTTAGAAAATCAAGGGAATTGAAATTTTGGAATTTCAAACAATTTCTTAGATAAACATGTTGAAATTATATTCGGCCAAGCATTAAGATTTTTTTTGTTTTGCTCTCAGGGCTCCACATACTGCATATAGTTTTAACTCGGGAGCACAATTTCATATTACTGGTAGAATACAGGCTGGCTGCCATCTCCTTTCCAGAACTAGAAATTTCTTCTGGTACCCATGCATAAGGATTTTTATCTCTTTAGGTGACCTCTTATCCTGGTTTCAGCTGGGATAGAACTATATTTTTCTTTTTAGTAACTAGAATAGTGCTGTCTTTTAGATTTTATCTCAGTCTACAAGTCTCCTTACCTTTACCCCTCCAATTCTCTCCCCAAGGGAGGAGGAGGGTGAGTGAGAAGCTGTGTGGTGTTTGGCTGTTAACTGGGTTTAAACCATGACACTTCTCATCCAGGGACAAATGTTAAGCCAACAAATACCTAGAGTGCTCATTGTACTAAATGCTGTCAGCTATCTGGAGAACTCTTACATCTCCTTTTAAAGGTGAGGTTGTTCTTCTCTGACATATTTCATCTGCAGGATTCTCTGTCACTGATTGTTTTCTAATACCTTTATATCGTGATAAATAGAGAAGCACCTAGAAGTATGATTTTGAATTTGGTTTATTCTATTCATATGGAAAATTATAGTGCTATATTTTGAGAGGATATATGATATTTTACTTTTTAGGTATGATAGTGTTAGTAAAAAAAAAAACAACCAAAGCATCCTGCTCTCTTTTCCCGATGTCTTGATGCATTGAGAAGAAACTCTTGTCTTGTGTTAACGGACTTCTTTTAAAATCTTTTGTTCTAAGGTGTAAATTTATATCAAAGTAATTTTGTGAAGGAGGAAACTATTTCTAGCTTTTCCTGGAAGTCATGCTTCAGGATGCATCCAAAATCTTTCCTCCTCGAGCTAGAACAGTATTGAAAGATCTTTAGAAAACAAACCCAAATATGTCATCTGTACTAAAGAAATCAAGTGGAAAGGTTTCAGGATTGATCACTGAATGTCATTGCAATGTTTTTCAGTCATTTCTGTGGTGGAACCTGTTTACATCCATAGATTCAAGTCTTGTACAAAAGTTGTTTTTTACTCTTCTCATCAGTTAAAACATAATGACATATGCTGATGCCTGGTGCAAACAGATTCTTGCATGAAATGAATTTCTATTAGTGCATCTCACTGAAATGTAATATAAAAATGTTTTCACTCATATTTACCATTTTCCAAACAGCCTGAAATTCATATCTGTCCAAATGTATTTGGAGAATTTTTGATAATGTCATATACCACCTAGATGCAATTAATCTCTTATATTGAGTCCCTGTGCTATGAAAACAGCTAGCAGTGATCAATTATTTGTAATTAAGTCACCAGATTTTACATATATTTTATATGAGATGTCATTATTTTCTTAAGGATTCTTGTTGATTCTTCTGGAATGATAGGTGAAGAATTAAAATATGACAGCATCATGCTTCACTTGCTGAATTTTAATAAGTGTTGAAACATGTCCAACATTTAAATCCTAATGAAGAAAGTACCCCTGTTTGGAGTTTATCAGAACAAATTTAATTTAGGTGTGTGCTTAATCCCTGTTCAGAAGAGAAATGTTTTTAAACACATTTTCCTGAATGGGGTCAATTCTTTATAACATATCACTCTGCATATGTAAGCTTTTATATTCATAGAAACATACTGAAATGACACTCAATTTTGATACCATTTTTTAGCCGTTCTTGAGCTACAAGGAGTCCTTGTGCCAGACAGTGCTATTAGATGAGATAAACCTCACACAAACATGGATATTCTGCTGCTAAAAGCAAAATGCTTTTTAAAATAGGCAGAACATCTCTATGCTTTGGAGGCATTTCAGTAATTTTTCTTGGGAGGACACTAAGTTACCACTAAGAGGAAGACTCGTTATCTCTAGCCATGGCAACTACACAGATCCACTGATCCTGTGGTTGCAGGAGGATTATCAGACTGTCTTAGCCCTGTGGAAACCCTAGGTCCAGGTCCAAGCTGCTTCTGTACCCAACCTAATAAGCCCTGCTGCTGGAGTACTCAGGTGCAGAGCAAGGAGCCCCACTGAGGTTTCAGAGCAGCCACACTGAGTCTAGTGATGGAAGTGCTGAGCCAGAGTTAACAATCTCAGCTGACCCTGAACTAACTCATTATGGGGAACCGGCAAGTTTCTGCAGTGACCTTCATACCTTTATCACTTAGGGTCAGGAGTATTTCAGCTCACTGAATAATGAAGTGCTGAATGCATGCATGAGGGCTTGATTCTCTGTTGCATTTTCCTTTTAATACTCTAGGTCATATTTTAGATTATGTTATAAGAATCCTAATGCCTGAAATTATCTTTTTCAGACAGTTATTTTTCCTTTCTCTCCCTCCATTTTTTTTTTTTTTTTTTTTTTTTTTTTTTATCTGAGCAGCTATTTCTTTTCCTAGTTTGTTTTGTTTTGTTATAATCTGGCTAGGGAGCCCAGTGGAACAAACATGAAAACCCTACATTTCCCATGTAAAAGTAGTAATATAAAATAAAAATGTGGATATTAATTGTTTATCTTGGTTTACAACTATTAGTTTTATTTGTGTTAAATAAATTTCCTGCCACTGGTCCAAAGCTGGTATTTTCACAATATCATGAAATTGGTTTCCAAGTTCTGAGTTAAACCTTCACTTGTAAATATGATGCCATAATGTAATATACTTTCCTCTGCTAATGACCTAATCTGAATTGGAACAAAATGTCTCTTAGAAAATGCTCAGACTGATTATCCACTTTCACGATAAATCAGTATACATACACTGATGCTCTAACAGGTAGATTCATAGGTGATAAGACAGGTCTTGATCACCAGCTGACACAGAATAGCAGAGCAAAGAGACTGCAAGTAAAGGGAAAGAGAGGTTTTATTGAAGGAAAGAAAATAATAGAAGAGACTAATGACTTCTGTCTCTTCAAATTATTGGTAGCATGGCTTTGCTGCAGCTAGAATTTTGCAGCCCTTACAACACATCAGCTTTGCCTCAGCAGCTATAAGCATCAGCTTACCCCAGCATCACCCTGCATCAGACTCTATCTTCTTGAATCATGCCTTTCCCTTTAGACTTTTTAGTCCTTACAAAATCTTCTATCAGGCTTTGGTTTCAGAATCTAGAAGCTTCACAGAAGATTTAGTACAGATTTGCACCAATTAAATTTCTTACCTTCTTATGGCAACCTATGAAAATCTTGTTTTGATTTTTTCCCTGTTCCTCAGATAAATTGGAAACTAGATATAAATATATATAAGATTTATAAATACTGCAGATCCCTGCCTTCTTCATTATTCTTCTTCCTTCACAGTTTTGGAGCAGATTTTAAAATGTATTTTTTAGTGACATGCCAGAGCTTCAGAAGGATTATTTTTGTTATTATGGATCAGATAATTTTATAGAACCATAGAATGGCTTGGGCTGGAAGGCACCTTAAAGATCATCAGGTTCCAACCCCCCTGCCATGGGCAGGGACACCTTCCACCAGACCAGGTTGCTCAAAGCCCCGTCCAGCCTGGCCTTGAACCCTTCCAGGGAGGGGGCAGCCACAGCTTCTCTGGGCACCCTGTGCCAGTGTCTCACCACCCTCACAGCAATGAATTCCTTCCTTACATCTAATCTAAATCTCCCTTCCTTCTGTTTAAAACTGTTACCCCTCATCCTATCCCTACACCCCCTGATAGAGTCCCTCCCCACCTTTCCTGTAGCCCCCTTTAAGTACTGGAAGGCCACTATAAGGTCTCCCCAGAGCCTTCTCTTTTCCAGGCTGAACAACTCCAACTCTCAGCCTGTCATCATAAGGGAGGTGCTCCAGCCCCCTGATCATCTTTGGGTCCTCCTCTGAACCTGCTCAAGCAGGTCCATGTCCTTCTTATATTAGGGGACCCAGAGATGGACACAGTATTCCAGGTGGGGTCTTACAGGAGTGAAGTAGAGAATCACCTCCCTTGACCTGTCAGCCACACTTCATATGATGCAGCCCAGGATGCATGTTTACATTTCTCATATTGGATTGATATTGGTATATACATGTGTAGGAACATTTTAAAAGCTGATTTACCTGTTATGTAAATGACAATGTTAAAAATTCTATTACTGGGTCTGAAATGAAGCCTCCCAAAAACAATATGAGCCTCCCAAAAAATAAGTATCTATAGAAATTTTTCAAAAGCTACCTTAAAACCACCACACCATAAATACTATTGCTCTCAAATATTTATAAAGATTTCAGTGCTAATATTTTGCATCACAAGTATAACTTCAGTCTTTGACCTATATATATGAGGCAAATACATTTGTTCTTTGGACATTCTTCCTATAACTGGTAAATGCTGTATGCTGTACATATTCCTGGGCATCCATACCAATTTGTAGATCAAAGTAGAGCCCAAACTAGCTATAAATAAAATTATGAGAAAGTCTCAGAACTTGTGAGCCTGAGTTCAATTCAGTAATCATGGTCTACATGCTAATGTATGCTAAGGCTGAATTTAAAAAAAAAAAAAATAAAACAAACCCTTTTCCTTTGTTGTTAAAGGGAATGTCACAAGGGAATGAGAAACTTTTAATTGAGTTTTGAAATACTGCCTTTGATTCTTTTAATGCTGTAGCCAATAGGTCACTGTCTGATTAAGCCTCTTTAACAACTTCCTGTCCAGGGAATGGAAATTAGTATGTGAAATAAGATTTTTTAAAAAAATAGAAGGTGTTTTATAGTTAGGATTCTTTAGACAAAAAAAAAAAAGAATGCAAATAATTACAAGAAATTGTTTAAACCAGGATAAATCTTTTAGAACAAGTTAGGTCAAATAAGGTATGAATTGTTTTATTAAGATAGTTTTGATATACTTAAGAAGATGGGAATGTAATTTCTCTCTAACATAGCTCTTCCTTTCTCATGTTATTTCTTTTCATTCACTGTTCTCACCCACTGCAAGCCAGAGGCATCTGTCACCTTAACCTCTGCCAACAGCGCTCGTTCTGACATGGCTCCTGGGGAAGACAGGGATGTGGGTGAACCAGGGCTAGATGAGGGAGGCATCAATATCTGCTGGGAGGACTGCTTTGAAACACAGGCTTTGTTTAAAAGCTGCTTTCCCCTGAGGGAGAATAGGATGTAGGATCTCTTTACATAATTGTCTTCTCCCTTCAATGTAGCAGTGGATACAGATAAATGTGAAAATTACATTTCTTCTTTGGTACTTGGAGGGTGGTTATTTGTTCATTTGTCCTCGTCTTTTTTCTTTTTTTTCTTTTTCTGTTTTTAATAAAACAGTTGCATCCTAAGAGCCACTGCTTCCCTGTGAATTGTTTAATTATGGTAGAATTTCCGAAGGTGTTCAACAAGCAGACTATCGCTGTTCCCATTGAAGTCAGCAACGAACTTACTGTGGACATTTATTAGAATAATGATAAGCCATTGTTTAGTGATTTTGAAAAATCCTTTTCTGTTACAATCCCAAGAAACTCCAAGCTCCTGTGAATAAGAGGTTATACAAAATACAAGTATTACACTTGATAGTCTCTTCTCTCTTTCCATTCACATCTGTATATCCCAACACTGAGAAAAATACAGATATTTCCTCCCCATATAATATTGCAACAATGAAGTTTAAGTATAATAATAATTATTATTATTTTTCTCACTAATCTAATATGAAGTTGGCTTTCACTGAAAAAGAAAAAAAAAGAGAGAGATCAGTTGGGATGAGAAAGCCAGAATTAGGCTCGGCTAAAGAATGCAAAGAATAAAATAGTGGGATTCAGTAATGTTATATTCATATGGATAATGTGACATCAGTAAAAATTAATTTTATCTACATCAGTAAATGACAATTTTAGAAACTACAGGCAGCCCCTTAAGTAAGTAACTCTTATTTGTAAGCATAAGTATTATCCTGTGTTGTCACAAGAGTACTAGGGGTAAGTATGAAAAAAACCTATTAAATCACACAGTTCATTTCAGTGCTAATCCAGTATTCTTACACTGTAATAACCAAGCTGCAATTACACTATTTGAAAAGTTTTACAGTGAAGTTTGGAAATTTAATCAGTTTTGACATTTTAGAGCTGAATTAAAAATCAAACTTTGTCAAAGTACCATCTAAGGGGAAAAACACCTCTGTTTAATGAGAAGTTTCCTCCAATATTTTTTTCTTCCAGTAGCTGTTTCTGTTCATAATAAAAAATTCAAACTACATTTCACATGGAGGTGAAAACTGTTTCAGAACAAAGAAACTTTTTTTTTTTTTTTCCTCTTGACATTACTATGGATATTCAACACATTTGAATTTAATAATGAGTCAGCAAATAGAAATAAAAATTTTCAAAAGACTGAATATATAGATGACTAATTTGCCCAGAGGTGAGTTTTAGTAAATGTAAACATTATAGAATATATTTTGATTTGATACAGGGACATATAAATTTCCAGGCAACATTGGATGGCACAGAGAATATTGGCAAAAATAAGAAATAGCTATACTGGTGTGAACTAAGACTAATTCCAATACTCTAGTAAAAGTAAGTGTAAAATATTTTAGCATAAAATCTTTTAGCTTTTTCATCTCTTGTAATCCTATTAGATATTTAATAGATAAATTAATATTTATTAATACCAGTTATTTCAACTTCAGATGTGCAAACAAATGAAAAAGATAAGAAGATATCTCTCAAACTCAGATTAGCACATATACTTGCAGTATCTGAAGTATTTCTTTTAATACCAGCCCACCCCTTCCAGCCTCCCTCATCAGGCAAATTTAGGACAAAATTCAGCTTGTATGTGCAAATCTGTGTAATCCGTGCTGTTTCCCTCAGCAACAGAAAATGGTGTATAAACTGTGCTGTACCTTTATTATTAATATTTTTTTAAAATTTCAATTATTAAATTGTTTTTATCTCAACCTATGAGTCTCCCTACCCTTACTCCTCCAGTTCTCTCCCCCATTCCTCTGGGTGGGGGAGAGTGAGTGAGCGGCTGTGTGGTGGTTGGTTGCCATCCAGGTTTAAACCGCAAAACATATATATATGTACACAAATATATATAATTAATGAAAGAGTTACTTGGTTTTAATTCATTGCTGAGTGAAAGAAAATCCAGGCAACAGCTGGATAGGAGAATTAATGTTAGAATGGAATTTTGGTCAAATAACATGAGAAGAAACAGACCTGAAAGAATGGAAAGAAGAGAGACTTGGAAGTGTCAAAATCAAAAATGGGAAAAATGATCAGATTTCTTCTTTATGCCAATCTATCCTTCTAGATACTCTCAACCAATGGCCAATATACCTGTTATACCTGGGAAATAACTCCTTGCAGCAATGTGTAGCTTGAGGACTGCTGGGCTGGAGCAGCTCCGTGGAAGAGGCCATTGGGATGCTGGTGAGCAAGTAGAACAGGGAGAGCAGAGAGGGCCACTAGCCTCATAGGCTGTATGAGAGGGGGAACAGCCAATATACTGAAGGAAGGGATTATCTCCCTCTATGCAGCACTTGGTAGACCACAGCTAGAGTACAGTATCAAGTTTAGTGCCCTACTGTGTGTGTAGTGCACGATGGGAGAACAAGAGGTATTGACCAAAAGTTGAACAAGAGAGGATCAGACTGGATATTAGGAAAAACTTTTCTACTGTGAGCACAGTCTAGTAGTGGAACAGCTTGCCCAAAGAGGATGTGCAATTCCTATCCCTGGAGTTTTTCAGGACCTGGCTTGATAAGGCCTTGAGCAACATGTTCTGATCCCACCACTTGAGCAGACAGCCAAACAATAGAGTCTCTTGTGTTCCTTTCCAATATGAATTATCCTGTGATCCTACATGTGCTGCTGTTGCTTAAAGCCTTCAGATTTAATTAGTACAATATGTTATTTAAAATCGATTAATAAGCCATGATCTGAACTATCAGCTCAAATTGGTATTCAGTATTGAAGCAAATTTTTGTGCTTTATTAAATATCCACTCCAAGGAAGACTGCATTCTTCTCTTAGGTCAATAGCTTCAGTGGATCAATAAACCTCACTAGGTCAAATGCATGCCTAAAGTTATTCTACTGATTTTGGAGATTTACCACTGGAAATATTATGTCAAGTATCTTCTCTCAGTATCTACTGGTTCATAAGGAGTGCAAGAAACTTCATAACTGAAAGAGAATAAATTGCTCGTAAAACTGTTTCTCCCATATCCCAGGCAGTTGGTGCTGGGTATAAGACCTAAAATATATGTCTATATAGCCAACATATGTCTTCATTTTACGTAAATAACTGTGAAAGTTTTTTTAATTTTTATAAATCTCTAATCCTTTAATAGTTGTACTGTAATCTTAACTTCAATAATATTTTTGAAGAAATTAAGGACAAAATTTTCAAGAACAAGTATGGAATTATTTTCAATGACCAATGAACATCACAAGTAGATATTATAGTTCAATTTATGATTTAGATTGTGATTTTTAGTTATTGTATTAAACAGGAAATAAATCACCATATTAATTGTGAAGCATGAACCTGGTGAAAAACTCATTTATATTTACATTTAAGATATAGCAACGTTTTCTCTGTCATAATTTATTTAATCCATAGGTCCCAATGGTAGAAATCACCTCTGTGTAGAAAATATGAGCAAAACCACTTAAAAATAGGTTTTTCTGGACTTATATTCCATGTAAGATTGTGAACTGTTCTACACAAGACTGGAATAATTTTACTCCACTCATGACTCAGATTACTACAGATTATGGATTTATTATCTGTCTGTTTCAGACTAGTTCTTGTTACTCTCCTGTTTTAGAATCCAGAGAGACAGAGGTAGATTTATACACCTGATGATTTTAGATCAATTCAACATATATTCACAGAGCTCTTTCAGTCTCATCACTTTCCAAAAACATTCAGAGGTGCATTCTGCATCTGTGATATTATAAATTTAAGGAAAATAATTGAAAACTGTGTGCTCATATCTGTTTCTTCCAAAGCCTGGAAGAAGAGAGACTTGGCAGATAGAATAACCTATGATAGAACATTTTCTCCAGTGAAAACATTTCCATTCAAAAGTACTTGCAGTTTAGCAGGACTTGCAGTGAGATCTGTTTTTCACAGTTTATAATACCTTATTTTGAGAATCTTTTTATTTCTAGTTTTGTATGATTTATTAAGTGTAAAGGAAAGTTGCATGATGACTGACTTGAATCTTTCAGGGTGTACATGAAGCACATAACAAGTGGTTCTATATCGTTCTGACAGAACAATTAAAAAAAATAATCTTTCTTTCCTAACCACTCAGACTTCTACACATATTAAGATTATCTGAATTTAAGAAATTAAATAGTTTAAGTACTTTAAATACTTAATACAAGATAAATATGATTGTATCTTGTCTTGTTTATCAACCATGGTTCAGTGACCTTAAATCCAGGTTCAGCACACTGAAATTACTTGAATTCACAAGGCATTCCTAAACCTTTTTAGCCAGTATGACCAACCTGATGATGTTGAGACCTTTCTTATCTATGACGTCCAATAGTTATCTTGAAACACTATGGTAGTGGTGAAGGTTTATACGATGGTATGAGAAAAGTCATTGTCCTGGGTTTGAGTGAGTGGTGGGGATTTTTGGTATCGGGGAGGGGGCTATAGGGGTTTCCCCCTGTGAGAAGCTTCTCAAAGCTCCCCCAGATCCAAGTTAACTCCACCGCTGCACAGAAACTGAGCCAATCATCTGCGCCTTTGTGATAACGTATTTAAGAAGGGACGTGGTGACGGGAAGTGGGACTTGTGAGGAAGAGTTGTGGCAGCTGCGTGAAAACCAAGGTCAGTGGAGGAACGGAGGAAGAAAGGAGGGGGGAGGTGTGCTGGAGCAGAGACCCCCCTGTATCCTGTGGTGAGACGGCAGGGCGCCCCTCCCTGCCACCCATGAAGATCTACGGTGGAGCAGACACTGATTTATGGCCTGTGTTTCACATGGATGATTAAGGTGCTGTGCCCGACGAAGTCTGGGGTCTTGTGGGAAAAGGTAGCCCTGCTGTTGTAGTTCAGTGCTGGGAGGATTGCAGCATGCGGGGGTGTCCCACGCCGGAGCAGCTTGGGAAGTGCTGCAGCCCATGGGAAGGACTCACATTGGAGAGGGTTTGTGGAGGACTGTCTCCTGTGAGAGGGGGACCACAGTGGAGCAGGGGGGAGAAGTTCCAGAAGCTGCCCCCTCCGAAGAGGGAAGAAGTGGCAGAACTGACTGCACACCCCATTCCCTGCCCCTGCACCACTGCGGGGGAGGAGGTAGAGATATCGGGAGCAGAGCTGAGCCTGGGAAGAAGGGAGGGGTGGGAGGAAGGTGTTCTCAAGATGTGCCAATGCTTCACACTGTCCTACTCTGTTATGTGTTGTTTTTAGTGTCTGTAATAAATGTATGTTCTTTTTTTTCTTCCCCTAATGAGTCTGCCTTTTGTCCGTGACCATAGTGGGTGATCTGCCCCTCCTGGTCCTATCTCGAATCCCAAGCCTGGCTAATTTGTTCTTTCTCATTGCTGGGAGAGAGGGGAGGAGTGAGCGGCTGTGTGGTGCTCAGTTGCCCTCTGAGCTCAAACCATGATAGTCATGTAAATGCTTGTATGCCAGTGGCTTCTAGACACAGTGCAGGAAAAAGAATACTAATATTTTACAAAACTCAAATGAACATCATAAAGATTGTGGCAAGCATCCCACAAAACAACTAAATAGTGAAAATATTCAGTGGGTGGCTAGGCAGAGAATCATAGATTCATAAACTGGTTTGGGTTGGAAAGGATCTTAAAGATCATTTAGTTCCAACCTCCCTGCCATGGGCAGGGACACCTTCCACTACGTCAGGTTGCTCAAAGCCCCATCCATCCTTGAACACTTCCAGGTATGGGGTATCTAAAATCTCTCTGGGCAACCTGGGCAGTGCCTCAAAACCCTCACAGTAAAGAATTTCTTCCTTAAAGATAATCTAAGTCTACCCTCTTTCAGTTTAAAACCATTACCCCTTGTCCTATCCCTACACCCCCTCATAAAGAGTCCCTTTTCTCTATGCCCCTTTTCTCTATGCCCCTTTCGAGTGCTAGAAGGCTGTTATAATGTCTCCCCAGAGCCTTCTCTTCTCCAGGTTGAACAACTCCAACTCTCTCAGCCTGTCATCATAAGGGAGGTGCTCCAGCCCCCTGATCATCTTTGGGTCCTCCTCTGAACTCACTCGAGCAGGTCTGTGTCCTTACGTTGTGGGCCCCAGAGCTGGACACAGTACTCCAGGTGGGGTCTCACAAGAACAGAGTAGAGGGGCAGAATCCCGTCCCTGGTCCTGCTGACCACACTTCTCTTGATGCAGCCCAGGATACAGTTGGCTTTCTGGGCTGCAAGTGCACATTGCTGGCTTATAGTCAGTTTTCCATCCACTAACATTCCCAACTACTCATTGTGCAGTCTGTATTTTTGCAGAGGGTTACCTCCATCCATGTGCAGGACCTTGCTCTTGGACTTGTTGAACTTCATGAGGTTTGCCCAGGCCCACCTCTCAAGCTTGTCCAGGTCCCTCCAGATGGCATCCCTTCCCTCCAGTGCATCGACCTCACCACACAGCTTGGTGTTGTCAGCAAACTTGCTGAGGTTTCACTAAATCCCACTTTCCATGCTGCTGACAAAGATGTTAAACAGTACTGGTTTCAACACCAACCCCCAAGGAATGTCACTCATTGCCGATCTCCAATTGTACATTCAGCCTTTGACCACAACCGTTTGTGTGACCATTTAGCCAATTCCTTATCCACTGAATGGTCCATCCATCAAATCCATGTCTCTCCAATTTAGATACAAGGAAGTCATGCAGGACAGTGTCAAATGCTTTGCACAAGTCCAGGTAGATGACATCAGTTGCTCTTCCCTTATCCACCAACTCTGTAACCCTGTCATAGGCCACCAAATTTGTCAGGCACAATTGAAGCCATGCTAGCTGTCACCAATCACCTCCTTATTTTCCATGTGCCCTACCATAGCTTCCAGAAGGATTCGCTCCATGATCTTACTGGGCACAGAGATGAGACTGATTGGCCTGTTGTTCCCTGGGTCCTCTTTATTTCTCTTTTTAAAAATGGGGGTTATGTTTCCTATTTTCCAGTCAGCGGGAACTTTGTCGGTTCAAACAGAGTATGGTAATGAGGGCATACCGAAGAAGTGTTCTACACATCTCCTTCCCTCATAACTGTTTATGAACTGAAGTCCTCAATAATCTAGAGAAAAGTTAAGATCTTTGTTAAAAACGCATGGGATCAAACAATCTTTGATGTCTTCAGGCCTATCACTTCAAATTTAATGGGCAATATCTTGCAATATAGTTGTTTCTGGTTTTTAGTGCAATAATCATTTTATCATGAAAGTGTAAGACCACTAATAATTATACAGAATGAGATGAAGTATTACTAAAAACAAGGGACCTCCAGAGTTGTACTCATAATACGAAATGTTGCCACTGTCACATGAGATATTCTGTTAAATCTCAAGGTGGTATTCAGCAGTGATAATATGGCACAGCTCACTGTTCAACTGTGACATAAATAAAACACAATAAAAAGACAGTAGTATTCCATGTCATCGGTGTTTTTCCACACCTCTTCCCTGGAAAAGTATAATTTAGTTACTTTCATTAAGACTGCTATTTTTACTTGTTTTAAAATTCGGTTATCACTAAAAGGAATATTTTATGCCAAATGCTCTTATACTGTAATAATGAAGAGCTTATGCCAACTCTCTGTGCAAAGCCATAAAGATATACATTATGGATAATCAGGTATTTGAATGCAAATTCAATATGCTAGAAAGTAGACCTCTACTGATATTCAGATGTAAATATTACTTTGAAAGAAAAAACTTAGTCTGTTTTTATTTTGAAGTATGATTGATCTGTGTTATTTTCTGACAAAATTATTAATTGCATTACTCCAGTCTTTATAAAATAAGTCATAATAAAATAACCCAAAAAAGAAGCCAGGGAAACTGCTGGTATATTGTTTGTCTGGTAAATTCCACTAAAATAACCCTTGCAGAATTCAACTCAAGGCTAATTATTCTTCTCTTTTTTCCAACACTTGCCTATATTATCATCTATTGTAATTAGTCTGAATATAAAAGGTAGTACCTACTATGTGCAGCTTCTTTTGTTCTTTAAGGATTACATTTAACAGCATTTAGCCAGATTCTCTCAGCTTTGAATAAATGTGCTAAATAGAGAAGAGATGTTTTCCCCCAAATGTAGGCACCTACACAGGAGGCAGCCATAATTTGTATGGCTGTATGCCCAGAGTCCAAGCAGGAGGTGGGAGGACAGACACTCTTAACTGCAGCTTTCCTCAATCCTACAGCTATTATTTTTGTTTCTGGAGCATGTTGTGAACATACTCATACAGTTATTTGCATGCACGTAAAATTATAGGGCAACATTTGTTGGTTTTCTTTGACCTTGATAGATGTGCATGATACTGTTCCAGTTGAGCAACTATACTTCAGACATATGAGCCTGAACCTGCAGATCTGTGATCCTAAGAAACTACATAAACACTTAAAACAGTGGCATTACAGTACTTAACATTAATTGTTTGATCTTAGCTACATCTGGAGGAGCCAGAGTAAAGTTTCTAAGCAATACAGAAATTATGTTGCCTCTAAAAGTTTGTTTATGCGACTAGTAATTTGAGTGTCCCCTAGCAGTCATCTACTAAGGATAAAAGCCTGGCTGGGGTTTTCAAATAAAGGTTTCTAAAGAATCGGTACATAGATTTTTCTATCAATGAAGATCCTCAAATGGAGCAGAAACTGGATTCTCAGAATATTTAATACATTTATATTACTTAATCTCAAGGTAAAAGCAGACATGTTCTTGAGCTCAGATGCTGAAACCAAGGGTTACTTTATTCTAGGTCAGTGACCCTAAATTCTGTAACATGAAATAGTAACTTGTCTGCCTTTTGTTATTTCCCCACAAATCTATCTTCTTGAAGGCTTAAGACAGCTTCACATAGAATTAGAAAGTCTCACACTCAATTTTATCTACAGCTTTCTTAGACTGCTCTCATCAGAAGCTGCAGTAGTAGGTATGAAATCTTCCCAGCATGAAGAGAGAATAAAGAATTTTTCTCCTACCCTGTGGGAAGGTGGAGGGAAAGGGGATTCATATGGGCACAAAGCCATGATGTGAACAGCAGGCAGACCTTTCTGCTACTTCTCAAATCTGTCTGGCTTGTCCTGGATGCAGTGTTACTGATGTGCAGTGATTGATGTGCAGAGATTACTGTGTGTTTTCAACAGAGGCGGCAGCTCAGAATCCTCCGATATCCCTCTGACTCAGGGCTACATCACAGCAATTCAGAAGGGTAAAAAGGTTTAGCTCCTGTAATTGTGAGTTGTGCGTGAACACCCAAATTTAGGTGCCTGTCTAGTGCAAAAGTAGATATCAAAATGAAATTGATAAATAGATATTAAAAACACATTTCTGTGACTCTGTTCTGAATTCATTTTACATATCAAAACTAACCCCCTAGGTCTGGCCCCAAATTTTTCATGTTGCCACAACAGTAACTCTGTTTCACTGCAGTTTCAACACAGCCTTCATGGAAGGCTGTAGCATTTTAAGTATGGCAGTCATATATCAAATGGCCAATTTTTAACAAGTGTTCCAGTAAATGTCACCTGAACTGATTTTTCTTCATGCATTCTGAATACAAAACAATTGGGAACTGAGAAGAGTTTGTTAACACTGTTGTATTTTTAATGGTAATCACTGTAGCAAGTACCAATTTCATATTTCCTTTTTCTCCTTTAGGAAACCATTATTGTAAGAAAACCTGAAGATGACAGTAAGTAACAAGAGTATACTATTTTAAAGCCACACAGCACTTAAAATATTGGTTATGCCACACTGTAGTGATTTCGTTTAAAATGCAAAAAAAAAAAAAAAAAAAAAAAAAAGAATAACTTCTTTATGTTCATTCAGAACTTTCTACATAATCTCTTGTCTACGTACATAGTTGGAATAATCAGAACATTTTTAAAGTTAGGTTTTCATGTTTGACTGTATCTAAGATAGTGAATTATAAAATATAGTATGTTTTGTAAGTCATTTTAAAGGAAGAATCTATGGTTTTGTTCCCTACAAATTCTATTTTCTCCAAAAAATTGTAGTGATTTTAATTTTACAAATGTGTTTTTTAATAGTGTTCTTACTTATGTTCGTCAGGTTTTCTGTTTGACAGGAAAAAAATATAATTTCGCTGCCCTATTCTTGCCTAAAAGAAAAGCTAACAAGTAGATTTATCTTGGCACTGGTGTTCTACAAATAAAACAAAATAAATTTTTAGGTATGTTGGAGACGAAATATAAAATAAATTGTCTGAAGTGTAAAGTGACCTTCACTAGATAAATTACAACTGCATTTACTTTTTCCTATGAGTCTGATTTTGTGATGTTTTTCCAATGCACTTCAAAAATAAATTCCAAATCTGTTCACTCAGGAGTGTCTTCATTTTTTATGTATTAATTTTTCATATGTTTCCTTGGTATCCCTCTCATATTCAAGAACCTTGTTTTTTTGATGGCCAGGCATACCAAATTCCATACTAATCAGCATGTAATGTAGCTGACTTCAAATTGATCATTATCTTTCATCTCAGTTTTTATTTATAATTCAGACTAATCTTCCCAATTCAAAATTATACATTTTAATTTTACTAAGCATTCTTATTCTAAGGTCCATTAAAAGTCATTCAGACTGTTCTGATGAAATTCTATGCTCAGTGGGGCTGTGATATACAAACTCATGTAGATAAATGCTTTTTAAAGGGTATTAGAACATAGAAGGACCTATGGATAGATTTTATATTACTGCAGAATTTGTTTCACTGTCATTACCAGACACTTCAAAGAGATTTAATTGCGTATTTTCACATTTCATGTGTTTTCAGAACTATTTGCAGCACCAGTATTTGTCCTGTCAAAAATAAAATATAAGCTATGAATATAAATTCATTACTGTTTGCTGTCAAGGAAATCAATGGTACATGACTTGTTTTGACTTCAGAAAAACTGAAAAGGGCCTTTTTAAAAACCATATCCTCTATTTAAGTAGTATGAATAATGTTTGCATCTGAAATGGTTGTCTAAGAAGAAAAGCATATGAAATCTATCAGCATGATTTGTTTTTGTGATAGCAGCAGTTACTGAGGTGACATTTTAAGTGTGAAGGGCTTATTTTCAATTCTTGCCTTTACTCCAAAGAAAAAGGACAAAGAGGAAAGAAGTGACCTTAAAAGTCTTGTTTGCAACTGGGAGACTTCCCAGGATGTACTTTGGGGAGAAGGGGAAGGAAGAGGAGGGGAGAAGCAGGGATTTATTTTAATTATCTTTTCTGGTTATTTTTATAAGGCCATAAAGAGAATATCTGTTTTCTAATGATTCTATTATCCACTCTGTTATTGTAAGGAGTCAACAGCAGTTCTAGTAGGCAAAAACCCCATTCAGGTAACTCTCTGGTCCACTTTCATGATACTCAGTCTCTCCAGAACTGATATTTGAAGGTATTTCTCTCTCTGTTTCATTCTTTCCCACTTACCATTGTCCCTGTTCTACAATGTGCTAAAGAACAGATTAGGCTGGCAGATCAAATTTTGGACAGTTTTATGAGCTAAGTGTGGAACTGATCCAGTTTTCCTGTTCCCATCTCTGCCATCACCCTAAAAGTAAAGGTTGTCACTTTGGAGACATACTCATAAACTGTAGTACAAAGAACAAAGGCTTTGATTTTTTCTAATGTTTTCTTCACAGTTTTTAATGCAGTCTTCTGAGAGCTCTATTTATTTATGAAAGTCTGAATTATTGTCATATCATATTGAAATAATCAAGCAGGAGATTGTACCTGTGGCAATAATAGGAGGCTTGTGAGACAGTTTAGAATATGTAATTTATCCTTTGAAGTTTAGGTCATCCCATCAATGCTAAGAAAAGCTCTGAGAAGGCATTAAGGGTAATATAACCTTCAGGAGTCTCTTGATGCTTCTGTACGCAGGCAAAATTCTCTCTCAGTTCTGTCCTTTTCTACTGAACAAATGATGTAGAAACTACAGATATGCTTAGATATTTAAAGAAGTCTCAAAGATTATATCAGACATGAGATACTAATTTTTGAGATTCCATTAATTCTTCAAGACTTGCCCAGTCAGTAACTTTAAGTCAGTGCCCAGCCCCTGATGGTAGTCAGCACCAGATGCTTCAGGGTAAGATGCCTGACTTGAACAACTGCAGAATAAAGTGCTCAAAAGAAAAAGATTTCTTTTTTTTTTTTTTTTTTTTTTTTACAGAAATTTGCCCACCAATGCTTTGCTTACCCTCTAGGGCATTGCCTCCTTATCAGCAGTAACAACAAAAGCCTATCATTGCATACAGGACATACTTATCTGAGCAACAGCTGTTTTTTCAGGCCAAACGGTTACATTTTTATCCAATGGAAGCACTGAGCCTTGAGCTGTCTTTGTAAGATAAAGAATTATCAAAAGACACACTGTTTGACTTGGAGAATTTTTAGAAAATCTGGAATTTACTAATCAATGTAATCTAAAGTATACTGCATGTAATGACCTAAGGGTGTGCCAGAAGGTGTATTTTTTCATCCAAGAGAGTTCTACAGCTGAGCTGCTGTGAGAATCAGCTTCAAGGTTAGAAATCTTAAAATGGTTTTGTACACCAGTCAGTGATGGCTGATTATTATTATTAGAGTTTTGTTTTTCATACCTGAACATTTGAAATTATTCTAAAAAGTCCTTTTTCCTGTTAGTAATTATAAGTTATTTGTAATATGCTGTGAGAAATACCTCACCCATTTTGAAACTTTTCCTAAACTTCTGAGCTATATATTGCCCTGGGACAGTGAATTCCACACCTGTGTTATGTAGAAGAGAGAGTATTTTGTATGCATTAACTCCTGGTGATAAACACTGTTGTGAGGATCAAGTATTGTAGTTAGTAGCATGAACACTTTATTCTTCCACAGCTGTGGAACACGTATTGCCTAAATGTGGAGATGTGCTTTCTGATGATTTGTTACTACAGTTTGAATTTCTTACAGAACCCACTTAGGAGAAATTGAGGTAGCAAAATAACATTTCTCTTTAATTTCATGAAAGAGAAGGTCCTTGATGGAAATCTATTCCAACAATTTCTGTGCTATAGATGAATGCAAAGGAATGACTTAGTGTCAGGTTATAAATCCCTATGGTGTCCATGGTTTTACATTCATCAGCCATACTGCTATGGCCAGTTTAAGCATTTTTCACCTTCCAAATCATTCCTTATTCAGTTTCCCAGGTGTTTTCAGATTCCTGAAAAAAACAGTAGTCCTGACTTGGCTTCTATCCCTCTTTTAAATCTAATCATAACCATAGAAGGAGCTCACCAAGGCAGAAGTGGGATGCATGGATGGCAGTGGGAGAAGAGCAGAAATGGACAATGAAACTGTTTTGTTTTTTTTTTGGTTTGGGTTTTTTTTTTTTTTTTTGCATTAGTCTACAGTTTTATCCAATGAAGCTGACTGCAAATTTGTAGGATCAACTACTTCTGGCCTTCCCATATTCTCCCCGGTTCCAACACAGCTGTTCATGCAGTGAACCAAGTCAAGAAGATGATCCAGGGCCCTGGATCTATCCCTAAATAAAATGTTTGGGTCTCTGTTCCCCCTAAAGAGGCTGATTTGTTAATCCAAGTCACTATGTGTCCATACAAAACATATATACTGGCACATGTAGCAATAGGACAAGGTGTAACAGTTTTAAACTGGAAGACGGTAGGTTTAGATTAGCTATAAGGAAGAAATTCTTTCCTGTGAGGGTGGTGAGACACTGGCACAGGGTGCCCAGAGCAGCTGTGGCTGCCCCCTCCCTGGCAGGGTTCAAGGCCAGGTTGGACAGGGCTGGGAGCACCCTGGTCTAGGGGAAGGTGTCCCTGCCCATGGCAGGGGGGTTGGAACGAGATAATCTTTAAGGTCCCTTCCAACCCAAACCATTCTATGATTCTATAATTCTATGAACATGGAGAGAAGCTTGACATTGAGATTGGCAAGGTGACCCAGGAAAGAGCAAGAATGCAGTCTCCTAGCAAATGGCTCATACAGCCACATCTTCAGATGAATGAATATTCCTCATTCCATACCCATTGGTAGTATTGCTAACTTCAGAAGACTTCAGTGAGACTAGTCACATGAGTAAGCAATTTACAGTGTAGCTCGTTGGTTTCTCTGCAGTATCTTATCCTCAATTACATCCCTTATCACTGGTAACCCAGCAGTCTCACTCATTGCCTCACAGACTTCTATCTGCGCAATGCTGCCAATCTGTTACTCATTTACATTAGCATAATGAGGAGGGTTGGTTGTTAGATTTTTCATTACTATTTTTCTAGAAAACATTTATAATGTAGTTAAAGGATTTCATCCTATGAAGTGCCGGTTCTAAGAGGCTCACTAATTTCATTTGAAGTGGAGTCTGCTGAGTGTTTTAAAGGATTAACCTGTTTTGGAATACTATCCATTTGTGTCAATATTTTATCAGTAATACAGAGATTATGCATTAGATTGTGTTTTAGCCTGATTAACTGCTGGCGTTATGTCCTTAATAATCTAGAATACAGTTTGATTTACATGGTATTAAACCATACAAAATAGACATGGATACAGAAAATGCAAAGCATTAATACTGTCTGGATATCCTATAGTCATGCAATAGATATAATGTATAGACTCCTTAAAAGGTCTGCTGGAGTAAATGTCTGACAGGGTGGACAGGAGGGAAATAGAGATTCCTCTCAGGGAGAGAGGATGTGTACCCAGCATCTGAGCTATTCTGTTGCCCTGCCAAATACCGTGGGTAAGTCAGAGAGTCAAATCGTGAAAACAGCAGTAGAAACACAATTGCTGTTTATGGCTACTGCACTGTTTTGTGATGGGAGACAAAAAAATTGATCTTGAGGAGGTAGAAAGAATCATTCTTCCTCTTAAGGCTATCTTGTCGAGTAGAGAAGCAGAGGGGGAGTGATGTACAGCTTTCTATTGCTAAAGGATAGCTCATTGAAAGGACAGAAGCAGCAGAAGAAACATACTATAGAATAATATTTGCCACTGGTTTCTTGCATACTGGAATAATACACGTTTGATGTGACATGAAAACAGGGACAGTCTTTTCTCATCCCTCAAGTTTATTCTGCTTTTGTTAGTCTATTTATCTCATTCCTAGATTTTTATTTTCCTTGTCCTCCTATCCTCCATGATGTTTCTCCCTCTTTTTCTTACAGATCCAGTAAAAAATGGTCCACTGAGCTACAGATACTCTGTTTAGTAAATGCGTCCCCAGGTCACCCCCAGTCTTGTTTTCCCAGGCCTTCACTTTGCAAGCCTTTCCCTTCGCTGTCTTCTCCAGAGACCCTCTGCCTTGATACAACCCATTTCCCAAACACCACACATTCTCACAATCTGATGAGCTGCCTGGCTTTCATTTTCATCCCTTCTTCAAAACCCTTTTCTAGGAGGTGTTGGAGATGCAGCAGAGCTGTATCTGATAGGTGGTGACCCTGTTCAGCCCCCTCACACAGTGACGGTACAGCCTGGGGAGAAGCCCTGAGCTGAGGTGTGGAGCAACCTGGCCATGCAGGGGAGGCAGGGAGCAGCAAGGCAGAGCGAAGGGTAGAAGTTTCAGTGCATAGGGTAATTCCAGAAGCATGGAATTTGGTATAGGTTCACAAGAAGAGACGAAAAGAGAGAAGATTTCTGACTCACTCAGAGGAACAGATTGTAGAGCAATGACTCATGCAGGCAGCACTGGATGGCACAAATGTGCCTTAGGGCAGTATTCCACCCTGATCACAGGAAAGTGGGAGCATTTTGTACGTGACTGAGAAGTGGAAAACATTACAAAATATTTTGGTGAGAGAAAAAGAATGCAGAGCAGAAAAATACAGATAGCAGAGAACCAGTAGGTGTAGCCGTCTCTGAGACTTACTCTGGCTTAAATCATGGAATGTAGAATAAACTGTGTATTTACTTTTAGATTCCACATTGTTTACTAAGTTACTACACTGAGCACTGCAAATAATAAAGCAGCTTCTGCAGCAGACAATACAATTTGATTTATAATGATTGTGAATTTTATTAATAATTTTATTTTCTGGTATGATTCATTTCTAGCTGCATTAATGCCAGTTTATGATGCTGTTTTAAAGTAATCACAATGTCATTTTTATTATCTATTTTGGGGTGTTTGCCATCTCAGACATATGTCTGGTGACATTTAAACGAATAATGTATTTACTCATAATATGTACATAAGATAAAACTGTAAAATATGTTTTTAATGTGTAAATAAGCACTATATTATGCCATTGCTGGGAGGTATTTTCAAGTTTATATGATGCATTGATATAATCGGTGCAATTATTTTCAAGATGGAAGTCAATGAAAAACAGTTTCATATCAGAAATTTTTTCTGAAAACAAATACAGAAAGTTAAATGTTATATAGTATGCACTATTTAAAGACAAGAAAAGTAGCCAAACTTAATATTGTTACTCACAAAAATGATCTACCATATTTAGGGCAAGATTTGTGAATGCTCAACCATGTTAAAATTCTGTTTCCTTTGAATGTGAAAATGTTGAAACAGTTCAGCTACCACTAAATTCTTTTGAATATGTGCTAAGAAATGGTGAGGACTTGCTGATCCTGCTTTGCATGCATTTGAAAGCCGTGACATCTACCAAGATGCACTGCTGATGTCAGTTCAGATAGTGAAGTTAGTCAAAATGAGTGACATATTTCTTCAACTTTACTGAAGCAAGTTCTCACAGACCTGCACCCTAACTTTGGAAGCTGTGTGTTACATGTAAACAGATTAAGTCAGGGTCAGTTCAATGCTAGGTGATTGACTGAATGATATAAGAATACATGATATGAGAAATAGAAAGCATTTCTCTTTGGTACCCAGATTACTTATTGGGACAAGGCCATCTTGGTGTGGAAAAAAACCACCAGTATTTCCTGTCTGGGTTGCAGGAATCACAGGAACATGAGGTAGGTGGTAGGCACAATGGTACACTGTGGAGCACAGTGAAAAGGAACTTTTCACCAAGAATGTAAAACAACTTATAATGAGAGAGGAGTAAGGTTTATAAGCAGAAATGTAATCTTTTATTAAAGCAACTGACAGGGCTCAGGGGAGAACAATCTTTCAAATAAGCAAGACCATCTTCAGGTCTGAAAAAGAGTCAGAAATATCAAGTCATATACTGAATGCTATCAATTAACACAGTTATGTTAATCAATTGGACAAATATGAGAAAAGAGTGGTCAGCACTTGTATAGGGGATAGGGATCTCCTTAAGTGGATAGGGATTTCCTTAAATGTACCAGTTAATAATAAAATTTAAAATAATTATTCAAAACAGTCAAGTTTTTCTTTAAAGCATACCCACTAAGGACTTCCCACCTCTTAAGCTAGGTCTCAAGACCATAACATATGTTTAATTTCTGAGACACATGAAAAATAGTCTTGGAAACTAATCTTCCTAATTTATCTGCAGTATGAGAACCTTTTCCCAGGTTTATTTCCTTGTCATGCAATACAAGGTGATTTTATGGGCGTGAAAAACTCTACTCAGCCTCTTGAACACCTAGAAAAATATTCTTATGGTCATCTTTGAGGCTAGACAATCCATCCACAGGAAGAAAGACTTCTACTCCTCACAAGAGATTTCCAGGTTTTGCTCAGAAGATGCTAGCTGTGTTTTTCAACAGGCATTTTGCCTTGCATTTCTGTTGGGCTTTTCCAGTTATTCCTAAGAGAGGCACATCTTTTTCCCCTCCTTTGAGAGATTTTTTTATCCAAAAGAAAGTTTCAGAATGAGGAATAGAGACAACCTTTGCACCCTTCTTCTCAGCCACTGTTTTTTAACAAAATACATCACAAATTGCAGCAATTACATAAAGAAGTTATGCCATCTGTCACACAGACATATGACTCCTTGTTATTTCTAGAATTTTAGCAGGATGAACTGTGCCACCATGTATGTGCATTCCAGATAAGGACACACAAACACAATGTTCTGCCACACTGAAAAAAACATTAAGACTGAGTCACATTTGTTTATACATTCCACTTATTTCATTAATACTTTTATAATCCACAGAGTTCTTATGGCTTACTAGAACAGAGGTCCATTTCCATTTTCCCCAAAGAAAATTTATTTTTCATGCAAATGTTAGAAGTTTTAGTTATTTTTTTTTTAATCTTTTTTTTTGTTTTGTTTCTTTTTGCTTCCATCAGGATGAAAGAGACCTTTTAATACTGTGAAAATATTTTATTCCAATGTTTTAGACATGCAAAAAAAATTTGATCAAAGTTGATTCAAAGCTTTAGACTGTTCCATGCTGTCTCCACATGATGGCCTAATCACTGAACTCTTGGCTCATCTGGCCTCTAAGCTCCCTTGCTAACCATTGGGTTATGGGTTTTTCTGACTTCTTTCTCTGGTTTCAGTTAGGAAATCCATACTGGACCTAAACAATTTTCCTCACAAAAGCTATAAAGACTAATAGTTCCAATTTTAATGAATCAGCATGTCTGATACAAATGTTTTGTCAAAAAATTTCCTAAGACCCAGTTCTCATTTCATTCGTGATTCAGATAGCTTGCTGTTGTAGTAATTCCTTGTGTCCTTTCAGTTTAGCTGTCAGTTTAAAGTGCCCTTGTCATGCCTCTGTAGCTTCCTTGCTTGTGAAGAACAGTGAGATTTGCATCTCTTTTTGCTATACACTGAATTCAGCTAAAAAAGACACATAGGCAATATGTTGTTACTGGTCTCTGGTTTGTTATGAGAACCTGCCAAGTGTCTTTATAAAACATTAAATTGCACACAATTCAAATATACATAAAAGTAATGTATTATTTGTTTTTATTGGACTACAAGTTCCCTCTGCATCAAGCTTGCAGTGAGATTACCATGAGATAACTTCCTGAGCGCCCCTTTTGCCCACCGGCTCTGGGCCAACTGGCTACAGGCAAGAAAAGCCATTTTAGTTCCAAAATGCAAACATTTTTCAGAATGTCATCCAATGCCAAAAAAAATTATTTTTGCAGAGATTGGGCAACTGCTCCGTTTTCAATCTCTATTACTTTAGCCATTCATTTGGAATAGACCTATTATGGCAGGTCATATTACAATGTCAGCTATTTTAAACCCACTATAGTGAAGACTTGACAGCATTTGATTGGGAGAGAAGTGTTTTCAGTAATACCTGCAAGATACTTTATGCTGTCCATGAATATTATTCCTTAATAAGCTACTCATTAGTTCTTTATCAACCTGCTGGTTTAAGAGTATGACATAATGTGTTGGATGTAAACTTTGAAAATTTTTAACTCAGTAGAAAATTATTAACAATTTTAAGAGTATGAAGGATTACTCACCATTTCAAATGTATAAAGTAGATCTTTCTTAAATTAAAAAAAAATCTTGTAACTCCCTCCTTCAATTTTGTAGTCAAATCATACCTTAGGTGTAACTGCAATTGCTTTTTATACATGTTAAAAATGAAGTCTAAATAGAAATAAATGGATTTAATATAAAGAGAAATTGTGCCCTTGTGTGAATGACATCTATTCCCATTTTATTCTTACTTACAATCCATAACAGGAAACATAAAATGCTTCCAGCTGTCAAGTCTTGAAATCTGAGTTCAGAAACACTATGATAGGGAAGCAAATTTGTAGAAGTTTTTCTTAACTGATACACATTGACTGTTCCTAGTACAAGTTGAAGCTGTTGAAGAGACCAAAATATTTCACCTTCTGATACTCCCTTTCTTAGTCATCTAAAAACTATTAAAGTAATGAATTGGTAATTTATTTTTGTTTTAAATTTGTAGTATTAGGACCCTAGAAATTGAGACAGAAACTTCTCTAACTTCTCTAAAATAAGGCCTGTGCAAACATGGTGCAAAATATGTCCCCAAAAGCTTTCACTTATTAGACTGCAAGACAAACAGATGTTCCTCTGACTTGAAGGAGGCAGTAACAACAGGATAAAATTATTCAGTACTGTAAACTTTTGTGTGTCCACTGAACCTTTGAAAAGAAGAAGATACATTGAAGGCTGGAGATAGTTTTCACCTTTAACTTGTCTGTTTTGCTCACTTGAGGCCACATAAGATTGAATTGTAGTTTAAAGACAGTGAGTTTCTTGATCTTTAGTCTTATGCATGGCAAAGATACCCAGAGCAAATGGCCAGTTTCTTTTTCCACAACACTTCAATCCATGTAATGAACAGCTTTATACTCAGAACTAAACAAAACCTAGAGTTTGGGTTTCCCCCCTCCTCTGGATCTATATCTGAATCTATACATGCTGCATATTTAACAGTAAAGCCATTATTAAGTTTTAGCAAAATTCATACAGAGTTTCTCCACGTTTGTAGCTCATGATTCTGCAGCCTCAGCCAGCTGTAAGATACAGCAGAGCTGAAAAATTGCTTGCTCCTCTGAAAAAGCAAAAAAAAGAAATTACATGGATTTATTTTCAGTGGGACAAGCCATCTGCACTTTCCAGAGCAACTTTCCAACCTGAGAGTGGGCAGTAAATAAGCACATTGCAAATATCGACCGACACATGCAGTGAGTAATTACAGCATCAAGGTATCACTGATCCAAGTGGTAAAAGTTACTGTAGTTAACCCACAGGGCAAAAAGAGCTTTGCCTTTCCATTAACACTGGTTGGTACATTATCTGGTTGTATTTAGAAACATGACCCCAGTTAAATCTAGGATCTGTCCCATTTGTTGCATTTCAGCTAAGATATAGAGTTCTTTCTGCTAGGTTGACCTATTCAGCACCTTTTTGTTATCTGAGGTTTGTCACCTGAGCAGGGAGCTTGCTACGGTCTGAGCTCACCATGGAACAGTTTTTCTCCTGAGCATTTTGGTCATGGGAGACATTGGAGCTCAGCTACAGCGGGATAACATTTTGCCACTTATTTATCCTTTTAAGCAGCATTTTGGAATAACTGTCCTTCTTCTCATTCCATTGCTTTCCATTTTTTTTTTTTTTTTTTTTTTTTTTTTTAATGCTATGTTCAAGATGCTCCTGTTTTCCTGTAATTATCAATTTGGTTTTCTATTATCAGACTGTTGTGGGTTTTTTACTTAAATGTGAAGATGTTATAATTTTCAGGCATAAACACACAACAATTTTGTTTCTTAGCTCTACTTGTTCTTATCATCTTATTCCTTCTTTTATATCATATGCCTTGAGAGGTGGTCAATGGGTTGCTCTGTTCTTCTCCTCTTCAGTGGACAATAATAACTTGCTGTTCTAGAAGCGTGTCTTAATTTCCAAGTAGTTTTGTAACCATTGCCTTTAGCTTTCTTCTTTAGCCAACTGCTCACTTATCCTTCTGTTTCTGAAATAAAATGTAACTATCACTGCTGCTGCTAAATGAGATGCAAAATGAATATGGAGTTTGAAAGCAGGATCATAACTCTGTTTCGGGTTCTAGTTTCATACATATTTGCTTTTCTTGGTGAAAAATTCTATATGCCTCATGGATCAGAAAATTTAAGAAAATAATCCTGGATTATACTGACCAAATTCCACTGAATAGATTAGAGAGAGATTATGTTAATAATACCTTTAAAAGGTAATGTAGATGTAAAACCTTTGGTTTTCTATTGCCATGTACCTTTGTAGGAAAATGCAAAATGTTACCAGCTGGAATAACATATTTGGCAGACATTTGGCCCATGTCTGGATTATTATATAAGGCACATGCAAGTTAAAAATGAGCTTTCTGCTGTGGTTTGCATTAAGTTAGATATGAAAATTAGACTCTTGGGGAACACTGTGGATGTCTCTCAGATTCAACTCTCCTACCATTTTTATTCTTCTCTTCACAGAGTAGATGTACTAATACAGTTTTCAAGAGACAAATAGATGTTGATAGTCAAACAAGAATGAAAACTTTATTGCAGTAGTCTTTTTTCTTCATTCATTTTGAACATGCAGTACGTAAAAGAGAATGAGAACAATTGAATCATATATTAATACTTATATATAATATGTACAAGTATTTGTATAATGTATTTTATTTATATAATAGTTATGTAACCAGTATATTTTGTAAGTATTAAAAAAAGAGTACATACTTTGGTTAATCTACTGCCAGCCATGTGGGATCATGCATATATACATAAATAAACAGTTATACCAGGAAACAAAGTTTGTTTTCCAAACAGTTTTCATGCACATGGACAGCCACTGGAAATATATTATTAAGAAGAGTTTTGAAGTTCAATAAGATATATCATCTAGGGAGAAACATTAATGGGTATGCTTTGGAAAAAATCAAGAACTATTGGGATGAAACAAAATGAAAAAGCAATAAGATACCAGGGGAGAAAGATATAACATGGCAAAAGCTACATGTAGTTATATTAACATTATCCCTCTCCTGTGTTAGGTAGTTCTCTTTCATAGTGATACATTACACTTCATTTGGCTTCTGCAAGCTTCTTTTTCTGACTAAACTTCAAAGGCAACTAGAGCACATGTGCTTGTTTTGTGACCTAGATCATAACAACTTGCTTCTACTATCTCTTTACCTACAGGTTTTGGCTGGGATAGAGTTAATTTTCTTCACAGTAGCTAGTATGGGGATATGTTTTGGATTTGTGATAAAAACACTGTTAGTGCAGAAGTGTTTTCATTTTGGCTGATCAGTGCTCACACAGAGCCAAGGCCTTTGCTGCTCCTCACCCCGCCCCACCAGCGAGTGGGCTGGGGGGGCACAAGGAGCTGGGAGGGGACACGGCCGGGACAGCTGACCCCAACTGACCAAAGGGATATCCCATAACATATGATGTCATGCTCGCTCGGCATGTAAAGCTGGGGGAAGAGAAAGGAAGTGGGGGATGTTCGGAGTTATGACATTTGTCTTCCCAAGTGACCATTACGCATGATGGAGCCCAGCTGTCCTGGGGATGGTTGAACACCTGTCTGTCCATGAGAAGTGGTGAATTAACCCCTTGTTTTGCTTTGCTTGTGTGCCTGGCTTTTGCTTTACCTATTAAACTGCCTTTATCTCAGCCCACGAGTTTTCTCACTTTTACCCTTCTGATTCTCTCCTCCATCCCACTGGAGGGGGAGTGAGTAAGTGACTGTGTGGGGCTTAGTTGCTGGCTGGGGTTTTTGGCACCCAGTTTGGGACCTGAAGGGTTTGAGATAACAACACATTTGATTTCAATGTGCTAGATCGAATTTATAGCTGTTATTGCTGATTAGCTATTAACTGGCAGGGTCCTGTGCTTGCCATGGGGCTTGCCTGCTTTACTCTAATAGAGTCTAGTGCTCATTAGTAGCTGCTTTTTTGCTTTTGCTGCTTGCTGTATTTCTTATCATCTCACACTGCTGTGCCTGGGAACACTTTGATAACAGCATGGCGATGCGCCTGGGCTGGCAAATGGCCTGGGCATTGCTGCTGTTTCTGTGCTGCTGTACTGGATAGGCTGGAACTCCAGTGTGAACTTGAGTTGAAGGGACTGTGACCTGTGGATGAGTCCGTGTGGGAGCACGACACCCTGAAGTGTCTATGGCCATGGATGAGTCCACATCGGAGCAGGTACGCCTGGAAGCACCTTCGGTTATGTCTGTGTCGCAGCAGGTATACCTCTGAAGGGATTGTGGCCCAAGGATAAGTCCATGCTGCAGCAGGTACACCTTGAAACATCAGTGGCTGCGCATGAGGTCACACTAGAGCACCTCAAAGTGTGTGGCCATGGATAAGCCCATGATAGAGTGGGTACGCCTCTGGAGGAGCTGCAGCCAGGGGCAAGGCCATGTTGGAGCAGGTTCACTTCTGAAGGGACTGTGGCTGCAGGTGAGGTCATGGCTGGAGCAGGTATATCTCTGTAGGCATTGCAGCTCATGGATAAGGCCATGCTGGAACAGCTGTAGCTCAAAGCGACTGTGGCTGTGGATAAGTCTATGCCACAGCATGTATAACCCTGAGGAGCCTGTGGTTCATAGATAAGGCTCTTCTTGGAGCAGATATGACCCTGAGGGACTGTGGTCTGTGGATAAGTCAAAGCCAGAGCAGGGACAAGGGGAACTGTTCATTGCAGTGTTAAACCTTACAGTCTGGTCCAAAGGATCCAGGGGTGGAGGCTGTAATAGAAATACCCTTAAACTGCTGTAAACCATGATTTGAGCTGCATGTTATAGGAATTACTATGGCAGGAATCACTTGAACCAATGGAGGAGAAGCTTCACAAGAAGCAGTGCAAGTGGAGCAGTGACCCAATGTGAGCTGGCTTAGGTGCTCAGTAACTCCATGGTGCACACCACTTTTCCTGTCCTGTGTGACCACCATAACAGATGGAGCCCGAAGACACGGACTAAATGAACTCATTGGACATTTTGTGGACATTTCTGGACATTTTACAGACATTATACAAGGGTGGTTCATAAACTAGGGGAAGGATGGCAGGGGGATCACTGCTTGGGGACTGGCTGGGCATTGGTCAGTTGGTAGTGAGCAATTGTTTTCATTCGCATCACTTGTCTTTCTTGGGTTTATCTCTCTGTTATTTTCCTTTTCATTACAATTTGAATAATATTAATATTAATATTAGTAATAATAAACTATTACTATTACTAATTACTATTTTATTTTATTTCAATTAAACTCTCTTTTTCCCAACCCATGAGTTTTCTCAATTTTACCCTTCCAATTCTCTTTCCTTCCATCCTACTGCAGTGAAAGTAAACTTAGTGTGAGCTGGTGTGGGAGTGAGCTTAGTGGGGCTGTGTGGTGTGTAGTTGACAGCTGGAGTTAAACCATGACATTAGTAAATTCCTGACAGTAGTAGTGCTGTAAACTGTTTCTATTTATGATTTTATAATTAACCATTCTCTTAATTTTTAGCAGTTTAAACATCTGTTCAAATAAAGATTGTGTATGTATTTCCAAGGGGGTTTTGGTAACTTTTGTAGAAAACTTAAGAGCACAGTAACAATCTATCATTTAAAGTAGCAAAGCAAGTAATTTTTTTAAAGCCTTTCAACACCGTTTTAAAACTGTACATGATTTCTCCTTAGAAGAAAAAACAAGCATAACATTTTTAAGATAACCTGTATATCCAGAGTTGAAAGGGCTCTAAAAGCAATTTTGGCAACCTAGTGCTGTTTATACGCTTAAATGCAGGTACTAGCACACTTTCATACTTAGGTATAGAGTTCAATGAATTTTTTGTGACATGTTTTCAGTGAATTATTCTAAAATAGTTATTCAATATAGCATTTTTAAGTGAGTTACTACAAATAGTTCTTGGAAACTGCACATGCAGTGTCCAGGTCCAATATGTGTGGACAGTCATACCTGTTGTGGTTTAAGCCCAGACACTCACTCACTCCTTCCCCCTCTCAGTGGAATGGGGAGGAGAATTGAGAAAAAAAATGAAACTCATGGGTTGAGATAAGAATAGCTTAATATCTAAAATAAAATAAAATAATGACAATAATACTAATAAAATATAATATATATTTGCAATGAAAAGGCATATAACCAAAAGATAGAGAAATAAAACCCAAGAAAAGACAAGTGATGCCCAATACAATTGCTGACCACCCTTTGACAGATGCCTGATCAGCAATCTGACCCTCCAGGCTAACTCCCCCCAGTTTATATACTGAGCATGACAGCCTATGGTATAGAATATCTCTCTGACTAGTTTAGGTCATCTGTCCTGGCCATGGTCCCTCTCAGCTTCTCGTGCACCTGCTTGCTGTCAGAGTATGGGAAACTGAGAAATCCGTAACATAGGATAAGCGCTACTTAGCAACAACTAAAACATCAGTGTATTATCAACATTATTCTCACACTAAATCCAAAACACAGCACTGTACCAGCTAATAGGAAGAAAAGTAACTCTATCCCAGCTGAAACCAGGGCAATAGCTAATATTCATACAGATGGTCAATTAGATATCTAGAACCTCATCCAAAGATCGTGGAAGTCGATAGGAATCTTTGAACTGACATCAATGGATGCTGGATCAAACATCCAGCTAAATGTCAGAGAGTCAAAGCTAACCTTTCTAGAGCACAAATACTCCCCAGCCATCTTAAACAATTATCCTTAAAGACCATCAATTTCACAGTGGAGTTGCATATAAATTAAATTACATTTAAAGTTCATCTGGAATCAGTGCTGAATTTGTAAATCTGTATGCTTTGGACAGGCAGCCTGCACAGCATTTACTCACTTAGATCAAGGATGTCTGGCCTGTGGCCTGGTTCGACTCACAACTATTGTATTAAATAAAAAATACCACATTACAAGTAATCAAAACATTGGTGTAATTGCCAGATGAAGACAATTTGATGGGAATTTCTTTCTAAGCAATGTTGCCTGTAGTGTATTGTACAAGGAAATCTCTGGAGCCCTTGGTACCTAATGAGCTAAGGCCTCTTAAGAGCACAATAAATGTGTAGAACTGAGTAGCAATAACTGAAGTTCCTTAGATAAGATATATTGGAAATTGCCCCTTTAATGAGCTCTACTGCAGTGCATAAGCTAATCTCTCTGAGAAACTTAGTTGTACCCCAATAGACAAAATAAACATATGGAGGTGTATGGTAGTTTTAGTCAACAATTATGTAAGAAATTCTTGGATCCACAAATGACTTCAAATTTATTATGGGGACAAGGGTAATAAATAGCCCAACTTTTAGTAAAATGCAAATAGTGCACTGAATAGATTAAATTAAATAATTATTTTCCCATTTTGAATAGACTTAAATATATTGTGTTAGTTTTTTTAGCTTGAAGATTTAAATACATTGTTTTATTAACATTTAATTTTTCTAATATTACAAGAAAGGTTAATATCTCATGACCACTTATAAAGTATGTCCGTACAGATTATATCAGGAGTAGAATAAGCATGACTAGACTACTTGCACAAGACTTCAAAAGTTTTGAAGCAGTTGTTTCTTAACCACATAAGTTCCAGATAAAAAGTGTACATCCAACAAAATGGGTGAAATATAAGATTAAAGCATTTTTATAGTAGGAAATGTATATTAGCATTTTGACTCAATATTAGAAAATGTTAAACACAGAGGTGGCTTGAAGGGTATCATGTAACGGCCTAAAAAGTGAAATCACAGATGTAGATTTTCCTGGCAGAATAGGTCAGGCTTCACTTAACTGTCTGCCCTGTATGCAAAGTTCCTCAGAAGGAATGTTTTTTTGCACATTTCAACTGCGTATTTTCCAAATAAAAGAAATCTCTTATACAGCTATAATTTTGCATATTAATTCATAATGACCGAGGGGTTGAACATTTTGCTTAAGATGTCCTAGAGCTAAATCAAAATGAAATTAAAATAAATGTTATGATTTTATGTCTTTGACAAAAAAATCCATACCAACCTGAGTGTCTGTGTTTTGGAGAACTGTATTCTACCTTACATTTACAACTCCAACCCTGTTCTTCCAAACACTGACATAGTGAAATGATTAGGAATTACTATAAATTGAAATAACAGGAGGTAGGGACCTATACTTTTCTGTCACTTCAGATGTTTTAGGTATACCTCTGCATCTTTTAGAATGGTACTTACAAGGAGGAGAAGATAATTGAAATATCTGCAATATACTCATTAAATCTCTACTTTGACAATATCCTTTGCTCCTTTTCCTGTAGGTTTTAAAAAATTTTGAGGAAAATGTTAATATTGACAGTCATTTAGCTATACTAAATATTATAAAAGTAACTCTTTCTGGGTACAAAGTGGAAAATAACAAAGATGAGTGGAAGCTTTTAGGCTTTTGAAGTTTTTTTCTTTTGAATCTGAACGTGTTCTTTTGATAACAAAAAAGCCAAATGACAGAAACTGGACAGCTCATTTCTCTGTCATGGGCTCACTGCAGCATTGTAGGAGAGGTTGTTTCCCAACTAAAGCTGACATAAGGATGAGATAACGTCATTTCAGCCTAGTTAAACAAAAGACAGAGAAGGGAAATAGAAATGAAAAGGAATTATGCAGGGAAATAAGAAGACATATGGGAGAGTCTAAGAGGAGGAACAGAAGCTTCAGTCAGTGCTGAAGCTCAGAGTCCAGCCCAAGGCAATGTAAGCCAGGACAGTGCAATAGACCAAAACTGGAGAATCTAGAGATTTGTTTGCACTACAGACATGTCTTAAATGGATTGATCTGCTGGAAATCAAAATTTGACATAATTTTGAGACTACAGAGTATATAGCTACTCTAAATCAGTGTTTGTAGACATTTAAAATGATCAACTTATTTTATAATAATAAATAACTGTTCGTAACTTTCTCTAACCTTTTGGGTTTGACTTCCTCTATGGTTGGTTTCTGCCTGAAGGTGAATTTAGCCATTTGTGGAGGAAAGGTTACTTAGCATGGATGAAGTGAGAGACCGCTCTAGACATTATGAATAATAGACATATGACATAGTGATTTTCATGTTAATGTTATATCTGTCCTACATACTTGCTTTACATAAAATTGTCAGAATGCTCCCGGTCATGAGCTAGTCAGCATACACTGTCCTAAAACATTCTGGTTCTGTGGAATTGTGTGGATTCTTCAGATTCAAAAACAGACTGCAGGCCTTTCTGGCACCAGAGCTAAATTGATCAGTGAGACTCTCAAGTGCTGTTAAGAATCAAAATATATTTGTATTGAACTTTGAGCATGGGATTACATTTAGCCTCTAACAAAACAGCACTAGGCATAACTCTTATTTGCAGCTTCCAAGCACATATCATGTGTAGACTCCAGTGAGAACTTCTTTCCACAGATTCTTATACTTGGTTATTCTGAGATCAGAAAAACCTCATACTAATAAACATGCATCATTTATATTAAAAACACATTTCATTCTCTGACCATCATCTATCTCTCCATTCTGAGTTAACCATTAATTCTGAACAGAAACTTGAAAGAGATGTCTTTCAGTATCATTTAAATCGGGGCGGGGGGGGGGGGGGGGGGGAGGGGAAGTGCTTTCTGTACATCATAATGTCCTTAACTGTACTCTAAATATGGAATTAGGGGATAGGACAAAAGAACACAGTCGGTTGAAGGGCTTGTCTGATCCGATGTAGCTTACCACAACTGCAGTCCCCAGGCTGTCCATATATACAACACATTTTCTAGGAGAGCATAGCACTGAAAGGGGGAACAGTGGGGACGGAATAGGCAGTCAGAGTTTATGACTTAAGCAGAAGAAACCCAAGACCATCATTCTCCATGGGAAGGCCATAGACCAGCTTGAATCCCTTTCTTTAACATCTTTCACAGGCAACTTTATTGAAATGCACTATGAATTTCTCTAAAACGCTTTCATGCTTAAGACAGGATTTAGGTTGCTCTCTTCAACAACTACTTTCAGAGTTGGCTTGAGTAAGAGTAGCAGTGGTAGCAGAATGAAGATGGTAATGCCAACCTTTTCCTTGAGAAAGTCCAAAATTAGATAAAAAAGTAGCTGTAGTAAAAAAGAAAACAAAACAAAATAAACAGTGCAATTGGAGATAAGAGCAGATGTGTGAAAAGGAGAAAAGGAGGAGACAGTGGTCAGCAGCTAAACACCATGCAGCCGCTCACGCACCCTCCCCCACTTGGGAATGGGGATGGAATCAGAGGGGCAAAGGGAGACTCACGGGTTGAGATAAAAACAGCTTAATAACAGTAACAGAACAATACGCTGACAGCAGTATCAGCGGGTAATGTACCATACAGCTGCTCACCACCCACCGACCGACCGACACCCGCCTGCTCCTGGCCTGTGATCCCAAACACAAAGGCCCCACAGCAACACTCCCAGAAGTGAGAGCCCCTCCCTGCCCACTCCTGCCTTTATATGGTGAGCACAATGTCACATGACATGGAACGGCAGCCAATCCGGGCCCAGCTCTCCAGCTGTGCTCCCTCCCTGCTTCTTGCGTTCCTGCACACAGGTGGGACACAGGGAGCTGGAGAGTCCCTGAAATCTCAGTGTGCATCAGCACTCCTCCAGCTACCAGAAACGAACAGGAACTCTATTCCAGCCAGAACCAGGACAACAGTTTTGGTTGGGAAAAAAGAAGAAAGGTGAAAATGGTAATAGAAAGAAGGGGGATCATACAAAGCTCTAGGGTCACTAAACCTGACAAACACTGAATAAGGAACACAACAGAGAGAGAAAGGATGAATTTCAGAGGTAAGACAGAAGACGCAGCAAAACAGATACAGGCGGAAAGTCTGAGTTAAATGAGGTGAATCAGATGGACTTACTTATAAGCACTTATTATAAGATGAGTAAGCCAAATTTATTTACAAAACCAAAAGTGCATATGAAAGGAGAAAAATAAGAGAGCATTGTTTTAAATGGAAATAAAAGTCAAGATGTGGTAAAATCAAATGGTCATATACTGAAAAAAATGAATTAGAATGCCAACTTGCCTTTTGCACTTTGAACTCTTACCAGACTGAACTGTTTGCTACATTTTGAAGTTGTCTGACAAACACTTTGAAGGAGCTGAACAGCTGAAAACTGAAAAGGAAGTGAATAAATTTGAAAATATACCTATTGTTGAGGACTTTTCTAAGATGTTTGGAACTGTTTTCTCACAAGTGGTCTGCATTTTTGTTATCATGCTATTTCTTTTTTTGTAAAGATAAATGTTCACAAAAATATTGTTCTAACGAGGTCTGACTTAAAAACTAGCAGGGTTCCTCTTTAGTTGTAAAACTCTCCTCAGTAGTTGCTATTCCATTTGGTTAGCATCCAGCTCCTAAGCAGAAAACTAACACAGTGTAACTTTGCCGTTCTGCTCTCATAACTTCTGTACGTGTTGACACATTTCAATCAATGCAACAAAAGAGTAAAGGCCACAGAGTTGTGCAGTTTCTGTCAGCTTTGCGAGAGGAAGGGACCACAAAAAGGAGGACTATATGTCCTCCTCTTAAAAAGCAGGAAATCTCATGTCTCCACAAATCTAGGCTTCACCAGTTTTATTGCAATACATTTGTAGAAATATGTATACATACATAATAAATGAAGAATGATCGGTTTCATGTGACAGGTGAATCAATATCCTTAATAAGATTGAGATCTGTGTCCATACACTGTTCTTCACTAAAATCTTTCCTACTATTTTTGGGAAGCAGTTTAACACTTCTGGGAAACTGTTTAAAGTCTTACTATGTCAAGAAGGTACTAATTCTTATGATATATCTTCTTAATTACGGTGAAATTTCCACCACCCTGATTCATGCTGTCTCTGAAGAGTAGTGTGAAGAATTGAATGCAAGCATTTCTAGAGAGGACCTTTCATGAACACAGCTAGCTCCACAGCTTTATCTAAATAATTCCTTCCAATACAGTCCTCAGTAAGCATAAAAAAGGGAGGTCAAATTGCTTTATATATGTGCTTTAGACGTGTTAATTGTACTTTGTTTCACCATTTTGTAATGCTGCTCCAGTTGATATATATACCATCAAAATTTAAGGCCAATTTTAATAACTTTATTCTGATTCACAATACCTTTAATTAATTATACTAATCTCGAAGTAAGAAACTGTTCAACATAGGAGATGGTGATATAATCTAACAGTGATGTTTCAGTCTGAAGTACATGTTCAGATAGTAAAGCCAAATTAAGGACACAGATGTCTCCAGAAATAAGTAGTTCACTCAGTGCTCTGAATTAGGCAAGCTTTTTCCGTGACTGTCTAATTAGTACCACATAATGAAAAATGTGTGCAAGGACTTTATTTTAAATTTTGCACTAAGTATTCCTTCTGATATTCTAGGGAACATAATTCTCTACAGCTTCAAGTACTATTCTTGAGAAAATAAACAGCAACTACTCTGATGGAGAACAAGATCAGTTGTTCAATTTAAATTAATCTAATAATATTTAACCTTGTTTTTTATGCTCTAACTTGTTAGGATGATCCATATCTGTAGAAGTGTGCTTATATATTCAGACTATTAAACCTTCAAAACTCTCAAATGTTTTGTTCATAACTTACAGGCAACACAGCATCAAATAAAACGGGAAAAAGCAGCAAGTCTTTAGAAGGCTTTACATTTTGAATTTAAAATATATGCCCAGATAAAATATATTTTATCACCATGAAAATATTTTATTTCTAAATTTATTTCATACACCAGATTATCAATTCTGTCAGCAGAATAGGATCCAGATGAAGGAATAAAGGACAGGAATAGAATAAAGGAGTCCAGAGGCCAGGAATAAGAACTGGGAGGTATATACATTACTTTAAATATATGAAATTAATAGTGTAGGTATTCCCAGGTTTATTTTTGTATTAAGGAAGTAAAAACTGACAAGATATCTTTATATCTAAAGGGCAGAAAGTGGTTTAATCATAGGGTTATAAATCTTCTATGATTGTGTTGCATTTTAAGATTATACTACAGTATACATCAGAATATTTTAGTGGTGTGCACCAGTGACATCCATTAGATATTCTTTTCTCAAGCTAGGCTGAAGAATGACTATTCTGTCTGGATTCAGTGCTTTCATATGTGTGGAAGGTAAGCACCAGATGATCATTTAGATACACAGTGATGCTTCAATGCAAATATTTAAACAGACTGATAGAAGAGTGTAAAATAGCAAGTTAAAGATATTTTTTTCCTCAGGTCAACTAGAAGTCTATTAAAGATGAATCTATTAATATAAAACCATCAAATACTGATGACAGTACAAAATAGACTGGTAGCTGCTGTACAAATATTTTATTACACATTAATACTGAGCAATTAACATGAATATGTTTTACTGTAACTACGGCAGTCCCTCACCAGCTCTGTTCAGCCACCATGCAAGTGAGTATAAAATCAAGACTGGATTAATCCAGTCAAAGTCAGGAATGTCCAGAATGTATGGAGGTGGCAACCAAACAGTTTATAGTGAATGAGACAGAAGTATAAAAGTAGGTTTAAAACACACTCTTTCATGCAGAAAGATTTATTAAAATGTTAAAACAGCATTTGACTACCTGGTGGATCAAGTTGTTGGAGGTATGGAGATTGATTGATAGAAATTAACTCTTTAGTATACAATGAACTCAAATCAATTATCTGGAAGTAGAAAGAGAATATTAAGTGTCTTGTTAAAACAGCTAAAATATCAGGCAGAAGTCAAAGGCAATAGTGGCAATGATGTGAGGGAGCTGGCATAAGCCTGTAAATCTGTAAGGGATGGAAAGGAGGAAAGAAAACATAAAAGCAACCTGAATTGAATAATAAGGAAGTAAAGAATAAATCTAATGTGTCATCTTCACAGTATAAGATAGTTCCCCCTAAAAAGACATGTATGTAGAACCTGGAATATATAAAGTGGTGTTTGGGCAGTGACAAATTAGAGCAGTCTATATTACACCGTTCTTGGTGTGTATTTTACTTCCAGTTCAGCTCCCCCGACACCTCAGAGGGTGCAGCACGTCAGGAGTGCGGGGAGCTGTACCTGGTTTGCAGTCCAAATGGCAGTCTCTGCAGCGTGAGTGCTCCAAGCTGGGGTGCTCTAGGAAATGCATCTTCTCTCTCTCTCCTCCCCAAAACTGAAATCAAACTAACCTGCTTATTCTATGGGAGAATGCTCATATGGCATCTCACATTGACTCAATGTGTGAGGGAAGTAAATTATAATTTTATTTTATTTTATTTTATTTTATTTTATTTTATTTTATTTTAGATTTTATTTTTTTGGCTTTGTTTTGTCTTTTAGACTTTGACATCAGGAATGTTCATACTCATTGCCAGAGAAATCTTCTGCATCTGCGGGCTCTGATGAAGAAAGGCTCAACAGTCAGCATTTTCTTTCAACTTTTCTTTGTTCCACCTTTCATTCTCTCTCTCATTTAACTGGCTGTGTCAGTATGGTACAGGCATTTTCAATTTCATCTCTGCAGGTCCAGAAATACTGAGAGAAACCTATCATAGCTGCTCAATTTTGTCAAGAATACTCCCCAGTCCCAAACTTCCTGTTGATGCAGAAGCAAGACTTGGTCAACAGTGATAATTTGTCAGCACTGATGTATTTTGTCTCAGGCAGATAAGATGTTCAGTAAAACTAACAAGTTACAAGCACATTTCCTCCTCATTCCACCCACCCACCCCCCTCCTCCCCCCGCCCTGGGAAAACAGCTGATTTTCCAGCCCAAAGGCTGATGTTCCAACTTTCAGGGGTAACGGCTCGGAGCAGCCCTGTTACCTCTAATGCATTTTAACAGGGTTGGGGAGGACAATGGAGTTTATGAGCGCAAGAGGATTCCGGGAGGTGCACTGCCCCACAGTCGGTACCCTGAGAAGTCTGCCTGTGTGGCATGAGCCCCACTGGGGCCGTGCGTGCCATCCCCACGGTCTCCCTGCAGACTGCTCGGGAATTCACCGTGGAGGGCACTTGGCTGTTCTGCTTGGCTTTAGCGAATAGAATGGGTTAAAACCCCCAGTCCAGTACATTTTTATAGCCACGTATAGCATCAGTCAGAACATATTCGGAGTGCTGTTAAGTTTATTTATAACAAGAGCTGGATATGAGTTTTCCATTGGAATATCCCAACAGAAAATGTAGCTGTTGGAAAACTGATTTCCACGAGCAGATTTTATAATGCCAAAAAATATATTATCCTTTCAAAAATTAGCATATACTTCATTTTATTTTTTATTTGAGCCAAAGCAGAGAATTTTAATTTAGTACAAGGACTTCAAACAACAGGCTGCATTTTCTTACGGTACATGGATTTCCTCATGAGGCAAGTAACCCCTCTAGCCCCATCCTTTATACGGGGCAACATTCCTGCAGTGCTTCATCTTCCACAATGTCACTTATAGTGCAAATTCTGATGTGCATATTGTCTTATAGGATAAGGAGGGGTGTGGGTGGTCTGGCTCTACAAAACCTGTTGCACATTAGGTGCACCACAGGAAAATGAAATTTCATTACTTAAGTGATTCACATCACAGTGCTTCAGGCCATTCCAACAAATTAGAATGAAACATTGCAGTTTTATGAATGCCAAAATACTAATTTTCAAAACTGCAGTGAACAGTCTGGATCATATGGGGCACTATTATATGAAACAATATTTTATTTTTTTCTTCTCTGTAGAACAGTTTAAAATAAACTCGCACTACTTGAGGGTGTAAATGAAATGATTATCATTGGAATTTGCTTTAGGTTTAAAATATATTTTTACTTTTTAAAATTCACTTTCATTTGTGATTATTTATCATTACTCACTTACAAAATATTTAATTTCAGGAATGGTTCATCCTGTTAAGCTGTTGTATGAATAAACTGAACTTCCATGATGGAAATTAAAATAAACTTTAAAATATACTTGAAATCACACCGGTTATGAGACAAGCTTTTTCAACATCTTTTCATTGGCTTGTTTCAGTCCCACCCTCCCAAAGCAAGAAACCAAAGAAAAGCAGATCATGTGTAAATTAATGGATTACAGAGAAAAAAAGATTTTAAGCACACATCCTGATTGCTCATCATTGTAATTACCACAAAAGTACAGGTCACACACAAATATATTTCTGTGAAATGCCAACATGTTTGTTCCTGAATAATTTGAGGGGTTTTGGATATTTTATTTATTTATTTTTCCTTAAAGTTATCACATTTAGAAAAATTAGAAAGAACTAGATGCAGTGAAGAAATTGAAGGAAATTAAATTTAAAAAAAGGAAAGGCAATGTTTCCATAACTAGTCAAAATTGCTAGTGTAACAATTCATTTAGAGCATATGACAATAACTATGATTGCATTTCTGCATTCAAGTTTGTTTATTTAGTGATGTTATTGTAATGCCTACTTCTTTTTCTATTTATGCTATATAATACATTCACTTTTAAACTTATTTTACATCCAAGCTTACGTTTTAAAACATTGTTTCTAGGTTTACATTAAATTAATTATATTTAATATGCTGTGAAGTTCTTTGTCTTGTATTTTTCAGCATAATAGGGTTTATATTTTCTATATAGGTTCCTAGCAACCAGCAAGGCAAAGTACGTGTAAGATTACTTTTTGATGGACTTGCAAACACCAGTAGATGTGAATAAATCAGCTAGTAAAAATACATCTTACAAGTGTTTAAATTATCTGTGAAGAAGGTTAAATGATATGTTAATATTATATCAAAGACTAAATTCTATACTATTTCTAAGATTTTTTTCATATTTAGAGTTCAGAAAGTGCTGCTAAATGAAATCTATAGATCATGACCAAAAGTCATCTTTTTTCTACTACACGAGCTAACTGTTTAAATACATTTTTGTTCATAAAAAGGCATATTTTCCCATGACTTTCTTTTATTTAAAGTTCTTCTAGTAAGTTCTTATCCCTACTTATAGGTATTGTCTAACCTTTTCCCAGAGAGTATCTCAGACTGGGGAGAGGTAGGGGGGAGTAAGATAGAGAAGAGCCACAGAGACTGCATACTGTTCCTGATGTAATAGAGGAGAAATTTAATTAAAATACACCTGGTGTATGTAGTCTGCCAGAATTTAATTATATGAAGTGGCAGATTCTTATGGATGAGAATGGATATTCCCCTTATTTTTAACTGGGTAAAAGATAATAATTCAAATCCATCCATTGTCCTTTAAAGTTCAGAGCCTCACCATTTGTCACAGCCAGGTTTAGTAAAGGTTCTGTGTGACAGCACATAGTATTGAGGAAGCTTCATTTAGACCCTCTGTTTTAAGGAGCTTCTCAATTCTTAAAGTACAGACGGGCTAAGCTAATGTCCATGTCTTGAAACAGGATGAATAAAAAGGCTCTTTGACTATTCTGAGCATGTTATCAGTAACTTCCAGAAAAGAAATACAAGGATTAATTCATTATTTGACTTTTCCCTTCATAATATCACACACTTTTCTTACTTGTCTACTCTATTCCCTGGAGGTCTGATCTCTCTGCTTTTTAGGTCAGGCAACAGAAGCCTAATATCGCTTTTAACTCTTTTGGTGTTAAAGGCTACTCTTGGCTAAGATCAGTGTAGCAGTGGTAATCAATGTGATAAACTCAAATTTGGCAGATACCAAATTTGGCTCACCTAAAAACTTCTAAAGCGCAAAGTATAAGGACTGGACAAGGACTGGGTAGGACTTTCAAGCATTGTTCACAATCTTCTCCTTCTCAGTGATTTTCCTACCCAAATCCTATTGGCATCAGAGCCATGATCCAGGTTATTTTTATCTCGTATCTCAGGATACTAGAAAAAATAAGGGATGTGTAATAGAAGGGGGCAGGAAAGGAGATACAAAAATACCTCTTAGTAACTTCATAAATGATATTACTTTACATATAAATTTACCTGGCATAATGCAGAATATGATAATGTATTTCATATACAGTTGAATAAGCACCCCTTCAATAGTTTAGATACCTTTGAAAGCAACTAGTAGCAATTTAATAGCTAACATTTATATCTGGAACAGACTACAAAAGAGAAAAATACAGTTTAGCAATGGCAATGCATTACTAAAGTATAAATGAATTGTCACATCATAGCATAAACAGTGTTAATGAGGCAGTGTACATCTTGCTGTGATACTGGCCTTAGTTGGAGTCCAAATATCTTCCTCATTAGCATAGCAACTGTAACTTTACTCCAGTATGTACATCTAGAAAAATGTCAAACTTGCATAAGTTATGGCTACCTTGCTCAGTCTCTTCTTTATGTCTGCTGGAGAAAAGTATGATAATAAGGAAGTAACACCTCCCCACCTTCCCCATGTCTTGGTATAGCGGTGTAAGACCCTAAAAGAAAAAGGTACTTAAGAAAACTGCAATTTTATAAAAAGACCTTTCGGATTAAAACAAATAATGAAGTTTTTATATGGCTATCAGTTCCAGGTAAGGTTCAAGTGTCATATTCTTACTTGACCCCACCCCAAACTTGTACCCTAGGTTAGACTTGTAGGCCTCCCTGTACAATGATGCAAAGGGACAGATCTTTTTTTCTTTTATAGAATATAGCTGCAGTATTTTCTATCCCACACATAATTGAAGTCACCTTTATGTCACAATTTATCCATTTCAGGAATGTAAACCCCACTGGCATATGCTAAATTCTTTTGTTAATTAACTCTCCTTTGTTTAGTAATCCATGACTACTCAAAGCAACATTGGACTTATTAGACTCACCAGCCAGTGTGACCCAAGGGTTGTCATTGAAAGCAACTAACAGTTGCTTTTACAGTTCTATCCAGTTCTACTCACCAACTAATATGTTTAGATTTAAATTTTCTTCTTGATTTAAGATGTTCTGATATTGTGAAAATCTCAGACTAATCTGGTCTCTAAAGATACTTCAATGTGATGAACAGATAATAATGTAATGAAGTGGAAATGGAATAATACACTTTTGATTAAATCCTGATACCAGCTCAGTTGTCTAGAAAAAATGCCTTTGTAAAGCATATTATTTAGTGATTTATTCATTTTCTGTACAGTGGCATTATCCTAACATAGAGTATCCCTTATGTGGTTATTACTGTTGTTCAATTATTTTCCTAGAGGCAAAAATCTCCCAGCTTCAGGAAAGGCACCCAATGAAATCTCAAAGTAATTCTCATATGATGTAAAGAACAGCATCTTTGTCGCTAATAAAGACAAGGCAAATCCCAAATTTGAAAATAAAATGCAGTGCAAGAGGAGATGTTAATCCATGACCAAAGCTCAACTAGGGTCGTCACTTCATAGACAAGTTCCAGAAAGACCAATTGGAAACGTGAGGGTCTGTGGAGGACTTAAATCAATTTATTGGCTGTGGAAGAGTCTAGCAGTCAAGGATTGTTAGAAATTTAAGAAACTCCAGCCTTTTCTTTTGTTTTCCTGTTTCAATACCCAATATGTCCTTTAATCACCAGAAAAGAAACAAACAAACTAGTGGTGCTCTGCACAGCAGAGTTTCTTCAGAGGCAATACAGAGTGGTGGGTTTACTGTGAGGGATGTGCTCAGGGGTTACAGCATCCTCTAGACATAATTGTCACAGTGCATGTGTTCGGAGCATGCAGGTGGGCACTGAAGTTTTCTCTTAGATTGCACTAATCTAACCAAACCTAAAAACTTTATATCAAGGAAGCATTGTTACAAAGATCTAGAAAACTGAAAAATCAGGCTTTCATATACTTATTGTTAAAAACACTTTTTTTGTCAGAATCAATACCTTATTCTTACAGGTTGCTCATCTCAGTGGTGTTAGACCAATTTATGCTAGCTCAGGATCTGCCTCAGTAGAATTGTAGGTTACTCATCTCAGTGGTGTTAGATCAGTTTATGCTAGCTCAGGATCTGTCTCAGTAGAATAGGTTTCTAGATTTCTTAGCCTGATTTTGACTTCCAGATTATACCAGGTAGGCAATCAGCCTTTTTTTTTTGCAGAGAATGTTTTCTGTATATGTTTTATACAGTATGGGAAATTAGTAAGAGGCCTCAGAAAGGACAAGTACTAGATACAGAAAACATGGATATTTCCTCATATCATAAATACCTGATTTAGAGGTAGTCTGCACTGATAAAAATGGGCACCAGAAAACTTATTCTAATTTGAACTGGTTGTAGATACCTGCTTCTTTTTTTATAGCTGTGAGAAAAAAAGACTTCTAACAAATGTATTAATACAAATCATAACTGCTAGAATCCTTGCCTATTCTTGACCACACATAAACGTTCTTCTCAATCAGCTGCAAAGAACTGTGTATGAAATCAAAGAAGCAACTACTTATCCTCAAGATCTTGAAAAGCTCTGGTTAGACATATAAAATTGCATCTCCATAGGATGCTGAAATTTCAGAGAGGATATAAGACCATATAAAGTTTAATTTGAAAAGCCTAACTATGCACTTTAGGATTATGACAAGAAGATACCAGTTGCTGGCATGTAAGGAATTTGCATGCTGATTATTAACCCCCCTTCCCCACTGGAGCAGGGATTAGGGCTGGTCCTTCAACCCCTTGTGTGAGAAAGATGCCTAAATGTGAGGCTATGGGCAGCTAGAAGTCTGTCATTTTTGTTCTCCTCTGTTCACTGTGATTTGAAAATGCCATTTTAAGCCTTCCTATCTAGGATACATTGCTGTGGAAAGATCTGAGTTTCAGGACAAAACCCCAAATGTTTGTTATAGGATGAGTTTTGTGCAAGGTTTTGATCACCTCTTGATTGACTTAGAAGTTGACCTTTGAATAATGTTAGGTGAATAATGTTAGGTGAATATTCTTAACATCTAATAGTCATGCAAGGTTGAGAGGTGCTAGCAAAGGATCTCTCCTAGCCAGTCTTAGAAGAAATGTGAGTTGAACCATTCAACCATGAGTTGGAATTGCCAGGCTGCTTCTCCAAGGGGTGATACTTCTTCAGCATTCCCTTCTTCCACACCCTTTACAGAAATATTCCTGTCAGATTTGCACATATATACGTGGTACACTCAGACATTACCTCAGTCTGGCACATGATTGTGCTGAACATATAAAACTATTCTGAAACACATGCACAAAAAGCTAAACAGAATGCCTACTATCCCGAGGACAAGGATTAAGGAAAGCATCCTGAAGGACATCAGAGTTCCTGTTACATTGTAAGTCCTGAACTAAGAGACAAATGTGGATTTTTGTGTATCAGACAGAAACTGCATTCAGAATGTGGCTGCTGGTATCAGTCATTCTGTGCAAGCAGCACTGTCAGTGGATTTTTAATAGAGGATGGTGAGTGGAATGCTGTACATGGAAGTAAATCGGTTATGCCAATACAAATGAGCAAAATTCATAATGATGGAGAGGAGTGTCTGAATAAAGATTAAGCAGAATTTGACCCACAGTAATAAATGATGGACAAAAATGTACAAATTTTAACAGATTATGCCATTTGAAGGAGTTTGTTTAATTCATTACAATATTTATTATTCATGCTTTTTAATATTCAAAATAGTCTCTTAATTTATAGCTTAATCTATGTTAATAAAACCAGAATCTTTAAATATTTATTTTCTCTTCTCACAAGAAAACCTTCATACACCTTTATTATCAGTGATAGGAAATTTCATTTCCTGAGCTGGCCAGAAATCTCTGTTGAATTTTCAACAGCTGATAACTTAAAACCATTCTTTTCGTTGCAAGAAGCTGCTTCTTCATGTCTGAGGTACTTTTTTGCCTGTCTTCACTTGTCTCCTGCAATTATGGTGATTTTTTTGATAGAAGATATTCTTTGTTTCCTGGACATATTTGGTACAATGCTCTCACAGATTAGCTTTTGTAAAAGTGTATTTAAAATTGGAGTTTTCACAGCAAATAAATCCAGAGCTGACATCTATGCAGGTTTTTAAAATATTCTCCCTTCTTCCCTTCATCCAGAAAAAGAGGTTTTGACTGAGTTTTCAGATTTTTGTTTTTATATTCCAGGGCTTGTGCTTGCAAAATACAACGGGTTATTCCTATATATTAAAAAACATATCTAATAAAATTGCTTCACCTTTGTTGATATATTGATACTTCTCCCTGTGCTCTGTATATTTCTAATGCCTTACAGAGTGTGATGAGACAGCAATCTTCTGAAATATATGATTTTTCCTGGTAGATGGGAAAGCATTCAAACATAAGACTGATATAAGCAAGAAAAGAATTTGGGAAAAGTAGTAACTAACTACCTGTTAGACTAATGGAAATCAGTTTTTCCTGGAACAGAACAAAACGAGCACACAAACTTTCTTAAAGTGATAATTCCTTGTGTGCTCTCTTCCAGGAAAACCGTATGTATACGTTCTCACTTATTCAGAGCAGATTTATTCACTGAAGACTACAACTTAATGACAGATAAAGTCAATATATGTTTGGAAATTGATTATTTGGTACTTAAGACTGAATATATAATGCACACTGGATATAACTAATTTTAACTACTGAAATAACCAACATTTCTGGGTCCTTATCTATTGAAGGTGTTTTGTAGAGAAGATTCTATTACTTTATATAGAGTTGGATTTAATGATCTTAAGGGTCTTTTCCAACCCGAATGATTTTATGATTCTATTCTATGATGCTTAAGCATCTGGAGTTTCAGGCTCTTCTCTTTAGCTTTCTCAAAGGATGAGAAAATAAGTCTGAGATATGTCTTCTAGTTTGAGTTCTTTAACTTGTTGAATATTAAATAATGTTATTAATAACGATGCTTTTAAAAAACCTACATCAGCCACTTTGTCAAGAGACTTACCTATTTTTATGATTATTGGTGAAGCATGTCCTGAGAAAATTTATTGGATTCAGCCTCAAGAGACAAACAAAGATAATATCTGTTTTTAAGAACCTTATAAGAACTGGACATGATCTTGGTACCAAATTCCTGAGCAACCATAAACTGAGGTTCCAGCACAGTCTTGGGTAGTTAAGGAACTTTACTACCAAAACCTGAGTCCAATGTTAACAATAATTAGATTTTTTTAAGATGCAAAGTTGATTTGGGGTGAATAATTCCACATATACCTAATTCTGAGAAAGCTCCCTTGAAAAAATACAGTTGTATCAATTCCAGACCTGTATGATAGGGACAGGTTGACAGGTTTCTCTTCAGATATTTATTATAAAGTGCATGGATTCTGCAAAGATGGTGGCTGAAATAGTTAATTTCAGTGAGGGTTTGTAGAAACCCAAAGAAAGTAAAGTACATAGGAAGTTCCATTTCTATTTTTTTTCCATGACTGAAGTAGACTCTTCTGTTCTACCAACAAAATTCAGCAAGAAATAGACCAGTTTTTAAAACTGCTTTGGACCACTCATTCTCCAAGGTAGTCAGTTTTAGTATAGCAATATTTGTAGTAGATCAATAGCTTTGGGACAGACATTCTCAGAATGAGTTATTACATATGTTAAGTAATGCTCCCTTTGAGAGGATGAATGGCAAACCAACAAGAAGCTAATAAAATGACTGCCCTTCTTAAATAAAAAAACCCAAGTGTGATCCTATTAGAAAATAAGGGATTAAGGAAAAGGTAACGAATGTAGGTATATCATAAATAGATCTGAGAGAGTCTTTTGAAAGAGAACTTTCTATTGCTTTTACGTAGTGAAGGGGCAAGGTATATGTCCAATACAGAAGACAGGAAGAAGAGTTTGCTGTATTTCTTGCCCCACCACAGCAATAGCACAAACATTACTTTGAAGTCATTTTGCACAGTTGTCTGAAAATATGATTATCACCTATAGTTATAGACATAAATTAACTTCTTTTGTTGTGGTCTCTCCAGCCAGGAATCACTCACAGACCTTAAACAAACTGCTGACAGGTTTAATCTTTTGATTTGTTTTTGCAGAAATACAATAACATCCCAGAATTTAGACATTTTTCAAATTATTTCGGTGTTGGTTTTCCCCTCAGGTGTTTGTACTGTTCCTCCATTTGTATGAAATAATATAAGGTTCCTCTTTATCTCTTGAGACACGGTAAATCTCAGTTCCTTAGTTCTTGATTTCATACTTCATACCTTTCAGCTTAACTTCTAAACTAAGAAATCTGAAGGTAATTTACTTACTGTGTTCACTGGTGCAATTTGTGGTATCCTCAAAATCTTGCTCTATGCAAAAAGGTAACACATCTTATAGGTAAAGCCAATAATTCATTAGTATATACAATAACAGCCTAATCCAGGAATCATTACTAATCCAGATCTGATTATTACAGAAAAGGAAAAAAAAAAAAAAAAAGAAAATAAAGAGATTAATATCTCTACAAAGAAAGATTCTGAGTAATAGTAATACAGTTAAATTTGTTACACACACACTTTCTGGTATCTAATTAATTTTCCTGTGTTATGCTCACCTTTCCACTGCTTCACTGAGTCCTAAGGTGGTTGGCTTCATTTTAGTGTGTGTGTCTGTATGTGTGTGTGTAGCAGCAAGTGTTCATCATCTGGAGTCCTTTACTGGGAGTAGTATGATGTTGATGGCTTCCTCTCCCTCACCTCAGAATCTGGCCAGGGCTGTTTTTATATATTTGTTAGCATACTGCTACACCTTGCTCTTTCTTCATTGGTCTGCACCTTCACTTTATCTCTGATTTTATGACATATGTTTTCTTTTACATATATTATATACTATTATTTTGATCTCGTTGTTCTGCTATCCCTAAAGCCAGTTTGTCCACCTTCATGTTTGCATTTCTTTAGCTAACCATTTCTGAGTTTTTTATAGCCATGGGGGTCTGAAGTGCCAGACTATACTGAAGGCAGCATGAGTTTTGTCAGGGAGTTAAACAAGTGTTTTTTTCTGAACCAAAGCATCTCTCGCTCTTCCTTATGTTTGCTAAGAGTGAGCTCATAGATTTGATTGTCTTTTTCTGGAACAACTCAAAGGTCCCACATGAGAATTTCAAACTAAAATATCACCTTCTAAGAAGGTCTAGTCAGAAACCGTATTTTTCACCAGTATCTATTCCCACACAGCTCCTTTAACAGTTATGTTTTAAGATATTTCTATTTTTTTATGAGAAAGCCTGTCCTGCAAAATCTCTTCTTAATACCCTCATTTTGTAGAACAGATTTCAGACTTTTATTCCAACTAGGAACTTTATCTGCATTTTTATTAAAAACAAACTAATTAAAGATACATGAAAACTTAATTCTGAAGGGCTAGACAGCCTCACACCTCTTGATGCTAGGAAGGTCAAAATAAGCTAGGCACAGCAACAAACGAATAATTTTTTTTTTCATAATAGTGTCATACTAACAGATAGAATGAATGCTGTCAAAAACAGAGAAAAGGATTATCATCATCAAAAGATTTGGATAGGTACAAGTAGGGAACAGATTAACAATTCTGTAGTCAGTCTCTACTAACATAGAGCGTCCTCTGATAAACTTTAGAAACAGGCATTGTTAGATGTAACAAATCTCTCATAGGGAAAGCCATGTTTTACTTATAATTATGCAAGTGCCTATGATACCTCTGATTACTTTAACTGGTGTCCCTCTATTTCACATTAAAATGATGGGATTTCTATTACTGGTGACAGAATAAAGCAACAGTATTGAGAAATGGTGTGATGAATCCTGCCTGACAATTACATTACAATAAAATTATTATAATTTGTAAATAATAAGCAATAATAAAATCAATTTATGGACACTGAAATAACATATACAGTTAAGTCACTGAACTGAAAGAATAGAAACACTGATGCTCACACCTGCTTTTAGGCTAATTTTTTAGATTTTCCTTGTTTTTGTATCTCTAGTTTATAATACATGGCTAACACAAGAAACAAACATTAACATTTTTATTATTCTAGTATATGTCTCCTGGCTGTGTCCTAATCTGTACACTTTTGTTCCCTTTCCTTATAAACCCCAGAACCTTCTATTCACAAATTAACAGAGTTCTCCCAATTGTCCTCTAGCTTGGTGTTCCTCTTCTGGAAAAGGATGATGGATAGACTTGAATCTCTTTAAGTAAGGAATAAGCCTAAACCAGCTCTTCTTTTACTTTGGAGAGTGATGTGGTTTTCAGACAGTTATGGAAAATTGAGTACCACTTCTAAGTCTTCCTCCAGTTACTTTTCAGAAGAAAAGGATGAGTGACTAAATCTTCTGCAGGTGATCAAAAATTTTGTAACACATTGTAAGCATGGGAGAGAGAACTCCAGAAACATCCTTTATTCTAAAACTGTCTACCAATTGGCTGAGGCCTATGTCAATCCTGTTTTCACCATTCCTTCTCCTCTTGTAATAGAGTGCTGCAATTATTACCAGTCTGTGAATGTGGACTTTATAGCTTGCATTGTGGAGCAGAACAATTCAAAATTTGTCCTTTCTTTTTAATATGTTCCACGGATAGTAATTTATACAGCTCAGTTATAGATGATAAATTTTTCAATGTCATGAAAAAAATTGTTTTCATTGCACAGTTTATATGAGTAATAATTTCAAGAGTCTCTTTTTCCTCTGTTGATGAAGAAATGGGAACAGTTTTATTTCAGATCTTGCCAGGATGAATTCTGATTTATATTCTGAAATATAAATAAATACATGACTTTCACCTTCTAAGCCTAAGGTAGATCAGCTATTCCAAAGATGTCAATTAGAGAAAAAACATTTGATCTTCTCATGGATGTTTGCTGTGGTCTATTAACTTGCCTCATTCTGAGCTTGTCATTTGATGTTCTTAATCAACATGAGCTTCAATTTCCACTTGAAGTTTAATTGTCCACAGTTATCTTTGTTAATAAAATTTAGTTCCATAGGTACATATTCATGATAACTGAATAAGTATTTGGTATCAAAACACTGGAGGTAGAAAGTAATTCTATAGTAGCTTATCTCTCAGTTGTCATGTATCTTAACTTGAAATAATGGTTACTGGCTTCTATCAGGAGCCTGCTACCAGACTAAACATAATATAGAAGAGACACTCTATATTCTTACAGTGCAATATTTTCTTTTATGGTTTGAAATAGATGGTGTCAGGTTTTCATTAGCTTTCATATTTTTTGAATTGAAAACTGAGAATTGTTCAACCAATATGTTTTCCAGCACTGACAAAAAGCAGCAGGAAAACCAGAAACGAGTCTATCTTACAGTAGGCAGCAATTCTAAAGACGTCCTCCCATTTTGGGGGGGCGATGATTTATGACAGCTGTAGTTAAACTAAGAATTAAATAATGACCATTATAGGACGACCTTACCTCTCGCATTCATTGAAAAGAGAGGGTGAAATAATCACTGCTTGGCAATGTACAGCTGTGGCGTTGAGGCCATATGTATAAAGATGAGACAGAGTCAGGTTCCAAATGAGGTATCTGTATTTCATTGCACATGACAAATACTGCATATGGAGCTTTCAATTCATTTTCCCTTTAAAGATCAGTCTTGCTATAAAGCTTTGGACAGAAATTTTCCTTGTCTCCTTACATCAATAGTTCTATTGAACTGAAAATAAAAAAGATCAATATTTAACCCTACAGGCTCTGCTTTCTTACAATCTGTATTTTCAACTACCATGAAGTTGCAGATTTCTTTTAACTTAACACACTGAGAAAACTGGGAAATGATACATAAAGGAAAGAAAAACTCTTCAATTTCTTGATTGCATCCATAAAGATCAGTGTGGGTGATGAGAAGAGTGCAAGACATTTTTAATTGTTAATCGTATATGGGACAAGTTCTTTATTTCTATCCTGTTTGTGATGTGACAGTCTGTGCTAATCCAGGACTTGAATTGACAGTATTTTCTTATGGCAAAAAATCATTGCATTCTCCTCTCAGATCTTGCAACTCAGCTCTTCAGGAAATGAAGTCACATTCTCAAGTTAGCAAACTGTTAGCACAACAACTGCTGTTTAAAAAGTATTATATTCCCATTTATAAAACCTGACAACATTTTTGCTTTTTAACCAAGTATTTTGTGAAAACATCTTATGAATGTGTAAGCTTTCCTCTAGGGTAAAGTGAAGCTAAGTTTTTTTTCTTAAGTCATAATGGATGCCATTATATACAATAAAGGGGAGAGCACAGAAGGGGGTTTGTAATAATAAAAATAAACCAAAATGTACCTATTGATCCATGAAACAAGGGTATTTGGTGACAGAACCATTAAGTCTGAAATCATATTTGAGGCAGGTAGTTAATTTATTTTAATTAATGTTTCTGAGAAAAGCTTCCAGGAAAAACAAATACAGAGCTTAGTGAATATGAAAATATTTTCTGAGTGTTTATGTATTAATCCATTTTTTCCATTATGTGATAATTGATTATAATTTTCCTTAAATAAATTCATACTAACAGTGATGCATCATAAAAGTCAATTAAAATAATTCACAAGATTTTGGTTGGTTTTTATGTTTCCTTTTTTTTTTTTTTTTTTTAATTTCTGAACAACTGATCAGAATTCAGGCTAATATTTATGTAGACCTGCTACTTGATCATCCGTACCTGAATTTTGTTGAGTGGATTGCATGTGTAGTCCCAACTGTAGTCAACATGTCAACAACGAGCTGGTATTTCTTTGTATCTCCTGAAAATGCAGGATTTCTGAGACCTCCAAATTCATTTGAGAACTCTAAGTCTATTCAGAAGCCCAGAAGCTATGTCCTTCCCAAAACCTGTCCCCTCTGTAGTCTTACACAACGAAACCATGGAACAATACATTGTACATCATTGAATATTGGTGTCAATCTCCACTTGGCTTTGCTGCCTTCCTGACTTTAGTGTACCTTGTGCTTATAGGGTGCCTGGGCTCCCTGCAAGTATTATTCAACATCGAGTTTGCACATATTTATGAAAATTTTGCCTGTTTTAACATCTATTTTCCTTGTTCCCTTTCCTAGTGTTATGCCTTTTCACTAAGGATTGTCCTGGGAAATGATCCTGATCTATAGATGACCATAACACAACTCATGCTCCTTTCACAGTGAAAGCATTTCTGTTGATCTATCCTTTCATTAAGGATGAGGAGGATGAGGAGCAGAAAACAAAAGCTCTTAAACACTGTTATTCTTCTCTGAAACACAACCACTACCATAGCATGACTTGTTTGATGCATGAGACACTCCCTCAATGGTATCTGCAGCTGCTTTTTGTTAGCAGGGAGGGTTGTTATTGGCACAGCTCCTGCAGCTTTGTGGCTTCTCTTTCTGTTACCATGGACAGTTATTAAACAAGACTGAAGTCCAGAGGTGTGCTGCAAGTTGGAATTAAGCTGCAGAGGAAGGATGGCTCAGAGACTACAAGATGAACTCCCTAGCTTCTGTACCAGCCCTAGTTAACCAGGCTGTTGGGTTATTCCTCCTGCCCATCCATAGTGACTCTTCGCACAGAAACCAGATTAACTTCTTAAATCTGAGTCCTTAGGGATAACACTGGTGCAAGCCAAACACCTACAATCTTGTTTAGTTTTGTTTTGTTTTCTCATATAATATCACATTCTGAAATTCTGCTTCTGTGGTAAATTCAATAGAACACTTTGAGAAATGTGATTTTGGTTGAATAAATTAAAGGGTGAAATCATGAAGCACTTGATTGAAAAGGCTTCTTAAAGTGCCAATCTCTTTTTGAAGATGTTATAAAAGTAGGAATGCAGGCATGCTAGAAAAATTAAAAAGCTACTGACCTGCTGGTAGGTTATTACACTGTAAAATAGAGACAGGTGAATTAAACATTTAAATAAATTCCTCTCTAACATTATATGACTGGCAGAACACCTCACATAATGAATTTCAACAATCTCAGTGATACTGCTGATAATGACTATGGTGAAGGGTATATGGTATGTATAAACAGATAACAAACATTAATTAATTTTAAAAGCTGTTACATGGTACAATGTAACCTAACTGCTCTTCCACATTAACTCAATCCATCTCATGTATGAATGTTAGACCAGCAATTTTATATAGGTAACATAAACTTTACTTAATTTTAAGACTGATAAATTTTTATTTTTCTTTTTTTTTGCTGCTTGTTTTTACATAGATTAAGTTCATAATGACAGCATTACTTTGTAACAGTCAGTATGTTTTGTTTTAAATATGAAGAAAACATTAATTTGTTTTTAGTTGCATACTGTTTATCCAGTTAGTCACAAATAATTTTGGTTTCTTGAAACTGATGAATACATTTACATTTTTTTTTCTCATTCTACTTTAAAGAATGTAAAAAAGTTTATTAAGGTATTTGGCATTGGGAGTTTTATTAAAATGAAGATCATAATGGATTTTACAATGCAAGTTCATATGTTTATTATTCCATTGCATTTCACAACAAGTTAGGTCATCTTTTGAATTTCTTTTTCCATTTTTTTTTTCCTATATAGAAGAGTATATAGAACTATATGAATATCTCACCTGTACATTCAGCATATCTTACATTCTTTTAGTAAATTTACTAAAGAAACTCTGTTTTTTTTTTTTTTTTTTTTTTTTGTTTTGCCTTTGTCATTTAATATACTGTATATCTATTTGGCTGCTATCTACAATATATTAAATATATTAAATACTTTTTTTTTTGCATGTTACAATGATTTAAACTGAACATATATACAAGTAATCAAATGAGATCTCCCAATTAATTTTTGAACTTTTAAATCTTCCTTACAAAACAGCAATTGTTATATTTTTCATTTTTTTTCTAATACTTTTAAAATACTTGCTTCTGGTCTTGCTTTCATTCTCATTCGCTGCCATTTGTTTTTCTTCTCTTCTGGTTCCACCTTTGTCATCTTCCTTTTCAGGTTTCTTCATGTTCTGGTCTGTGAGTTACTCACTATAACTTTGTCCCTGGAAGAAACATTGTAAAGAGGATTGTGAAAAACAAGTTGTCAGTCTTTGTAAAGACCTAGTTGTTTTTCTCTCTTCTGTTGAAAGAGTATAAAGGAGTGCTTTATTAAGTTGAGTAACTTGGCTTAAGGAGTCTATTTAGTAGATAAAAGAGGGTTTTTCTCATTTCCCCCTGCATTTTGTTGAGGAAATTTTTCTGAAGTTCTGAGCTCAAGTTTGTTCTATTAAAAAGTACCCTGGTCTGTGCTTAGGGACAATGTAAGTACAATTACACCAGATCAGCGCATTTTAGTTCATGTTCCATTACAACAGCAGTGCCTGTTTTTAAGCACATTCACCATGTCTTTCCAGTTGTATTATTTGTATTTTGTTCCTTTATACTACTGTCTGGTAGCCTATAGCCAATAGCTTTTTTCTTAGAGATGTGAACATTCATTGGTACACAGCTTTTGCAAAGGTGCAAGTCTGTTCAAATAATGAACATCTAGAGTTGTAATGATTATTTGCATTGATTGACAAATAACTGCCTGCATTTTAGTGATTTTCTTTGAAAACTGAGCTTCTCAGTGGCCATGATAACTTGGAAATGCTATAAAAGCAGAGGGAGATTTTAAAATAAAAAGGTGATATATAGTCGATATTTGTTTTGTAAGAATTCATATCCTTGTAACATAGAGGAGTGGGAATGCTTTATATTGTTTACTATGATCCTCAGAGTAGTATATGACACTGTTATAAAACAGAAAGCAGATATTTCCCTCTAAAACTAGGGTATAATCATAAGAATTAAGAATTTTCCAATATCTTTGTCCCTAACCTTTATATAGCGATTTGGTTTGGATTAGAACAAACACTCACTGCCATAATTAACATTTACCAGAAGTTACTAAAACCTCATACACCTATGCAAAATCACCTAATGGAAAAGACATGTTGGCTGTAGCTTTCCCAAAGTACAAGTGATTATTTGTGCTGTGGTTTGGGTACACTGTTAGAAATATATTAAACAGGCCCCATCCTCAGTAAATCTGGATTTCTAACAAATTTTAAAGCTGAACTTTCATACTTGAAGTCACTAATGACTTCTGAAAATTTAAAACTTAGGAAACTGTGACTCTATTCATTGTAGAAAAGTGTCTTTCCTCTTTTTCTGAACATGCAGGATTTAGCTTATGGATGTCAAGTTAGGATATTCATAGAGAAATAACATTAATACCATTGTTTGAAAATTGGGTTTTGCCTAGAAAAAAAACAAACTATACAACTTATTCTCTCCAGAAATCCTGCTGGAAAACAGCTGATATAAAATCTTAAAGTGCTAGGAAAAATCTCCTTCAGGTCCCCATTTATGCATACTGGGTGAAAGCCAGCACTAGAGGCAATGGAGCTATTATTCCAGATCTGGATTTGACCCAGATGTCTGTCCTGTTTACACATGTGAAAGCCCATTAAAATTATGGCGCTTGCAATGATATAAATGGAGGCCAAAATAAAGTTCTTTATGCAGAACTTAACTTGAACTTCATGTAAAATTTGGCTATTGTATTAATATAGGGATACATCCTATTCAGACAAGACTTATACTGGGTCTATTTTAGTACATCTGAGCAGGAAATCTTTTAACTGTTTAACTTCTTTAATAATGTTCTAAGTTTGCAGCTGGATGGATTCAGACACAGGGCATACTGATTGAGTTAAAATCCCAAATATGCCAGTTATACACTTCTCTTATAGTGTACAAGAAAGATACAGAAATAATTTAGAGAAAAATGACAGGATGGTGAAAAAGATGATGTTAGCAACACTTTTAGTTTTGATTTACTTCAGGAAATAAGATTGCAAGAATGACAGTCATGTAGAATGAGTTTATGTTGATTAGGAGATGTGAGGGTCAGTGCTTAGGCAGGATTCTGGCAGTGCAGACCATAGTAAAAATTCAGATCCTGGAGCTGCTTGTTCGCAGACCAGCTGAAGTGCTGGACTACTGGTCAAAAAAGAAATCAAGTAGTTGACATTCTGATTTAGAAATGTTAATGGCAACTGCATAATTACAATAACACTTATAGAAAAACAAAATTATCATTTTTATCACTTCTATGTACAAGTACAGAATAGGGGAAAAATCCAGAACTTCTTTGTTCAATATACACTCATACAAACTTCCATTACACATTAAATAAGAATATATTACTTCTGCCTGTCTACCAAAGTTCTATCTTATCTGAGCAGGTTAGATTTAAGTGCCACTTGATAAAGAAAACATCTTGAAGCATACTCATTTGAAACAAGACCAGGCAAGCTGTAAAGTCTGAATATAATCCACAAATAGAATGATATTTCTTCTCCTACCTTTATGAATATAGACTGTAGAAAGATGACAGGTATCTGTGGTGAAATTTCTTTTGGTGGGAAGTGCTTCTCTGTCATGATATGTTTTCACTATAAATAGATTTCTGCAAAAAGCTTTTCATGATCTGTTAGAAGTAAAGCCCTGTTTTGCTCCTAGATCTGAAACTTGCAAGATATAGGTTGCTGTGGCAGAAGTCCCTCAAAGGACACATCTTCCTATAATGTAGACAAGACTAATGACCTGTGCTGACTTGCTGGTGGGACCATCTGCTCTCACATCAGGGGCTCCTCATTATCTGTCCCCACACAGACCAGTAATGATTTTCAGAGGAAAAGAAGCTGAGGGCAAAAGTAATCCCCCTGAAATGAAGCCATTAAGACTGGATAGTGGTAATAACAGTAGATTTCAAGGAGATTAGAAAGATTAAACTCATTTATAAATGAGCTGATTTTCACTAGAAGTGATATTAGTAGAGAACATACCTCAGGTTCTTTTAATCTGGAACTGAAGTTTTCCCTTTCCTCTCTTCCCCTCTGCCCTTCAGAAATGTCCTTCAGGGCATTGAAATACTTTGGCTTGGGGAAAGTTCAAACATTGTTGAATACTGTAAATAATCATGTTCGTGTTGTTTGGGAATTGGTTCAAGACTAATTCTTGACTGACAAAATGCTGCAGTGCCTCCCAGGCATCCTGGTTTTCTCATCCTCCTACTCCTGTTCTCCGCTGTGGCCTCACTACAGAAACCAGCATGCAGCACCAGAAGATCTGGCAGATGCAGATAATATGGGCAATGCTAAAAGAAGTTTCAATTTTACCTTCAATAATTTTCTGTTAATAAATTGCTTTCCAGAGCAATATTCAACTAACATGTTTGTTTCATAAGGTAGCTTTCTGAACAGTGAGAGACTCGAACACATTTGTAAATGTTTTGTTCAGTCAGAGCAATATCCATGTCTACTAAGAGCACTCTGAGAATTCTTTCTTATAATTAAAATTTTTATATATACTAGTATTTTCACAAAACTCTTGGAAGACTGTCATTCATGACATTTTCCTAGTTTAAACTATTTATGTCGATTGCTACTCACTCTGCATCTATTCTGTGAGAATATTCTCCTCTAAAAATGTAAGTCAACTGCCAGTATTGAAATTGCCGGTCATTGTGAAAAAAAATTTCCATCTGAAAATAGTGATTATTTGTTCTTTTCAAAGAATTATATCTCACTCTGAATCATTAACTTATATATGGTTGCAGACATTTCTTAAGGTTTTTATTAATCTTTAACATTAAGGGTACATAACGTGTTTATATGGCAGATTGTAATGGTCTAGTCGCTGAGTATGTACAGTATCATAGCTTCAAGTATAACTTAGTAAATGAAGCACTGCTTACTTTTTCTGTTTAACTTATCAATTCTAATAGGATAGAAAGAAGCTGAAATGCTGAGTAATGTATTAAAATTGGCTTAAAATTTGAAGAATCTGGTATTAAATTGGATATTCAGGTTTTCACTTTATTATAGGGGGCCATTCTCTCCCTTCTTCAAATTAGTGTTATGTTTTCTGCTAGATGCCTAAGAAAACCTGGTCAGTACATGTTGTATTTTGTAGCTGACATCTATTAGAACTGCCATTTTTTAAGAATACCTTCTATTTGAATCATTAAAGGTAAAATACATGACTCATTGAAGTGGATAGAAAGATTTACATAGAATTCAATGGGCCTTTGACTAGATCTTTTGTACTGCTATCTGAAATGAAACTTGGCCTCTGCCAAGGTTTTACATTAGAAAACAAGGTGTAAAAATGTTTAATTAGTTTCACCATATAATCTGAATATTTTCTGTTCTATTCCTCAGCCTGTATTGTTTGGTTTGTTTTTTTTTTTTTTTCTCTTCCACATTTATGTCAATTTAATTTGATATTTATGCATTGATTTGTAGTCTAAATGAGTATTAAAAAAAAGAAATCCAACTGAGGGACTTTGTGTTCCATTTCTTGATCCACGTTTCTCATCTTTTTTCCTTTTTTCTTTGTTGTTATTCTTTCATTTTATTTTGAGGCCACAGCTGAGCCTTAATTAAGTCATCAGGTATGGATTATATACAGTCTTAGACACTAGTTTGACTCAAAATAGAGTCTAAAATTATGCATCTGATTTTCTGTTTCTGCATCTGTTTTCAATATTAAAATCATTAGTGAAAAAAATGATTAAAAGTGGGTGATTCGTATTAACATTTTCATACTGTGACATATTTCTTCTGATCATAGGTATAAATTCTGATTCTAAGGCCTTTTCTGTGAAACCTCTGTTTTATCAGAAAATAAATTGCTTGTATGTTTTATTTTAGAAAATGTGAGGAAGACCATTCTCCCTGTCTTTTTTTAATAAAACAAACAAACACTGATAGAATATTTCCATTTAAAGTTCTTGCAGTGGTATGATATGCAATAGCCATTGCACCACCAGAGCAGCCCACTGTTTACAGAGAACCTATCATTCAGAGGCTTCAATTTAAGTGTGGTTTCGACATTGCACTGGAGTTGTAAAAAAAATCAGGATGAGAATAAATGTGGTTTGAATACAGGTTTTAGTCCAAATGCCTGCAATTACAGAAGGTCCCTGGACTCACAACAATTGCAGAGGGAATATGATTCCTCTGCAGATTAAATTGGCATACATCAGGTATCATGTAAAGAATTGCAATCCCAAAATGGCTTCTGTTCAGAAGAAATGTGAAGACTTTTAATTTATTTTTTCTTTAAGAAAAAAATTTTCAACTGCTTTTAGGTGTTTTGATAATATTTGTATAGAAAGAATGGAAATTGTTGAGAAAAGATTTCTTTAGATATATGCATTAATTGAGGAGGTGATCACTAGGTCTACACATCTAAAGAAACCCCAAATTACAAAGTTAATTGATGTCATTTACCTCTAAGTGAGTCTGTGTGTGTATGTGTGTACATGCACGTGCATATATATATATATGTATATATAAATATACACACAACCACATTTTTAAAATTATGTATAACTTAATTCAACTGGATGACATCAAAGTACCACTTTATGTTTGTTTTCAAAGCATTCATATGGAGGCATTCGTAGAGCCTACTGTGTCTCTTTTAGCAAACACAAATCATACCAGTCAAACTCTAACATTCTACTTCACATATAGCAGTTTTTCAATAGAGACTTTTTTGACTTCTGGATTTGGTTTCACCCAGACAATATAATCTTACTAAGGAGGGAAGAACAGAATGGCCTGATCTTTTCAGAAGCTCATGGTTGACTAATTTTCATAGCCCAAATGTAAATGGGACTAGTAACTTTCTTTGAAAGTTCTTGACATTTGCAGAGGTATTGTGAAAAAAGCAGATCCTGAACTAGGGGTTTGTAATCCCACTTTGTGGGTGCCTGACCACTTCTTTTCTTGTTGTGCCAGATGGGAAACATTCTTCTCTGTGTATAAAATGTGCCCTAATGACAGTGCTAGTATCTCTCTGTCTCTGGTAACATGCCACAACTTCAGTTATTCACTTGTAAAAAGCTATCCTTTTAAGATCTTTCAGATTATTTACCTACTTTCTGACATAAAACAAATTCCTTCATTGAGAAACCTTGAATACAGCTTCCCTATCTGATTTCATGCTGGCTGACAATACATTGGTAAACTGATTTTCACATGTGGCTTTGAAAAGCACTGATTGGGAAGTCACTTATAGATATCTAGATGAGAAATGAATAACATCTTCTGTGATTGAAATCCAAGCACAATGGATTTTTGAATTTATTCTATGGGTGAGCATTCATAAGTTGCCCAGAAATAACCTTGGAGATATTCAAACTCTGTTTGGACAAGACCCTGAGCAACCTGCTGTAGCTCACCCTGTTCTGAGCAGGGCGTTTCAACTAGGCGGTTTCCAGAGGCTCTTTCCATCTCAACTCTTCTGTTTCTGTGACTCTTTTTCCCCACTATTACCTTTCCTAGCATTCAGACGTATACTTTACATAAAAGATCACTCTTGCAGGGAAGAATAGATGAAGGTAATATAAAATAAATAATGTGTGCTAAGAAATTATGCTATTTCCAGATTTTTCCACTTCCTTCTGTTCCTTAATTTTAACAAAACTAACCAATTCATCAATCTTATATACTTGTAAACTAGTTTTCCAGTAGTAATTTCCTGTTGTCTGTTACACCATTTATTCAGTTTATATTAATATGAACACTTCCATTATTCAGTATAATACGAATTCCAAAGCAACTTACTTATGAAGCAATGGGGACTCTAGAGAAATTATGCAAAAAAAAAATCCTCATTTGCTACCATTAAGATCAGTTCCTATATGTCTTCATGGTCTCTTTTTTCAGCAATGAAACTTTCATTGTTGGCTTATAACAATAAAAAAATTTCATATTTTGAGTTCCTCTTTTTTTAATAGGTAAAATAGAAATATGGATATCAAAATACTTTTGGCTTTGTTGGTTTAGTAATTTTTGACTAAAGAATATACTATCTAAGGAGTTATGCTGGTTTTAAATTCAGTCTGTCTGGAAAGATTATTTTATTGATGAAAGGCATCTGACTTTATTGATGAAAGGCAAAAGCTCTGATATTATTATTACAATTAATTCAGAAAATAATTTTAATTTAACAGTTTGCAAAATCGTATTTGAAGAAAGTAATGTCACAAAATAAATGGATGTACATTCAAATGATATGATCCAGAAACTGCAGATGTACAAGGTTACCAAGTACGATATGTTGTGCTGACAAATTAAATGGCTTGCCAGTTTGCTGAAGATATATGTTGTAAGAGGTATTACTACTGCTTTATGATAAATCTGTTGTTTGATGTGCCAATAGGTCAAATTTCTTGACAGTTCTGGAGATAGCCGTACACTGTTTACACAGATAGCAAATGTAGAATTAAATGAAGGACAGTACTTCTGATGGAAAAATCACACTAACAATGTATAACATAGTTATTAAAAGCATATCTTAAACGTGTTTTATTAAAATGTTATAACTGGTGACTTTACATTAAAATAAAAAAATTACCTAAATTCACATTAAAATTTCCCTGTAAGATTAAAAGGAAATCTTTAAACTTTTAATTTAAATTGAGGTTCTTCTGACATTCTATAGATTTCTTTTTTTTTTTTTTTTTTTTTTTGTGAACTGATTTGGACGACATATAAGAGTTTCTCCTTATCTTATACACTGTTTTAATGCAAATTTGGTTTAAATCCCCTTCCAATACTTTCTAGTATCACACTTGTTGAGCCACACCATTACATCTGAAATTGTCATTTTCTAGTTCAATTTACTACTTCTGGTATGAGTCAAGGAGATTCAGAATTAGTTGTGGACTTCAAAATTCAGTTCTGCCACTTCTGCCCTGGACTTCTGGCTCTCCTCCTTTGTGTGCTTTATCTTTTACAGTGTTAGAGTAAGGAGTGCAACACCGTTGTCCTCTGTGAAGCAATTGCAGAAAAATATTGAAAAGACCTACAATAAAGGTAGGTGTCTTTATTGTTTACAAAAGTGGACGATATTCAGATTTTTTACTGTGATTCTAGGTTATTGTCCTATATGGCTGTGCAAGCATTGAATTGTATCTTGGCTCATCATCAGTAGTTCTGCAGATAGAAGCAGTTGTGTCTGAAGTCTCTACACTTACATAATATTGTGCTGGGAGTTTTTCTTTTGGATTTAGCCTGATCCCTGAACTGAGCATCTCCACTAAACGTGTTTCAAACCCATTGAAAATTCTCCCTTAGCTTGTACATTTATATCCCCACTGGTCACAAGGCACATGTTGTGCAGTTGTGTCCTGGTTCGGGCTGGAATAGAGTTCATGTTCGTTTTTGGTAGCTGGAGGAGTGCTGATGCACACTGAGATTACAGGGACTCTCCAGCTCCCTGTGTCCTGCCTGTGTGCAGGCACGCAAGAAGCAGGGAGGGAGCACAGCTGGAGCGCTGGGCCCGGATTGGCCGCTGTTCCATGTCATGTGATGTCATGCTCACCATATAAAGGAAGGAGTGGGTGGGGAGAAGGGGCTCTCACTTCTGGGAGTGTTGTTGTGATGCCTTTGTGTTTGGGATCACAGGCTGGGAGCAGGCGGGTGTTGGTCGGCAGGTGGTGAGCAACTGTACTGCACATTATCCATTTATACTGTCAGCGTATTGTTCTGTTACTGTTATTAAACTGTTTTTATCTCAACCCGTGGGTCTCCCTTTACCTGTCCGATTCCATCCCCATTCCCAAGTGGGGGAGCGTGGGCGAGCGGCTGTGTGGTGTTTGGATGCTGACCAGGCTCAAACCACAACAATTCGGATATAGCCAGAGCAGACCTTCTGGTTTAGTTCTGAAGGAGCACTAGTTTGTGTGTACCAAAACTGCTGAGCAAACTAATGAAGGGAAAGTAGGATTTATCTGCATTGTTTTTAAAATCAAAAATACTTATGGATGCAGAGTGTATGTGTCATCCATCATCTTACCTAAACACTGGTGGAGAGCACCAGTGACTGGTTAATAGATTCATGGCTGAAACATTATGAGCAGTACAACCAGTAGTTTCTTCAGAAGTAATACAATTATGAGTTTGCTGTTAATAATTTGGGGTTTGTGAACAGATTTTCCATTCATTTTAAATGCAGTTCATCGATTCTTCTCATTTTATGAGTTAGAATGTTACTGCAGTGGTGGTTTTACTTTTTAAAGGGAAATCTTTGTGGTTTGGAGGTATTTGTAAAGTCAATAAACAAGTTAAAGAAGAGCCATAAAACAGTGGAACATCAAGAAAACACTTTATTGTGGAGACTTGTTTTACATCAAACTTTGATCACTTACATCAAAGACAAGTGAAAAGGTGCAGATGAAGAAAGGATGAGCTAGAACATCAGACATTCCCAGAGCGAATATAATTTCTGACTATATACTGTTGGAATTATACTTCCGTGTCTTTATATTTCCCACTTCACTTGTCAGAACTTTATTAGAACTATCTTCTGATATTTCAAACACAGCAAAACCCTCCAAAAGATAGGAAATCTTACAGAAGAGCTTTCTAATATAAGACGCTGAATGTCTTGAGATTGTTATTTAGGTAATTGGAGAGGAGTTATGGCTTGCTATTACTGATGTGAGTGCCAGGAGAACCCCACTAAAGGGATCTGTGCTTCCAAATCTGATACTAATTATGTGTTTAATTTTGGGAAAATCATTTCATCTGGTGGGGAGCTACCATTTTCACTTCCTCATTCCTGCCACTTTATTTCCAGGTATTTTTTATAAGTAATGTAAGAGCATGAAGCCAGTTTAAAAAACAAGCACACAAAAAATATTTTTTTTTTTCATTTTGAAAATAAAAATATTTTAAAATTTTAAATATTAACAATTATTTTATTTTAAAACTCTTTCCAATCTATTGCCTTTAGTTTGAAAAGCACGACTTTAGTTTAGGTGTGGTGTGACTATATCCTCCAGTCTTCTATTTCTTATAGTGTGGTATGCAACACACCCACTGAAAAATTTTGTAGTCTTACATGACATAACAATATTGTAAAGAAACTGAAATAAATATCATTATGATTGTTTTGGCAAGACTGCATCTCAGGTGGAAATTATCTTTTAAGGATCAGTCCCAGTTTCACTACTGATATAGCTAATTCTTAGTAAGATGCCTAGAGTATACAATTCAGATAACTGAACCCCCTCGCCATCAAGTTTTCCATGCTTTCTTTGATTAAAAAAAATCTCTGACAAGCAAATTCATATCCCGCATAACCTATAATTAATAATTTTTGTGAACTTGGGTTTCTTTATATAACAAAACCTGAAAAAAAAAATTATACTAGATGTTTGAGTGAGGTGTCCTTAGAAAATTCTTGGAAGTTTTCACTTACTTAGTGAGTAGGAATAATGACATAATACTGTAATAAAAAATAACAGAAAGCTTCCTTTCAAAACAAGATTGTATCAGGCTGCATAGCAGACTCCAAAGATCGGTAAAGCAATCCTTGTTTGAACTATTTTAAAGCTCACAAGCCATCAAAGAGAAAATTACTTAGAGAATATCATGCATTCCTGTTGGCTTGGACTATTATGATAGTACTACTAGGACAAATCTCACTTGTTTTGGTCTAGAAGATAAACAGAAGTGTAACAGGATGCTAGGAACAATTTCCTCAGCATAAACATATAGTTCTTTAAGCAATGGAATTAATGAAGCCTGCTATCCCTATACTCTTCTATAGGAGTACTGATTGAAATTTCAAACTGATATCTTTATAGTTTGTGTACAGCCTCTGGTCCCTTACAATACAAAAGTTAATGCTGTTGCTTTTACATCTCTGAAGGTACCTAGAAAAGCCACTCTCAAAACCTTTCTCTGAAACATCCTGTCACTCCTGTTCATTTCTCTTGCAGGAATGTACCTCCTTGTGGTCTCTATTTCTGTGTAAGGTCTGGCTGATAAACGCCAGTGTTCTCAAAAGCTGTCAGACAGATTTAATTAAGCTCATTTCCATAGACAGCAAGGCTAAGAACGAATGCATCTTTTCACAAAGCATTAGAAATAACAGTAGAAATTATGTGTTTCTGTAGGTAGGTTTACTGTTTACTATCAGATGGGAACAGGGAAACAACAAATGAAAAGGAAGCAAAACCCAAACCAGTTACAGCTACCTAAGTTTTGCCTATATATTGAGCTATTTTAAATATGAAGCAAGCTGATATTAAAGAAGTATTTCTGGTCTTGAACAGCAACTCTTTATTTTATATTGCATATTCAACTATGTTCATTGCTATACATGCAAACTTTACATCAGGGAGTCTCAGACTTTGCTATACACAGATAATCTTTGAGAACATCTTAATCTCAGTAAGATGTACTGGTGAATGGCCTTGTAGAGATATCTAATGAAGTGGACAGACTAACTTCTAGAAATAAAGAGAAAAATGACATTTTGCAGGTCATTTATCTTTTTGTGGTCACACGAGATTGAGGAATTGCTTGCTGTAACATTTCTGTGTAAGCACAAATATGTCCTTAGTTGTCTTTGTACTTACATTTTACAAGACATATCAATAAGTAAGAAATAGTTGTTGTAGAGATTTGGTGTATGCAGAATCCCCCACCAACTGCATTTGGAAAGTGATAAAGCACAATCACTGAGTCACTGTGGGATAGAGTACTACTGTTAGTTGCTGTAAAAAGCAGTAGATGTAAAATGTTTCCAACAGTAATTGAATGTAATTTTACTCTGTAGTACATATGGGTCTTTATAGCTCATCCTAAATAAATTCTCTGGGTGAGTTCATCAGAAGAAGAAAACAATATTGCCCAGCAGGGTAATTGGAAGGAGACTGAAGGGTTCCATAAGGTTGCATAAATGTTATCCTTACCATGTTGCCAATTTTAGCGCTGCTGCTAAAGCAGCCCAGATGGTTTTCTCACTTGTTTTCAGTCATTCTGAAGGGCCTAGAAGCAGAGAAGTCTAAACTGTGCTGTGTTGTCCCATATCCTGAAACAGGAAGGAATGGGACTAAAGGATCACTACGTCACATGGAAGTTCTCCCGAAGTAGTATGCTTCTTTTGAAACACATTTCTTAGTGTATTTCTAATCAGATTTTTTCAATATCAGTGAAAAAGGACTGCAGTGTGAGGGAGAATCTGCTTATATAGTAGGTGTTCTGATGCACCTAGTGTGATATTACAGAAAAATGGCAAAATTGAAGCACCACTTGATAACGATGTCATTTATCTGCCCGCAAATACTGGTTGCTTTGCATAATGTTTGTATTGACTAGGTATAAGTCCACCATGTGGTGAATTATAATAGAAAGGCTAAGAAAGTATGAATGGAGAATGAATAGGAAGGTTTGGGTGTGGGAATGTGCTGGATTTGTGTGATGGGGGAGGGTGCTACAGTGGTGGCCCCCTGTGAAAAGCTTCTCAAAAGCTCCTCCAGGTCCAAGTCCAACTCTGTAAGTGTTGTTGTTAGTATTTGAATTAAAGTGGTGTTCTTTTTTTTTTCCCCTAATGAGTCTGTCTTTTCCCCATGACTGTGATGGGTGTTGCAGCCTGAACTCAGAAGGTAACTGAACACCACACAGCTGCTCACTTTCCCCCCACTGAGAAAGAGGAAATGAAGCAAAAAGCTTGGGATTTGAGATGAGGGCAGAGAGGGGTGACTCACCCATTAAAGTCATGGGCAAAAACCAGACTTGTTAGGGGAAGAAAAAAAGTTCATAAATTTAACAGATACTTAACAACAACACTTAGCAGAGTAGGACAGTGAGAATCATTACCACTTCTTGAAAACACCTTATCTCACCCCTTCCTTCTTCCCAAGCTCAGCTTTGCTACTGATTTCTCTGTGTCTTCCGCACAGCGGTGCAGGAGCATGGAATGGGGGTGCAGTTAGTCCTGACGCTTCTTCCAGCTCAGGGCAGGGGGAACTTCTGTCATTCTCCCCCTACTCCAGCATGGTGTTCCTCTCACAGGAGACAGTGCTCCACAAACTTCCTCCGACATGAGTCCCTCCTATGGGCCGCAGTATTTCCTGAGCTGCTTCAGCATGGGACACCCCCTCACATCACAGTTCTCCCAGCACTGAACTACAACAGCAGGGGCTGCTTCTTCTCACAGAGTCCTGGCTTCCTTCAGGCACAACCACCTGTTCTGATATGGGCTCATCCAGAGGTTGCAGGTCAGCATCTGCTCCAATGTAGACCTCCATGGGTTGTGGTGAGGGGCAGCCCTGCTGTCTCACCATGGGCTGCACTACACTGGTGCACATCCCCCCTCTTACCCCTCCTTTCTTCTACTGACATCAGTTTTCGCACAAGTGTTCTCCTCACAACTCCAACTCCTGCTCCCAGGTCCCCCTTCTAAAATATGTTATTGCAGAGGTGCAGCCACCATCGCTAATTGGCTCAGCCTTGGCCAGTGGTGGGTTTGACTTGGAGCCAGGGGAGTTTTCGAGAAGCTTCTCACAGGGGGCCACCACTGTAGCCCCCTCCCCCACTATCAAAACCCTCTGCCACTGACTCAAACCCAGGACATGGGTGAGTCATCCCTCCTTGTCCATACCTCCATTCCTGAGCCTTTTACTTTATTTTCTCCTTCCCATTCCTGAGGGGGAAGGGCTGTAGTGAATGGCTGTGTGGTGCCCAGTTGTCCCCTGGGCTCAAACCATGACAGGGAGGCACCAGAAGGGACACACAGCAGGAACAGGGGTCTCAGCACAGCCTGCATCCTTAGCATTCACATTAGCATGTCATCAAGATCCTAGCTGATCTATCTGCAGTTTCACAGGACAGATGGGTCTGGAGAAAAAGAATGGTGAACAAATCCTGATGATTCACAGAGGTGGGACACAATGGAGATACAGGGCACTGTCAACTCTGAAAGGGTCCAAACAGACATACCTGAAACCTGGACATGATTGCCAGCCTATGAACAGCCTGGGGAGGTGAGAAGGACTTGGCATCTCCCTTGGCTTCCCAGGGCATTGCAAAGGACCTAACAGCTGGTCACAAGGATTGCAGAACCTAATGTCTGGCTGGACATCTGAACACCCACCCCTGCCCTGGTGCCTGACAGCTGGACAGACTTATTGAACACCACAATTTTCTGATGCTTGTGGCTGTGAGACTGTGAGAGAGCAATGAGTGAAATATGTATTATTTTAGTTTTTTACTTTAAATAAAACCATATTCCTTTCCTGTAAGGTCCCACACTGGTACTGGCTGCATTGCTGATCCAATGTTGGAGCACACTTCTTGCTTTACCCGTATTCGCCTCTTTTTCTGAGAGATGATCTGTAACTATGACCAGAAACTCCTTGTGGTAACAACTGCGGTCATGTTTCAGTTCACCCAGTCTGTATCCTTGGCATTAGAAGTAAAGTTACCAGCTGTGGCTGCTTCCCAGTTGTGGCTTGTGACCATAATGGGATAAGGTTTAACTGGAAGCATGTCTTGTTAACTGGGAAAAAACATGAGAAAATATTTTTTATTTTTCCTGGGACCTGTAGCACTTTCACTTAGCTTGTGTGCATAGAGCCAATTTTATTTTAAGAAGGTTAAATGTGACTGAGTGAATGTATTTTCAGATGTTACTTAGTTTACATCAATTTCTTTTATATTTGTGATTTTTTTTTTACATTGTTTTCAACTTATATATAAATACAATGGCATATCTGAATTCTTTCACAGTAAAATTTAATAATTATCTAAACTTCAATAGGCTATGCAGTTTTACACATTCAAGTTAAGCTAAAGTTATCAACTGCCTACGTACTTCTTTATTGTTAGAAAACAAACAAACAATGTATTACTTGTTATTTATAATTAATTTAAACTATCATGGACTGACATTTTCTAGGCATTCTAGAAATAATCCTTCCAACTGATTGTAAACCTCCATCTCTTGGTTCAAAGCCATGATTGTTATCTTTTGGCTTAGAATGAAACATTCAGGAAGTGTTTATTGTTCACGTTAATCCATGCTGTAGCTGACTTTGCTGTTTCTATCATCAAACCCTGTTAACAAATAATGTCATTGTCTGAAAAAAATAAAGAAAATATAAAGCATCTCTTGTTATCTCCTGTCCCTCTGTAATAAATGGCAAAAAAAAAGTCATTATATCATGCAAAGCTATGAATCAGTTTAACAAGCAAGTTCTATTGAAACTGCTGATTATATTTGTTGTAAGGGCATTGGTCATCTGTTTTTTTCTGTAAACAAGTGTATAACTCCAGCTACTGTGCCTGTAAAGTACTTCCATGCCTCCACATTTGATTCACTGTCCTCCTCCTGAAATAAAAAGAAAGGATTTTTATTTTTGATATGTCTGAAACACAGAAAAAAAACATAGACTTTTTTTATCATAATTTTTATAAAGTGGCAAGATTCAGGATAATGGGTAGTATGATATTGACTTCACTTTCAGTAGTCTGGGATACAAAACTGCTGTGGGGGAGAATGCAACGATGTCGCAGTGTGGAAGAGAAAAGTCAGAGGTCCATATTTTGTTCTAAGCCCTCTGGTTCTATTCTACCAAGCTTTCTGATTTTCTCTGCAGAGATATAAGCATAGAAAAGACTAGTGCTAAATGTCTTTGCCTGGTTTTGCTTACTGTGTCCTTTCACCAAATATCCTTCTCTGTGCAGTGAACATATGGTCTTCTTCCTGTGATTTCCTGGCAGTGCACCACATAGGATTGCCAGATACAGTGTGCTATGTCTGATTCTGTATGGTCAAATTCCACACCCCAATTCAACATTCCACTTTATTTTTTGCAGCGGCTCTTCCAGCTGCCTTCACAGCTATCGTGCACACAAAGGTATATCACAGGCATTCTGTTGGTCTGTATATGAACAAAGTGACTCTACATCACATCACAGTGTATTTAACACTCACTGCTGAGTATTTGTCAAAGTGTGCACATGATTCCTCTCTCTATGTTTCAATGCTAAGATTTTGGCAACAAATATAAATGTGTAATACATATAAATTTATAAACATATTATAAAAATATATATATATGTATGTCTTCTCAGTTTCACTGAAAGAGGGGACTATTTCCATTCACACTGAAAGTTCAGGAGACCTGCAGCTTTTTCTTTCTCTTTTTTCAACTCTTTCAGTTTAAAGTTTCCTCTCTCTTTCCTTGGAACATTTCAAACTGTGAATGTTTAAGAGACGGCTAGAGAAGGGAAAGCAGGACAGCAGATTGCTTCCTGAAAGCTGCATGGAGAAGTCAGGGTAAAGACTATGAGTGTGCTCCATTCCAGCTATGGTAGCAGACTGTGCATGCACTTGTTGGCCATCACAAATAGAGGAAATACATGAGCTCTACCTGTGCAGTGGCAGTTCCAACCTTCTGCTGACATACTGTGGCAACACATGGGAATTAGATTGTATTTCTGAGCCCTAGACCTGTTGACAAGTTGACAAGTCACCCATGCAAGGTATGCATCCCGATTAATAGTAATGCAGGTTACTGGCTTTTCCAAGTTTATACAGTATCCTCTGGAGTTTTCTGTTTATACAATAGATATTCAATATAAAAATCATTGGCTAGTACTCATGCCTGCAAAGTATTTTGTATCTGGACTAGAGTGATATATGAATAATAATTGAATTTCATTCTTGGTACTGACAAAATGTACAAAAGGGTTGCACATAGGGAAATTAAGGAGAATAAAAAGAGAATAGGAGCTTTAGGAGATGATAATGAGTGCAATTTAGTGTAATATAAAGTAATTCCAAAGCAGATGCTTACCAAATGCTGGATTTTATGGGATTCATAGCAGAAGTAGTTCTTAAACACAGATTTGAATAAAGGTGAGCAAGCATAATGATCTTAAAACTTGAACATAAACCCAGGATTTGGAAAAATTGCTTGTGGGAGAAATAGGTATGTGAGAATTCATGGCTGTTATGGCTGAAATTCTAAGAGTACTGTTGGTACTGTTTTGTGAAGGCTAACACCTTACTTACAAGTGTAAGAAGGACACACTGCTATTTTGGCACTTACAGAAACAGTCTAAATCAAAGTATTTTGTTAATGGTTTATAAACCTACTCTGATTAACAGAATTAGTTTTGAGATGTTTTCCTTCCTAAAAATATGACACTGCAAAAAAGCTTAGTTTTGACACTCTTGCTCTAACATCCCTGTTAGGGAGGCCATTAAAGGAAACTTTAACATCATCCTGATGAGGAAACATTTTACCCTTACTATACTGAAAATTACTGAGATTTTCATGAATGAAAACAGACATTCTCTGACATTTCATTTGGGTTTTGAGTATGATTTTTATTTTTATTAATTAATTGTTTTTTCTGACTATAACAGTAGAATTACAATTACAGAAAATCTATGGTAGCATACATATATATTCCTTCTCAGATACAGTAAGAATTTTGCTAGTATTGCTGCCTCTAACTATAGAGAAAGTCCTAGTTCTGGCTAGAAGTACATGATCCAGCTCTATGTTAACCCATATATCTGTGATATGATAGCCAGATTTGCAGAGGGTAAAAGGAACTGCTACTCAGTAAGGCTAATGAGGGTGATCTGACTACCTTATTAACATGACAGTAATGTTTTTTGTAGTAGAGGAAGCTTCTGTAGGTGACTATAAATCACCACATGGGGCCAGGCAGGTGTATCCCTTGAAAGTGCTGCAGTCTTGATGACACAGAAGACTTGCAGTGAGAAAAATTCTGAATGACATGCTGCCTGGTTTCCTTTCACAGCCTCAGGTAGCAATGGAAATTTTTTTTTTTACCCGCTTCCCCTTACTGATTCAGCTTTGTTAGCTTAAATTTGTACTGGCTTGGGCAGGGATGATAGATGTAATGGTGCTGCAAAATGGAGTAACATGGGCTGACTCTGCCTGAGAATCAGGAGATTGAGCACAATCCTGGAAGGACCACCTGAGTGATAGCACTTAGTGGCTCACTTGTCATCATGCTGCCTGACGCACCTACAGATCCAGCCCCAGTCACTTAGAAGACAGCTGCGCTGTGCTGTGTGGACGTGTCATCCTGGGCTGGCAGCGCAGAGCCCAGGACTTCTGTACTGCGCTCTGCCATCTGATGTAGGCATCCTCTGTGTGCCTCGTGCAACGATACAGCTCTGAACACAGTGTCACTACTTTGATAATAATGCATGTAGTTATTATTCTTTCTCTGTTATGAATATGTTTCACTTTTTCTCTCTCTTTGATGGGAAAGAAAGTAGAAGTGCTTGAGAGACTCTAGAAACCTGACAAGACACTTAAAAAGAAGAAAACACAAACAAAATATGAGACTAGATGAAAGAATGCACCGGGGAGGAATAGGGATTTTCAGAGCTTAACATCTTCTAGTTTCAGATCAGCCTACTGCTTGTCACCATGTTCCTTCCTGCACTATTAAACACTCAAGAGTAACATCACATTTTCAGTTTACTCCATAGAGGTTTGAGTCATGCAGCATTTGAAATCAGGTGGTCGAAATCAGTGGCTTGCTTTAGAAAACATCCCAGAGCTCCAGTCATTTGTTCTACTAAGGCAGTTTCAAATTAAATACATTTGAACAAAATCTGCTGCAATTTTGTGAAATGTCAGCACACAGAGAAGCTGACAGCTATAGGGTTACAATCTGGGGAGTACTCACTGATAACTTTCCCTTGCTTTGATGCTAAGGAAATTGGTCAGTCTCCCAAAATAAATTTGTTACTTGAGTTATTTAGACTAAATCCACGTAAATAATGTTGGTTGAGTTACTGTAAAGGTAGCACGCTGGGGTGAGTAGGTGTATCCATGAGGGAGAAGGAAGCATAAAGACTTTGTCCAGATGCTTTTTATTAAGTGATTTACATATATGTTGGAAAAGAGAAGCAAGAAGTGATAAAATTAAATGTTGATGTTGCCTTGACTGATCTGCAACCCTAGCAAAGGAACTCATGCTTTGTGTTCCCAAGTAATGTTTTGGGAATAAATTAGATAGGAGTCAGGACTAGCTTCAGTCTTCACACTTGTGATTGTGTAATATGAAACCCATACATTGTGCTGTCATCCTACAGAGCTGACATGTGAAAAGCACGTATCTTATAGAGCCACATGAGCCCCATTTTCAGCAAGCTAAGCATGAGCTGATATAAATTCAGAGAAAGATAACTCTGTCTGAATGTGATTATTTTGGTTTTGCCTGTCTCTCATGAATTATTCTATTTTATATCCCATATACCTGCCCAGTATAATTTAATTTGAGGAGAAGGATTTTTTTTTCCTTCTGTTTTATTAGAAAGATTTAGGAAGTTAGAGATTAGATACTGGATTTTGGAAATTGCACTTAATCAAAGGTCTCTCACTTGTCTGAAGAAGAGTGTTGTTTCTAATTCCTTTTCTAGCTTTTGTAGATTGAGTCAATCAGATGTTATTCTGGCATATGATCCAACACACACAGGGCAACTGTGAAGTAAGGCAAAAATCATGGAGGAAAATCACAATAATGCCAAACTAGGATATTTCCTCCATCTGTAATATCCCTCTGTATCAGGAAAAGATGTGAATGGTTTCTCTTCACTTTGTGGTTACCCCCGAGAGATACAGGTAGTCCAGGAAAGGAAGATGAAGAACTCAACAGACTGTGTACACTCCAGCATCTGGTAAAACCCATGAGGTTTAATTGTCAGGTATCTGAACAGCATGGAATGGCTGGTCCTTGCGCTCCTGACTGTCCTGGCTGGGGACCTGTTCAAGCCACGCTGCAGCTTCCTTGAGGGTCTTTTCTAGAACCGTGGTGACATGAGGGTGAGGAGGGTGGAGGATGCTGGGCTCCTGGGGCCAGGTGGATAGAGCTGAAAAGCGCTCCGGATCTAGATGATTTAGACCTAGGATATGTTGGTATGAAGGCACAAGTCCATACAGGTGCAACAGTGCAGTGTGTTGACACAGAAAGATATAGTATGTCAGATATAGGAGAAAAAAGATCTCTTCAGTAAGTTAGAGGGCATGGCAGGTTCCAGTAACTACATGTTTCCAGAGACAGCATTTCTAAAATGATCAACACATCATTCCTACTTAAGCATATGAATATGCTTTAATTCTTACATCCATTGGATTCGCCTCCAGATGACACAGTTTTACCCGGTGTTTCACCTGTGTGTGTGCTTGTCTGCCCTTGGCACTAGTCTCAAATGGGCTGTGGGACTGACTTACCAGGCTTACAGGGGCTGCACTTTTCAGCTTCTTGCTATAGAGCCAGCTATGCTACACTTTTGATCACCGTTCTTGCAGCAGGACCAGGTCAATTTACAGTTCCCTGGAAGCTACCATAACTTGTTGCTCACTACTTAAAGCACTAACTGTACTGGACATCAAAGATTTGTCCCATAGTGGTCTCTAATTTACTTTTTATTGCTTTTTTTTTTTTTTTTTTTTTTTTTTAATCTTGATCTTTAGCGACAGATTTCTGCTGTGATTCTCTTCAGTTTTTATTTTGCTAGCTTTCCAGCATAAGAGAGCAGAGAAGAAAATGTGTTTAATTATGTGACTGCCACTCAATATCACATTCCTTTTGAAATTTGAAATTGGAGGTGGGAATTTTGTGGTTTTTTAAAAGGTTAATAAAATTTCCTTTTGTATATATTCTAAGTTTTTGCAAATCTAGTCTTGAAATAAAATGCCAAATAGCCTCTACAGTTGTTAGTGAATAACTACTGGTTGTACTTATGTGTTACAATTTGAATAAACCGAAGGTTTCACATTTGCAATTATTACTATGTATCCATTCTGCTTCAAAGGTTTTTTTAAAAGGCAAGGTATAGTGAATTAAAAAAAAAAAATTAGCTTGATTTAAAGTATTAAGAAAAGGTTGCATATGATCATTAACCAAATGTCTCTGTGTGTGAAATAGACCTTTCCTGTAGCAAAAAATCTGAATAGCTGAATAGTTTTTTAAAAATTGCTTTAAGATGGACAGAAACACATCTAACAAAAAAAAAAAAATCACCAAAGAAATTCATTTAAAAATTGACTTATTAATAGATGTTTTTTATAGCATTTATTTCATGTAAAGGTGATTTGTCTGTACATTTAATATCACCTTATGTAGAAATTTGAAAAACCTATCTATGAATTCATAGCTTCAACCAGTATAATCTGTGTCTTGTGTACACAAGTACTTGCTCCACAACAGCATGAAGCTCTGAAAACAAGTGTTGCATGACCAGAATACATTTGAAGGAAGCTGGTCTTTCTGCTGTGCCAGATATATTGGTGGGTAAGAGATAAACATCCCAAGTGTGATTGTAGTAGAGGCACTTTTTTTCAAGTTATGCTTTATCTGCAGTACACTTCCACAAGTAAACAAGTGTCTATTTAGAAAAGCTCAGCTCTCTTTAATAAAATGCTTTGTACAGCATAAGCCCATCTTAGATACAAGCAAACCGAAGTAAAATGATTTTACAAATACAAATTCACATGTCCTGGTCCTGGCTTTTATACTATTCAAATCACCAGCATTTTGAAGTACAGATGCATTAGGCTGAAATGTGTATAATTTTCTTAATGTTACGTTTTGAAGGTTATAACAATAAATATCTCTACTTTATATGAGGGTGGAATAGAAATAAGCTCAATTTCTTTTAGAAAGTGCAACATCTGTCAATTCCTCATCAAAGATCCAGCTCCTTAAGAGGGGTTTAACAATATCTCTCCAATTGAGTAAAATTACTTTCAAAGATACAGTTAAATACAACCAGAAATCTCCAGATTTACCATTAAGCAACAACTCATAATGTTAAAAGGATTTAAATAATAACAGTAGAAGATTAAATTTTCTTTCTGGATAATGATCAGGATAACTGTAATAATATTTATACTGAATTTATATGTTTATATGGATATATCAACAATAATGTATAAATATATAATATAAATATATAAACCCTACAGAATGTGCAGTTTAAGATGTATCTTATTATTCTTTTTAACAGAAAATACTACATTGAGGAAATGTTAAAATCTATTTGATAAATGCATATAGGGTTTCATAATATAACCAATTATTTTTTTTCAATATTACACTTCCTTATATTGGTGTCATTTGAGCAATATTAAACAATGTACATAAGCTTGACGGTGGTTAAGATTCAGTGACATAGCCCATTGCCTATGCTGCTGACAAATGACTTTCTTTGCATAGTCTCTGCATCCATCTGCTTGTCTTACATTTGCTATGCAAATTCTTGTTCAGTGTGTCTGTGTCACAACTCATATTAGTATTAAGGAACATCTCTGTAAAACTTTCAATGCCTGACAAAAGTATGTAGGATAGTAATAGCATCCAAGCAGTCTATCACTCAGAGAATGTTACTCAAATAGCCCATTCTGAGTTAAAAAATCTTTTCATTCTTGCTGAAACTAAACAGGAGCGAGTAACCAGTAGTTATGGTAGAAAACATAAACTGCAATCAAACACCAGAATGCCATAGTGCTAGGCATTATACAGACACATGACAAATCCTGTCCCAGCACTGAACAAGATGGTTGCAAAGGTCTTTCTACAACAGAGAGAGCTTGTTAACTTAAAGATGGCTTTTTCCCTGGAGTAAAAAGATTTATAGTCTATAAGACCCTTAGCACACTTACTGGCACAAAGAATATAGTCCTTCAGGCAAAATGCAGAAACTTTTATTTTATTTTTGCCATCTTCTTTCATTTTGTTTTGTAACTTTTTTCGTCCTCTTTTTTTGTGTCTCAGTTTAGTGATCAGGATGTGCTATAAGTACATAGACACCAAGGAAGAAACTCGTTTATTCTTTCAATTATCAAGTTACTTTATGTTTGTTATCATAAAAATACATTCATTTTAAACTTCAATACCAAAAAAAAAAAAAATAAAAAAACAACACCACAGTTGTGCTTCTGCATCTGTACTTTTTTTTTTTTTTTTTTAGCTACTTGAGTTTATATGCAGAAAGAGGATAAGATATTCTGGCTTTGAAGCAGATACACTGACCAGAGCTGGGTAGCTCAGTTCCCAGAACACAGAGGAGAGGAAGTTAACATTCAGGAATGGGTTTCCTAGAAGCCAAGACACCAGTTTCCTGACGCCAAGGAAAGGTGAGTAGGGGATGCCTGAGGGAAGGCATGCCTGAAATTCACCTCTCACTGGACTTCACCTCACCTTCATAGAATCATTGGAGAGTGGCTTGTCCCAACATGAACAGCTTGTCTTTTTCAGATGCACAAGCTGCCTTTAAGAAATCCTACTTGCATTCAGAATGCCATTTTTTCTCTTAAAATATGTTGATTTAGTGCTGTTCAGTGTTTAAGATATGGTGATGTGACACAGTGCTTCTTTTCAAAGAGTGATATAGGGCTTAGGTATAATTGGAATTCAAAGCTCAACGGCATTTACTGCATTCCCTGCTACACTGCCCTGGTATTTTCCTTATTTTATTCTGTTACAATATAATTGGAGAGGGAGGGCTGTGTGTTATATCATATATAAAAGGTAAATATTTGCTGTTAACATCCAAAAAGTTAGGTTGCTGACTTCAGTGCTTTCCTCAGCAAGATAATTAAGTTAATTTCTCTGACTTTGCAACCTATGAAAAGAGAAAGACAATTCATGTTGCATTGTTTTCTACACAGCTTTAGGGAACAAGAAGAAAACAAATAAGAAAAGATTTTGTTACTGTGTTATGAGAAAACTTCTTAGAAGGAAAGAGTTCTAGATTTTGGTCCATGTTCCTAGAATCACTTATATAAAACTAATAAATGTGTTGGCAAAAATATACTAATGGTGTGGAAGGTTTTACCTTTCCTATTGGATTATGTATTCCTACTCAATCTCAAACTCTCATAATGATTAAATTCAAAATCTTTGTCATACCATTATGGTGAAACAGGCAGGTATGATTTCTCCACCCTAAAGAAGCCTAATAAACCTGGATCTTGGATGGATATTCTGATCAGTAAGGCCAATGGAGACACATTTCTCAGCTGCTTCCCGTAAGAGAAGTGATGTATTTTTCTGCTGTGCTCACTCAGCAGTGAAATATTTTGAAAAATGGGGCTCACCTGGATCCTAAAGAAGACTTGAGTGGTGACTGAAACATCATCAGGTATTATTTATTTGGCTATGTAATCTGATAGGTGTGTGTTATTGGCATTACATGCCAAAAATATATCTTGTAGGTTATTGATGGATCTAGATGGAAAACTCAGAGTTCAGGTTTTAAAAGGGAACTGTAAAGTAAAAAAATCGTATCTACTTATCTGCATGGACAGAGGGCTAATGGCCAGCCCGTTTCTCCAAACATGTGAATCTAAAGCAGAAGCCCTCTTGGGCTTGCCAAACAAAAAACTGAAGGTTTTGGATAAACAAGCATTCTGTTTTAGCAGCGTGCTTGGAGTGAGAAGCCAAGGGAAACAGAGCCAAGACATCTGTCTCTTGGTGACTGAGCTAGACAGAACAGCACTCCCTGTATAACCAAAAAGGTTGGTACAGTTTATACTGTACTAGGGTAAACTATCTGCTCTCTAAAAAAAACCTTTGCTAAACAATAGATTTAAGAATTACCTATAGCTTTAAACTAACACATGAAACAGGAGATACTTGTTAAAACCTAAGGCACAACTTCTGTGTACCAGACAGTTACCAGTCAGTCTGGAACAGTTATTTGATTGTTCACTCCATTATCTCCATTTATACCTGATGCAAAACCAGCTACTCATAGAGATTGTATTGGATCATAGAAATCAGTGCTGTGGCCAGCTTGGCAATATTATTGTTTCTGTATGAAGAAATCAGCACAAACCTGTGCACCTTTCTGGGAAAAAATAAAGTTAGAAATTATAACAATATTTCTATTAAAAAAAATTTTTTTTTCACACTCACTGTAGTCTTCAGCTCATCACTAAAGCATTTTTTCAGAGGGGCAACAAGTGAGTTGAAGTAGTTTAAAAGTACAGGAATTCCTTGTCTAGCAGAAAACACAACACTGAATTAATGTTCTTATTTTACATGCTTATCTGCCTAATGTTTTCTAAGTAATTAAAGAGTAAGCATAACTTACACTGTTTCTGAAAATAAACATTGATGATCAACATTTCAACATCACCAGATTTTTTTTATATGTGTTGTTTCCCTATGGGAGTTCTATGTATACAGGTTTTATTTGCTACTGGCTGCTATTCTCTGACTTGAAAGTTTCTCAGAGAACAATATTGGGCAATCGGCCAACTGTGAAATGTACCACAAAGAGTCCATAGACTGTTAAAACTATGCTGGTTGTTTTGTTTTGTTTTGATTTTTTCATAAATTGTCAAATAGGTTACAGTTGGGAATAATTACATATGTACTTATACAGAAAAAGAGAAACTATGGTCAACAAATACTTAAAGGAGTAATTTAAATGCAATTAAACGATTAATTTGATAAAGACATCAAACTTTTCAGGATCTGCAGCCTGTTAAATATCAGAACCTATCTTCAAGTGTACTTGTTGCATAGCTATGGACATTATTGTCATGATACACAAAGTGAGATTAAACCCAGAAAAACAGAAACATTTTGCAACAGGTGAATTACTTCTGTGCATCCCAAGCAGCTTTGGGTTCAAGTTTTTCCTGGATCTCAGTATTGCCAAGTATATTAAAAGCCAGCTGAGTGAAAATAAGTAAAGGTAAAAAAAATGGTGAGTGGGAATCAAAATCTTGGTTTGTCTAAAATATATAATTATTTTAAAGCGGATATATGTAGCAAATCCATCAATAACACTGGAAGAAGGTTAAGGGCATAAAAAACAAATCAATTGAATGAGGTCAAAAGTAAACTCATTATTCTGAAAAAAATCACCATCAGAAGCTAAAAACAAAGAAAAAGAGCTACAAAAATCTAAGCCAAGACTGACAGAGTGCATTCTATGACTGCAGAATAGAGAAAAGGGTAACAGTGTGTTTAATTCTGAGAAAAAATTACATTACAGTTAAATTTTGCTGTCCTATTATGATACATACATTTTAACAATTCAGGAAGTTCAGAGAAGAACTGATGGTATGTGTGTATGACAGAGGTGTTGACTGATGAGGAAAGATTACAAAAGTAAACATTTGTATCAGTGGTAGGAGATGATTAGAGAAGAGAAGGTAAAAGAACAAATATCACCTGAAGGCTATAAAAAGTCAAAAAGAAAAGACTTATTTATGTTATAATGGAAGCATAATAATATTACATGAAATACAGAGAAATAATAAAATGCGACCTGACAGTTAAGAATCACATTTTCAAAATAATAGCATTTAAATGGAATAAAGCCTTTCTCCTTTGTGAGCTAAAATCATGTTAATGATTATTACAGTTCAGAAGTAAAAACCTGACTCCCTTAAAACCACTGGCATAGAGTCCATTGGCTTGAGTGGGATCAAGCATTTACCCCAATTTTTCATTGACAGCAGGGTGTTCTAGAGGTAAATCTTAGTTTCTGTAACTAGGATTTGTGCTGCAGATACTAGTAATTGCTGCATCTGTAAAAGCTGCTAATAAAATTCTAGTTTTAGCCAAGATAAGCCTAGTGAAGTCAATGGAATGACTCTGAATGTACATTTGTGAAAATTACATTAAGACTTAGTCTTAGTTCCTTCTCTTGTGTCTGCTTCAGAAAATTCCATAGTGAGGCCAAATGGTGCCTTACAGCTGAGAAAACCATAAAATCTCAAAGGTTCCTGGAACAGTAAGTTCACAATCAACAATTTTATGGGAGGCATCCAGCATATGGATAACAGCATGGGGCTTCCAGCAACAGCTTCGAGCAAGACTCATTATGCTGGGTTAACACTTGCTTGCTAACAAGCATACATGTCCCATGGAAGACATTTTCCTGCCCTGGCACTTCACAAATTGCTTATGACTGTAATTAGTGGGAAGCAATGTTCACTACCTGGTTATTGTTCTCTTTCATATTTACACTTTGATAATTTTTCATCCTACCTAGTGTTGGTGTGGGACACTGTGTCTAGAGAATTCTCCTTTCCTCTAGTATTCTGCTGTTTCATTATTAATATGAATCTAAAAGTCTCACTCTGTGTTTATGGGAACAGGGTGGCAGAAGCAAGAAACCCACAGAACAAGATCAGTGTTACTACAAATCACCAAAGGCACCATGCAGGCTCTTGCTGTGAAGAAATCAGGGCAAATTTTATTGCAAGGCCATAAGCTCTGTAATGCCAAGCAACATTGTGTCTTTGCCATGCTGCTTGCCAGATGGTTTAAGTGAATGTAAAACAGCCTCTCAGGATGAGCCTACACTCCAGACAACAAATTCATCTGGAGTAGTATGCTTTTGTGAGTAGTACATGAGTCTGTTTGCTTTTCAATTTATTTTATTCAAATTAGTTCAGAGTTATATGCACTGCACTGCTGAATAGACTTCTCTTAAACAGAGAATTTGTTTTGTATTTCTCCATTTCAGTAAAAATTTTGGTTATTCTTTGCCCAACATTCAGTGAATAAAAGGTGGACAAGAGAAAACATGCAGTAGTTTGAAGAAAGGTGTCTTGCTACCCTCTGCAACTGACTGAATCTGTGAGACGTTAACAGCCCACAGGCCATAATGTGCAATAGCCTGCAGGAATGGAGAAGGCTGCACTCATCTCAGGGCTAAGTAATATTTCATTCAGTCAATACTATTATGTTCCTTTTAGAGTCTGTTATGAGAAATGAGATGTTGTTTTGTAAAAGAAGGGCAAAGTTGTACTTACAGAACACATTTATTTTTTCACATTACAAGATTATTTTTATACTCTGAACTCTAAGACTATGTTTACTATTCTATCTCCTTGGCTGTTGAAACAGGTATTTTTTAAGTAGGCAATGCACAGAAACACAAGACTGGATCTTTTGCAAAGCACAGAGCTGAGTAATATTTACCCAGGGCTGAATGGTAGTTCTGTTCCTTTGAATTAGTGCTATTGCAGTGGTGCAAAGAAGAATTATTCCCGTATTATTTAATGCTATGGGGGCTATAATTAGAAATATGTCACCTACATGAGATAGATAAAGAAACTTCATGATGCTTCTTCTGCATGTATCAAACAGGTTTTGATAAGGCACAACGAAAAGAAACAAATAAGTAGTTTTCTTCAACTCTCTTTCTAGTTTTAAAACACGGGACTAAGTCAACATAAAGATAATTTAGTTTAAGTCCATAAAAGTGTGATTGGTTAATCAGCTGTCATAAATGAATCACCGAAGGTATTTACAGTCAGAAAGTCAGACCAAGATCTCATCTCTTGCTTGTTTGTTTCATACTCGACACTAATTAAACACTTTGTTACTATTTATGTGACAGTATTCCCTGAAGAACTTTTATTCCATACTTTGTTATGCTGTTTATCCACTGCAACATTTCAGCCCGTGGAGTAAAACTCATACAGTTTCTTTAAGTCTTCTTTTCCCACAACTTACATTGAAGACAACCAAGCAGACCCCTGACTCCTTTTGTTTCTCATAGCTTTTTACTTTTGGTAATGATAATAAAGAGTAAATATTATAATCTTGAATCATGTAAAAGTCTAGCAGTTTTGGGGATCTTTTACCTTTAAGAAAAATAAAAGCAATCAATTACAACTCACTTTATTGTGTTTAAGTATTTTAAAAGTTAGAATGACTTTATATTTTAAAGGTTAGACCAGGAATATGAAAACTATGTCCAGTCTCTGTCTTTGCTAGGCCATTTTTGTTTGACCTTGGACAGGTTGCTTGTTCTTTATGTACTTTAATTCCTAATATCTAAAGCAAGGACAACAGTGTTTCCTTTCTTGCACTCTTTGATTGTTTACCTATTTAGTCCACAGTACTCTGGGGCTGAGGAAAGTCACTTGCTATTTACAGAGTGCTTCACTAATGGAGCATTAGTCACTTTTAAATATTTTTAGTTTTTGCTTAGTAGTTCTCCAAATGTCAGGCTGTTTTCCACAGAAACCTTGCCATCCATTATGACTGCAAAGTGCAAATTGCTCTCTGCAAACTAATTCCTACAAATGGTATCTGCTTTTGTGTGGGGCAACTTCAAATCCAGCCAGAGCTCCCCTTACAAATGACTGTTGTCTGCTCGGTGAAATCACAAGGACAAATGGAATTCATGGAGGTCCCAAACCTATACCTGAGGCAGCTAGATACCATCTGAAGTGTGCTTAAAACAAAACATTGGGGACATCTGAGCTTTATCCAGGGAAAACTCAGTATGGGACAGTAGCTATTTTAGCACTGGACCTACCATGGGAATATCTCCATGCCACAGTGCAAACTCCACCATCTTCTAGCTATTAAGGTTCTGGTTTTTAAATCTAAGCCTCTGTCTAAAGCTGTAGAAAAACTCTGTATTTGCTCTGTTTTGTTCTTTCTTTAGAAAACAAAAAATCTGGATATTTTATGTAAAAGTGGCTTTTGTAGGCTAAGATCTGGTGTCTCAAATAACAATCAAATATTTTTAACAAGCACAGAAAATACAGATTTTAAAATAATTAGCGACTGCTTTGAACAAAATTAGATTACAGTAGAATAATTTCATCTAGCTTATTTAGATATTCATGATGGCAAGAAAAAATCAGTTTCTGATTGAAAATATGTTCCTCGCTTCCTGGTTAGCATCTTTGACTGCATAATTGAAGGTACAATACCTATGCTTGGATTTTAAGCAGAGGATGATGATGACCATCCTATTACAGTACATACCAGGAAATGTTCACATATCCTAGAAAACCCCCAGAGATTTCAATATTATTGTTAAGGAACACATCCTATATTTGGAGGATTTAATAGCCTAGCAGAACATTCCTGCTCTTGGATAGCTGAGTTGGTTTTCATAAAGTTCCTCAAGGTGAGCCACAGAATTTCAATATTGGTGATTCACAAGGGAAACAGAGTTGATTTACAAATATAACCCAAGTTTTAACACTAAAATATGTATTGTTTATAAACAGGTTTTCAGCAAAGATGAAGCACTGAGTGTATTTGTCTTCCCTCTAAATGTGTCATGATGACAAAATGGTAAAGAGAACCTGTCATGCTATTTGGTTTCTTTGTTGTTGTTTTTTTTTGTTTTGTTTAATTGAAGCTAAGTTTATTTTGTTAAAAACCTGCTCATTAATACATATTGGTAAAGAAAATAATCAGAAACTACAGTGGAAAAATAGCCTTAGGCTTTGCCTGCAGTATTTTTGATGGCAAATATTGAGTGTTAAGAATCAGGCATAAACCCAAAAGGTAACTGTTCTTAAAATATATGTATTTTAATGGAAATTTGCCAATGAAATAGTGTAGCACTCTAGCCCTCATGTCTTAAAATTGAATATAACATGCAAATGTTAAGGTATTCTCGTTCTTAATGTCTAAAAATTCCTGGGGTAATTTGTGTTGGTTTTATTAGCTCTCTATATAAGGTCATATTTGGTTGCCTAGCACTGTGTCAAGTGAGAGGCCTGAGAACTGTGGCACCAGCTTTTCCTTTTCTTACATCCTGGCCCTTTTATAGCATCTTGGGCTTAGAGCCAGAAGGAAAACTGAGTCCCTTTACATGGAATCAGTGAATGTTCTTCAATGACGGCAATTCTGAGGAGCAAAATCTCATGTTATCTCATGCAAATATGTACAGGTCTGTCAAGACTCTAAAACTACATCTGTGGTGTAACTGTTATATTTTAATTTAACCATTTACTTAGGCAAAATAGCACTAACATGTTTCTCATCACCAACACATTACTAAGCATTGTACAAAATTATCTATTAATCCTTATAATGTCCCTTTGAAGATAGTTAAGTTTGAGCACAAACCACTGACTCACTGTGCAAAGTCCAATCACCTAAATGTCCTGCTTGATATAGTAAATTTTAATCCTTTGATTTGATTTATCCTCAGCATTAGGGAAATGCATTTCATTAATGCAACTTTTTCACTAAAGAATTAGGCCAATTGATATGAAGGTTTCATGTAGACCATTTCTCTCTACGCATAGTAAGTCCTCTTATGTATAGATTTTTCATTTTTAGGTTGTATTATACTGTTTTAGGGATGTTCTCTAGATTCTCTGATGGTGTAATAGTAAAACACTTAGAGGAATTTTATTAATTCTGAAAAGTTGGATAAGTGCCCCTCCAAAAGAACATTTCTGTGTAATAAAAAGAAATATTTGCTTCTGTTACAAAATTATGTTGGCTTGATTTAAAAATTAAACTTTTCAGGTCACTCACTATGAAGTTATCTGTTTTGTTTTACCATTTTTTTCCTTTCTTTTTCTTTTTCTCTCCCTTAGGTTAGCTCTCTTGCATAAATTAATGTCTCTGATAATGGAGTAAAGGAATTCAAATCAACATTACTGTAACTTCTCCACTTAAGTGGTTTTAAATTCTTAAGTAATGTATGGTTGCTTGAAAGTGATATTAAAATGAAAGTGTGAATATGTGAGAATTTTAGGTAACTCCTGAAAAGCCAAATTGAAGCTGAGTTAGAGAAGACAAAATGAAAACCTCATATGAGAGAGTCTGATTTCTTCTGAAAACTTTAATCTAACACTGAAGGGCACTGCATATGGATGTTGTGTTAACTGTTTTCATAGCTGGGTATTGTTTCTAGTCCATATTTGTAACGTCTGTTGAGTGTTGAGCTTTAACCCAGGGAATTTAATTTAATGTAATTTATTGTCAGTTAACATATATTTTTGATTACTGATTCACGTGTTGGGGAAAAAAAAAGAGAAAACAAACAATTAAAAAAACACTTAAGGAAACATCTTTCAACCTCTCTTCCATGTCTCAGTTTCACTTGTTCACCATATGTTACTCTTCACCCCTTCCAATTCCCTTGGTCATGTGGTGGTCAGAGTAGGATGTTGGGGTCAGTGTGTAATGGTTTATTTCTTCCATTTCTTGCTTCTTATTCATTCTTCCTCCATTGATACTTGCTTCTTACTGCTCCCCTGTTCTGACATGGGTCCTCCAAGGGCTGCATCTCCCCAGCAGCAGTTTGAAAAAAGCCTTAGCAGAGACACCACGTACTTCTCTGGCTTGTGGCAGTTTTGGTACTCAATGTGTCATTCCATCCATGTTGTAGCTGGCTGGATGTAGCACTGGGGAGGACTCAGCCTCCCTCCACATAGTGCACCCAGCAGTCCACCACTGCCCAAACACTGCCATTTATGCCTAATACATTTCAACCCTTGCTTCTGCAAAACACTGTGTGAATGCATAACCATTATAAAGTATACTTTTAACATTATCGCAACCTTAGCATGCATACATTACAAACTTCACCCTTCCATCTGGACAACAGGGTCAACATTGTAAGACCATGTGCATATATTCAGTAAAACTCCATCCCTCCCCCCTGTAGAGAAGGTTATTGAGGTTAGCATTATAAAAAAAAAAAAAAATTATCATGTATCTGTTACAAACTTCACCCCTTGCCCCAGCAAACCACAAAACTGAAAAGGTTACAACAGTTTGAACATTTATCCATTACAGTCTCCACTCCCAGTCTCTGCAGGCTAGATTACTGAGTTTAACATCATAATAATCTGACCTCCTATTCAAAATTTCCGGCCTTGTCCCAGCCCAATACACAGTCAAAAACATTACAGCAGTTTGAATATTCACCTATTACAAAGTCAAATCTTTTTCCCTCCATGGCGTTATCATCTCCTTTGCTGGTGCAGTAGGACCAGGCCATTGCTTATTAAGTCCCTCCATCAGCAGATCCCAGAGCCCTCTTGCCTTACATAGGGCCCCAAACTCCCCACAGCAAAGTTTTCCTGAGCCATCAGCTATAACCCCGTGGCTCCAGTTTCCCAGCACCTATGGAGGCACTGCACGGGCAACTCCTCTGGCCAGTGGCTGTAGGCAGCCCACATTTCATTAATTTCACCTGGAGTAAAGGATCACTGCATGATGCTTTGTGTACAAGATTAAATTTGATGGGCTTCATATCACACTCTGAAAATACTCTGTGGTAGAATTATTTTAGGTCCAGATTCATTTGTTTCCTACCACAAACCGGGAAAAGAGGAAACGGGAGGAATTAGTTAAAAGACAAACAGCTTCCAAATCAACTTTCAGCTTCAAATCCCAGGCTCTAGTTAGAGGAGCATATTAATGATGCATTACCACTTTTAATTAGATTTTTTTAAATACTAAACTGACATTAAAAAGAGAGAGAGCAAGACAGAGAGTGTTGTCAGTTTTACCTTATAATTGATTTTAACTATAAAGCATACGGTAGCATTCAGCCATTGCAATCACTGTTTGGGATGACCATTACTGATGCCCTAATTTATAAAACACCCTCACCTTAACTTGCTCAGATGTGGATGATCTACCAATGACAAAATTAAAATGTATTGGAAAAAAATGTATTGTTTTGCAAAGTTGCCTTTGGCCTGTGTATTGTAATATGTCTTTACAAAGCAGTAGCATCTAAGTGGGCTAGAAAGATACTTACCTTTATTTACTCTCAGGTTATGCCACAGGGTTTACACCAGAGTACATAGTCTGGTCATGAAAGAGAGAATGGATGATGCCAGAAACTTCTCTTTCAATGTTTAATAGATGTTTTCATGGAAACAGATTACTGAGGAGAATGCTCAGAGAATGATGACAAAAAAAATCAGTGTTATTTCTTCCAGAGTAAGAAAAAGGTATCCTTGTCACCAAAAAGCCATATGAAATGTCATTAACTTGGCAGCTTCAGAAACCAGTTTGAAGATTACTTATCAAGGCTAAGTGAAAGGCTAGAAAACCACCTCTTTGGCGAATGTGAGAAATGAGACATCCCATGCATTCACCTCAGCAGTACAGCTGAACTGTGCTGCAAATATTGGAGAGTACAAGATCTCACTGAAAATGGAGCTGCCGGCTGTGCTTGCTCCACTAGTATCACATGCTATGGCATTTTTTTTAACATGAACTCCAGAGCTATATCTCACTATGACAGGCTTTTGTTTTATGCACAGTTCAGAAATAAATGTAGCTCCCTTTGAACTCCTGTCTTTGAAATTGTATTTAGGAACTTCCTTCCAACAAGACAGGTACCTTGTTATGCTGGAATAAGAGAGGGTGTTCACATATCAAGAACAATTTCCATCCACTTTAATAAATTGAGGAAGACTCTTTTAATCCTCTTTATTTTCTCCTGTTGATGTATGCAAGTAAGTCTTTTTTTTTTCCTAACCTGCTTCAAACTTCTGAGTATGCAACTCCCAGTCAATGGACAGCATTGAAAATAGCTGATAAATTATAATAAATGAAATTATATTAATAATGAAATATGATTGGGAATGGCTGAAATGCAGAATTCACACACAAAGCTAGTGAAAAGTCAGAAGGAGAGGGAAAATTCCACTCTATCAATTAAAGCAAGGTCAAGGACCCAGAAATGAATATAGCAGGATCATTTATCAGTGACAGGAATAGGAAACAACAGAGAAATAAACATTTTGCAGTGTCTGAAGCTAAAAATAGGACATTGTCGCTTAACTGAATTTCAAGAGAATTTTCTCTTTAAAAAAAATTCTTCCTTATATTTTAGTCACTTGGAAACCACTATGGATAGCTGAAGTGATTTGGAAAAATAATCACTACCAAATGAAAACTTAAATTTGGAAAAGATTTGTGAAGTCACCTCTTGCTTCACTGATCTCCAACTACCATTTCTGCTCTCTCTGTTGGAGTGCTGTGGATTTGACAGACCTGTGATGGTAGCCAGTTTTGAAAATTTACATGATCAGTCACTTCCACTATATCATAGGTTTTGAATGTGGTCGGTTGACAGCCTTTACTTATATGAAATATATCTCAAAGGAAATAAATGTAAAGGCTTTGATCATGTTAATAAAAGCCATGGACACTGATTATCTTGCTAAGAAAAGGAAAGTTTCAGCTGTTTTCAAATTTTGACAGCAACTTAATTTTTTTTTTGTTAAAATCAGACAGAAAACAATCAATGATTTAAAATGGAATAAAAATTGATTACACTATGCAATGACTACACATTATTACTGATAAAAATATATTCACTAGACAGCATTTGTATATTGCACATTTTATTACCAAAGTGCTTTAGCAATATCAAGAAATATATTACTATGTTCTTCTGCAATAAATATATTTTATGAATATGTTATTGATGCAGAAAGAGAAAGAAGGAAGTCAACATTGTCAGCTGCAGCATCATATCCAGTATACCTCAATGCACATAATTGAACTTATACTGCAGAGTTACTGAATATCTGAACAACCACAACTTAATCTTAGGTTAATGGCTGCAGATGTTCAGCACTACAGGAAATTAAAAGTATCTCAGGTTCGTGGTCTAATTCAGAGGCTTCTTATTATTATTTTTTTTCTGGGTGATTTACATTAGGTGAAAAATGTCATCCAAATCAGTGCACTGGTTTGATTTCATGTGTGTTAGATTAATGTAGAAACCTCTATTATGTAAACAAGAAATATATTATCATTACATGTTTATGATAAAATCTGATTTACTGTAAAATTCACAGGTTTCTTAAAATGTTTCCTAAAAAAACCTCCATATCCTTTGTAGCTGGTTGGATCTTCCTCTGACCCATAATCTATTAGCTGGTTAGGTGAAAATTCAATTAAATGCCTTTTCTTAAAAATTATTAGAAAGTAAGAAATAATTAAAATTGCAACAAAAGTAGTCAAATTACTTTGTGAACCTATTAGAGCTAATTCACAAAGTATAAACACATCTCCTTTTTTTTTTAAATAGTTTCTTCATCTACCTACCATTTTGCATTTACTTTAACATATTGATCATTTATAGGTAAATAATATTCCTGCTTCTGCTTTTAAGGGAAAGAAGTTGGTCTTAGCTCTTGGCTCTAAGAAGTTAATTGTGGCCACATCTTACTAAGAGGATGTTTTTGATCAGTTTTCCATGTCTGTAGAGTGTCATGAGACGGGTGGGAAGACAATATCAATATGCTCATATAATCAGGCAAACGCAAGCTTCCTCCTAACAGATCCATAATGCCATGAAGATGTTTCTTTTTTTAATCCCGATGGCTGTAAAACAGTAGCTGAATTTGAGATTAGCATGAGAGTATTACTCATTTTGCAGTGTTGCATGAAGTTCAAAGGCTGTTATTTTCCATAAAAGTTTATGGTTTTGCACTTCAGATAATTACACGGGTTTGTGGCTTACTCGGTTATATAAGCAATTTTGGACTTAAATCTACTGCAGGGCTCATGTATAAATTAGCTACTTGATTGTGAAGGGTAAAGATTTTGATTAATAGGTGGATAAAAGGGACTTTGCTTCATGGGATTAATAATACTGGTGAACTGTTTTGGCAGAGCTGCATGTTAATATTTGATCAGCTGTATTGTTCTGGAGTAGTAACAGCCAAAACATGTTAAAAATTTACCTCCCCTTTTTACCCTCAGATTGTTGCTCTTCTTTATCCAGATGTGACTCCACTTCAGCATGACTGTCCATGTAATTGCTCCCTGATCTAGTTCTATCAAAATGATAATAATTTAAACCCAAACCAGAACACCTGTATTGTTAAAATATTCACACTAGCCTGATGATTCAGTTTGACAGAACAGTCAGAGGGAATGACTGCGTATATATGGTTATTTTGGCAAAGAAATAGATTCTTCTTTTGTTGCAGGAGGAGAACGAGGATAGTAAGAGCTTAGGAAAATAGTCATACTTTCTACAAGAGGCAGACTTTTCTATTATTTAGATTGTCTTTGATAGCTAAGGGGTAAATGGAAGCACTGTGAGGATAAATCATAGCAAAAATAAATCATCCAAGAAGCAAATTAATTTTCATCAGATTTCTTTTTAACAGCTAGATATAGGCTTCTAAATCTGTACCTAGTAATCTAATCAAATAAGCTCATCTCACAAGTACTGAGTTCTATTACAAAGGCAGTGGGAGAAGGCATTTTTCTGGGGTCATGAAATGAACGGTGTTCATGTGAGGCTGGAAACCTGTAGCTCTGCAGAACAAAAGGTTGTAGGAGTGAGAACTGAGTAACAGAGCCATTACATAAATGCAAGGAGGGGTAAATGGACAGTGGGGCACAGGGAGAAGATCTTTACCTTATGGGGCTGAATGGCTTTACAGGATAATGACTGCAAAAAAATTGTCAGATGTGCTGAATGAACTTTTTGTCTGCTGTTTCCCATATTTTTAAAAAATTGATCTTAAAAGGGTTAATAGCTTTGCAATCACTTTCCTGGTATTTGTCATGTGAATAGCAACAGCTACCATACAAAGATAAACTAGTTGATATGGGCTTATTACAATGTACTGAAATATTTTCAAAGAAATGATCAGTAATTTGTTCTTCTATAACACCACATGATTCCTGTCAAAACTTCGTGTGAATTTGCAAGAAACATATATTTTTCTCTGATGGAATATTTGAAATTAAGAGAATTTGCTTTTTTTCCTCACTGTAGTATAGTAAATCCTTCTGCAATGGTAGTTTGGTAGGTAGTGAATGAGCTAGATGTGTCAAATATAATAAAACAGTATGTCAGATATTAATTATCAGCAAAATGACTCACTGCCAGTAATAATGAGACATGATCTTGTGCCTCCAGGGTCAAAAACTGTGTGCTATTTTCTCTTTCTAATTTGAAGCTCTGGAGAACCTCGGCTTTAGCTGGCATTGGCTCTAAATTCTTGGGATCTCAGTATTCCACCAAAATAAAATTTAGGACATGAATGGAGGTAAACTGGTGTAATTCTCAGCAAATTTTAATGATTGTAAAATATTTTTAATGAATCAGTTAAGAATCAGTAAAACTACAACTGGCAGAAAATGTTAGAAGTGTCAAATAAAATCTTAAGTAACTGAATTTATTAGATAATGACTTAGAATGTACAATTTTGATGTGCTGTAAATAAACTTTTCTTACCTCCTTGACATTTAATTGACCATCAGAAATAGTACTGATGTAAATTTAAGATGTCCTGGACTACTTTTTTGATATCATCATTCAGTGTGGTTTTATACTTTCACTCTATACAACAAAGCTCAGTGTACAAAAACACTTAAGCCTAATTACATACTATACTGCTTTTTTATGGGTAGAAAGTGCTTAAGAATTATTTTTCCTCTTCATGATAGCTTCCAAGTTTCAAAATCTGTTGGTTTTTTTTTTTTTTTTTTTTGGTTTGGTTTGGTTTTGTTTGTTTATTTGTTCCTTTGTTTGTTTTGTTTTTCCTTCCTTCATTTCTTTGTTCCTTTGTGTCTCTGACTTTGAGGTATGTGACTTCACAAAATTTTCCCTTACAATCTTTGTCTATGTTTTGACTTTGATGAAACAGAAAAATGTCTGAGAATAAGCCCAACTCAGTTCTGACTGGGAACTCCTGACATCAGAATCCAAACCTACATATTTTATGGTATATTTTCACAGTTTACCAAACTGTGAAATATATGTCCAAATATGTATGACTGCAATACTTAGTAGGAGGTGCAAATTTATAAAAGTGGATAAATAATCAGTCTTTGAAAAATCTGTCTAAAATTGCTTTTCCTTTTTCTTTTTTTCCTTTTTTTTTTTTTTTTTAATATTTTCTTGCATAGTTTTTCAGAAAGCTGTAATAACTGTGATACCAAGGACAGTCTGGAGTAAGAATTATATGAATTATTATTAAATTGAGTGCATAGTTCCACTAAAATTCTTTTACACTTTTACATCTTACTAGTCCATGGTGGTGAGTCAAGTGAAAACACAAAGCTATGTAACTCCAGACTGAAAATAAATTTTATCAACATAAAAAAAGCTTTATTGCTCATAATATTCTACACACATTGGCTCTATCCAGATGCAGTAGAAAGGATGACACTAAAGAATGAATTTATTTTTAGGAAGAACTGTTTCTCACTTTAATGTCATGACCTTGATATTACACTAATAAAAATAATTATATAATGCAGAACACTTAAATACTTGTGATTAATTATTTTGTTAGTATAATGAGTAGTATACCCATGTAGTGGTATCTCCATAGTGAAGCAATTTTACAAAGATGGTGACAGAAGGGCTATTAAATTGTCGGTTTGAAAGGCTGGACTGAAATATTCTTTATTCCATGTTCTGTGAACTGAGATTTAAAATAAGAACTTATAAAAGATTCTAGCAGAGAAAATTTCTTGCATATGTAACATAAGTTTAGAGATCTTTAAAGGCAGTGATTAAATTAGGCAGGAAATAATACTCAAGTACATCTAAATCCATTGAATGAAAAATGTTCTATACTGCTCAGATACGCGCTTCTCTTTCGGCCTATCTCAAAGCCTTGCGAACTTCATATTATTACTTCTATTACCTTTTCAGGTTGTAAATTGATGAAGATGAACAAATTAAAAATGGGAACTTTGACTGTAATTATTTTAACATGTGACTCTGAAAATGTTACCATTGAAGAAATAACAGAAATCTATTTGATAATGGAGGAGGGCAGGGCAAGTTTTTAATGCCCTTTGATTCTAAAACTAAAAAGGAAATAAGTTATAATATAACCCTTTAGAAGCTTGAAAGAGAGCTTCCTAATTCTGTATATTGTGACTTAGAAGTTCAGTCTTGTAAAGAGAAGTGGGAATCAGAGGCTGAGATTTGCCATGGTGCTTCCAGATCCAATAATGATTTTCTATTTTAGAAATCCTCTGGCAGGTTCTGCCTTTACTCATGGATATTGGATTTAGTGTGGCTGTTTTAGCAATTTATCTACAATTCCAAGATAACAGTAGAACATCAGATTTTTGCTATGACTAAGACCAGGTTCAGAATTTAACTCATATCTATTATTACGTTACTCTTTTTTTTCCTATTTGAGTGCTGCATACTTACAGCAAATTCATTAGCAAGGTTAAGAACTCTAGATCTATGTGATCTGACGGTTTATTTTAGCACTTTAATATCCTTCAATATTAAATAACAAATAATGAAAGTATTATTAATTCATGCTTGAAAGGTGTTCAAAAGCAGTTTTGTATAAAAATCACAGTCACATTAGTGCAACCCTTTTTGGAAGGAAGATTATTTGCAAGCGCAATGTTGAAAGCACTGGGGTTGTAGGTTTTTGAGACCTACACAATACACAAAGAAATTCCAAATGATCTGCAGGGACAATACTATAATAATTACTCTGAAATTTTATAATTACACAGTACATAAATAATTTGACTCCAATGTTCCTTTTGATTCTGTCAGACTGGACTGTCTTGAAGTCTGGACTGTAACTATCCATAAGGAGTTAACTACAGAGGTCTGTGGGGGAAAAATCTTTACAAATGTTTTCTAAACATCAGCACGCTTTAGAGCAGATGTTTTCTGTATGCACAGTACCATCCTCATAGACACTCTGACCTCAGCAAATGAATTGGTAGTACATACAAGCACAAACATTATTAATCAAAGTGACAGAGAAACTTCCTGTAAATTTATATTCCTTTTCAATTTAATTTTTAAAAGAGGTCTGCAAAGAGGTCTGTTGTGTTTTGGTTTTTTGGTCTTCTTTTTTTTTTTTATGTATAGTAATATTCTAACAATCAGCCAGGAAATTATATGTAGCAAAGTACTAATAACAAAAATTCACGTTTTAGAGTGGATTAGAAACAGCCTCATTTCTTCTTTCTCCACCCCCTTCCCAGTGAAAAGGACAACATAAAATGATTTAGGCACTGGAGCCTTTGAGTGTAGGGGATGGCTTCAGAAAATCAGACCTGCTAGAGCTTCAGAGTAGCAGAAGCACAGTCTGTCACTGGTTTTGGATCCTTGGGGCTACACTCTTTGTGCCAACTCCCTTCCTGCTTCCACATCAGCATTCTGACATGTCTCAGGTTCAGCATGGAGACACTACACTATACACTGCTCCTGGTTTCTCCGACTTGTGTTTCTAACCTGATCTCAGAGACATTCTCTCTAAAATACATGGAAAGCCTGAATAAAGATGCTTCTGTGTGGAGAAATACCAAGTGGAATCAGATTTGGGGCATTTTACTGCAGCTCTTCTTCAGTTCCTTTGAGGTAGAAGGGAGCACAGGATATTCTGTAGATATTTTGTACACCAAAATTGATACTGCCTTTGAACTGACCCTTCCCAAAGATGTATTGTGAAGAACTCAGTTCAACAGCATTTCACAGCTATAGAACTCCATTCCTTATTTTTTACCCAGACATCTGTGTCAGGGGGCTGGTGAGGTTTTTACAGCTCTTATTCTGATGGGCAAATTACACCCATAGGAATTTATTAGTACTTACTAAACTCCAATCTCTTTATTTTCTCTTCTGTTAAAATGAATTTTATAATAATGATTTTTTTCTAACCTACTTTCATTTGTTTTCAGGGGTTTATTAGCGTACAGCTTCAGAAAGCTTATCTCCCCTGTATTCTCTTTGACATCTTCTTAATATATCTTTAAGCTAGTTTAATGCTCTGCCTGCCTACTATTCTCAGTACACTTATTATCGATGATAGGCATAATAGAAACAATGTTACTTTTGAAAAATGGCTGGACATTTTATTACTGTCATTTTACTGAGAAATAAGAGTTTGTTTAATGCATATGAAAAATAGTAGCAGAAATAAAAGATCAAAAGGGATAAAAAATCAAAGCAATTTTTCTTCTTTTCAGATGCCAAATTGAGACTCCTCAGTGTACTTTAAACAATGATTTATTAGTCTTTTGAGATTAGAGAAGTTTGTGTTTTATTAAGCAGAAAGTTTTCTATCCTAAAAATAATAGGGTAATAGCATAATGTACTAATTATTCTTGAAGTTTATATGTTAATGTGCTTTTATATGGAATTCCTTTTCATAGTTGTCCCTACTTCCATGTACCCTGATGTAATAGCTGTAGTCCTAACAGAACCATAAATTAAACTATAAACATAGTAAAAAATCTCATCTGTTAATGAGAAGAAATACATTTTCAGTGTAGTAACAAAAATATTGTTTTGCCATATCATTTTCCATTTTATTCACTACTTAATTTTTATCTGTAATCATCAGATTAGGTCTAGTTCCTGGGAAAATCTCCTGCAAGAACAAGAAGACTTCCACTATATAGGGCACACTTTAAAAATACTTCATTCTATTTGCAAACAGACTACACAAAGCCCAGACACCTCAGTTCTGTCATATTATTAACCCTGGACCGGTTCTTGCATGATTTTTGGTTTTATATCTTTGCTTGGTTATGTCTTTCTCAGAATGCTAAAGACCGAGAGAATACTTGAAATCTTTAAAATGGCAGAAAATGCTCATTAGTATTCAGCTGAAAGACTAGACAGTGACTATTGTAGGTAAGCTGAAGACTATTAGAATCAGAAAACTTCTTTTCATTTGGACTTATCATCAAAGAAGAAAGAGAAGAAAAATTAGAAATGAGAAATTGGGCAGGAAAAAACCCAACACATTCCAGTCAATTCAATGTCCTATGTTTAGTTTTCTAAACATAATTTCTACTTCACAAAAGCTTTCATGTCTGTTTTTCCAATGACATCTGTTGGCCTAATAACATTTGTCTGGAAATCTTATCTTATTAAGGCATTTTCCACTGGCTATTCCTACAGGTAGAGAATAGATTAATTTAACAAAAAAAAATTATGTAAACTGAGAGATATTTGTTAGTGAATTTGTACTGGTTCATTGTTTGATATTATCATTGTGAAATAGGAGACAGTCACTGATTTTCACTGAATTTTGAGTTGCTGTGTTTGTGGTTCATGTGTCAAGAACACTCTGAAATTACAAGATAAGAGATTCAAATAAATTCTCGAAAAGCAGAATGAGATCTCTGTCTCTGCAGACTGAACATCTCAGTAATTACTGGAGAAACCACAGGGCCAGAACCTTAGCAGCTGTAAATCAGTAAAACTTCACCGAACCCAACAGAACTACCTTAAGTTACAGAAACTGACTATTACAATATAATTTTAGAAGGTTTTATTTGCAAGACACACTCTGCCTAACAGCAGGTGCAAAGTACTTCCTACAGTTTAAGCTATATTTGAGGAATGAAACAGACTGACTAGGAGGAAAGGATTTAGCACGGTTCATGTGAAAACTGTGGTGATTGATTTAAAATGTGCTTTAAAAATCTACACAGCACTTGAAAAGAACAATGAGTTTTGAATTGCTGCTTGTCTGAGGGGCAGCTCATTATGCATTAGGAACAAAACTTCATTTTATATAAATGTTTCAATGGTTTTTCTAGTATAATGCTCAATCAGGTACTTTCATGCTTGTGCTCAATACAGCATTACACTCTTCAAATTCTGTCACACATACAGGAAATTTATGTAGTAATACAAGTGTATCACCACTGCAAGGATTTTGGAATCTCAGTGCATGATCTGACAGTGTTCCATGATATTTTGCTTGAATTTTAAGACAATTCAGACTTAGATTCACAAAATAACTTTGTTGTGTTACCTATCTGTTGACAACCTCTAATGCAAATGGAAAAAAGATGCCTCATATGAATACAAAAAAGTGACATTAAATAATATATGTTCATCATTAAGAAGAAATACTGTTTCATTCAACAGGATAACATTTAGTGTGATATCAAACAGTAATTATAAAGAATGTACATTTTAAACTGGACAATGTTTTCAACAGTCCTTTAAAACTCCAATATTATGGGTTTTAACAACCATCTTGTTTTTACCATTTGTTTTTCTGCTTATGCTAATATTACATCAAACGAGGGATCATTTTTGTTGAGGTTCCCTTATGTAGAACAATCAGGGGAAACAAGTAATTTATAGGACTGCAATTTCAGTCAGTTCTGTAATAAAATCTTAATTCCCCAGCTGATGACACATGTTCAAAAAATAACATTTCATTCCTATTTTGATCTGTCCCTGACACTTTTAGAGCAATGACTGTAACTTAGGGTTCAGTATAAAACCACTTTTGATGCTTAAGTCCCCTTAGACTCTCTTTAGACACTGAAAACAATGGGTGGCTTTTTTATTCCTTATTTAAAGCTATGACTTTTCTTCTTTTGTCTTGTGTTGTTTGACTTCTCATGTAACTTTTAGCTCGATACTGCAAATCTTGTCTTTTTACGTTTTTTTGAAGTTTAAGTGAACTCATTGACAACTACAAAGCTGTGCTACGGTTACCTGGAGTTGTCAAATTTGAATTCTTTATTCCTTTCACGAAGTGGAGAATTTTTAGGAAAACATATACATTAGCTTTCTGATAATATTTTTCAGGCTTCTTCAATCCTTTCACTAAATCTCTGGTTTCCAGTTTTGGGTCTCTTCTATTCCACAACACCAGAGGAGCTGTATTTAGGATCCTAGATTTATCACATAAAAAAAATGTAATACACTTTTCTTGTAGTCTTGAGTTATACAGAATGTCAAAGTTTCTTCTTAGTTGTGCAGTTAGGTACTTACCCATAAAGAACAGCAAGCATTAGATATTTTGTGATACTACCATTTTGTACTTATGAGTCTTTAAGATAGCTTTGACAAGATTTCATAGATTCTGGGTCACTTACAGCTTATAGAAACCAATATTCCATTATAATAATATTGTTTCACTTCTGGGTTTGTCAAAATTGGATTCTGTTTTTTAAGCATTGAAAGCTATCTCTCAGAATACAATGTTAAATTACTTTACTGCCATGGCTTTTGCTGTATAGCAATGGAATCTCCTCTATTAAATATTTCATATTAATCTTTCCTTTTTCTTTCTTTCTTCCTGCAAAAGCTGTTTTGTCCTTTCCAGTAATTTACCACGCCTCATTCATTGCCTGTAAGAGACTCCTCTTTTAACCAGCATTGGTGGCATAAAATGGCCACAGATGTGTAAGCATTTGCAAAAATCTTTTCTTACAGTAAAGTCAAGGAGAACCTTTCACTTTATCTAGTGTGGAATTGATTTAGAAAAAAAAATACACTTTCAAAACATTTCCCATTTTTCAAAGGTCCACTTTACTGAGAATAACATTTTGTGTGCCAGATTTGCAATATAGAAAAAAAACCCAAGCACTCACTTTTTTTTTTCCCCCACAACAAATTCCTTTTTGGGAAACAAAAAAAGTAATATGTAGTTATTTGGACATACCACAATCCTTACCCATTTTTTTTTTTTTTATTGCCTCCACAAAACACGAATGAGCTTCTAACCATTAAAAGTGGACAGAATCTATTTATAGAGATAGGAACCCTGACTGAAAATAGTCAGCCTGTGGCTCTGTTCATTGATACACCAAGACAAGCCCACCTAAGTGTCCCAGCTTATCCCTAGTGTGGTAATACATGCTGGAAAAGTTAGGTGTACTCTCTGATCTCACATCACTCGAGTTTCAGTGCATATATCAGAAACCATTTCTACTTAGGAGACAGTACTTAGCCAGAATACCTCTGGAAAACCATGTGTTTGTAAGTGTCACACAAATAATGCCTCTTAATGCAAATTATCCCAGCTTTTGATATCTTATTAGCCTATCCATGAACAGCAATAGTTTTTCCCAAGGTGACAATGACACAGTTAAAGAGAGGAATGACTCCAGCTGAAGTAGCAAACTTTGACTGTGACAGTTTGAAAGGGAAGGATGTGCTGATATGGAGCAAAGGTATTTCAGCACAGTGTGGTTTATCTATGAACAAAGTCCTTTGAATTCCAAATCTTATTTGAAATTGAAAGATTAGAGTCAATTAAGGATAATGTAGAGTAATACTGCATTGATCAGACTTAAAGTCAATGAGATACATACATTAAAAATATGATTCACTTGTGTTCTCTTAAAAAAATAACATATATTTTATATATTCTCTATAAACAGTTTCAAAGTTTTATTCAATACATGCTGAAATGTTCAGAAACTTTATACCTTCTCATAGTACTGTAAGCCTCCTTTAAACGTTTCTTTGCTTCAGTAAAGAAATATGGTCAACTTACAAATTGATTTTAGGGTGATTAGCAAAACTGAACAAACAAATAAACAGAAAAACCCTATGATGATTTTACTTCTGTTCATGGTTAAATTTTATTGAACCTCCCAATTCACTGAGTGATCAGGAATTAAATATTACACATTCTGAAAAAATACACCTATAATTTACGGATATTTATATATCTGCATATTTATATGGTCCTGATTAATGGATAATCCCTTTAGTGATCATCAGCATGAAGAACACAGATTCACAGAAATCAGAGATGGGGAAGAAACACCATTTAGATCATTGGATTTATTCCCTTGCTAATATAGCAAAATGGATTACGAAGGCACCAGTAAATTAAATATGGAGAGTTTTCAGGCACATAAGATTTACCACATCTCATTAATAATCGAGTTTCCTGAGTGTTCCTGCTAGAGGGCTCAGTAAACATCCTATTTAGTTGAGGCAAGAATGTATTTGTTGATCCAAATTTGGCATTTTGACCAACCCCATAAAAATATCTTTTTATTTACTTATTTATCTTTTCCAGTGCCTTTGGATATTTTTAAGGTGGGTTGTTGGGTTTTTTTCATGACAGTGTCTCAACTGCTCATCGGTCTTTCAGACAAACAGTGACCTAAAGGATTGAGGAAAAGTTGCCTTAAAACCAACATTGTTTACAGACTATCTGTCTTCCCCTTTCACATTTTGTTTTGTTTCCTATGGTTATATATATGTTCTGAACAACTAGACATTAACTAGACATTGTATTCCAAAAATAATAATAACCTAGAATACATTTTAAATTTTTTTTTTCACTTTGGTTTCAGTGTTTTTTTTCAGATGTATATTTTGTCTGTACTCATGTCTATACAGAACAGTTGCTATTTTTTCTTAGGCTTTTTTGCTGCCACAACACATGTTAAAATGCATGTCCAAAAATTTGCTTTGGCTTAGAGTTCAGCAAGCACTATGAGTCCAAAAGTGCTGAGGTTTAGACTTATTTTAAATACATCAGATTTACTGTGCATGGATAATGCATCTGTGCGACATATGCTCACTTAGACTTAGGTCATGGATGAAAAAGTGAAGTTGTTATTTGTTTGGGATCCCTTGAATTTCTGAGCAAATCAGCCAAATGACTGTTTCCTGCACAGACAAGTGGAAAGGGGGAATATATACTGGAAGCTCTCCTCAAGATGTTATCAGGAGATACTTGCAAGGAATAGAAGCTTTGTTTTCTTGAAGTCACATTTATGGCTGCCTGGCGTTGCCTCTGTTGCAAAGTAGCTGTAAGAAAAGATAAAGAGTTAGGTCACCCTAAGGGGAAAGAAAAACAACATAAACCTTCCGTTTTCAGGTCAGTATAAAGAAAATATTAAGACCAGAGGCATGGTTCTTAATACCTCTTAATAGGTCTTAATAATAGTAGATGTTAAAAGTTCTTTCCAGTATGGATACAAATACAAACATGTATGTGAATATTAAGAAGGTCATATTACAGATGTGAAGAATGCAGTCTTCAACACATATTAATTTATCATAAAGTATATTTAATAGTTACAATAGAGGTGTTGAGACAGTTTCAAGGAATTTGGGGAGTAATAACAAAACTATGAAATGCAAAGGCTGGGACCCAGAATATGTAAAGTACAAACTCTGAAAGGCAGATTCATAGTTTCAATATTCCTGTACTCTTTTCCTCTATGCTATTTTCTAAATGACACATATAATAAGAAATTGCTGTGATCTGAGGTGATATCTCTATACATAAAATAGTTAAGAGGTCTATAACTGCAAGTTAGAAATATACTCTGAAAGATAAGAGTGTAAATCTAGATGTCTATGGTCACTTAATCAACAATAATATCTTTTTTAAAAATAAGTGGAAACAATTTTTATTCAAGATACCTATTCAGAGTTAAGATGATCATTAAACCCCTCACACATGAATGTATAGTATCAATACAAACACTAATGGAAAAAAATCAGAACACTTCTGTTAAGGAAGAATTGCTAATTAAAAAGGATGTATTTTTCTAGTTGCAAAAACAAATGCATGTTATCAGAGCATATACTAAGTCTACTCAAAAGGTACTTTTAATTTAGAAATATTGTATTTTATAAATCTACTAAGGTCTTATAATTTGAGCAAACAGTGGTTTAAATATCCTATAGAATATATTAAGCTGCATTTATTTCATATTTACGTTCATTGGTGGTTCATTTTTTTCCCTTGAAATGCCTGAGTTTAAACACAAAAACCATACAAACTAATCTTTACTGATCTTAAATTTTTGTTTAATAGTTTCTAAATTTTGTTATTTAACGAAAAACCTTTTTCATTACTAATGGTTTATGTCCAAGTAATCTCACACTACAAGTGGTTAAAACAATATTGAAAAAGAATTCTGTGAGCATAGGGCTCATATTACTGCAGAATTAGCATAATCTAGTCATTTCAGCCATTTCTTACAAAATTGATAACGACAATCAGAGGACAAAATAAGTTGAAAAAAAATATCCATGGCATGTATAATAACTCCTGAAGTTTGAATAACATTTTTAATATTTGTAAAGAGTTGATCATCTTTTTAAAGCACTGTGAGGTAGATTTAAATTTCAGCTATTAGAAACTCATAAAACAAAAGTGTTGCCTTAGGAAACAGACTGACTAAAAGAAACAAAAAGAGAAATCAGCAGTCAATTGAAAGATGTTCTGAGAATTTCCAATTAAAAGAATTAAAACAATTAGAGGTATGATACAAGGTATTAAATACGGTTAAATACGGTGAAATGAGCTGAAGACGTTAAGATGAATTTGTAAATTACTAGAACAATAAAGGAAAAAAGGCATTTTGTTTTCCCTGTTTACAGAAAAAATGGGCTATAAACACTGTCTCATTCCAGCTCTTCCTCCACATACCAAATATCACAGTTATATTCACCTCTGCACCTAACATAGATGAAAAACACAGAAGCATTACAGCACAGCACAGAAGATTGAGGAATTTTTCAGTTCAGTACTTGAATCTTAGAGTAAGTAACTGTAAATACATCAACTCAGACTAAGTAAATTCTAAACTGTTGTTAAAGAATTAAATGCAACCCCTCTCTGTAATTACTTGAATGTCTAGGAGCACTTAACTGTAATTTAAACAACCTGATATTTTAGATACTTGCAGCTTCTTCTGTTAAAAAAATTTTCAGTTCAGATATTCCTGAAGACAAAGTATTACCTATTTATTGTACCAAGGGAGAAATTGGACATAAAACTTGTTTTAGATAATTTATAGTAGTTGATATGCACGTATCAAGACTATTCCTTTTTTGACTATTCCTTTCCTCCATCTCGAAACTTTTACACAGTACAAATATATACACTATTTATCTTGTTCTGATTTTCACATTTGACATTTTCTACTACTAAATCTATTATGGCTTCCTTTGGGATAGACCTAGTCTCAAAGTGCAACTTCTTTGAAAAGATCTTTATAAAGAAAAAAGTCCATAGCGGTTGTAATTGAGCTTGCTACTGTTCATTGTTTACATGCTCTTTTTTTAAATCAGTGTAATAATCACAGTTAATAAATGTGATAGCAAACTTAAATGAAATAAACCATGTTTCCCATGATTCGGGTAAGTTTACAAACACCAGAAGAATGATAAAATAAATAAATTCTAAAATTTGTCCCATTATTTGTTAACTAGATTAATTTTTTAGTAAGTTTAAACTGAAGTCTCCTGTTTAGGAATTTAAAATACTTTTTTTTTTTTTTTTTTACCATACGCTTGAAAAAAATATTAAAAACCTTAAAATTAAAAATATATAATAACACAGATTTCCAATCAGTTCTCCAATAGTCTCTGATGATAATGTCTGAAACAAAACATAAGGTCTTACTTAAGTATACTCTACATGATATTTCCTTTTAATTGATGCTACTGTTTTCATGCTTAAGTTTTGGATGGGTTTTTTTTGACTGTTAGGCCATCAGTTTGTTCATATATTACAGAAGATATTATTTTGTTCACTTCAGAGTGTAAAGTCTGATAGCTTGATGGGTATATGTGCGTAAATACTTAAAAAATAAAAGAATTTTTACAAAAAATATCAAGTATTTCAACTAGACAAGGAATCTTTACTTTTATTTTATTGTCACAGGAGGAAAAGATAGACAAATCTGAGCAGATGATCTGATTTTTTTAACCAGGAAAGTATGTGAAGCAATGCTTAAGTGAATGGTCTAATGACTGGTATATTAGGGAAGCTTAAGCAGGGAAAGTAATAATTTGGAATTGGCAATGCAGCATACTTACTTTGTGTCCCTATCAGAAAGATGTCACTACCAGAAAGATATGTTGAATATTGTATAAACTGGCTGTGTTTAGGACAAATAACTTCAACCTTTAAATTAACATCTTATTTTGTTTCTTGACACCTCAGTTATAACTTATTCATTAAAGTTAGCTGTCAGAAGTTTGAAGAGGACTGACATTGCCTTCATTTGTGTTAACAGAAGAAATATGTGAGCTACTGGTTTCTGTCTTCTTTTGTTTCATAGGAAAATGTGATCATTAGCACCTGGTAAAGTAGGCAAAACCTGGCCCTGACTGTCTTGTCTCCTGTTAGTCCTCTGGTAGCCTATGGTTAGTGTTCATGGTGATCCACCCATACACTGCTCTTGTCCCCTGGGAATCTCTGAATGAAGGTAAAATTGAAAAAGAAGGTATGATCCAAAGCTCATTTAGTTTTGATGTTTAAAAGAAATAAATAAATTTTATCACAAAATAATCCTGTCAGTTAGAAGTAAAACAAAGAAATAGTCCAGTAGTGAGCAGCCCTGTTTTCAGTTTCTTTTGGAGTTTTTTTTTTTTTTTTTTTCTCTTAACTGTGTGCTAGCCTGCATGTAACTTTGGGCAGCTGTACTTTATGCCTTTTACTGCTGGTATTTTCCTTTTGCATAGCTAAGTAGACAAGGATTGAGCAAGTGTAAAAGGAGACAACAACCCACAAAGCCTTCCTTCTGCATACCTGTGCTAACATCCTGGATTACAACTGTTATTTGTAAACACTCCCACAGGCCATTCACAAGTGACTAAAAAAGAGGAAAAGGTGCTCAGACAAGTGAGGGAGAGTATGTACTGCAGTCACTGTTTTAAATATAGAATAGCATCACTTGAGGTGACTGAAAGTATCACCATTTCACAATATTCTCAACTTTGTGTTAGGTCCTAAAGCTAAAAGATATATACGTGATGAAGCATGCCCAGGGTTGAACTTGTCTGCAAGATTGCGACAGCCTGGCTCAATAAAGTCAAACAGAAGCAAATTGGCAAACTGGTGTTGTGTCAGCAAAGTCACCATTTGTTTCAATGTAAGACATTTTCTTTTGGGCATCTGTTAAGCATTAATTATGTTAACTTGGATCAAAAAATATTCCCTGTCATTTACCTCATCATTCCAAAATTCTGTAATTGCTGCAGAGAAATTGTTTTATTGAGTCCTCCAAATCTTTTTTGTAAGACTGTTAAATATATGTTTATAAGGACAAACATAAAAAATAATAAAGAAAAATAAAGAAATAATATTGCTGCATGAATTATGATAAAATCTCTAATTGCAAACTTCGTCTCTTTCAATACAGAGAGGAGAATATGGTCACAAGGCTCTTTTCAATGTGAATTAGAACTTTTTGTTGAAAATTTCAAGTCTTCATTTGAAAGCAAGTATTTGACTTCTGTCACTAGTTGCCATAGTACACACAGCCTTGAGAAACACCAAGAATGTTTTCACAACACTAAGAAGCACTGTAGTCTGTATCCTTATTTGGGTATTTGTAATTCAAGCCTAGAAAAATACACATGCACATGCAGGTGAAGAGAATTGGGAGCAAGGAAGGGGCACAAGACATCACATACTGATTATTCATTTTGGATATTTTATGTCCTTCAGCCATAGATTTCCAGTTGTAATTTCCTAAATTTTAAAGAAAATACAACCAGCATAGTCTATCAGTGGGAATGACATATCTGCCACCTTAAATAATTGCATTTTCTTACACAAGTCAAAGTCCTCGTTTCTGTGGGCTGAAATTGGAAAAGTATGGATCAGGCATATTTGTTAGTTTTAGGTTTCACATGTATTTGCTGAAAGGAAATAATGCAAGTCAGTAAAAAATCTGGAAAGCATATCCTCCCTTTCAGGTTTCAGGGAAAAGAGTATCTAACAGAAAATTTCTTTAAGGCTAAAATTTCTTTTCTCGCAGTTGTCTAATCTTCCATCTCTGTTTCAGTCCTCAGCCTAACCTCTTCTCCAGCCAGAGCTGCCCTCTGATTTTTCATTCAATTTCCTCTCCTTCCCACTTCATAATTCTCATATTACAGTTCTCTTCTGCTCCTCATACAGTGCTTCACTGGAGGTGGACTCCAGATTTGACTTGAAACGGGAGTGCAGGAGGTTTTCAACAAGGTTGTTGCACATGGTGTTATGGGTTTACAGTACTTTCGTTTTTTTCGCCTCTTCTCAATGGCAAGGAAGTGTATACATCACCTGTTATTCCATCAGAAATGGTAGAATTGTTTGTGGTGAAACCAATAATACTGACAAATATTGTGATAAAGATAATTTTTACCATATTTTTTTAAAGCTTTACTATATCAGGCCAAAAAAGATCAGGCCAACCCAGGCCATACAACACTAAGATCTGTTCCAGATCAGCAAAGCCTTTTTTATTCAATTTAGTCCCATGTTAGAAATAATAATCATATTTTACACTATGCATTTCTAATTTCAATGTTCATGCCATATAATTATTCTGTATAATCAAACCTAACTAGTGGTTTGTTACACTGAGTTATTGAATGAGTATTCTGTCAGTGAAGCTAGTATTTAACTATTTATTTGAGAAATGTGCAGACCCCTAATTGTAGAAATTTGCTAAATGTGTAATTAGAATGTGTACGTGTCTTTAGCATTTATGAAGAATGACAGCAAAAGAAATAACACACATGAAGCAACAAAAGGGAATCCTGAAAGTGAATGGCACACCGACAAGTTACTGTTTACCATTTTGACCAGAATATGAAGTCTGGTCTACTTCCAGTCTGATTATAAATAAGATACTAAGTCCAGAGGCAGTTTCCACAGAATCTGCTCTTTCCAGGCAGCAATGTTCTGCCTCATTTGGTTATTTTATTTAATTTTTAACCTAATTTAATTTTATTATTTTATTTTATTTTCCCAAGTCAAGCAATATTCAGAAAGTCTCTGCCTTATTAATTTGATCTCCTGGGGTGGTTGGTGTGGTTTTGATGTGATTTCACATCACCACTTGTTTATTTTTAACTACTGTGACAGAAAAATATTTTAAGTCCACCTATAATGCTATTTTGAAACTGCTATAGAATACCACATTACCATGCTTAAAGAAGCAGAACATCAGTTATCAAGTACATATAGTAAAATATTTCTCAAATGTGCAATTTTTAAAATACATAAAATAATGCCACCATTACAGTATTTGCAACAGGCAGAAAAATAAATCCTTATGCTAAACATAGTAATCATAGTCCTTCAGTTCAAATGTCAGGATAATGAGAATCTGTTTTAGTTCGTAATTTTTTTTGTAAAATAATAACAATAAAAATATAAAATGTATTTTCTCTGATTTTCTAAATTGCTTCAGAATTCTTAGACTATACACAGATGTCTTCTGGATCTGGAGACATTGCAAGGAGAGGCAAAAACCTGAGAGATGAGTTGGAGAGAGAAAGTTTTAACAAATTCAGTGGACATAGTTATTTGCTAAAGGAACATCTGTTGACATTTTTAGAATCCATATGTGAAAACACAAGAAAAACAATTGGAAACAAACTGTTAAAACTCAAAATAAACCTGTTTTCTGTTATGTTAATGTTTTGTAGATTAGCATGGAATTTGACACATTCTTTTTCTACAAAAGACATTTTATAGAGAAAAATATTTTAGTTTTCCAGATAAAAATTCACATGGCAACAATGTTGCTAATTAACAGTCAGCCATGTCCTCTTTTTTTAATGTGTTTCTAATCCTTTTTTTCTAAGTGAGCTTCATTTAAGAAAACTGGTGGCATTCTTTCTTTCAACAGGAAAAAAAAAAATGTTGTATTAATCATTACAGTAACTCAGTATTTTGCTTTGGCCAGAGATCTAGACTCCTCTAGATTGCTTCCTACAGATAGCTCCATAAATACTGCTACACAGCTTCTATGGGAAACCTTAACACACCCTGACTGTACATAGACAAGGTAGCTACTTTCTTTCAATATACTGAATACAGGGATATTGCAGTGGCTTCTATCCTATAGATAACCTGTTCCTTGTTAAGACATAGTGGGGTGCTTATGCTTAGTTTCCCAGAGTGACAGGAATATAAAGAGGTGTGGAAGAATGAGCCCAAGGGGCAAACTTACTATATTCTGTTGGGAGATAGAAGGCATCAGGTACTGCCAGTGCTTCAGGATATGGGCATTTCTGCAGGAGTCTTCACCCTGATCTCCCAGTTACTTTTAATTATTCACCAGCGTGAAATGAGTATGTAATAGCTATAGAATATTAACATTACGATTTGTTCCTAACTTTTTCCCCATGGATAATATGAAATACAGTGCTATATGTAAAAAGGATGTTTATATCCAATATAAACTGGAATTTGTGCTCTGTAACACTGGTTTTATACTATATAATTGCCTGTATTAACAGTCCTGCCACAGAACAGGAAATGAACAGCCAAATGCTGAAGTACCTTGCTAGGGTAGAACAGATGTATTTGTGTTCAGCAGTGCCTTCTCTTGCAGAGATACAGTGGTTAATATTAGCTCTCTTTAGGAGGCAGTGTGAGCTATTGTCAAGCTATCAATTATTTATCAGTGGAATAAGCACTAAAGGATTATCCTCTCTGTAAACAGTGCACGCATGTTACTTTAGCTACCTTAAAAAAACACTTGTCTAATTTGTTTTATTAGTACATAGAGCCAAAATCACACTGGAAGGTACCACATGGGCTGATCCAGGAAACAAGGCAGAACAGGCAAGGTCTGTTATAGCAACATACTATATAACTGTGATAGTAGACCTCTGTGGAAATTTTAAATTGTTATTGCAAAGAAGACATAAGATGAATTCACAGGAACATCTTCGTTAAAGTTTATCATCTATTAATATCATGTGAATTTGATGATATCTGTAGCATACAGAGAAAGTTTGCAGAAAAATTATTCTGAGAATATTATAAGGAGATATTTGTCTTTGCGGTGGGCAAAATATAATAAAAATTTAGTTGTACAAACATATCCCTCTCTGAAAACTATCAATGAGCCTAGGGTTTGTTTGAATATTCATTCCTTTTTTACATGTAAGGGAATATTTTTGCACAGACTCCTTTACTCAATCCTTTGTCTTAGCAAATAGCAATCACTGGATTCCCACCAAATCTCACCACCAACAGTAATCTTTCTGCATTTCATATACCATGAGCAGAGCTACTCTGAGGTGTGTTGAGCTTCCCTGATGTCAGGAAGAGCTTGAAGTGCATTCATGTGGGTATCTTATGAAAGACAATAGTCACTGGCTCACACTTTTGCTAAACCTTAGATCAATTTGTTCAGCTTTGCAATAATGAACTCCTCATGTTTTCCTGAACGTGTATTATTGTTTTAAAAGTGTTTCATTTCTTCCTCAAATAAATGGTACAAGTGGATAAAATGCAGTATCTGCTTTGTTTTCTCTGATTCAGGAGGGCCAAACCTGACAGACAACCTCTGCTGCCTTTTGGGTGTATATGAGGGCATACATATCTGTATATCCTTTTCCTTTTTATAAAAAGGACATCACAGATCAATACTGGTTTTATTATCCTAGGACATGCATAAGAAAGAATTGAAGCTTCCCTAGATAGGCAACACTAATTCAGCATTCTCTTTTATTCAGTAATGATTTCATGTGTTTTCTGAGTTTATAAAAACTTGATTCATGACCCAAGTTCAGCCCACATAATAATTTAGGCATGATATTAACTGTTTTTGAGGAACACAATTATGAGTTAGGTGACTGGTATTAATAAGTTAGAAGCAACCAACTTTGGTGTTTAACTGTGATATAGGCATTAGTGCTGTAAATCAGATGTGGCCTAGTTCTTTCCAAACAGCTTTTTAGTAGCAGGCTCTCATTCCTATATAACTTTGGACAACAAATTGTTTAGTTAGCAACTCTAAAAGTTCATACTTTTACAGTAAAAATGAAAAAAAAAAACAAAAACCAACAAACAAAAATTAAAACATGAAGTTAAGAAAAGTGCTTGTATTAACCCTTACAGCTAAGAAAAAAGCCAAGTTCTCTGAAACAAACTGATAGAAAGAGAAGTAATAAGGTGTTGTTACATTCATCAAATAAGAATATGAATTCTGGTAACGTCTTAGCAAGATATATTTTACCTCAGCAAACAAGAATAGTAGTGTAAGATGTCTGTACCGTCTGGAAAACTGCTAATGTCTGGACCATCATGTTGAACTGATTTATTCAGATGCCATAGTATGGAAACAGAAACAAAATGGAACAAGTACAGTCGTGAAGGTGAAGATCAAAATATGTATATCTGACTATTTTTAAGACTTAATTTTCAGGTGAAATCCAGAGACTAACACCTTAAATTTTCACTGATCTTTAACATTGTTAATAAAGAATGTGAACTCTACTGCTTAAAATCTATACATCTGAAGTTCATAAACATCTTGGATACTTCCTGTCTTTGTGATCTGAAGTGGTGGGCTAATCATGATTCAGTGTTAAATATTCACTGAAGGGAACAACACAGAACTTCATATTGTTCAAAAGAAAAAGGTTTGTATTCAAGTTAGATACTTAGAACTTGTACACACAATGGATAAACTTTAACCACATACCAGGCAGGTCCACAGTACCAGATAGGATCACATCAGGAAGTTAGTGATTAATGATCTTGGGTAATTTAGAGCCAAGTTCATTGCAAACTCAATAAATCTTAAAGCCAGGGGCATCTTATCTAACATTGATAAAATGGAGAGGGAAAATTGGTGGGCTATTGGCAGGAAGTTTGAGAACACACCATGAATGAGTAAAATTCAGGAAAACTATTTGGCAATATTTAGATTATAGTCCTGTAATAACTAAGAATAGTTTTGGACAGTGGAAAATGCATATAGTCTGAGAGAGCAAAAACAGAGAATAATGTTACAGATATTGAAGTACTAGTGTTGATTTCAAAGCCTTAGAAATTTTATTAATTTGTCACATGTATAAGAGAACTGGCTACAAATCAAAAAAAGGCCAAACCAAACATAAAGCCTAAACTAAGAGACAGTGCAAAATCCGTTTGAGTTTAAGCAGCGTTTATTCCCTCCAGTACTATGAAAGATCTTCCTAAGTCATTTCTCGAAATTCACAGGATGAATTGAGGTCAAACCTAGAGTTGGAACCCTGAATATCTCAGATGTAGGACCTGTGCTCTGACTACTAAGCTATTAACTTTCCTGAGAGCTGACAGCATAAGCCTTTCTAAAGAAAATTACCATAATTGAGGAAATCAAAATTACTAAATCACTTCTGACCACGGTCAGGTTTGGTTTTTAAAAACTACTGCAGCATCTAAAAAGCTATACTTTACTTTTTTTTTCCTTTTTTTTTTAACTGCAGTGATGTTTGAAATTTGACACAGGTAGCAAATTTTATTCTGCTACATAGTGGAATTTTTTTTCTATACCCACAGACCTATAAAATGAGGAAAATCATCATGTTTCACTATATCATGAATCTTCCACTTGTGTCATTTGCACTTTAGCTTAAAACCATAGAACGATAGAATGATAGAATGGCTTGGGCTGGAAGACACATGAAAGATCATCTAGTTCCAACCCCCCTGCCATGGGCAGGGACACCTTCCGCTACATCAGGTTGCTCCCAGCCCCGTCCAACCTGGCCTTGAACCCTTCCAGGGAGGGGGCAGCCACAGCTGCTCTGGGCAACCCGTGCCAGTGTCTCACCACCCTTACAGTAAAGAATTTCTTCCTTATATCTGATATAAACTTACCCTCTTTCAGTTTAAAACCATTATTCCTCATCCTAGCACTGCACTCCCTGATAAAGAGTCCCTCCTCATCTTTCCTGTAGGCCCTCTTTAAGTACTGGATGGTGGTTATAATGTCTCCCCAGAGCCTTCCATTCTCCAGGCTGAAAAACACCAACTCTCGGCCTGTTCTCATAAAGGAGGTGCTCCAGCCCCCTCGTCATCTTTGGGTCCTCCTCTGGATCTGCTCCAGCAGGTCCATGTCTTTCTTATTCTGTGGGCCCCAGAGCTGGATACAGTCCTCCAGGTGGGGTCTCATGTGAGCAGAGTGGAGGGGGAAGAATCACCTCCCTTAACCTGCTGGACACACTTCTCTTGATGTAGCCCAGGATGCGACTGGCTTTCTGGGCTGTGAGTGCACACTGCTGGCTCACAGTCAGCTTTCCACCCACTAACACGCCCGAGTACTTCTCCTCAGGGCTGCTCTCAATGCACTCATTGCCCAGCCTGTATTTGTGCATGGAATTGCTCAGACCCATGTACAGCACCTTGCACTTGGCCCTGTTAAATTTCATGCCATCTAATCCAACAGCATCTGTTTGGTTAAAGTAGATAACTAGGTAAATCAAATTTTAACAAGCACTCTGGCTGTTAAACTTTATCTGCATCATGTGGTATGTTAGTCAAGTAAGAGTTCTGTATGCAATACAATCCAATGTTCCACATGCTACACAAAAATGATACCATAATGGATTAGATGTTATTCAAGTATCTCTACTAGATCAAGATGTTCTGACAATTCTGGATGTTGAGAGAATGCAACTGAAAAATGATTGACAAATGACCTATCTGTCTCTTAAATAACATGAAGTCCTCTTCATGTAAAGTGAAGAAGTACAAGTTAGGGTTAGGATTGGGTAGACAGAAGGAATCTCTTCTACCTTCTTATCCTTTAATGTGTTTTTGCATAAAAGCTTCTGTCTTAAATTAACCCTATTAATATATCTATTGATAATCTGAGTAATACAGTTTTTGTTATACAGATAAAATATGTATAGGGTTTTACAGGGCAGATTTGAAGATAATGCAGATTTTAGAGTCAGCATAGCCTTCCACAGTGCACTGGAGTAGAGTTGAATAGTACCAGGACTGGAACTGAAAGCACCTGCAAACCCATTGTATTGCATCTGTACTCCAGCACACACCATTCAGTTCCATAAACTGCTGCTTTGTTTATGTTTGGGTCCCTGTACCTGACAGAAACCTTTCCATATCTAAGAGCAGGATGAAAGCATTGTTCCAGTCTTAGAAGGTAAGTTTTTACAGTTGGAATACCCTTCTGTCCTCAGTTTACTGCTCAGTGCTAATCTTTGTCTGCTGCCAGGAAAATGTATGATGAAGAACACTTGTTTCTGTATTACGCAACAGCCCAGCTAATGGAGTTTTTTATAAACAAGTTATGAAGCTCTTTAAAGCGTATTTCCTGGTGGGGTACCCCCACGTGCGCGCGGAAACTCGCCCAGAGCCGGCAGCTGTCACGAGAGTGGCTGACGAGGCGTGGGCGGGGCCAGGAGTAACGGCGGCAGATTTAAATGAGGTTTAACCGCCATCAACCGTCACTCGCTGAGGCGGTCAGCTCCGGGGTAAGTACGTTCCGTGGCGGGGGTCGAGGGTCGATCGCGGCGTTCAAGGGGAGGTTTCCGGAGGCGGGAAAACCTCAGGGGAGCGCGGAGGCCCGCCGGGAGCCGGCAGCGCTCACGAGAGAGCGGCTGTCGGGGCGCTGGCGTGGCCTGGAGTCATGGCGGCCGCTCCCACAGCGGGGAGCGCCAGGCGGGGCGGTGATCAGAGCCGGCAGTCAGGGCGTGGCGCGGCAGTTTGCGCGGAAAGGCGCTCAGAGAGGGGGGTCTCTTCGAAGGAGGGGCATTCTACCGGCCGAGTGGAGAGGCTTAAAGTTCGCCTAACCCAGCAATGGGGCGCCGTTCTGTGACTATCCGCGCAGGTTGCGGGCACTTGCTTTACCTGACCGTCAAGGCAGAATGGGGGGCACTAGTTTGAGAGCAAAGGCTGCAGCTCTGGCTGAGGGGTCTACACCCTCTGTCCTGGTGATGACAGATGTCTCTACCCAGATGGATAAGCTGAAGGGAGCTGTTGCAGTGCAGGTCTCAGGCTGCGGGAAGTGTCTGGACGTTTCTTCTGGGGACTAGACAAACTGCAGACCTGCCCGTAAAAGCCGTGCCCAGGTGGAGGAGCTCCTGCAGTAGGTGGCTGAGCTGCAGGAGGCAGGGAGAAGGCTGTGTAATATTAGGTAGGCTGAGAATGAGTTACATAGCTGGTTCCAACTGGACCCACAGCCAAACTGCTGAAAACTACCCAGCCAACACATACGGAAGGGAGGGGGTCAAAAATGAAGAAGAATGGAAGCTTGCAATGGCAAGGACCTAGGGGTGGAAGAGACTTCCCCCAAAGCCTGAAGTGACCTTGCAGAATCATTTCACTGCTCTGCAGACTGAAGAGGAAAGACCTGTCACATCAGGAGAGGTGCTGGAGCTGAGTAAGGCAGCCCGATCTACTCCCTGTAGAACAACCAGTGCAACTAAGAAAAGGTGATAGGTGACACTCTTCTGAGAGGTATGGAGGCACCCGTCTTCTGATCTGACACTCTATAGAGGGGTGCACTGCTTGTGTTTTTTTTTTTTTTTTTTTTGTCAGGGTTGCCACCGAGAGACTGCTGAGCCTTGTAGAGCCTCTACAAGGCTCAGCAGTCTCTCGGTGGCCACTATTTGCTGCTGTCGTTTCATGTGAGCACCAAAGATACAGTCAGGAGCAGTGTGAGAAGTATCAAGATTTACTGAGCCTTGGGAGTGCCTGTAAGAGACTTGTGTGCAAATAGTTTTTTCACTAATTCTCCTTGTCAGAGGCTTGAAAGGGCCACTTGAATTTGGCAGATTGACTGTTGGTTATGAGACTCGTGCTACAACTGAGTGTTCCAGCTACTTAAACCATGGGACTTGCTTTGAGAAACCTGGTCTACTGGGGGCTGATGGGGTCCATCTGTCAGAGAAGAGGAAGAGCATCTTCGGTCATAGTCTTGCCAAGCTGGTGAGGAGGTCTTTATACTAAGGTTGCTGGGAAAGGGGAACCTCAATCCATCCGGCTCCTACCAGCTTGATGCCAGTATTGGCCATAGATGCCCAGAGCCTGGAGACAGGTCACAGGTCAGCAGGAGAGCACCTGAATAGCAGCACAAAGAAATTCCAGGCAGTCATCTTCATTGGGGGCCCGACTTCAATGACTCTGTGCAAATACATGTAGCACGGGGAATTGTCCCGATCCAGTGTTGGGGGAGGTTTTGATATGATCTCAGGAACAAGATTCAGACACAAACAAGGTCAAATGCTGTACACTAGAAACAGCTTTTTTTTTTTTTTTTTTATCAAAGGAGGTAGCAATATGATGGAATGGAAGGAAAAGGCAGTAGTCAAGCAAGCTGTCGGAATAGAGTTGCAAGGATAGTTACCACCATGAATCTCTTTGTGGATCATTCACCTCTGAAGCACGATCTTGCTACTCATCTCAACAACCCCTCTTATCCCTATTTGAGTCTGTGGTTTCCATAGCAATATGACACAAGAATGTGGGTCCTCTCCATTCCAGCATATGCACCAGAATGTCTTTCAGCTGTTGGTGAGGTATCTCTCACCAGCACTATCTCTGTGGCCTTTCAGGCAGGCAGTCTTTGAGACAGCACTCAAGACAAACAATTAATAGTTCAGTCTGACAGGAATTAACATGAGAAGCTAGAGATGTGTGCATGCCTGCAGGGATGTGATCTTATTGTCGTCATGAAGATATTGTGGGATGGCTCCTATAGCTGGACTGTTGGAATGGAAAGATACAGGCTTTTTAGGATGGACAGGCAGAGGACATGAGGAGCAGGTGTCACCCTCTATGTCAATGACCATCTGGAGTGTATAGAGCTCTGCCTGGGGATGGATGAGGAGCCAAGCAAGAGTTTATGGGTCAGGCTTAAAGGGAAAGAAGAAATGGGAGACATAGTGGGGGTCTGCTACAGGTCACCCAACCAGGAAGACTGAGCAGATGATGCCCTCTGTAGACAGATAGGGATAGCCTCGTGTTCACAAGCCCTGGCTCTCATGGGGAAACTTCAGCCACCCAGATATCTGTTGGAGGGACAACACAGCAGGACATAAGCAATCCAGGAGATTCCTGGAATGCACCGGTGGTAACTTCCTTCTCCAAGTGGTAGAGGAACCAACAAGGAGAGGTGCTATGCTGGACCTTGTTCTCACCAACAAGGAAGGGCTGGTGGGGAGTGTGAAGCTCAAGGGCAGTCTTGGCTGCAGTGACCATGAAATGGTGGAGTTCAAAATCCTTAGGGCAGCAAGGTAGGCGCACAGGAAGCTTGCTACCTTGGACTTCAGGAGACCAGACTTTGGCCACTTCAGGGATCTTCTTATCAGAGTAGCATGGGATAAAACCCTGTAGGGAAGAGAGGCCAAAGGAAGCAGGTTGCTATTCAGGGATCACCTCCAAGATAAAGAGCAATGCACCCCGGCAAAGAGGAAGTCAGGATAGAACTCCATGTTCTTGCAGAAGGTCTGCATGGATGAACAAGGAGCTTCTGGGCAAAGTCAAATACAAAAAGGAAGCCTACTGAACATAGAAGCAAGGACAGGTAGTCTCACCTCTTTACCCAGTAAGATCACACAGTTTTTATTTTTTAGGAAACAATTATCTACCTTTCATTTGCTACAAAGAACAATTAAAAAGTATTGTAATAAGTATGGGATTTTTTTTAAACAAAGTCACCAGAATTTCTAGTGTAGTGAATATTCAAAGCAGTCAGCTTTTGACTAAAGAACCCTAACAAAAGTATTCAACAATACGTGTAGTACTACCATTTATGAATAACTTAGACAAATGATTAGGTGAAAAATAGTTAAAATGGCTTATATTGGCACTCCCCTAGTTATCTAAAGATAACTAAATACTGCCTTTTAATGAAGACTTTTCAAAGTTTCCTTTTCTGAATATGAAATGAAAAGGATTACTTATCAACAAAACCTCATAATTTTATAAAGTTTGATTTTTTTTTTTGTTGTTTTTTTTTTTTTTACCTCAAATTTGTTTATTTTCCTCTGACCTTGTAAGAGCAGAAGTTATAATAAAGATTTATTGGGTTAAAGAAATACGAAATTTGCCTAGTGAATCTGAAACTTTCTACTAAGTTTAAGGTGATTTTACTAATTTTATCAAAGTGAATGATCACATTTTTAGATAAATAAAAACTTTTCTAAACTTTCAGAAATAATTTTATTCTATTTGTCCATGAAATTAAAAGGAAAGGTAATGGTATGGCTATGTTTTTCAAGTAACAGAAAATGGAAAGATCTGAATTCCAAGAATTTCTGTTAAAAGTATATGGTTTACAGTATGAAAAGAAACATTTTTTTTTTTTTACTGAATTGATACATTCATCAGTTCTTTAGTTGGAATCATCAGTAGTTTATCTGGGGAGATGAGTTGTGAAATAGTTTTATCACATTTTTAGGCAACTTGTACAACAGTGGAAAACAAAGTTTCAAAGAAAGAGCCTACTATTTCATTAGATTTTGTTTGATTTCTGTCAGAATGTATATGTAAGCTATAAAATTATCTTTGAAGAGAACGTCTGGAAGCATTGTACTTACACGTTCAAACTGCTGGAACTTCACCATACATCTTCCACTACTTTATATAGACTTCTGCACTGTAGCTTCACTTTCTTGATCTGTATTGAAGTATTGTATCCAATACAATCCAACTCTGGTTTCTGTACTGAATATAACCCTAGGGAATAATAACTAATTTTTTAGACAGAACAAATGTTTTTATTAGGATTAATCTATTTTTTACATCACAGGGCTCTTATGCTATGTGTAGTTTGGAAAGCGATATAGCTAATCCCCATTAGTTGTGTATTTTAAAAAATTACTCTTTCAGAAAATTAAAACTGAAATGAGTGCATATTTTTGGAAGATCAAGTAATGTAAACCCGTTCTCTGAGGATCAAGTAAACCCACTTCAGCTTGGATGAAATTATTTCCCTGCTGAGGAAATAGGTCTTCCTTTTCCTTTGTTCCTATGATGGTTGTGTTGTAAAATATTTAAGCTCCAATAGTTTGCTGAAGTATTTGAACAAAAAATTAATTTACCATCTGCAGAGCTGTGTCTACTCCAATCAATGTAAAATATAGCTAGTTTCATTGAATTGGATGTCATTTGTATCTAATCCACACAGATATGGAATCCATCCATATGTTTCTTAGTGTAACAGTGCTATTAACACTAGTTTGATACCAGTTTCCTAGAGTAATCTAGAAGCAGTTTGTAGACAAAAATTGTTCTACTTAAAGGGAATGTGTTTGAGGTCATATCAGTCCCAGATGTTGGAATAACATAAGAGCTAGGTGACGTTGCAATAAAATTAAACTTTCTGGCTATAAGCCAATGGCAAGAGTGTACCCTGATGTAAAGAAAACACTTTGGTACCATTTTACTTTCATCACCTGTATATACCCTCTTTAGGCACAATTTCACTGATTCAGTATGTTCAACTACATGACCAGAACTACATGTAGTTCAAGAGACACAGTGTAAAAGGAGGCTACAAGAAATGTGCTAAAACAGATAAGCGCTTGCTGCTGTCTGTAGTGGAGGAGGATGTTTGGTATCTCACCTAGAAGCTCCAATCTTAGAGGACTAAACTGTAAGCTCGGTAGCCCTTAGGAGCTCTGTTAATCCTATTTGGTAGTCCTTCATTAATTGACTAAATCCTGACTCTTACTTTAGAAGTGAAGAAATACAGAAATAGAGAATATCTCCCAGCTGTTGCTCATCAGATATCTACCACTACCACTTATCCAGTTGTCCTGGTTTTGCTGGGATCAAGTTAATTTTCTCCCTAGTAGCTGGTATAGTGCTGTATTCTGGATTTAGGATGAGAATAATGTTGATAACACACTGATCTTTTAGTTGTTGCTAAACAGTGTTTACACTAAGATAAGGACTTTTCAGCTTCTCGAACAACCCCACCAGTGAGTAGGCTTGGGTGCACAAGCTGAGAGGAGGCACAGCCAGAAATTCTGACCCAAACTGGCCAAAGGGATATCCCATACCATGTGATGACATGCTCAGTATATAAATTAGGGGGAAAGCTGCTCAGGGACCACTGCTCAGGAAATGGCTGGACATTGGTCAGCAGATGGTGAGCAACTACATTGTGCATAGCTTGCTTTGTATAGTAGTGTTGTTATTATTTCCCCATCTTTTTCTGTCCTACTAAACTGTCTTTTGTTGGGGAATGGCTCAGAGATAAGGGTCCTGTGCCTTTAGCCAGTAGATTGTAAGCCTGCATGACTAAGTTGTGCCTTGTCATGTATTAAGAAAATCTTTGAATGAACGTTAGCGCGGGCTCTGATCATACAGTTGCTCGGTGGGCTCAGGACCCTTGTCTCTGAGCCATTCTCCAACAATTCCCCCTTTTTCTTTTTGTATGATCAGAGCCCGCGCTAACGTTCATTCAAAGATTTTCTTAATACATGACAAGGCACAACTTAGTCATGCAGGCTTACAATCTACTGGCTAAAGGCACAGGACCCTTATCTCTGAGCCATTCCCCAACAATCTTTATCTCAACCCATGAATTTTATTTTTATTTTTTCCCCAATTGTCTCCCCCATACAACAGTTGGGAGGAGTGAGCAAGCAGCTGTGATGTTTAGCTGCCTGCTGGATTCAACCACAACACCAATGTTAAATGAGTCTTAAGAATTACAGTACACCATACTAAAAGAAGCTTAATTGTGTAGAGCCACGTGTTTAATTGGTAAAAAAAGATTCAAATCTTTATTAAAGATTCAAATCTTTATTCTATTTTAAGTAGTTTGACTTTTGTATGGCAGTGGGGTTGGAACTAGGTGATCTTTAAGGTCCCTTCCAACCCAGACCATTCTACAATTTTCTGTAGAGCGTTGTACCCAGTCCCACTGAATTGTAGGTGCAATTTTTTTAAAGTTCTGCATTGTCTGACATGATAAAAGCAATAAAAACTATAAGGATAATTTAATTTCTAGACTACTACTTAAATAATTGGGAATTTAAATTTCTGATTCAAATATTTGTATAATTCTTGTTCCCTACAGATGTATAACTCTTGTCCCATTCACTTAGCAAAAATTAATTCAGTCTTGAACACACACACACACACAGAAAAAAATTTGACTGAAATAGGAGGAGGGATTGAGAATTTCTACCATTTAGCTTAGTTTTATGAAAACTGTGGTGACAACTAGAAGAATTGCTGTCAGTTAACTCAATGAGGAAGAAGGAATGATGGAGAGACCTAAGGAATTTTGCTAGGATAAGATCTAATGATGGTCATAAGGAAATTAAAGACAAAAATAAAAATTTTAGATGTTATTAGAGAGTGAGTGTGATGTTGATGTCTGCACATGTATTTTGGTGCACTTATTAAATGTGTACTTACCTGGAATATTAAGCAACTACATTCAGTCATCCAAAAGACTTTTAGTGCTACGATCCTACTTAAATGATTTTGAATTTTAAGCACTGAAAAGTATGATTTTCATGTGCATTCCTGCCCCTAGCAGTTCTTTGAAATGGGATTTTAGCAATTCAGTTGCATACATGCAGAGAGCTGGCTCCTTACTGAAGAACATGCTAGGAATCTTGAATTTTGAGGGTGTTATCTCCTAAAGAATCTGGAGAATATGATCAATTCTAATGCATCTGGAAACTAAGTATAGTCTCTGACGGGATCTTTGTCCTTACTGTATTTTGATACTATTGCATATAGACCAGTTATGTTCCTGCTGACCCTATTACTTTAACAATGACATTAACCCATTCAGTTCCAACAATCCATTTTGTCAGAGAAACTTCACTGCTTTATAATCTTATATATGAAACAAATCTATTATGTTTTAAAATTATCTTACTTTCAGAATATTTAATTTGGAATGAACAGAAGTGAATTACACATCACTGTATTCCTTAAAATTATGTTAATCTGACATACTCGTGCCTTTGATAGCAAAAGTATATTGTTAATTTTGAGATGATTTTTCAGGTCTAAAAAATAGTCCTCTACATCACCAACAAAATGCATAAAGTACTCATTGATTTGCATGAAGACAAATTAAACAAGTCTGCATATTTCTATATATACATGCTTCTAAGCCAATGATGTGTTTGCTCCTAGAGCCCTAAATTCCTGCCCAGTTCCTAGTTGAGGATATCTGCGGACCTGCTTGTAAACCTTCACTATGTAATAGTTCTGTTACGTTTCTGTGTCATATCATCATCCCTTATTATTGACCATAGTCTTGTCCATCCAACAGTTGTGATGAGTGATAAGTGCTTTGATAAGGTGTTATCCTCCTCTGAGTCTTGTATTTTCTTTGATGGAAATGACACAGTGCATGGTTCTCAGTTACTTGCAATAAGCTTTTCAGGTCTGAATTTAGTATCCAGTTTCCCTTTCAGGGTTGCATTACCTGAACGTTGCCTTAGCCAAAACAGGGATGCCAGAAAACAGCCACATAAGCACAAATTAATTCTACTGAATACATACTTTCAGTTTTGAAAATGAAGAAAGCAAACTTGTTTGTAGAGATCCTAGATTTCCTTGCTTGATTCCACAATTCTTCTACTCTCTTTAGAGTAGCTAGAAAAATTTGTTTTGTCTAATTCAGTGTTTTTGTTTTTGTTTTTTTTGTTTTTTTTTTTTTTTTTTTTTTTTCCCAGATATGACAATCCAGTGAGAAGCAGAGGTGCCTTTTGCTTTCTTTGGCTCAAATCTGGAAGTGTACAGTGAAATCTTCAGAAGATGCCTTTTGGCCTACCCTGCTTTGTAAACAGGCTACCCATGTAGTGCTCTTTGTTATAAAACAGTAAGATCTGTTTTCAGTTTTACTTTGTGAAGTGAAAAGTTTACCAGTGTACTGCTTCTACTGTTGATCTCTGCTAATGGGCAGTATATGTGTAGGTAATAAGCTTTTTCACATAGGTTGCAAGTCTGGTATGTCAGTTTCTACTATTATCTTCATAAAAAATGCTTCATTTTATGAGATCATGAGCACAGTGCAAGCATCTCGGCTTCAGAAATATTTAGCTATATCGCATTCTGCTCATTCGGCTGGGGTGTGGGATATAACAATTAATTGTGCCTCTTCCTTCTCTTCTGGACAGGACTAATTTGCTTACCAGTGCTCTGTGTTCTTGTCCTTAAGTTCACATTTTCTCTCAGACAATAACACTCTTCTTTTGGAAGAATAAATAAGACTCCCTAATGTATATTGAATGGCTGCACAAGGAAAAAGAATTATCCTACTCTACTGTAACAATGCAGAATTGTTATTTCCTTTCATATGCTTCCTTTACTGATGCCTATGTTTGTAGAATTCTCCCCTATTTCAGTTATTTATTGTAAAGTTATCATAGAAATACTTTTTAAACTTCATTGGAATGCCTCTGATCAATAGCATGTGGTTTTCAGCCAGGTGGCTTGAAAATATTTCAGAATTGAGGCTTGTTTAGGAAATATCTTAAAACATGCAAGTTCTTGTTGCTAGCTGCATAATTTAGATGAGAAACTAGATTTGGATTGTGTTCATAATCAGGATTTTTCAACTCAAATAATGTTCTTATGTGTATTTGAGCTTCTACAAGAACAGGAAATTGTGGTTTTGTTTTTTTTTTTTTTTTTTTTTTAACTTTATATGCGTATCAAAAAACAGAAAAGCCAGAATAGATCAGTGTTGGAGAAGGAAGGGGGTCAAAATAAGCAACTCGTCTACAGCCAGATTTACTGGTCTGTTACAGTGAACTTGAAGCCCATGTCTATTGTTATACAAATACTTTAGATTACTAGACCTGTACTAACCTTTCTGTTATGTTGAAGTGTTCCTCTCTAAACTTCAGTGTTGCTTTGCAAATGTAGGCATGCACAGAGAAGATGTGCACGAACATTCTACTCTTAGTGTGGACACTGCAAAATCGGCCCTTCTGTGACTTGTTGCTGAGGCAAAGAAGTTCATATGCAACTATCCCAAGTTATGGGTTTTCTGGAAAAGCAATCTCATGCATGATGGAGTTCTAATCACAATACCCAGTTTTGAGCCCTTTGTGTTTGGATCAGGAGTGATCTAACTGCTGATTTCTATTGCAAGACTTGATATTATCTGACTAATTGGCAAAATTTTGCAAAAAAAAATTACAGATGTAGCAATATGTCTGTTTAGCTCTTGTTCAGGGTCTTTTCCAAGGCTTTACTTAAAAATCATACTCTTTATTGTATATTGAAGTTTGGTTTTGAAAAGTGTTTTTATCAAGAGGCATCTCTGAGATTAGACCTGACAACAGTAAGAAAAAAACACAGCACACATACAATAATTTCTGAAAGTAGTAATGGCAGGTTTCTGGCACAATGGGTTTTAGGGCTGAATTGTTTACATTTTCTTAAGAATTCCATTTGTGTCTTTCCAAGTTGGTCTCAGTGAAGAGATGACTTACTCTGTACTACACTGAAGGCTGAAGAAAAGAATCACTTGCAGTATTCCTGTGCACTGCTAGGTTCTTAACCAGCTGTATCAGAGCAATGCTTGGGTGAAAAAAAAAGTACAAGTAATGTCTTATGGTGTGCATTTCCATCTTTCCAGGAAAGAAAGGATCCTATTTCCCTGTAGAAGAAAAGCTAATTTGGCTACTTGAACTGTGAATTATCATATTTCCAAAAGTTTAGTTTTCTTGTAACTTTAAATTGAGACAATTCATATTTTAAGACTTAAAGGAAAAAAAAAGAGATTTATTACCTCTAATGTTCTTACAGGGTAATAAACGTTTAAATCAAAGATCTGTGTCTGCATTCTTCTCCTAGATTTCATGTGGTTATTATTAAATATCTTGGGAAATCTGCCACTCTCTACTCACCAGCACATTAGCAGGTATTTTCTTTTTCACACCCTCAGGTTAAAAATTGAACATTAACATTTTAATAGCATGCCACCCTGGAACAGACAGAACCTTTCTTCAATATTATATGTGTGTGTAGCTGCCTCCCTGAGAGGCAGTTGGGAGCTCAGAATACCTTTCAACAGTTACTTCTTGGTGACTTAGGAGTTCTCGTCATGGCTGAGTCTTGTAAGAATAGGATGATGTGGCAGAAGAGGAAGAATGTAAGTTACAAATATTAAGTCCTTTGCCTAAAATTAGTTGAACCCCCTATATAAAATATTTATTGAAATCTATTCCTCATGATTTTCTTCTTTCTGGTTCAAGAGGTATTGGTGAGGTTGAGATATGACACAAATGCTACCAGTTTAGCATTAGATTTTATGCTAAGTAGTTAGAAGCAGTGAGAAACATTTCTATCCAGTTGAAACCAAGCAACAAGATAGCAGAAATGATCAATTTCTGTCTTAGCAAATCGTTTCCCCTCAGCAAGACTTTGCTGAGGAATGTGGACTAACTGGTATTTTTTGCAGTGTAAAACCATCCTGGCTGCAATCTCCACTGGCATAGGTGTTTGCCTTCCTTTAAAGCAGTCAGACACTGAGATCCAGAGCAGAGCTTGACTTTAAATAATGTGATTTTAATACTCTAAATGACAGATTCATTTGACTCCACAAGGTCTCTTTTATTACATTTTGGCTAGAGTCAGCACATGGGAAACAAGTGCAGGAAAAGGAGTGAATGTTGTATCTGGAAGTGTGATACAGAAAATCAATGTATGTACTTGTTCGGTATGGAGTGTGTACATCAAAAATACACGACTGAGCTATCCTAGTTTCCCTTCAGTCAGTGCACTATCCTTTGAGGGCTGTGAAAGTATAAAAATTCATGACCAAATGACAGAAAGATAGGAAAATACCTGTGAAACTGGGGAAACGCTTCAGATCGAAGCTTCAAATTTTAAAATTAGATGAGCTCCTGCTAGGATTTTTATTGAGAAGTCAGTAAGCTCTCAAAAGGGTTTTCTGGTTTGCAGTGGACACAGCTACTGGGTTGTTGAAATGTTTTTCACTCATTGAATACTCTTACACATCTTCGGGTATTCTTAGACATCTTTGTGTGCACTGTCAGGAAGTTTGTGTCAAGCATTTACAGGTTAGGGATTTGGGTTGCCGAGATAGATTGAAGCAGTTCTCTTGATATCTTTGTTACAAAATATATCAGAAATTAACTCAGATGTACTAGCTTTGTCATACAGACTTGAAAAAGTAACGAAATAGAAGAGAAAATATATATTGAAGACATTTACAATTTCAGCTCTGGTGTTTTGCATAGCCAACAGGATGATCCCTTGTGTGCTCTGAATCCTGTTGTATTGTTATTTGTCAGGTTCTTTAGAATAGCTCTAGGTCCTGCTAAAGATAATACTATGCATAAAAACACTTAATTCATGTTAGTCCTTAACCATTACAGAGAAAAAAGTGCTGTTTAATTGATTGCTACTGAAGATATTTAACCAAATTTTCATAAAAAGTAGTGGGAATTGAAGTAGGAGTTTTAACACTTCATTGTGTAATTCAAATGATTCAGGAATTTTAAGATGATTTACAGCTCCAGAGTGTTTATTCAGTCTCACCATTATCATATTTGAATGGTGTCTGGAGATTAATGGGAATGGAAATACACTAATTAATTTTTCTGGTGCAGTAAAATATATATGTAAAGGTCACTGCGTTTCTTTAATTATGCAGGTACTCTTTGAAATGGTCCTTTAAATTGTTAATTTTTCAAATGACGTTAACTTTATAGCTATATTTTTATTGATGCAGAGACAGTTAATATTGTAGTTTATGTCACATATAAATATAGCAGCAGTACACTATTTAGTCTGAGTATTACCAGAATTTAGACCTAATCCTATTGTTTCATATACTTTTTCCTGACTGAGAAATGCACTTATGGTGAGTGAACTGCTAGAGTCCCATACTGGTTTTAGTTCTTCTACTTTCAGAAATACTGTTAGTCTAATCTCAAAACAAGGAACTGTCACAATAGCCTGTGATTTATATCCATTCTCTTCAATAGTAATATTTGTTTCAGTAGATCAGACTTCATTAACTCAAGTCTAAGTAAAGAAGTGCATATGTCAAAAGTGTTTCACTGAGCTATCCTCATTTACCTGCAGTCAGCACAGTATCCTTTAGGAATGAAAAGTTGTGAAAGTATAGAATTCATGATCGTTCCAGATTAAACATTTTTTCAGTATGATGCATGATGTCGTAGGGATCTACTTTGATCCCTTCTCTTTCAATCTCTCCACCCACAAATATGTGCTTTGAAAAAGATAAAGCATAATTAGACACTTCTATTATGAAATGAAGTTCACTTTGTTTCTACATTTAATTGAGACAAATATAAAGGTTGTAGCATTCACTTAAAGAGGAATTGTCAGGTGCCATAAATAGTCAGCTACTTAGAAAAACAGTAAGTGAATAAATTAAAATCAATTCACTAACTGCCTTTCTTGGACATATTCTTTCCCGAATGATTACATATGCTGAACATACTGAAAATTCATAAATAGATATTTTTTTTTTTTTTTTTAGTTTCAAGGAAAGTTTCCAGGAAAATGTTTTTCAATACAAGAAGTATATGTGAGGTTAAGTTTTGGAAGCATCCGACAGAAGATTTCAGTGAAATAAAAGTGGCTGCTGGTGTCAAGTGAGAACTTATAAAAATTGTTGTAAAAAAGTGTGAAGGGGCCAATATATTCTCTAAATCTGTGTGGAACGGGGATCTCAAAAACAAGATAGCAAAAACATTGTTGATGACATATGTGGAAAAGACTTGATGAGTGTTTCGACTGGTGAATCAGAAACAGGGAGTTAGGGGAAGATATACTAGGTATACTTTTGCTGTAGAGGGCAGGAATATTCATGGCAAAAGAAGGATGTGGACAGAAATGAATCAGAGAAGCTAATTCCATAGTGAAGCCTCCCAGGTACTACTCATATGGCACCAGCTGCTTAGTGATAGAGGATCAAAGTCAGTAGCAGGTAGGAATGGCTATCAGCTGGTGATGGCTGTGACAGGGAAGCCTGCTGTATGCTGCATCATTTGTTTTGTTATGGGAAAAAGAAAAATTGACTTTTTTTTTTTTTAAACTGAGCAAGGGGAAAAAAAAAAAAAAAACAAAACCACGACATCAAGGAAACACAGTGCTGATTTAAATTTTTCAAAGCCTTATTTTATACTCTTTATAGTTTTAAAACTGATTTAAGTAGATTTGATCAGATAAAGCTGTTCATTTTCCAGGATTCAAGAGGAGAACTGAACTGAAATATTACTATCCTGCTAACCAGGACAATCTTCCATTCAGGCCAAGAGAGACACTGAATTCAGGTTTCTCATGGAAAGGGCTTTCACTCCTAAACAATTAAAAGGTATGCACAATCTTTTTGGCTTCAATGTTAATGGGTTACTGCTGTGATTGCAGTCAGGCCAAGTTTACAGCTGTAATATGTTTTAAAAACCACCTGTTAAATACACCTGAGGACTTCAGCAGACTCATGACTCCTTCCAGGATCCAGATAAGGCTCTTGTAGAAGAAATGTGTGGATTTGCTCAAGGTGAGGGAGTTTTACATCTGCAAAGAAGCAGGTCTCCAAGTACTTGCAAAACTTTGTGTAAAGGAGGGAGAGATCTAGTGTGAGCGCAGGATGTGTAGGAAGTAAGTATTTGTATACGTGCACTTGTGACATGTACATTTGGTTAAGGTCACGATTTCAGGCTGATATGTTTCAGATTTATTTAAGTTTTGGTTAAGTACCTTAACACGCTACTGGAATTGGCTGTAATCTCTACAGTCATACTTTGGATAATTTCCGTATGCAAACACAGAGATTTGAAGATATGGTATCTCAGCACAAAAGAATTCAGAGTTTCCCTTTGAACAAGACAAGATGTTTACTTGATATAAATAACACCAACAATATGGCTCAGACCATAAAAGAGAGTGACAGCTGTGCAATTAGTAGCCATATAACAATAAATGTCTATGAGAAGCTAGGGAACATGCATATGCAGCTGGTGCCAATCTACATATATCAAAGTAATTAACAAGAATCCCTTGTTTGTGTAATAAATGCAACAAAAGTTTAAACTAGGAAAGTAAAAATTTGCATATTCTTGAGTGTCATTTCTTTTGAAAAGTGACCACTTTCAACACGAGTTGGGTATGTTCAGATTTATAGTGCTGATTCTACTGCAGTTACGTTTTTAGTACATGTGTAAAAAATATGGTATTTAATCTCATTGTGCTCACATTGTCCAAAGAACCGGATGTTGTCTTCTCCTCTGGCTTGTGTTGCCACAAAGCACTCCAATAGACTACCTATTTTTTGCTTTCATAAACACTAAATCTTCAAAATTGCATAGGTATCAGTCATGACAGGTGTCAGATTGCTGAAAATATATCAAATGCAGAACATGAAAATGCACTGTGATAAATTAATAGAAGCAAAAGAAACTTATAAGGAGGGGAATTCTTTTTTAATGGTAGGTTACATTGTTAAATGCCAGGACTGATTCTGTGTTCCTCAGAACATAATTTATTAGTGAAATGTTGTTGTTCAATCTTTGATGCATAAAAAAAAAAAAGGAACTGTGCATGAGGGACACTACATTGCTACTGCTTTAATTTGTTTAAATTTCATTTTTTGTCTTTCTGATAACAATTGCTAAGATAGATGAAGTAACAATTCATATGTAGATCAGTCTTACCAAAACACAACCTCTAAAATAACAATCATCATAAGTTTTAGAATAAAAATTGCAAGTGACCGTAAGTTTAATGATGACTACACTTTACCCTTGTGACACGGAAGTCATAACAAATGCCGGAGGAAAGATAAAGCTGTGATTTTCAGTATCATACCAAAAGATATAAAAAGGGGAGGGGGGAGTTTTCAGAATTAAAGCACTTATATTACAGATCTAATTTCATAGGGTGGTATTTTTCTACATTTCTCAGTACTGAAAATGTCTTCCCCCACTGAGACATTTTGAATATGCATTATGTTAAAGGAATTAACTATAGAGAAGCTAAATGTAAAGATTTCTATGAGTTTCTTTATGTGGAGAATCCTTGCTACTTTGGCCTGGATGTTTTAATTTTAGAGTTTGTTAATACAGAAGTTCAGATATTTCTTGCATGAACTAGCCATGGGTTTCTGTCCACTTCCCCGAAAACTGTGGTTCTATGCATGATCTTTTAGAAGAAAAAGTTAGGATGACATTTGTTGAATGAACCATTGCTTAACTGTGGGCTTCATGTACAGTAATTCAGTTTCAAGTTTTGCTTTCATATCACAGTCCTGGACACAGATGACCTGAGTTTAGTTTAGGTAATTCCTAGGGCAAAGTGAAACTACAATTACTGACAGAGATAGCATATTTTAAGCATCACTGCTGCTACCAATAAGAAAATACAGTCTATGTTATACTGCAATTTCAGAGTATATTTTTTTTAAATGGATAAAACCCCCCTGGAAATTAGTGATATTTTTATATAATTTTTAAACTTAGTTTCTCATCATACAGTTAACAACTGTACTACTTAGTAAATTTTTAACCTTTTTAGTACAAATTATAAGATTTTACAGAAGTTTAATCTAAATTCTCAGGTAGACTTTTTAGTGACACTTTGATCAGAGCAACTTCTATCAAGGACAGCATTCATTAATTACCAGGTGTCTGAAGACATGTCTGTCAGTAGGCTTGAGTATGCCTTTTCCATCTGACCACACACACAGTTGTACTTTTAGGGAAATGCTTTCAAGACAAAATATTTGTAAGGAATATTTGTTTTTCTTCTTCCTGCCCCTGAGCTAAACACTCTCAGAAGCTGCTAAAAAATGTGAGCACTCTGACTTCATCCTAATCAACTTCAAATACAAATGACTGAGGCTGCAGACTTTCTCAAGCAGAAAGCACAGAAAATTGCTACAAAAATCCCCAATGCTCTTTCAGCAATACCACTAAATGAAAAAGAATAAATTGCATGGACGTTAAATACACTTTGCAGAACACTTTGTTTATTTATACAGTTCAGTAGTCTCTTAGACAATTTAGGGTTTTTACTTGTGTAATTAACCTATTGACCTCACACAGAAAAGTATGCAAACAATACATATCTCTTACTAGTTAGCTAGTTCAATGAATGTGAATATTGATTTTGTTGTTTGAAATGCTGCACAACAATAGTTTTCAAATTAAAGGGAAAAAAAAAAGATATGTGACAAGCAGCCAGGAAATCCTTCTCTATTGTCTTTCCATTAGCTGCCCTCCTGCTTCAGATTTTAACGAAACTTTGATTTTGAAGATCACAAGTACATATTTTTGAGAGAAACTAAACTTATTTATTAATAAACTGAAACCATAAACACAGATCTGAAGCATCTTAAATATGGGAATGGCTCAAGTCTTCATGCCAGCTCCATGCCTTTGAAGTTTTTGGGTTTATCAGAGAACTAGCTTTCAAGATTATACTGGTCGTTTCATAGCTGCAGTCATAATATACTTAAACATTGATTTTTATATTCCTTCATCAAGAAGGCAGTAAAATCAGAGAAACCTTGTCTAATTAGGCCATGCTCCCCCATGCATTTTTGTACAGCATAATCGATATTTTTCAAGGCTGTTACTAAATATTTAGATGTTGCATGATTCTGAAACAACCCTTATGTTGAATAGAAAAACAAAGCTGTTGACAGCTTTGGCTTGTTGATAGCTATACTGTTTTCTCCTGGCTGTGGGTTAACTCCTTGTTAGCACAGACATCTGCTCGTCAGTGCTTGTGCAGGTTTCTGTCTATCTCTTCTCAGGGACAGCTGGGTTTATGATTTCAGATGTGGTAAAAACAGTATTTCTGCCTCTGTAAGGCCAGAAATCAACTATCCAAAACTGTAATGACATGTCAAGGTAAGAAAAAACATTCATGCTTTTGTTGACCCCCCTGTCCTATAAAATGGATGTATCATTTCTGAAATTACAGGTTATCTTGGATTGAGATAAATACATTTATGATATGTACTGATTCTCAGATAGCCCTAATGTAAAAAAGGTTAAGTAAATGAATTTATGTGATAACAGATGCACCCTTATTGTCAATTAATTGACTACTCCAAAGGAATTTGCAGCACTAAGTTGCCAAAATTGTTCTGTGCGTTGCTATCAGAACTACTAGCCCTTAACTAATAGAAGAGCTTAGCAGAATGGTTCTCAATGATTTGTTTTTCCGTGTGGACTGCAATTTACTAAAAAGTACTCTCTCAGGGATCCCCTGTTCTCTTGTTAATAACATTTCTCTAAATTGCTTGCAAAACCTGCTTACATAGGAGAAAAAAACTGGAAAGCAATTTTATTCTCGTTTCTTTTTGTTGCTGCTAAATCCCACGTAAAAGCCAAAGACTAATACCTGGGAGAAATGAACCTTTTAGTCCAGCTTTGCAGCAGAATTTTGCACCTAAAGAGGCAGAAATGTGCTTATTTGACTGGTCTTAGTAGTTTGAAGATAGTGACACCAATGCCATGGGTTATTTTAAGCCTTTAATAATTTTATTTTTTTTCATAAATATTAGAATAATACTTGATCAATGTTGGAAATGAAGTATGAAACAATCACTAGTCATAGTTTTGTGTAACAAAACACTTTTTCCCCCCCCCCCCCATATTTTGAAGTCTTCACGGTAAATCTGAGAAGCCCGTTGAAATGCTTGTTCCTGCATTTTAATTGTGAGACTGTGGTCATCCTGTTGGTCATCCTGAGTGGGGTAGGAGCTGCTTTGTCTTCCCTGAAACAGCCATGAAAGAAAGGTCATGGTGAAAGGGTGCTTGTGGGAGCAGGGTATTCATAGATCCCTGTATCAATGTTCTCTTTCTAGGAAGAGTGGGAATTACTACAGCTATAAAGGAAACAGAGCTATCCTTAGCCCTCAGCAACCTTTCATCAGCTACAGGTGGCTCCTGACTAATATGATGGGGGGAGGGAGGTGGCTGACTTCCCTTTGCCCCTTTGCAGTCACCCGCACAATTACAGGGGTCAGATTGAATTGCCCCACACAGCATGTCTGGCCTGTGATGCAGCCTTGCTAAGTGCTTGTTTTGATGGAAACACTGTGACACGGTTCAGCTAACAAACTGCACAGTTTGATTCCAAGGTCATCTACAGATTTTTTCCTAGCTTTGGCAAGTTTCTTGTTTTTCCCTTTCCTTATCTGGGAGGTGAGGCTAACACTTGTACCAAGTGTGCTGAAGATAGTTGTTTGTACTTGTGAAGTTTTTTTATCCTCTGTAATAAAAGATCCAATAAAAATATATGGATTAGTATAAATTCTTGCAAGTATATGTATATATCAACACATTTCTGAAAATGAAATTATGCAAAGCTTGGACTAATTATAGTAACTTTTCAGGTTGCATAATTGATTTAAATATGGCAGGGGTTGTTTTCTCCTGCGCTTTTTAAACAGATTTTAAAAAACTAGACCTCTGAATACTGTCTTTCAGAGTATGTGTGGGAAGGGAGAGGATTATCTAAGTAACTGAATGAAATGGCCAATATTTTCTAATGAAAGCTTTTACCCACCCTCTGGGGAAGACAGGTTGCCTTTTGGGTGAGTGATTTTACCTGCCAGTCATACAGATTGGATTCAACAACTGATCCCCCTCCCCAACCCCCAAGGTGATTGAATTTGGTGCCTGGTCAAAGCAGAAATATAAAACTCAAGCTGCCTCTAAAGAAAGCTGAGTCTGTCTGAGGAAGGAATGACTAGAATGTAGGGGAAGAGGGAAAGTTTGTGCTTGATAAGGCTGCAACATTTAAGTGTTACAAAGAAGACATAAAAACAGGGAAAAAAAACTACATGAAACAATCCAGCAGTTATAAAATGATAGGTCCCAACTCTCCAACAGTCAGCTGCTATTGAGTAAACCTAAAACACATATGTAAGAAAAACACTGCTATTTTATAGGTGTATACTATGTATAACTCTTAACATGTCCACCTGACCTGAAGTTTTCTCAGATATAAAGCAGTGAAATTAAAGTCTCAGCAAAGCTGATACATTCAACTTAAAAGGTCAAAGGACTGATTTATAACATTAGCAGATTTGTTGCCGGCTTTGCTCTTCAGAATTTGAACAAACAGCTTATGTCTGAAGAGTCAGAATAGATTCTAAATAGTAGTTTGTATTTACATTTAAACAATTTTTTCCGAATAACCTTTTTTTAAAACCTGATTTCCAAGGATATATTCAAGATTTCTCCTGAAAGTATAATTTCTATGAAGTCTCTAATTCTCTTCCTAGCATGTTCTGTAGGAAAAAAAACAACACAGATAAATATACTTCAAAATTTACAGCACTTTTAAAAATCAGTAAAGTGTTTCTAAAACTTCTGGAGGTTTTGGAGTGAGTTGGGGGGGGGTGGGAAAGGATGGAAGGGGTCTGTTTGTTTTGGGTTATTGGTTCGCTTTTTTTTTTTCACAAAAGATAGAAATAAAATCAACCCAGGATTGCTTTACACTAAAAATATGTTATTAATTTGGAAATTAGCAATAGATTAATATACAATTGAGCACCACAACAATGAGATGAATAAAGGTAGCTTATGAGGAAAGCCGAGTCTGTGATTCATTGTAATGGAGAGCTAATTTTGGTGGACTGAGAGATATTCTGCTTGAAAGGCCGAGGTAGCTTTCAGAAGATTTGGGAGTGCGACAGTAATGTACCCCATTATACATTTTTGAGATGTTATTTGCCTCATGCAGTTAGTCAGCACTAATACCTGGGGAATCAGAGAGGAATGAAGCTGGTCTACTACTATGTCACTTGTTGAAATAACAGCAAACGAAGTATTATTTTTCCCCAGCTCTTCACCAGAGCACAGTCCAAATTGGGCCCTAGTCTGGCCTCTCAGAACACAGTTTTACAGGACTAGCTCAGCATACCTTAAGGCCTACTTTGATTTTGTTTTTCTTTTGCCTGAACATTGTAGCAGCTTTGAATATTTAGAACCTGGTAAGGTTCATGGGACTATGGTACTCCAGGACAAAGGAAGCTTCTCTGGGTTTAGATTTGTCTAAACTCAACTGTTCTGAACATTTAAGTAAAAATGTGTATACAAGGACTGGTGCCGATGCCAATGTGAGAACTAAATGTGGAATGGAACATACAAATCAGCTTGTTTTGTTATGCACTGGACTGAGAAGCATTCTAGCCAAGGCAAGCAGGGTGGTATGATAATGCACTGATATCCTGGTACCACATTGATGTAAGATCTGGCACAGCATCGCTACCGACTCATACACCTTCTTTATGTGGTGGACATGTATCCTCTTAGGCTATAGATGGAAACTAAAATTCAGTTGCTCTCTTATATATTCACCATCAAGTTCATCTCTACCTATTAAATTTCTCACAATTTTAAAATCTAAAGTACACATTCTTCATATTCTGTGGCATTGACCCACATCAATTTTCTATAAGCAAGATTATGCTAAAGTATATCAACATTATAAAGCTGAAAGAAAGCAAAAGACATAATGAAACTCAAAATATAAATAATAGAACTCATTGAGTATATGATATTAAAATTGGGATATTAGAAATAAATTTACTGTTGTTCTGTAACATCATGAAACTATAATATTAAATGTCATTTAACTAAAGTAATGTTACCTAATACACAAGATCGTGCAGTTGTTAAAAGTAGAGACTTAAAAGTTGCATTAGCGTCATAAACTTGCTATGAGTTAAGGTTCTATATTAAGCTTCAGTAATGCTTTGGCTTTTCATAACTGAAATGAGGATTACATGTAGACATGAACTTAAAATACAAAATAATAAAGTAGACTTGGATAAATTGTTCCAGGCTTTTGGCTGACTGCACTACTGTAATGTTTTTGTTTTTAGCAACAAATATCCTTTACCTAAATATGGCAACACTGTGCAATTTTATAGCAGTTCATCTTTGGCAATTAGCACTCTGTTTTGGCTTTAATCTTTCCTAAGGTCATATTCATTTTTTTTCAGAGAGAAATAAAAGCATATTTTCACTATGTTACAAAATGTAGAAAGGAACAACTTGGAGAAAAATAAATCTCCCAGAGGCGTAATTTCCAGACAATGATTATAGTACATATTTAAAGAAAACATCATATGGAAAAGTCTAATTTAAGTGAATGAATGATTATTGTGAAGATGAACAACACATTAGACAGGAGGAGGAATCACAAAGGATCACAGATTCAAAGGGATTGATGTCTTCATAGCCTTCTCCAAGGATGCAGATCAAGACTGGTTGTCATTTGCTGACTGTCACTATGACAGAGAAGTATCGTTTAACATTGAAGGAGACCTTAACAAGAAAGGATTAAGACAGAACTCTAATTTAACAATACCTTTCTTTCTCACACACGAGTCATGTTCCTAATTAATACCAATTAGTGTTGAACTAAGTACTATAGAGCAATTAATTTTTTTTTTTTTTTGGCATTGTAGAGTGTTATATCTAAGTGCACATAAGGACATGCCTAATGTGTATGAATAATGCTACACTGAAAGGTAATTTAGTAATGTCAGTGTCAGCATTTCCTGTCCTAAGTGTATTTTCAAAAGCAACACATCAGATTCTTTCTATGATCGCACTAGTATAGATCTTATGGAAAAATATTAATGCTTTTACAAAACCTTGAATTCCTTTTTTCTTAGCATGATGTGCATATTCACATAAAGAAGGTTTTAAGGCTTCTGATTCTTGATAATCTGAGAATCTGCTGGTGAAAACATTTATCAAAATTACTCATCTATGGGTCAGAGTTGAGGCCACTTCCTGTAAATGTTGCACTGATCCAGAGCTTGGATATCCCACTTTAACTTGACTGAACTTTCTTTCTCAGGAAAGTATTTAAAAGATGACTAAAGAAGGAATGGATGCATTCTCTTCATAAGGAGTCACATGTTGAAGACAAGGGGCAACAGGTACAATTTGCACCGGGAGTGGTTTTAGCTTGACACAAGAAAGAAATTTTTAACAGTGAGAACAGTCATTTACTGGAACAACCTTCCTAAGGACATGACAGAGTCCCCCCATCACTGGAGGTTTTCAAGATGCGGTTGAACAAGGTGCTAGATAGTCTCATCTAGGCTCCCTTTCCCATGAAAGGTTAGACCAAATGATCTTTTGAGGTCCCTTCCAACATGGCCGATTCTATGATTATGTTGGTACTTACAGAGTAGGCTGCTTTCTATCTTGTGCTGTTGATGTTGAAAGTCTTCCTAACTCTTACTTCCTGGGAGTGCTGTGTCCAATGTACCATCCCCATGCCAGTCTGGTTATGATGATGAGGTATTTGGTAGATAGGAATGAGAGACTCCCTGAATCAGCTACAAACTGTTAGGCTCAAGCTGGTAAGTCCTGCTGGGTGGCTGTTACACATACATTTTTGATCAGGTCGTATTTGACACAGCTCAGTCATGTCAGTCTGCAAAAGACCACACAGACAAGTCCTCTGAGCCCTTACCATATGCATGAGTGGAAGAGAACTGTATTTTTCAAAGATGTAGAAAACATGACACAAATTGAGATGAGAGCTGATAAATGCCTAGATGATAGATTCACCTCCTGGAAAGCAACAGAAGGCAAATATCATAGATCTGCAAACTACTTGAATGTGCTGACTCGGAGAGAAACTGGATTTTCAGATTACATTAGGATATCATTTTGGTTGTGGGTATTGATGGAAGTCGTTACCTATAAAAGTAAAAAATGAGAAAATGTGTATCAGTTAGGAGTACATTTGTTTGCTGCAGAAAGGTGGCATGACACTTGATGTCAGAAGAAGAAAAGTGACAGACCAATGCAACTGCTGAAAAGCTTTGAATGATGAATAAAAATATAGTTCAGAAGACATCCCAAAAGAAAGAACAGGGGTGTTCAAAAAGAATTAAGAGACGACAGCATCAGTGAGTGGATAATAAGATTTCAGGAAGGGGATCACTACCAAAGGCACCCGACTTAGTGACAAGTATGGTTCTGAGTTTTGGGTTCCCAGAGGTTATTATAGACTTGGTCAAGAACAGCCTAGATGAGTACAAGGGGTAAAACTAGCCTGGAAATAGTCCAGATGGATCTGAAAGAGAGAGAAGCTATTCACTGCTACAACATATTCACTGAAATCAGAGCTGAAAATAAATAAATAAATAAATAAATTAGTAGGGGACAGCGAAATGTGTTCTTGTTGTTTTTAAGATAAGACTACATTTTGTTTATGCATAGGTAAGTAAAGTACTAGGAGCAAATCAGAAGTTCAGGAGAAGAAAATGGTAACCAGCAGTATTCTTCCATACATCTCCTGAAACAGATCCCAAAGGTGTAAATTATCATACTGCTATTAGCTTTAATGTTGTCTTTATTTTTCAAGTGTTCCGAGGACTTCTAAACCCATGAAGGCTTATGGCTGTGTAAGAAGCTAGCTTTATTTGTCATTTCTCTTTTGGTCTTAGCTGAATACTGGAAATCTGATCAAGGAGTAAACAGGAATGTTTGAAAACACCGTGATTAGTATTCCTGTATGTTCCATAACATCATACTACTTTCTGTGGGGCTGGGTTTATTTTTTTTTATTTCTAGCATGATTTATAGTTTGATTCACTGTATCAAAAAAAAACAAAACAAAACAAAACACTAAAACAAACCAATCCACAAACCGTAGAAAAAGTATAAATTCCTCAAAACAATGTATTTCAGGAAAGCCGGGTACAGTGGATATAGATCCAATTTTCAGCACACATTGAGTACCACAGATGAGAGCACAAGGCTTAACATCATATAGATAGCAGAAGTTAAATATGCATAGCACAACGAGAAAATAAGTTTATAGGGGATTCAGTAGCAAATTTGAGTATGGAAAGAAAAATAGCAACAGTTTTCATATGCTGACAGTTAATGATAGCAAATAAATGGTTTGAGATTGTCAAGCCTTAGGAGTATCCAGACTTTCAACTTTGAGGGAAGCCTTGTAGTATTGTAGGTGTTTCATGAATATTTTCTCTTCTCACCAGAAGCCATACCTTTCCTTTCTTTCTCAATCCACCTCTTCTTCCTCTACACAGAGATCCTTCTGTGATGTTCTATTTCTGTTTGTTCTGAATAAAACTTTTGCAGCTTTCTCTGTCACTTCATAAATATGATTTTAAAAGGAAACAATAATTAATGAAAAGCAAGAGAAAACCAATAGTCTTGACACCATGCACCAGTATGAAGAACCTGACTCGGTCTTCTCAATAGCCATCCTGTAGGTACTGGGATATTGCTCTTGCATCCCCCATGAAGCCATCCCTTCTCTAGGCCAAACAAACCCCAGTTTTGCAGCCTCTGCTCACAAAGTGAGGACTTGAGCCCCTGATCAGCTTCATCCCCTTGACTCACTCTCTTTTGTTGAGATCTTTCTTGCACTGGGGGGCCCAAAGCTGGACACAGTACTTCACGTGTGGTCTAACACACACATCAGAGCTGGAAACTCAGATTTATATAGGAATAGGGCTTTTTCAAAGAGAAGCACTGTGCGCTTCACTGGCAAAATCTGTGTTGTTATTTTTCATAACATTTCTAAATACCCAGTGTTATAGAAGAATCTTACAAGAGAATGACTATGATTTACTCATATATCACTCATTCGTATCAATCCCAGTAATATCAAGAGCACAAAGAACTTGATAAATACATATGCACATGTAAAATGAAGTTTTTTATTGTTTGGAAATGCATTATTTCTACTTGACATATCCAGAAAGAGAAGACAACTGCTGTTGAACCATTTTGTTAAGTAACATTAGCTATAGCTGCCTTCTTTGTTGAAATATGATTTATTTTAACTTCATAGAATGCAACTGGGTGTGATTAATTATATTTTAATATTTGTATTAGTTTGTTTATAAAATACATAAATTTTAAAAAAGTTATGATAGACTCTTGATTTAACGAAGTTTTATCTTTTATGAAAAAAGACATAGGAAATACTTCATAGGATAAATTCTTCCTAAAGATGTATATATCCTGATTTCTCACTGTAAGGGGTGCTATTGCATATATGTGAGGTCCAAGTTTGAAGTCAGAGTGGTATGCTAAATTTTTGAAAGCTAAGTAAATATATGTGTATATATTTATGTGTATATATATTTACATCCATATGTAAACACATGTGTATGGTTTTGGACCTCTTATACTTACCACAGATGAAATCAGTAGCTTGACACTTTGATTTTCATGTTCAACTTTCATAAATTCAGATCCTTTAGGGAGAGAATGAATACAATGCTATACATTAGATAGTTTGCTTATAAACAAAGACTCCTGGGACTTTCAGTCAGAGAATATAAAATGAAGCAAGCTAGCAAATAGAATACATTACAACACAATGCATTGAGGATATACAGGTGGCAGTTCAGGCAGGAATAATCAGTGCATCTGCATGGATGCCCATCCTCAAAGGTGAATCAGCAGGGTCCTGCCTTTGGTGGCCCTGTTTTCAAAAACACTCGCTTCAGGGCAATGACATGACCTATTTCACAGTCCATGACATGAGCCATTCATCCTTTAATATACCTGGCATACAGCTGTATATGCCTTGTGTGTGACAAATGGAAATAAATTCCTTTTCTGAAAACAATTTCACAGTCTGTCCAGTATCTGTGTTAAGAAATACAGTTTTTTGCAAGAGTTTCTTTGCATGGGATGGTTCTTCCAGCTATAATGGTTAGTATGATGGAAACAAGTCTTGTATGAGAGTGGAAAGAGAAGGGATGAAGGAAATTCAGAAAGACTCTAAGGAGCAGGAAGAGATAAAAAGAAGAGAGTAGTCAGAGGTAAAGTTTAGAGCACCTGAGAGAGTGAAAGAAGTCTCTGAATTTATAGAAAAAAAAACAAAACAAAACAAAAAACAAACAAAACCCTAATACAAATAGCACCCAGAGAAGAAAGATCAGAGCTTGAATCGATGATTAGAAAGGTAGACAAGGGCTTTACAGATAAGTCATTAAAAAAATAAAGTAATATTCTTCTGTCAGTCGCACTTTAGGAATATTTTCTTGTTTCTGTTGATTCTTTTGTCCTTATTTGTTAAATCAAATCTGGCAGCACAAGCCTAAGACAACTGTGCTACTTATCAACATTCCTCACTTGAACAAAGGGAATTTGAAAGCAAAAAGTCTCTGCTGCCTTACCCCTTTAAGAAAGAGTTTCTTTGCCCATAGAATATGAAATCTGTGAAACATTTTGTCTGGGCAATATGCTTTCTAGATATATGTGCTTTCCTTTATGTTGCATATAATTTGCTGTACTACAGGCTATATCAGAAATTATGAAAAAGTAATAAATGACATACATTTAAATAAAACATATTATTTAATGTAGTTAAGATGTGTTGGACTGATCTTAACTTCATGTGTGTTTCATTTCACTGGTTGCTGAAAATAAGAAGGAACAAGATGATATGCGTCATACTGAAAGTTACTTGCTCGGTGATCCTTCTCACCTGACTGATAGCAAAACTTCAGTGTCGTCAAAACATCCAAAACTGTGGTCATCACCTAGGGCATGAAGGATTGAAGAGAAGTTGCTTAGCTTTCACTTCAAAAACTTCACAAAGTTCACTGCTTCCACCTGGAAAGTTATCTTTGGGAATGTGAAATGAGACAAACTCATCACTCTTATCAAGAGTTTATTGCTGATTTTCCCCCTAAAGCTACCTGACAGCAATCTGGAGCTGAATCACCTCAGTTGTTGAAGAGATGGAGTGGTGCCTGGCTGGAAGCAACAGCAGCTTGATAGTATGAGGCTGTGATTTAGAGAAATAAAGGAAGAACTACTCCCCTCCCTAACACTGACTTTTACAGTCCATCTTTTTCAGACTGGATGCTGGAAGTTAGATACATAAATCCAAGAAACTCTGGAGTGCCTCCTCGCACCTTCCTTACCATTAAGATAGATAGCAGTGCAGTGGCAGGACATTATTACCAGGTGTACCTGCTTACTGTGGGTATCTGTTCAGGCACTACTGTGAGCTTCTTGAAGAAAAGAATGTTTTGGGGCTTAATATGACGCATCCCATCCCTCTGTACTGTGTCCCTCACTTTTACAACCAGTGCAGCGTAGCAGTCCCATCCCTTTGATCTGATACAAACAATGAAATATTTTGCAATGTAAGCTTCTCCATTAAAAGAGAAACTTTGTTTTGTTGCTTTGTGAATGCAGATCTATAAAGAAAATATTCAATATATCAAGTAGTGTGAATATCATGTAATGTAGAATGTGCTAGTTATATTTAGAAATATTATACTTTCATAGTTACTGAATTACTGACTACTGTGATAATGTTTCACAAAAGTACTTATAAAGCAGCCACAAGGGAAGAGTAGAGAAAAATAAAACCCCAAACCTTCCATTAGCTACTCTGACTAACTTTAATTTGTAAGATCTGCTCACAACGTAACATTTAATACAGATCCTCTTCTCAAAAGAGAGTTTTAGAAATAATGTGCTGAGTCTTCATAGTGTGCCTCATCACCCCAATATCTGGCAAGACACATGGATTTACTATGGTCTTTCTTCAGTGTACGTAAACTATTGGCAGCATGCCCAACTAATTAGAATCCAAGATTACTGACATAAATGTATTTGGCTGGCAGAAACTTTTAATAAAGTAGTTCAGGTTCATTTAAACCAAAAAGATTACATTTTTTTTTTTCACATTTCAAGGCACATAGAACAAGTGTATTTCAACAGAACTTACTTGTGTGGAACATTATGGATGGCACATTGCTTACATCGAACTTGTCTCATCCACTGGTAATCCCCTCCTGCCTGATACTCACCTGAGTGTGAAAGATTTGTCTTGCTATGATATTAACTGGACTCTGAACCAGTTCTGGTTGCCTGTTTCATTGTTAGCCCAGAGGGAACTGGAAGTATTTGTAACTGTAAAAATTAATATTTGTTGTCTTTGCCGCCTTCTGCCTCCTGAGATCCCTCTTTTGGACTAAGAAAGACATGTCTAGAGGTTAAAAGACATGCAATAGTGGACAAATTGAACTTCAGAATTGAAAGGTCATTTCAAATAAATTTTATATTTCCCCTGTGGTGGTCTGTTGCAAATAAATCTTAGTATAATGGCTGCACTTGCACTAGCCTTGGGTATAAAAGATTAATAGATTTTTATAGAATCTGAAGCCAGAAAGGACCATTAGATCACATAGCCTGACTGTATATCTCAGGCCATCACATTTTGCCGAGTTGCCCTTATATTTGATCTGATAACTTCTGTCAAACAGAAATGTGTCTTCCAAAAAGAAAGCTAAACTTGATTGTATGACATCTGGACCTGCTGAATTTATGTTAATAATGTTTATCAACAGCTAATCAGTAGATGTAGGTGTGATTTTTTTTTTTTTTTTTAATCAGGTAATGTAGATCTTCTGCTATTACAGTCATTTGCACTGAAGGACTCATTTCAACCATAAATTTTTTTCAGAAAAATCAGGTATTAGTGTTTTCAAGATGAAAACAAATCTATTTTCCATTTAATTGACACAAAATAAATAAAAGTATGAACTGAAATAAAACATGTCAAAAGAACAATCTACAATTTTGAGAGAGGGGAGAGATATTTCTAATTAAAAATTACTGTTCAGTCTAGACTAGGTTGGAAGGAAAACCAGAATAGTTTGGAAATATTTGTCATGAAAGCTATTTCCTACTAGGTCTTGTTAGTTATCCAGACACTCTCAAAAATGAGGGCTTTTCCTTTCCCACCTCGAATTTATCTGCTTTCAGTTTCCATGAGAACCAGTAATGACTTGCATTCCTTGCTCGTATATCTGCATCTCCACATTTGCCTTACATTAAATAAACTTTATTTGAATGGGTCAGTTTTTCAATGGAGCCATACTAGTGTGCATTTAACTGCATTCATCGTTTCTTAACATTTTGCCAAGGTTTAATAATTTTATAAGCACTAATTTTATATTCACTTCCATATCATTAATTCCGGAATTATATTGATATCTGAAAATTCTGAATTATGTTAATATTCAGATATATATTATATCTGAAAATTCTGAATTATATTGATATCAATCCCTACAATACTTCATGCAGAACTTCAGTTCTATGTTGATTTCTCATCAGTAGTGAATTTTGAGTTCTGACAATATTTTCAGTTCTTTTAATATTGATCCATCCTTGGAGTCTCCATTCTTAGAGATACACAAAAACCCTTTGGTCCTGGTCCTGGGCAACTGGCTCTAAGTGGCCCTACTTGAGAAGGGTGTTTGGAGAAGATGACCTCCAGAATTCCCTTCCAACCTCACCCATTCCATGAGTTTGATTCTGATAATACACTGCACTATTTTAATTCAGTGTTAAATAAAAACCTTATACCAGTGAAAATATCTTGTGTAGAAATACCTCTGAATCAATCTAATTGAGCAAACTTGTAGTCAGCTCACTTCTGGATTTCCCAGCATTTATTTAAAATAAATTGTCTGTAGGCCATAAGCCACTGGAGTTATATCTTCTGAGATGTAAATGTTCCTTAGGTCTTTATCAATTAATGGACACAATATTTTGTTGTTTTAATAATATTCCCTGTCTTTTCCACCTATTTTAAATAAATAGAAAAAAATGTCCCAAAGTGTTAATCCTATCATTCCACTTCTTTGCAGATATAGCAGAGAATAATTATTGAAGACTTCTGTTTGCATCACTCATAAATTTTACATAGGCCAATAGTTATTGTTAAAATTCTTTAACTTCTAATTGACACATTAAAAAATACTTCTTTTCCTTAGCCTTATCCCAAGTCCATTTTCCGGTGATTTTCCGGCACAATAAAAGTACATCTTACCTTGTATTTAATTTCTCCTTACTGTATAGTAATAAATCAAGTATAATAGGACAAATTACACCTTTCGTTTTTGTTGCGTTATAGAAAGTGCACATTAATTTTTATATTATTCTTCCAATACAATATTAATGCTCTGTTAAATACGGTGGTACTTTCAGATGAACAACCTATAAACTTGCACTTGCCTAGTCTAAGGCGGGCAATGCTTTGTTTACAAGGTATTAGAAAGTACATTGCCAGGGCTTTATTGCAAAATGATTAGAACTGTACTTTAACAGTACCAAAAGACTCAGTTGTATAGAGGAGGATAATCATGTGCATATTGGGACATCAAGAAGTATCTTTGACAATATCATCATCAATAAAATGAGTTATCATAACAGTTTTGTTTTCTGAAATAATAGATACTTATCTCCTGGGCTATTGTAGAGTATATATCTTGAGAACTACTGCTTGATGAGTACATAACATAACTTGAAAACTTTGCTAGGGGCATTGTTCTCCCATTAGTTATACCACTTATATTGATAATCAAGTATAAACCTAGTAGTTTGAACTATGGGGACATAGGATCATAGGATACAACAGGCAGTGTCCATCTCTATTCACATAGCAAAATTTCTGTATAGATTTTGATAAGAAAAATCTTACAATATAGATTATAAATGCTTATAATATAAATTGATTTGTTCTCAAGTCAATTCATTACTAGTTGTTTCCTTGTTTTATCCTTTACTAAATATTTTCTTTCTTTTCATTCAGTATGTATTAATCAGATAGTTCTCATGGTTCTCACTGTAACATTTTTTTCTAATGTCTACTCTACTTATGCATATATTTGCATATGAAACCCAAATCAGAAATGTAATTAAAAATAAAAGAATCCAGACACAACTTAAAAGTCTTGTTGTATAATTAAACACATATTCCCAGCTTTTTGTCTTTAAAAGAGAGATTTGCTATTAAGTGGTAATAGGATGTTTGTTAATTATACTCAAAATCTATTTTAGAAATCATGTAATTCAATTCTATTAAAAAACTTTTGGTCCCTTTGTCATGACATAGCTGAGGTATTTCTTATTCAAGTCTGAAGCTTTGCTTTTCCCATCCTTCCAAATATACCTCCTTATGTTAGCAGATCAGCAGGGATTTCAGCTATCAGGAGTTTGTTTATTCAGGAACAGAGAAAATGAAAGATGTGTATAGTGCTTTTCAAAGCTGTAGTGGCAGTGATAATCTAGTAGCAAAGCCAGTGAATGAGCACATAGTTTTGGTTGGCTAGATAACGTTCAGCTGTCAAGCCTCAGAGATGATATTTTTATTCAGAATATAAAAGTAACTTTGTGTTCCACCTCACTTCTTGGAATCAGTCATCTAGATACCCTCTGGGCAGGCTCTAAGACAGTAAGCCTGGATGTGTATTTGCAAATGGATTCTCAGCTGTCATCTGATGAACTGAGTTGAACTAGCCTGATGGATGTAAAATCACCAGTGGGCTACAGTGCCCTATAGATGGAACTGGACTGTCTAATTTCTGGCTGGATGAAGTTTATTGGTGCCTAGTGTGCCAGAAAATGTAGTTACATTCAAAAGGAGTCTATAATCAGAGAAAAAGACAGAAGCGTAAGCAAGAGGTGCAGGTTACAGGAACGTGACCAGTGCACCAACTAGCACAACATTTAAATGCAATTATAAGTACAATAAGGGTCAGGTTTAAAATGTTTTTTCTTTACAAAGTGTGACATACAATTCTGTGGAGGTCAGTCTTCAATGCCATATAAGTTCTCACAACAGATTATAGTCCTCTATATGTGAAATAATTTTGATCTGTCATTTAAAAAAAATAAGTTCTAGTTCTCCCTCTGACTGTGCATAAATATTAAGAACATCCAGTGATGGTTTTCAGTAAAAACTGAATTTAAATTCCTCCAGGAATTAGTTAAATCTCTAATTCATGGTAACTGCCATTTGTATAAACATCATTGATGCTACCTTTAATAAGTGTTACATCATCTGTTATACTGAAAGATTGGCAGATGAAGGAAACTGCACATAGATAATTAATTTTTTGAAAAAATTAAAAATACTAAGTATGAAAATTTTGGTCTAAATTATATAAACTGACATATTTGTAGACTTGTATATATAATCTTAAATACATTTATATTTTAGTAAACTGCATATTTGATATAAAAGGTATTTTAAAATAGATATGTAATTTAGGTTATACATTAGAAAGACTGGGCTGCAGTAATTGTGTCCCAGCTGACACAAGTTAACGTATTAAAATAATCAGTTCTGTAAGTAACTCTAGTTACCTGGTGTCAAAAATTGCACCTGACAACCAATGTGAATTATTTTTCTAGATACTTTTGTGACACAGATGCTTACAAAACTGTTTTTATTTGAGACAAGAAATCATGATTCATTTAAGGACTAATGGTAAAAGTGCATTTTTCATATTTTATTTTGAATCATATCAAATTGGCTTGTTAAGTAATTAGAATTTTGTTTAAATGCAATTTTAATTTTAATATTTTGAAAAGTGTGTTTTCTTTTATTAATACATTGCTTATATAACACTTTTTCCACAGATCTAAAATGGAGAATACTGAAGAAAAAAATGCTTTGAGCCTTACACATAAGGGAATCTGTCAGCTCCATTTCATCATGCAGTTATAAAAGATAGAACTACTTAATGGGGTTAATATACAGACATCTTTGAGGGCCAATGGCTTTATTTACACTGGTTTATGGATTGTAGTAAGAGCTTTTTTTTTTTTGGCCAAGGAATGCAAGTCCACAAAAACTTTCATAACAGCCTGCATTCATTGGCAATATTAGACCTAATATCATCCCTGGTATGTGCTTATTAAGTTCATCACTTTGAGTGGCAACTTGACATTTATAGCCTCTGGATGCCAGCTGGATGAGGTTATAAGTCTAAAACGGCAGTTTATACCAACGTTGTTTTTCTGTATCCAAGAAGCAAGCCTCAAGCAGTCAAACAGAAGGAAGAATTTTCTTTTCCCATGAACAGAACTGTTCAAGAAAATTAATTTTGCCTACATTTCAGTATTCAATGTGATAAAGTTAATGGAATGTTAAGAAGCTTAGTAAATAAGTCGTTTGGTGATTCTCACAGAAAAAATGACCTATAAAGATATATGGTTACACGATAGCTTTAGTCATTGAAACACTGTAATCTGACAGCTAAATCTGTTCGCTGCAGTAAGAAGTGAGTTGAAGAATTACAAAAGACAGTGCATTAAATTATACAAAGCTATTCATAGTCACATGAAGACCAGTTTTGATCTGTCACTGATAATCTCTATTTGCATGAATGTATTTGAGCATTGAAGACCAAACAATTTAAAAAATTTATTTATTCATTAAGCAATTTATTAACAATTATGACCCATTTAAAAATGTCCTATATATATAATCTGTGCCAACATTTATATTTATCATTGTAAAACAAAATGACAACAAAGTGGCCTTTTATATTTTTTGCTTAACTATATAATTTATTGCAATGGCAAATACGGAGCCCTAGATAATATCTGCAGTTTGCTAAATAAATCTTTCTTAATTTAGCTAGCTGTAGCTAAAATGAAATCTTCTAAGGAATTTAAATTACTTTAAAGTTACCATGGTTCCCTGGTATTCCCTCCATCATAATGCAAATTAATTAAATTGTACTCAAATGTCATAACAGCATCAAACTGCTCAGAGATCATACATGCCCTTTGTGATCACTTGATTCAGCAGGGTCTCAATGGTCCCTCTGAGACTGATTATATTGAAGAAAAACATATGCATAAACCACCCATGACTACTAGATAACAGCATATGAACATCTCTGACACCAGATGCTCACTTGCTGCTTTCTTCTAATTTCTTCTGATTGAAATTACCTTTATGTAAGAACCATTGGCAATTGTGATATAACAAAAATACCCCAACCTAAAACAGAGCAACAGACTACATACTGAATAGCAAGCTGCTTCCCCCTCCCCCCCAACTATTTACTTATTTGCAGGAATAAGATAAAACTAATTACGTCTACCCTGGCCTTTCTCATATAGTTATATATAAGCAAATCTTGAAGAATTTTTAGGGGATTGTGCTTCCACATACTAATCAGTAAATGTTCTGGAAAGCACTATTTCTAATAATGAGCAAATACATAATCCATTTTATTATTTAGACTTTGATTGTCAATATGTATATGTTCCAAAGCCCTTTGCTTCAATTTTAGTTTTTATATATGTAGAACAGGAAAAACAAGCTTAAAAAAGAGAGGAAATTCCTTTCTTCTCAACTCAGAATATGTTGTGTTTCTGTGATTTCGTGGATGCATTCACTCATAAACATGAAAATGTCTATATTGGCATTGTATGACCTGCCATACAACAATTCTCTTGAAATATATCAATAAAAGAGACATACACTCATTTTACAGTAATCTGTCCAAAGGGCCACATCTTAAGGTTGGTTTGTTGTTTTTTTTTTTTTTTTTCTCACAATTATCATTTCCCATCTCTTGCATTGCTACCTCGTATTGAATTGCAGTATTTTTCTTGGTGGGCAGTACAAAATCAAGGTCTTCAGAAACATTCCTTTCTGACATCTCTCCATTTACATTCCCGTTCCTAGCAAGATCGGGAAACAGAGAAAGCAAACTGTCAGAAAAAAATAAAACCAAAAAAACTTCCCTAAAAGACAAAAATCTTCATTAAAACTATTAACAACCTCTTTGTGTTTTCTTTTGTCCCCAGTTTCTTCCCTTAATGCTGGAATTGTATGCTATTACTGCTTGCTCAGAGGGCCTTTTGCTTTAAGGCTATTTCTCTCTCTGGAACCCATCTGTTTGATTTAGTTCATACTAGTATAAATAGGAGGGTGGAAACCAGAAAAGTGTTAAATGAAAACCAGTATTACATTTTTATTTGAATAACTATTTCTCTTGGTTAATCAGAAGTATTTCATTCCAAAGCATTCATTTATGTTTTGAAAAGTCACCAAAAGAAATGGACTACACACATACTCTATCTTCTGAGTAATTTCTGTTTAATTTACTGAAAAGAAGAACAAGTTTTACTATTTCCAGTCCGGAGAGTCAATAAATCCATATTTTATTCCACCTCATTCATCTTGATGAAAAGAGAAAACTAGAAGATAAATTCTTGCTCAGTGGCTAATTCCTCTTTGAAAGTGTTAGTATTTGTCCCCCTAAGACATCAAATAGTGTCTTACTATTTGATTACTATTCTATAGAATCAGTTCTGGGTATTTGGAGAATATCATTTATTCAGCTGATGTCAGCTTCTACCTCAAAGTGTGACATTATTGGGTTTGATGACTATCATGATGATACGGGATTTGGTGGTATATTTTGCAGACTCTATATTGCTTTAAATTTTTAAATGTGTTGACTGTGAACAAATGTTTACTAGAGAAGTTTATTACACAGAAAAAAAAAAAAAAACCTTACTTGTGAAAGGAATGAGACTGCTTTGTGAAATTTTTTTTCCTTTTTTCTTTTTTTTTTTTTTTTCCCTTTTTCTCACTGCTTTCAGATAGCTATTCATTATTTTGGTTCTTGAAGTTTAATTTGCATAAAGGGTGTATGCTCAAAAAATGATACATACAAAAGACAGTGTTCAGGAATTATTTTTTTCCTCTGAGGCAGAGGTATTTTTTCAAATTCATCCCTACTGAGACTGTTGAAATGAGCGGAACAGTAGCAAACATGCTTTTAGATGTATTTAACGAACAAAGGGGAAACTAGGTCTTTCTGTTCTTGATGTTTGTTGCTTTTGTTTGTAAGTAAAGGCAGCTAATCTAAGTGTCTCTTTTCCAGCCTTGCAAGCAGTACAGCCAATCTGGTATAATGTTCTGGTCAAATTCAACACAAACCCAATTATATCTAACTCACAAGCTTTTTGAAAACCCACAGGATTAGTGAAAGGTTTAATAAGCTTCCTAATTTGTAATCTGCTATTTATCCATAACAGCTAGTGCGGTAAAGGAAAGAAGAGACCAAACTTAGAAAGTTTGCAGAAGCTGGAATTCTGTCTTATATCAAATTAAGGCATGGAAATTACCAGGAACATCCAAAAATTTTTTTTATGCCACTGGTGTGAGCTTAATTATTTCACTAGGTTACAGTCCTCTCAGTGGGAATTAAGACTGGCTAACCTTCTACCTGAGAAATGTTGTTGCAGCAGGAACTTGTTTTTATGAAAAAAAAAAAAATACAAAACAGTACTCAGTGGAAATTATTATTATTATTTTGTTTGTTTCAAAGACATCTTCCACTATTTTCACATGAATTTATGCTGAAAGAGAACAGTAAGAACAAGCCTCCAAAACTTCCTGGGAAATCAGACCTTGGGAAAAAACTTAAAAAATTATTACCTTTTCATTTTTACTTTAACAGTCTTTTAAAAAATTTGTTTTGACAGTCATAGCAATGAAGGCTCACTTTTTTCTGTACTGTGTTATCAAACATGTAGCTAATGGGCTGATGCAAGTGGTTACTTCATAAGGCATCCATATCCTTAACAGTTTTGGGTCCCGAGAGAGAGATTGACAAACTGGACAAAGGAAAATAAGATTGTCAGTGAGCTAAAGCACATGATATATGGGGGGAAACTGAGAAAACTTGGTTTGCTGTAATTTTTTTGCCTTGAGAAGAGAAGGCTGAGGGAAGGTGGAACCTAATTTCTGTCCCATGCTATGTAAAACAGTTGGTCAGAAAGTTGTGGAGAAGAGCTAAAATATTGTTTGAGGTGTATCGTAAATGGAGAAGACAGTGTTCACGAAGTGAACATACGAATTAGGAAATTGCATATATGGTGGTAAAGCACTGAGGCATGTTTCCTAGAGATGTAGTAAAATCTCTGTTCCTGGAGATTTTCAGATTTTTCCTTGACTGGACAGGGCTTTGTGCAACCTGGTCTGACTTTGAGGCAAGCCCTGCTCTAGGCATGAATTTGGACTAGGTTTCAGATGACAGGTCCCTTTCTAAATAACCTCTATAACTGTATTCTTCTTTAAATATATGACAACATAGGACTTTTTATCCAAAACAAAAGTTTAAATAATGTGAAAATAAATTAAGGCTTTTACTTTCAGCAATATCAGCATTTAAAAAGTATTTAAAAGTTGTGACAATATCAGATTTCATTAAACACGCAGATGAAATGTTCTCAGTGCTGAGATATATCAAGTTCCTATTCAGAAAAAAAAAACAGTAAAAAATATTGGTTTATTTGTTATTTTTTCTTGGCTTATCTAGGGAGAAAATAAATCCCAATATGAATGTAAGGTGTTACAGATTTCATATGGCTGGAGAAGTTACTGAACTGAGCTATAAACTAGAAGGTTTTTGCCTGGTCTCAGTATTTTGACCAACTCTTCTAATTTGTTTCAGTTTAATCCTTTGGAAGCAATTATTCTACCTACATTTTACAAACAAAGTAACTGAAAAACTGCAGATCCTTAAACTTATAGGAAAAAGGACTTGCTGCTAGGGTGACAGTCCTTCCTCTGTCTTAGCCAGATTTCCAGAGTGACTTGCAGCATAGACAAACCAGATGTTTCAAGAATTCATGCTAACACCATTTAGATATGATGTCCTTTTGTAGCCACAGTATAAATTTAGAGATTTCTGAATTTACCAGCAAATACTTGCTAATAGTCCTAACTCCTGATTTATCTGGCAAAGCCTTGTTTCTTTGCTATACTCCTGACTATTTTACTAAACTTACTGCTCAATTTTTTTTGATGTTCATACAGTCATTAGTTCTATACATCTAGTTCTCCTACATGCTTGAATTACAGCTCATGTATAAGCAGTCTTTGGTCACCTATAAAAGCACCAGTTCTTAGAAAAGCTTTAGGTCAAGAACTATAGACTGTCAACTATGTTAATTTCTGTGCCAGTCAAGTGTTTTAAATAAGATATTGATAAAGTATCTATTATATAGTATAAATGTAAAATATTATGATTACAATATATTATATAATTAGACCATAAAATGCATTTAAATATATAATAGAGCTTTGGTAAAAGATAATTATGTGTCGTGGTTTGAGCCTGGTGAGCAGCTAAACGCCATGCAGCCGCTCACCCACTCTCCCCCCACTTGGGAATGGGGATGGAATCAGAGGGGCAAAGGGAGACTCGCGGGTTGAGATAGAAACAGTTTAATAACAGTAATAGAATAATATGGTGACAGTATAAACGGGTAATGTACAGTGCAATTACTCACACCCCTCCGACCGACACCCACCTGTTCCTGGCCAGCAATCCCAAACACAAAGACCCCACGGCCACACTCCTGGAAGTGAGAGCCCCTCCAGGTTCACTCTTTCCTTTATATAGCGAGCAGAACATCACATGACATGGGATATCGGCCAATCGGGGCCCAGCCCTCCAGCTGTGCTCCCCCCGCCCCTGCACACAGGTGAGGGCACTGGGACCTGGGGAGCCCCTGGGGTCTCAGGGTGCTGCAGCACTGCTCCCACTGCCAGACCAACAGGAGCTCTAGTCCAGCACCAACCGGGACAGTATGCTTTAAAAATCTGTTAATTGCTCTTTGAAGTTTTCAGTAATCATCTGAGTGACTGGTTTACAGAGCATGACATAGCCTTTTACATCATCAGAAACACTCATAGAAAACAAAATGAGCAAAGTCGTATAGATGATGATGAGAAGGCAGGAAGAAACTAAACATACATAGTTCAAAAACAGGTCTAGGACAGTGAATCTCTTAAGTGATTTGAATTCTCAGCAAGTTCCCCTGTAGGCATCTCAGGCAACTAGTGTGCATAAAGTAACAGCATGAGAATACTTCCAAGGAGAAAGCTGTTTTCTCCCAGTGAGAGGATCCTATGTTTCTAAAAGTAAATTAGTATTTCCTTTTTAAGATAACTATTTTGCAAAAAGACTAGGTTGAAAATAGCGTGTTAGGCAGGTGACTGCCAACTACCTTTCTAGTGTATCCAATTTACCCTGTGTTCCTCATTCCAATTTTAAATGAAATTATGGTCTTTGGAAAATGATTCCATACAGCACTTAACAGTACATTATATTGAGTAAAACGTAATGACTAACACAAAGTCCTTGCGTCCCTAATAATAATCCCTGTTTTGAGAGTTTAAAGAATGACTTCACAGCTATCAGTTATCCACACAGAGGTGAATTCAAGTTCCAGAAGCTCCCCCCACCAAAGATGGAAGAAGCAGCAGCACTGACTGCACCCCCCATTCCCTGCCCCTGCTACCAAAAAACCCCACCACTCACTCAAACCCAGAACAGTATCACAGCCACAAAAAAAAAAAAAAAAAAAAAACAAACAAAACAACCAAAAAACCCTGCCAAAAAACCCCCAAACTGCCCACCGCTCATGACAAATATACAGGTCTTAAACTTTCAAAAAGTCTATGATGATGGGTTAATCTACAAATGGAAATGTCTGTTACTCATACTAGCTTGAAAACTGTGCAGCCCTTACCTCTTATATTTATTCATTTATTTACATATAATTATCCAATAAAAGAGGATGCAGGATAAGCCTTTGCTTTTAACCTTCTTTGATTTAATTATTTTATATATTTATAAATCAATCAGAGGCTTACCTTAATCTGAATAAGTAGGTTTTGTGTGCAGTATGGAAATTATAAATGGGGAAAGATGGATGTTTCTGCTTTGGGAATTCAAACGTGCTTTTGTAAGAAGTCAACAAGATTTGTGCTCATGGAACAATTCAGAGCAGATGTTCTCTTACTCCTACAGGAGATAACTTCGTTTTGCCCTAATCATTTTAGCCACATAGTGTGTATCTACTTAGGTGGTGGTGTGTGCATGGTAGCTGTTTTTTTGATGTGCACTCCCTTCCCAAGTCTTACTTAATATCTTATAGGTAGAATCTGTTCTTTACATATTTTTTGTTTTTACTTCTGGATGCAGATAATCTCTACAACAAATTACAAAAATGTGTAACGTATATGAAGATACAGGTAACATATACTATAAATAACTTATGTTTATGTAAAACATAGAGCTCATGAACTAGTGATAAGTGTGTTACCCAAAATTTAGCATTACGCATGCATATTTATGTCTGAAAAATAGTTTTGAATATTCATGTCTGCTCCATGTGATTTCAATATAAAATCCATGGAATTTGCAATAAAAAGAAGTTGGAAAAGTATTTGTATGTTTAAAATAAGCTTATCTAGACACAAAAACTCCCTGCATATGCCACAGAAAATTAATGCATGTGGCCTTTAAAACTGTACCAGCAGCATTAAATCTTGGAATCTAGATATAAAAAAACCCCCATGTTAAATATTTCAGTCCATGATCTGTAGTCAAGATTAGTTTTGTAGCCCAGTCTCTAAAATTTTATTGTCTTGTTCAAAATATCGCAAATGATGGGACAGCCACCACTTCCACTAGAAGATTACTCTGAACCATAATAAAAATAATTTGACAGTATATTTCCTTTATATTCTATTGTCTTTTTGCTTGCCTGAGGAAGTTGCAGGTTTGGAGCTTCTCAAAACTTAGATGATGTTTTCACAATATAGTTTAAAAAAAGAATCCATGCATACCTATCATCATACCCATTTTTTGTTGCTGCTGTTATTTCTTTCCTTTCTTTATTTTCTCCCCAAAATGTACACATACTGACCTATGTACAGTGTGGCATTTCCTTCCTGAGGAAACAGTGGCCAGTTTTTAGGGGCTTGAAGGAGTACTGTGGCACTGAAACACTAACAACTCTCCCTTTCCATTCATGAGCATATTAAATGTATTAATTTTTGTCCTGGTTTGCGCTGAAATAGAGTTAATATTCCTTTTCAGGGACTAGATGAGTGCTGTGTTTTGGATTTAGCTTTGGGTTTGGTATGAGAAGAATGCTGACAGCACACTGATGTTTTCAGCTGCTACCGAGATTTCAAGGACTCTCCGACTCCCCATGTCCTGCCCGTGCGCAAGGGCACAGAGAGCAGGGAGGGAGCACGGCCAGAGCACCTGACCCTAACTGGCCAGTGAAATATTCCATATCATGGAACGCCATGCTCACTATATAGAGGAGGGGTGGTTGGGAAGGGGCTCTCTCGCTTCCGGGATTGCGATTGCGGGATCTTGGTATCTCGGGGTCGCTGGCTGGTAACGGGCTGGGGATTGGTCAGCGGGTGGTGAGCAATTACGCTGTACATTGCCTATTTCTTTTTTATTTCTTTTTTTTTTTTTTTTTTTTTTCCCCCTATCATCATCATTGTTCTCATTTTATTGCCATTATTAAACTGTTCTTATCTCAGCCTGCGAGTCTCCCTTCACCCCCCTAATTTCCTCCCCCATTCCCAGGTGGGGAGGGGGAAGGAAGGGTGACCAGCTGCGGTGTTTGGTTGCCAACCAGGCTCAAACCACAACAATTTTATAGTTACTCCTAAAGATATCAAGTGGTCCAGGTGCACGGAGTAAATGTTTACCTCTTTCTTTCTCATTTCTTTTATGCATTGAGGAGGATATGAATCTAGCCTAATGAAGATTTCATCTACACAAATGTTCTATTTGTATACTGTCAATTAACTTTTTAGATTAATCTGTGATTTTTCTATTTTACAATTATATGTAGGTTTCCCGTTCTGGAAAAACATTTTACTGTTTAGCCCTCTGTTTGACTAGGAATTTGGGGCCTATACCGACTTGAGTTTGTGTTTTTTTTTTTCCTGGGAATTTTTTCTCTCTACTTCCACTATTAGATAGGGAAATTATGTCCATCTTCTCCTAGATCTAATATGAGGATTCTGTAGCAGATCCTCTAAACATAATTTTAAATTTCTACCCTAGTTGTTGTAAAACCCATCTCTATGATATCTAAAAATATGAAATTCTGTTTGTATTTCAAATGCTTAACATTAAACAAAACTTAACATTAACTAAAAAAGAAAAAAAAAAGGGTTCACAAATTTCTTAATTTCTGGAAACACAGTCTAGTGCTATTGAATCAGAACTGTTGCTTTATATCTTCTTCTTTCTAAGCAATTTGCTTTTTAATGCCATCTTCCCTCCACCCTATATAATTGACTACTGCACATCACTGCCTAAACCTTGCTTTGTACTTGGCACTGGTGAGACTTTGGTTTTGACTATCGTGTTCAGTTTTGTTTGGAAGACATTAAAAATACCAGGAAACAGACATACAAACAAACAAACAAAAAAAAAGTGGAAGGGATTCAGAACAGAACAAACCAGAAAGGTAAGAGTTTTAGAAAGCATTATGTTGTGTACACAGCTGAAAAAACCTAGGTGCTAGGTGTTCCTAGATTACAAAAAATCCTGAAGAAATCCATAGTGATGTTCCACTACACACACAAAAAGAAAAAGGAGCATAATCTATTTCTACCAGGAAAGGATAAATCATTACGTGGATAAAGAAAGCATACTTTACAAAGGGTAATACATTCCAAAGCCTTCCTTGGAATTCTAAAGATGACTTTCTGTTTATAAAAATATATATGATTTTGGACCATGTTAAACATGTCCTTCTGCTCCAGGGATGCGTTATTTTGCCACCTTTATTACAGTCCACTAGAAATGGCCAAGATGGTAAACTCTGAAAGACTTTTAAATATGTATATTTTTTATTCTGCTGAGGATATTTTGTATACAACTCATGGCAGTTGTGCACTGCCGATGCAAAGAAATAGGAAAGGAAATCCAGTTTTTTTAAGGCAGTAGAATTATGAAGTGTTAGAGAACTACTGGACCATATGTAAAAAGAACTTGCAGGCTAATATAAGAAGAAATTAAACACAAATAGTTGACCCAGTACGGTATATTGAGGCTCACTATTTTATTTATTTACTTTAACTTGTTTTTTACTTTGGGGCATATGTGTTAGGAGGATTAGAAATTGGAAGAGCTATAACTTAGCATTAAGCAAAGACTATAGAGTTACCCTGAGACTTGTAGCCAATATATCAATCCATTTGTCAAATATTTGCAGTTCTCACTTCAAGAAGAATGCACAAAAGTAATAAACACTGAGCTTACAAAGCTGTTTCCTGATATTTTATAAAATAAAAAAGCTACAAACAAAACCAAAAATCTGTGCAAACCTGATTGCTTCTGCCAGCTCTTGTTAGTAATGGTATTATTTGTGTTAATGGTGGAGCTACACATATATTAAATTCAATTATCTTTAGCCATACCTTCAAATAGAATCATTCCATAAATGTTTCTACACTTTTCCCTATACAAAATATAATTTCAAAATAAAAATCTAGTTCCCCTCTGTAAAATCAGAGTTATGTAATTGAAACCAATGAAACTAAGGGCTGTCAACTTTAGCGTTTCTTAGAAAACTTCTCCCTTTATCCTTCATCAATATCTATTCACAGTCATGCTTTCCTTTTATATCTACTTATTTGTTGGACTGGATTGTGAAGTTCTTTGAGATAAGTTTTTGCAATGTGCTACACAAAAGAAGCTGAAGCAGCATGCTATTCCTCAATAGATGCAGATCTGGTGTAGAAAATTGGCAAATCTCTCAAATTCCCTTAGGCACATGGTTTACAGTAAAATGTTTTATGACTCTGTAAACATCAATCACAGATGCAGGAAGCAATTTTTTTTTTCCATCTTAATCCAGATTTTTCTAATTCAAAAGCTGTTTACCAAGGGTAAACACATCATTCTGTATCCTCTTCAATTTTTCCACATTTTGGTTTTCGGTGTTGCTCCCAAGCTTTTTTATTTAAAAAAAAGCTTGCTGGAACAGCGCATTGTCTTTATTGCACACAAGATAAAAATGTAAGGGTTATGAAGTTCAGCTGAAGTGAATCAATCTGATATACATTAAGGGAAAATAATAGGAAAACCAGCATTAATACATGACTTGTAACCATACATGCTCTTTATAGCAATTTTTAAATATATGCTTAAAAAGAAAACAAATAAACTCTCTAAGATTAGTATCAGATGATTAAGGTGATTGAAAAGGATTTTAAAAGCTGTTATTTTTAATTAATTGGCCAGGTTCAGAATCAGAATGAGTTTCTTCATATCCTTAAAAAAAATATAATTTGAACCTACAACCAAGCCCTTGTTTTGTTTTAATTTTTTGCTTCTGATACCTATGCTGATCTCAAAATAAATGGCAGGGATTTAGTTTTCAACCAGGTTAAAATAAATCTACCTGTAGGTACCTCTAGGACACAAGACCCAGAGGTTTCATTCCATGTAAGATGCACCTGAAACATTTTAATTTAAATTTTCAATAGAATAGGATATACTCTAAATCAGTCTTCACCTCTTTGCATTTACAATACTGGAAGCAGAGTATCCTAAAGCTGGCAATGTGAGTACTTTGCCCTATGCTATATACTGGAGTTACCTTCTTATTTAGAGCACTTTAATGCTTAAGATCTACTTCTCTCCTACCCCTAGTATATGTGCATAATATATATCAATTTTTGAGGTAGATTTAAATTTACTCATGTGCCAGGTGTACCTGTATTGGCTCAGAGGAGCAGTCTCCCAAACAATCTTGCAGTTGTGCCTTCCATCTTCCAAGGAGGGAAGAAACTTGCTGCTGCAATCACTTTCTTCTCTGAGCAAACACAGCTGGTCACTGTGCATAGGCACAGGGTCCGCTCCCAAGGCTGGTCTGCCCACCTGTGTGAGCAGGAAGGTGACGGAGTAAAGAGAGTAACCACGTGCTAGTAATTGCTTTTCATCTGGTGGAAGGAAGGGCTGACCAGACTTAGTCAGAACAGGGTTTATGCAGACTCTTGGTGATAATTTGCATTTGCAAACAGAAACACAGGACACAACAAAATCTCTCTTAAAGAAAAAGAGCTGCTGTCTTCTGACTGAGAACTCTGATGAGTCCTCTAATTAGAAATATATCTGTTCTGCTATTGTTTCCAATTCTCAATTGCTTAATTTATTCTCTGAGACTATTATTCTAATTTCTCTAAAAGTTACTTTCATCGTTCTGTATTTTCTCACCTAAAGAAGTGTTCTGTCTCACTTCAGGCCCTTAGCACTTGTATAGTTGCAAATCCAATGTTACAAATGAGAGATTATGCCTTCAGGATAGAAATAAAGGACAAGATTAGAGCAATGTAAGGAAAGAAAAGCATATTTCTCCTTTAAAACATGAGAGAAAAGTTTTATCCATTTATGTATTTATATAAAATGTATGCTTTGGCTGTGCATAATTTACATGTATTTCTACATTCATATATAAAAACATTATTTGTTTCTAAATATTTTTTTCCTGCAATTTTCATGGTATGTCAGTTTTAAGCGTTCATTCTCCAGACTTTTGATATTTCAGAATAATTGACTTCAGACCAATTTCTGCTGGAATATTCATTATTTTTTTTTTGCTCTGGAAAAAGGCAAACAGGTTTTTGTTTTTTTTTTTTTTTTTTGTTTTTTTTTTTTTTTTTGTTTTTTGTTTTTTGTTTTTTTTTTTAAAGAGGTGAAGACTACAGACCTGTATTCCTTTAAATTAATGTAAGATTGGCAATATATGTTACAGAGCTGAGAGAAAAAAAAGCTGCAACAACTGCGAGGAAAGCAGAGATTATGGAAGTAAACAGATGCTTAAAGAAGATGAGATGGAATTTAAAATAGGACCAGTCTGAACTTTCATTGGCAGTGTTCAGAGCTGTGATGTAGTTCAGCTGTGGTGGGAACCTGTGTAAGCACAAAACGGCTTGTAAGACAAATTATTTTCTTTAGTGCTGAGCACAACAGGCCCTGGTCCAGTGAGGCATATACATATGTATAATCTATTAGCTCTTTTAAAATCAAGTAACAATTCCTCTCCCTTACTATTATTTATTTGTTGTTAGACTTTTTACTTCCAGTAGTTTATGGAATATGAACACATGCCATCATAGAAAATAGGTCTTACTTATGGTAGACAGTATTATAACTAAGAAAAGTACTTTATGTGAGGTGTACATATTGGAAACTACTCAGTGAGTATTTGGACTAAAAGTTTTTTGTAAGCCTAACTTATTAGGTTATTGACATAGTGACGTTCCTTAAGGGAATGTGGATACATATAATGTCTTTGTATGGTGTAAAAGCATGGCACCTTCCATCAGTTCATGTTAATGAACTCCATATGGTTTACTTTGGTGATCTCCTTCCAGATAGATATACGCTGTTTAGCATATTGCAAATATTGTCCTGAAGTGAACAGAGTCAGCTCATAGAATGATTTTAAAAATAAATATATTGAAAGAAATGTAAAACGTACAATTTCTTTCTAAGACAAGACAACAAAGATGACATAATTAAGCAAACAAAATGTAGATTAATAATAGAGAAGATTGAGAGAAAAAATGAAAAAGAAAGTTGGCCTTCATTTTAATTGTGGAGAGAGGACAGCATTTGAAAAATTAAACAATAGGTCCATATGTGATATATGCAGAACTCTTTTCAACAAAAACACCTAAAAGGGGTTTCATTTATTTATTTATAGCTCAACATTTTAAAGAACTCTATAGTCTGCATGCTTACATGATCACTTGGGTATAGCCAAGCCAAATTTAGCTCAGGAAATTTCATATTCACTGAAATATATGCGTTGGGATTTCCAAGTAGAGCCAATTTTAATGGTAGTGTTCCAGATTTTTAGCAGAAAAATTCAATGCAATCTTAAGGTTTAGTAATGGCTGAGGGGGAACGAAAACAAACCCACTAAAAATTATTACTGATGGACTTTTAAACTGCTGAAGGAGAACAGACAAGAAAATAATTAGATCAAAAATACGGAGTAGGTAATACAGAATGCACTGTTTTTACTAAAACCATTTTTCATTAGAAAATACCATCTTTTATTAAATATTTTTTTATCTGTAAGGTCATCTTCAAATTCTCAAAAATACTGTGCATTGTTCCTCCTTATTGCTTTGCAAGATAGCGACATTTTGGATTTATGCATTCTTACGAAACACCAGAATTGTATATTTAGCATCCCAGTCTTCGTTACACTCCTTTTTTACACAATAAAAAAAAAAAAAAAAATCACTGGAAATTATAGGAACAACCCATATCTTTTCTGTAAAGAAATATTATTTCATTTTTTAAAAAATTCTCTTTTGTACACTAGTTTTTGTGCCTTTCTTTTACATTGGTGTTGGGCCATGGATTGAACCTCAATCTCTGAATGTTGTGCTTTGTCTCTGTTGTCATTAGTTCTAGCAATCACATGATACTATGACACAGTAACTTAAATTAAATTATGAGATACTCCAAATATAATGTTTTCCTTAGTATTTCTCCAAATGCCTTGTCTTCTTCATATGTAATTCAGAGTCTAAGTTCTGAAGAGCAGGTACTATGTATTTTTCAGACATCTATTATGCAAATCTGTGGAGTTTTTAATAAACAAAAGCAGCACTATGACAAGGTGCTACAGAGCTGGAACTGTAATTTATACAGATGTATGCACATCTAGAGTAAGGACACTTTCTGCAAAACAGGAGGCTGTTTTAGGCAGTGCTTTCCTCTATTACAGCTTCTCCTCTTGTTTTGCAAACTTGAAGAACTTGAAGTCTTAAAACTATATGTAAGAATAGTTTCTGAGAAAATACAAGGAATAAATATAATAGAAACTTCTTTCTTATTGGACATCTAGCTGAACAGTATCTTTTCAACTTAAATTACCATGTAAAGGGGAGAGAGTTATGAAAATCTTTGTTATATATGTAGTTAAAGTTACTCAACTAGATGTTTAGCCTCAGAGCTTTCATTTTACATAAACATATATTGTCTTTTTAGAAAATGTCATTAAAATTCTCTCAAAAAAAGTATTCTACTCCAAATGAGACTGTTCTTTTGCCTCAAGGTCTGAAGGGACATTTGTGACAAAATAAGAGCAGAAGTTAAAGGTGATATAAGATATAAAAGTTTGGTTCACGTGGGGAAGGAGAATCCTCCAAAATGCTTCACTTTAAGGATTTAGCTACAGACCCCTTCCCTGGAAAAATAAAGCAGAAAGAAGCAAATGGAGAGCTCTAACAGTAAGAAAAATAAAATGGTTGCAATAAAGTGAAAGTTTTTTGCCTAGTGTCAAAATTAATCACAGCAATAGAGGTGTCAGCATACTGTGTAATTTAAGATCTCATGTACTGACTGATATAGCTACATTCAGGGTATAGCAGTGCTTTTAACTATCATTGTTTTAGCTGTAATGAGCCTTTTTATGTGTGTGCATGTACAATGGGGAGGAACAAGGCTAGACAGATGTAGAGAGTGAAATATTATGTTGGAAATGTGTGAAAAGATAAGACTAAATATTATTAGTTCAAAATTATCATTAGGATTTGTAACACTTAATTTCATTTTCCTTTCAATAGATAGATTGTATGTTATACATCTTTCAGAGAAACTACAGGAGCTCCATGATGTGCATGGCTCAGCTACCAATTACTGAGTCTTCTGTGGTCAATTGACTGTTAATTAATGGAGACAGCAATTGACACTTTGAATAAAATGGAAATCATGGAAATCATGAATAGTTTTACATCAGACACCCACCAAATGAGGTTGAACATGTTACTGATAATTCACCCAGACAGACTGATTTTTTTCAGTGTGTCAGGGAGAAATAGTGCTATCATCTATAGGTTATCAAAAATGTTTAAAGGACATAAAAGATAGAAGTGTTTGGGTCAATTTAATCAAAATAATGGCATTTTTTCAAAAAGATTATTAAGTCAAGTTGTTAAACAATGTATTTGTTTTAAAATTATGAAACAGTCCTTCTCACTCAAAATAATCCAGGGGTTTTCTTCAGTGTCCATCTTTTTTTTCAGATTTATTCCTTGAGTTGAATGTCTTTATCTCTGGTGATTTTTATTTGGACAAGGAACTGATTTTTATTCTTGAATTATGTTCTACTACATTCTAAATCTAGAATGAGATCCCACTCCTAAATCCCTTGCTCAGTTTTCTTATGATAAATTATTATTGTTTGGATGTATCCAGCTTTGTAGCTGTTATTTTAAAAATATAGATCTGCTGCCTTTAGACATATTTTCCCTTTTATGGTTATTTCCAAGGTCTTGTTTGACTGAGCTTTCTCATTATTGGTTTAGTCACAAATATTACATGTTACTGGAATTTTATTGATTTCCATGTAATATGTAGGCTATAGCTTGCTGAAATGTTTGGTTTTAATAAAGCAGAGAAATATTTCATTTCTCAACAGACATTACTTCTTTTTAATCAGGTCCAGAGTGAGAAGTGTTGCTGAATGTTTGACATGCATCATTGTATATTTTTCTAATTTAAAAAGTATGAAAGTCAACAGATTATATCATTAAAGCTCTTTACATTGGAACCTTAGGTGTAACACAATGGTAAGTGTTTTTATGTTGCCTTACTAGTGACCTCATAGCCTCTTTAGGAGACAGACCTCTTTAAAGAGACATAGAGGGTTTTGGGGTTTTTGCCCTTTTTTTTTTTTTTTTTTGTCATTTTATGGTAAATAAAATTTCAAGTGTCTAGCTGTTCAGTGTTTTCTTTTCAAGCAGTGCTCTTTCAGATACCTTAATGCTTTCTGTTAAAAGAGAGAAAGTGAAAGAAAGAGTGAAAGAAAAGAGCTTAGTTAAGATTTCTCTCAATCACTACTGAGAGCCTTAGGTCTCGTGTGAAGTGCCTAGACTGGCAGTATTCATTTGCATTGAGATTATTTATTCCTGCGACCACCCCAATGGATGGGTGCTGTGTTATGTGGTACTGTGCTAAACTGAGTTCAAGGAACTCATTCATCTGACTGATTGCACTGGCAATCCTCAGTGAATGTGTTCTTCTGACAGCAAAATACTAACCAAGCTTCTGTAATTTCCTTTCATGCAAACTCATACTCTCGCTATTTTGTGAAGAAATGCCATGGACAAAATCACTCTGCCAGTATGAACTAGAGTTAACTAGAGTTAACAAAACTAAAAAGTAAAGGAAAAAAAAAAAAAAAAAAAGAAAAGAAAGGAAATGGAGTTCAGATTTTTGTTTACCTTTTTTTCAAGTTTATTGAACCTACATTGAATGCTGTCTCTGAATGAATTTCAAACTAGTATGGAAGTGAGACACAAATTAAAAGTAGATGTGCAATACTCCTTTGTAGTATAGAACATAAAAACCTTTATCTGTGAATAGACAAATCTGGGGTCAGCAAGCTATATAAATACATGTTCGAGAGTATGCTGGAAGCTATTGCAATTATAAAATTTAATAAATATTTGACAATAAGTATTGATCTAACTCCCCAAACACTATCAGATTAAACTGAGGCTTCTTAGTGTGGCTTAAAATGCTTTCAACAGCTTTTTATGTTAGTAAGAACTCGGACAGCATTCTGTGGAAGAGGTAATAAAATAAAGCTATTCAGTAGTCTAACCCAGAGGTCAAAAAGGTGTAGAATAAAGTTATCAACATCAGTCCACAAAAGTCCTGACTGGATTGTTGTTGGTGACTTTGTGAGATGAAATTCCAGCAATGGGCATAAAGCAGTACCTTGGGTGACTTTGAAATATGCCGGAAAGAACTCAAAGGAAAAAATAAAATTCAAATAGAGAGTTTTTCCATTTTTTCTTGTTTAGCCCAGGAATCCAAGGCTTAATTTCCCAGAAGATCATGTTTCCCAGAATTTACTATAAAATAATTCTGAATTCCTTTTTTTTTTTTAAATATAGTTGAACTATTGAAGAGGATATAAACTTGTTTGAAACACACCTTAAATACTTCATAAGATCCAAGAAGAAAGCTGTAATACCAAACTAAACGTTTAATTGCTCCTTTGATTCCCAAACCCAAATCAAAGCAGAAAGCAGACTTGGTTTTAAAAATAGTTAGCATCACAAATTATATCCTTCCAGATGGTTATTGCCAACTATGAACTGATAAAAACTTATTTACAATTAAAATTGGTTTTCAAATACGCTTCATACGACCTGTTACTTTAATGGTGTCTAGGGTAGCTAGCATTTTAAGAGGTTTTGAGCTGATACAGCAAAGTTTGTAAGATACCAGTTTATCTTCATTTAGCTTGATTTGGAAAAACAGTAGATCTTATTGCGCTCTAAGTTTTAGATATTTTTATTATTTAATTTTCCACAGAAAGTGTGAAGATTTGAAACTGGATTAGGTAGTTTGATAAGTGAAGTCTGAACTTCAGAAGTTTAGATCTAATACTTTCAAAAACCTATTCCTAATGACTATCATTGCTGAAGCTGATAAGGGAATTACTGATGAAACAAATTAATTAGTGTTTGAAAAATTTGCTCTCAGAGTTTTGGTTCAGATGTGTACTTGTGGGCTTGAATATTCATTTCAAGTGTATTAGAACCTTTGAAATATTTTTTTTTTTTCAAAAATGGAATACAAATATCAACATGTCCTATAGAATTTCCTTTACAGCTTATTTTCTGAAAAAGGCACAACAGGAGCCTCATTTAGACTAAATATGCTCTGTCGGCTCTTTAGGGCATTGTTGCTGTTTTTTTTCACTGACAAGTGTTCAGGGACAAAATGAACATTTTTCATTTTATACTTTTTTGCATGTGCAGAGCTTTAAAAAATCTTCTCAAAGTTTTAAGAATCCCCAGGATTTATCATTAAAATTTATAGAGTTGATTTATTTTATTGTGTTTTATCTATTTTATTTTATATTTAGTCCATGTTAGTGCTAAGACTTTAGTTGTCTTAAAAAACACTGAAATTAAGATTGAACACTAAGACTTTATTGGATTTTCCTTCTTGTACTGATTTCAGTTTATTTTATGTATTGTTCTATTCACTAATTTTTGCTGAAACTTTGATTCTGTAAATGTTATGATTCAAGTCTAACTATACATAATAGCATACAGTATTCTTTATGCTCAGAGTGCAAAATATGACCTCAAATGCAAACCAAACAGAGGATATATTAGTGATATAAATACACCTGTGGGAATTAAAAATTGAACATTCATTTTTACAGTGATTTATGGCACCGATAAGTGTGTCAGGAAGCATTCAAAAACCTGATCATTGTTTCAGTTATTTGATTTGATTTATCATACATACAGAGCCACAATGTGGTTATGATACTGCATGGCTGCTTCCGGAAATTTGTATCACAGGTGTGTATAAACACTTTTCTGTTTGTGTTTTTGAAAGAATAAGCTCAGTTTTATCTGAAGTGCTATTTTCAAGTTTGCAAAGGAAGTTGTCAAACCAAAATTTTATAGCTTTAAAAAATTATCACTATAATAAAAGCAAATGTTTATTAACCTTATCATCTCCTCATTAGCATCACTGCTGTGACTTCTGCAAGAGATGGGAGCACTACTAAAATGTCTCATTTACATTTTGCATATCTAACAGAAGCAGATTACTTTGTTTAAATTATAGCTAATATCATTGTAGTGGTGTTATATATTAGAAATTGATTACCTTGTTTCTTCTTCTCTAATGGCCTCATTATATTTGATTTTTATGCCTCATTTTTTTCTTATTGAAATAATGAGTACACAACAGTGACATCATTAATATTTTACACACATTTTTGTTTCCACCTAGTACTTCAGATGAAACACATTGATTAGTCTGACAGCAAATAAAAGCACTTTGAATGTAGGCATTGTTGTCTGTGGATAAAATCAGGCTGCTTGTGACAGCTAGGGTTAGCTATAAAGGAAAAAAAAAAAAAAAAAAAGAGTATCCTGTATATTTTCAAAGAATGAGATAAACTGTAGGTTGAGTGTACAGAAAGAAGCATGTTGGAGTAATGGGCTAGGAACATGATTTTGCAAAAACACTATGAATGGGTGTAAGAAGAGAAAACTGAGGGTAGAGAGAATCTGAGAAGGATTTAGCACATGCCTCAAACTACAGAACCAAAACAGTGAAGTATACTGCGCTTCATTCTGGGAAGGCCACCTTTGTTCAATTTGCAGAGTTTTTTGGTTTTTGTTGTGATGTCTGTTTCTTTTTCAAATTATCTTAGATCATCAATAGATTTTTTCTATTCTGATATCTAGTTTTCTTCTTTTTTTTTTTTTCAATTCTGTATTCAATTACAATTAAAAATAACTCTTTTATATGTGTAAAGATTGATTCTGTCTCCTCTGCTCACTATAGAGTGTCTTACCCTGAGAACAACATTGATCTGAGTGGTATGAGCGAACAGTTTACCTCTTTCAAGAGGTTATCAATCTTTATTCCTCTGCAGCAACCTTGTAAGATTTATGGATGTTCTATAGTAGTTATAAGATATTCATACCATTATATTTACTGTGTATCTTCTTAGGTATACTGTAACTCCTAAATCAAGCCTTCTAATCATGTAATCATCTCCTCCAATTTCTTGACAAGTTTCTTGTATTGAGGTGCCTGAATGTGTGCATCATATTGCAAGTGTGTAATCAAGTGCTATACAGAAAGGGATCCTTATCTTCCTTTCCACAAGGTAAAGCAGCTATCTATTTCACTATCAGTATTTCTATATAGTAGGTAAAAATATCCTGGGGGTTGTTTATACTGTATGACCTTCCAAGATCATATTTCTTTTTCTTGCCAAAATTGCCCTTAAGTTTTCTACACTTTTATCTCTTTCAAAGTATTCCCTTCTGTTAAGTGTAAAAAACCATCCAGAATTCACAAATATGATAGATTTTCAGGTTGGATTTCACTGTTTTCTTCCTTTCCTATGATGCTTTGCTCATCTTCCACTGATGTCTGGAGCCTCTCAACGTGAAATGCTTCTTAAGGCTTCCATTAATTTAGCTGTTTATAACTTTTTTTATATATGTGTGTGTGTGTGTATGGATTTATATTTCCTATATGTATAAGCGTTTATATATGCATATATAATATACAGGTAATTCTGTCACATATAGGGGCTTGGCCATAGAGGGTTCAAAAAATTCATTCTTTTGACCCTTGTGCCAAAACATTAATTAACAGGTCATATCAGTGGATGTTCAGATACTGCTTGGTTTAGACCTGAATCAAATCACTGATAGGCATGAGGATTACAGCTAATTTTACTCCAGATGTTAGAAATTACTGGGTTTAATCACAATGACAAACTCCCTCAGAAGAGAGATGGACCACCTCAGTGTCTCCCTGTGTGATGAAGAGCTTTGCTGGTGATGGGATGATGCTTCTTCCTTTTTAAACCCCTGGCCTGGAACAGAGCACATCCCTTCTGAACACACTGGGGAACAGAGCAGGGCAAAAAAGCACCCCTGAGGTGTTATTTCTCAGAAAAAGAATAGAGTTACACCGATAAATGGAAGATGTTGACAAAAAAAAACGAATGAAAAACTGCATTTTGCATATTTTCCATAAAATTAAATTAGGAAGGTGTTTGTCTTCCCTTCCCAGATGTCTTGCTGGAGGTTTATATGACAAGTTCTATGTTAGAGACTGCCTTTTTGTCATAACTTAGATCTAACATAAACCTCAAGTTGCTTTCATTGGAAAGAACCACTTCATGAACATTTTTGCTGTCTTTAATAAGTTACATCTCTGAAGTCTTCCAGGTGGTCCAGACATTTAATTTTATTTCCTGCAAATTATTTTCTTCTTGTCTAAGAGGTATTTTCATCATATTAACTGTGGTCAGTTAACCATGAGTTTAGATTAATGCTGGTAGTACTACAGGAGAGGTGATGGAGCATATATATAAAACCAAGCAGGGAAGAGGGAAGGTGGGACCAGCCTAACTGACAACAGACAGGTATTAGATCAGCCCAGCTGGGATAGTAAACTGAGTCCTTGTTACTCAGATTCCTCTTACACAATCTCTTCTACTGAATCTAGTATTTTACATCAGTGTGAACACTCATAAATGTATTTGATACATAACTTTAAAAACGATAAGCAAATAAGCAAGCTCACTATTATGATCTGACATTAAACACTTCAGAATGACAATGGATTTGACCAATTATTGTCAATATCATTATTCTAAATATAACGTATACATTCTTAGTGCATGTACATGTGTTTGTATGAGTGTGTATATATATATGTAGTCTAGAATGCAAGCATGTGTATATATTTAGTATACTGCAAGTATTCACATATCATACATTAAAAGTATTATTTTTTACTATTAGAGTCTTTGCTTTCAGAATCAAAATATTAATGACTGAATCCAGACTTTATGTTTATTTTTCTCCTTTTTTCTATGAATTATTATCCTTCAAAATTTAGAATGTGTATGTGTATGTAAATATATATAAAAAACATTTTCTAAGCTGTTCTAACCTATGCAAATGCAATATAAGGATAGATTAATCATTAAAAGAATTATAAGATATATTTCTTTTAACCTATACTTATAGAGTATTTGTATTAATATTTATAGTAGTAGATAGAAAGAAAAGTTTGAGGTTTTTTTCTGATGGAATTGAATGATTTGCACAAGAGTCTGTGTTTTTTCAGATTTTCCCTCTAGCATTGGAAAAAAATTTGCACTGCATCAATTTGTGTAGTAGAAAGCTGAAATGAGCAGAATGATAAAGAGTGGTGGACTTAGAGTTAGAACATGTTTGGGGTTTTTTCTGCTTTTCTTTCCTGTTTGTATAACACAGACATTTATCAGAAGAGTAAGGAAAATTTCCCTTTTACCTGTTGCAGAAATTCCAAAATAAACTACAGATAGGACCTGTGAATTAGCTGTTACAGGAGGTTCTGCAGAGAAGTTTTCTCACAGCTAATGAAACAGTAAGCCTTTAAGTAATACCTGTTCTTTTACTGGCATGTCTTCTTCACATTGAAATCTTTATTTCAGAACTCTTTCACAGGACTTTTATTCATAATAAAATTAAATTATTTCATATCCATTCAATTAGAACATAAGCTATTTAATGTGTACATACTGAGAGGAATCACAATAGCGGTAATAAATATTCTCAGTGATGGTATTGTGCTTGATGTTGCATACAGTAGGAAACAAAAAGCTTTCCATTTTAAGACATGACAACGAAAGAACAGGAAAGCACCAAGTAGACTTGTATATGTGCAAGGGAGGGGTTAGAGAATAAAGTACTTCAATAGCTTTTTTATTTTCTTTTAAAGCAACTTTTGGTCCTATACTGAGAGAACTCCTCCTTCCTCCCAGTTGAGAAGATCACTGCAGGGTGTCTCCCTGACTGAAACCTGCTACTGCCAGGGTTGCAGGAGATCAACATTTACCTTATGCACAGACATCAAAGGCTCTTCAAATGCAGCCAGTAGGTAAAAAGGGAGAAAAGTAGAATAACTGCCTATTCAAGGCATGTTTTTTGAGAAGGAGAAAAAGCCAGGCACTGTAGGGGAAACATACAGATATGAGAGTCAACAAACCAGAATAAAGTACACAAAATAAGCTTGAGTATCTGCAGTTATTGTTTTCTTATATTGTAGTAACACACTGCAGAAATACACTACTGAACTGGGCCTCAGCTAGTGAGTCTGGTTCCAGGAAATTTACTTCTCCAACTTCAGAGTAATGGGATTTTTCAGTCTAAACTGTTTGCCATGCAGTGTTTTGGACTGCTCAGTTTCCTTCCTTTTTGAATGGCTCACAGCTCCAGAAGAAAATAAAAGGTTTTCCTCACCCGCTTTTTCATGATGTGTATTGTAAACATAGATTATACATCTGTTAGCTTTACTCTTAGAACCACGTTGAATGTAGTCTTTGAGGAATTCTAAGGACAAATCTGCCTGAATAGTGAGAGGTGGACAGAGCTTCATTGTATGAAGACACTGAGGGAAAACTGCAGGCATACTAGAAGATTTGACTTACCACAAGTGAATATGACTTGATAAGCACAAGAACTGTTTGTTGTTCAAAACATTCAACAATTTCTGCAACATTTAATTTTTTTTTTTTTTTTCATATTTCATAGGCTTTTTTCCCAGGTTATTATTTAAAATTTAGGGGTTAAAAATACAAAATTATGCAAGATTTGCATTTGAGGACTTTTAAAGATACCTTCTTTTTTTCTTATATTCTGACTTATTACCTCCATCCATTTTTATGTTCAGTCAATCAAAAGGAATAAAGAAGGGAAACAAAGGGGACAGAAGGTGAAAAGTGAAAAACAGTTATTGGATTTTCCTGAATGCATATATTGATAAAATCACAAAGTAATATAAAGAATATATTTTTAAGTCCATAGCTTCAAGTGAAAATAAATTAAATATTCCAGTTACTTGTAGACTCCTCCTTATGCATGGAATGAATTTATGCTTCTTGATCAAATGTTAGTCTTGGAGATCTTTCTGCTTTTCCAGAGATTGTTCACTTAGAATTTTGTTGTGCTGAATTAACCGCCTCTTTTATAGAAAAAAAAAAAATAGCATGTTCTAAATCTGTGCACAGTCTAACATTCAGTTTTATAAAACAAAGATGTTGCCCATCCGTCACTGATAGTGATCTCTCCATTGCTTCTTGGTGATCTTTAAAAAGCTGGAAACTCTTAGTAATTTCTTATTATTATTTCCAGCTTTTCTGCAGGAGTATAACATTATACCTATTCTAAAAGCACAGGAAGAGGAACCAATCTAGATGCCAATGCTACATAATAAGAAGAGAGTCACCTTTAGCAACAGAATTGAGTAATATGCTATGTAATATTTGGGGTGAGTATTTATATAAAAATGTATACTATAGTAAAAAAATTGCTGTAGAGGTCACAGAAATAAATGGCTTGACTCAAAAGGCAGTGAAATCTTGAATCCTTTAAAATTGATGAGTTTGACCTCAGTTAACTCTAATAGGATCAGTGTTTCATTCTGTCTCTTTAAAGCTGTTGCTGTTATGAAAAAAAACTCAAGCTCCCTGTTCTCCTGCCCACTCACATACTCAGGTTAAATACGTAGTATTAATGTTTTATAATACGTTTCACATGCCTCTGTACTGACAAAAAGGACAGAAGACAAAATATTCCTGTTGTTTTCTTGCCAGTAGGTCTTTCTTTTCCCAAAGTCACATTTTACTCATAGACTTGATAAGAGATGGTTATTTGGCTTTAGCTACCAGTAAAGGACATTGCAGTCACCAGCTAAGGGATTCAAAGAGCAAGCAGAAATTGTATGAACAAGATTATATTGTATACAGAATTATCCATGTGCCAGTATTCAGTGCCTACATGTAACACCAGCATTGGTGTAGGGGGTTTGGAGATTCTGATCCCTCTTTTTGCAGTGTTAATTCCTGCCTCACCAACACTCCTGAAAATGTTCATGGATGCAGATTAGCCTTTAGTGATGGATCAGTGGCCTGCAGACCTTTTTCATATAATTTTTTTCCTGAAAGCTGGACTTTAACCCTCACATAGTAACAGATACATAAGATGCTGTTACATTTTATGTTATAAAAAATGTGTATGCCTCCCCTCTGTCTGAGACCTCTGCCCAAGGATGCTAAAAGGTGGATTTAGACCAGTTTTACCCTCCTATGAAATTCCTTCTTGCTTCATTAAAATACCAAGGAGTAGGATACTCAATCTGCTTTATCAGAGTATTTAGCAATTTACAAATGTTTCACAAAGAAAATATGTTCTCTTTCAGTGGTTGTAGTTTACAAGCCATTTTTTTCCATGTCCCATTGCCCATTTCCCAAGGATTTTCCCTTGTACAAAAGGACATGGAAGGGGGTGATGAATTTGATGAGGAGTCATTCTCTGACCCTGTACATATGCCAGTCCAGATCTTCATGTACTTAACAGCCATATATTTAAGTTCCTGAAGGAGGCTTGGTTTGCTTTTTTTTTTTTTTTTTTTTTCTTTACTTTCCCCACTGTTCCTTAAAAGAAAGAAAAGCAATCAGAGCCTTGCCTACAGACGGAACATCCAGGAACATGAAAATAAGACACATAACTATAAGGATTCCGGACATTCACCCACTCTTGAAAAAAACATAACACAATGGGATTGTAGTGGTCACTGTGTTTTGATTGGGCTCTAAAGCCAGGATCACTCTGCATACTTTTAAAATACTTCTATGTACTATTGATATTATACAACTGATAAACAGTTTTCACTTGATCTGGGGGACCCCAATTTCGCTCACTATTGTGGAATCGTTAGCTTTTTCTGTTTATGTATTTTATACATTATGCTGTATAGTATACTTCACTGTTTGGTGTATTATGAAGCAAAATGTTTATAGGTTTCTGCTTGTGGAAAAAAGAAATCAGAAGCCATCATAAACATGCAGAATTTTAACCTATTTCTTTTTACATCCACACTTTAATTCTCCTTTCAATTTTGTATTGTACACAAAATAAGAAAACATAGTAATTTGATTTGGGAATGCGATCTTCTGATCTTTGTTGTTTTACATAGTTTGATACTTTATCTGAAGCTCTTGCATAGATATAACCTCAGGTTATGTAAACCAGAGGTTTTGTCCATATATTTTTGTTTTGTTTCATTTAAAATATATTAGAAGGAACAAGGGGCACTCCCAACACCTTTAAAGAAGCTTATCCTACCTGTCTTCTTCTGAGCACTTCAAAGAACATTATAGTTCAACTTCTATTGGCTTGCATGCATATCTGAGCATTTCAACATATATTATACAAGAAATAATTTGGTAGATAAAAATATTTTATTTGCTGCTCATTTGACTTATCATTTAACATGAACTTTTAAATTCTCTTATTGTGCTACCCTAGATTGATTTAATCTTGATTTTTCATGCACATAAATATGCTTTTTCTCCTGTCAATAAATACTTATGGAACAGGTGTTCAGGTGTAATGACAATTTATGTTGAAGGGAGCACCTATTTCTAAATCTCTGTAATAGACTCACCACACAATTATAGCACACTTAGCATCAGGATACTCACTGGTTCATATATTTTTTTAATCTAGATATTTTCATGTTCATAATGTAGATAAAAGAATTTGCCTCCCATCCTATGATGGTGTGGACCGACAGAGATTTGGCAAAGATAAGCAGACTGTTTCTCTTTGCTTTCTTTGACCATCCAGGAGGGAGTCCAACCACTTGTGGGGTCCAGGCACCTCTAAATCCTTGTTTCCAAACCTGTCCCATGACTACAGAAGTCACAGGCAGTAGCAAAGGCTGTGGAAGTCATGCCTTGCACATTCCTGTCTGCCCACTAGCAGAATGAATGCAATTAGTTCTCTGAAATGTATACACATTTCTTCTTGTAAAGGTCCATCAATAAGGTATGGATAAATTATAAATAACCTTGTCAGATAGAAAAATCCACATAAATGAAAAGATGAGAACAGTGTATCACCTGAGTCAGAACTTGACATTTAGACAGGTGGGCCTACAAAGTCTTCATGGAATTGTACAGGTAGAAGTAGGGAGAAATAAGAAGACCTTCCAGAATTTCATTTATTATTTAATATTATTTCTACCTTTATTCTAAGTGAAGTAAAAGAACTGCACAAACCACAAAAAATAAAGTAAAAGTAACAAGGTTTTGCAGATGGTTTAAGACAGTGCATTATGAGTTCTTCTGCCAAGAAACCAAAATTATATATTGATGTACACATTCCTGCTTTTGCAGGAGTAGGATTTTGATGAGCAAAAAAACAGCAGTAACAGTGAGCTGTGTAGGAAGGATGATAGTGTGTAATTTTTGAATACTTCTCAGTAAACAACTACATATGCTCACCTCTGGTGTACACATGAAGACCAATTCCCATGTCTAAAGTATAGAGTGAGCCTTCTGTGGAAGCACGAAGAGGCTCACTACATAATTATTTTGAAAAAGTTAAATTGCCCTTTGATTTACAAGATGAGAGGGTGAAAAAGAATCTCTCAAACTGCTATTTTTTCAGAAGTTATAGCTCAAAAATCATAAAGTGGATTTTTTTTTTTTTTTAAATTTGTATTAATTCCACATTGAAGTCCCGTACATCCAATTTTAGCCTAGTGCACATTTTTACAGCTGAATGTACAGCTGGAACTTCTGGAAATAAGAGCTTTTATTATGGAAATGCTGGCATAGTTTTAGCTAGGGTCGGCACATGCAGCATACTGTAATGTGCTTTAAAACTTGAGATGGAGACCAGAAGTCTGAGGCTCAACAGTAGCAAACTCTGTGTGTATGAAATACAAGCCTACCAAAAAAAGTCATACAAGACTGCTGCTTCTGGCATGTCTCTCACTGATTTAAAAGGTCAAAATAAACCTCACTGTGTTTGTTTAAAAAGAACACGCTAACAAGAAAGGTATTGGTTTGCACATATAAACAAAAATCCTCAGAATAAGAATGGAAGATATGTCAGAGTTTAACAAACCACTCTCGTACATATGAAACTAAGTGATCAGTAAAAGAAAATTTAGTTGTGTTAAAACGTATAAATGTTAATATTTGAAACCACTGTTTTGGTTACTGACAATCAGAAGCAGATTCCTCAGACAAAGGAGTACTGGAATGTCAAAGCACTTTAATTTATCCATCTGTATAATTTTAAACTAACAGGTGAGACAGAAACAGTGTTATAACAGTCTGGTCAGGATGAAACAATGGACTGATACTGCAGCAAATGATCTGAGAAAGTGAGTTCTCTTTGGCAAGGTTCATAAGGCAGTAGTAAAACAGTCCAATCATCTCATTAATGTGGGTTTAAAATGAGAGTTCAGGATTACGAGTATAAAATGTGTTGATTATCAGATAAATGGAGTCAGATGGACAATGACATCCCTTCTCATTTTTTCTGTGTTTAACGACAAGTGACTTTGCACATGTTTAATGCATATGAATACAGTCCTTTCATTTTCTACCCTTTCTTATTTCTCACTTTATTCCTTATCTTCCTATTTTTCATTCACCTTCTCCTACGCTTCTAAGTTCAGTACAACTATTCATTATGTCTCACTCTCCTGGTCATTTCACACAGGATAAATTCACACTCTGAGCTGCATTAGCCTGCCGTCTCCTTGCCTAGCTGGGGCTGTGTAAAACAGCAGTGCCCATGTGGACACAGACTAAATCTAGGAGGATAATCCTCCATCTCTCCCACAGCTGTTATTAAAAGAGAGATGCATTTTCTTGTAATTCTGAGGATTGTTACAACTTATTACTGCAGAGAACCATGCAGTGTTTGCTTCTAAGCTCAGGCATATGAATACAGAAAGAATGAAGGGAAGAAATGCAGAATAATTTTTGTGAAATGCTTTCGTGTATGATGAGTGAGGTGTTCAGTCTGAGGTGTCAGTTACTGATCCCAAATGTCCACACAGACACCACTTAAGCTTAATTCATTTATCTTTACCTTTATTCTATCCAAATTTCATCCTTTTCTCAAAGATGTTTATGATTTCCATGTGGGGAAATTCAGGTCCTTTGGATTCTCCTAATGATGCCCTTCTTTTGCCCCTTCCTTTGTTCATTCATTCATTCTCGTTTCATTTGTTTGTTTGTTCGTTCCTTCCATTCTTGTCTATGTAGACAACAGCTAGCTCAGCTTTCATCCACAAAATAAAATTTAAAAAATAATGGTACACAGGATTTTAACTGATTTCTTGCTAAGCATATAATCAATGTCCTTAATTAGAACTGGAGAGGAGTTGTCCAGAATATCAAAAGGATTTAACAGTTCTTTGTACAGTGCTGATGATTTTCTGTAGTTACCATAGGTCTGCCATGTGTCTTCCTAGAAAGAATTTCTTATTGCTACTTTGTTCTAAGTAAATGGGATGATGAGATCATTGCCAAAACCAACAGTAGTACCATTAATATCCAGGTCATTTGTTCAGACTCAGCTTTTCCAAGTGGACAGATGTCTTCTAGGAGCCCCTAAGTTTCCTAGGTAGACAAAGCCTATTGAAATGTCAGTATCTAAAAAAATAATTCATTATTTTGAAAAGAACAGCTCTTTTTAGTGTTAAGGAAGAAGATTTAGAAATAAAGTGGTGGCTTAGACATACATTTTTAAAGCAAATTGTAGTGATACTTTCAAATAAACGCTTTCTATAAAAACTTCAGAGACATAACTATCTGGTTTTAGCAATGCATTATGCAGTGATGATACAATAACTTACTGCTGGTGACTTGATCACAGCCACACTTGCTGTTGTGACCAGGAAATTGAGGAATCCAGCAGTTTTTTATTCTGTCTGTGCGTTTTACAGCAGACAGTAGTACACTGATTAACAGAAAGGAGGGTAATACAGTGGTGTCCTTTTCCTTTGGTGACCCTCAATAAAATAGAATGAATGAATGAAACCATGACCTGTACTATTCAGAAGTTTTTGGCCTAACAGTTTAAATATCTTCTATTTCATTCTATTACACATCTCTCTGAAATAAATCATCACTGAAAAATAGAACGTGTCTCTGAGCGACTTGATTGAGTTGAAGTTGTCGCTGCTCATTGCAGGAAGATTAGACTAGATGGTCTTTGGAGTTCCATTTCAACCCAAACTATTCTATGATTCTGTGATTAATCAGCTGTGATTCTACTTTGGATTTCTTTTTATCAGCTCTTGCAATGTTGTCTCCTAATTTATAATTATGGCGTGAATTTTGAAGTTGTGCCTAGTTTTTTGAAATTAATTAAGAATAAAAAACTCAAAATATTCTTAAAGGAAAATAAGCTTTCATTGTTGCTATTTTTGTAAAATACAGGTGTGTTGATGAGTTTTTATTTTTTCGCTCTCAAAGTTATACTTAGAAATAAAGAGCAAATCAATAGAAGGCAGATAAAGCCAAAGACTCAGAAGTTATCAGTAGGCCTGACAACAGACACATCTCTGTGAGGGTTGAATGTATTGTACGTAAAAAATTTATTCTGTTCCAATTAGAAGTTTTGGGTGCTCTGCACATGTTCACCTCACAGAGTCACCACGGTTAACAGAAACAGCAGCTGATAACCTTAATTTTCCAAGTTGGTAGAATCTGTGATACAAAAACTCTACAGTTCTGTAGTCAACTTTCTCCTTTTCTAAGTTTCCTCATCAGAACCACAATTTTGGCTCTGAAGTGATCAGTTATATTTTCAACAGCATAAATCTCTGTGCTTGTCTAGAACTTTTTACACCAACACTTAGATGTGGAGATATATATATATATATATATATATATATATATATATATATATATATATATATATGTTCTTCATTTCAGGCCCTCTATCATGTAATTTGAAACTCGCAAATGTATATAATACATTTCAGACCTCAGTTATGTTCAAATCTTAATTATAAAGAATTCTAGATTTTCTTAATGTTTTAAAATGTGAATAATTTTGTGCTGAATTTTGCCTATTTTTCCCCAGTTTCAAAGTATAACACCTGTGGTAGGTACACTGTGGACCTGGAACAGATACTGTTTGTAATGGCTGTAGCAGCTAAACCTTTTACATTGATTTATACACTCTCCCTTTTGATCATTGCTTCCCAGAATCTTCCAGCAACTATAAAATGGATTTTAAAAATAAATAATTAGAAAATATTGGTGTAAAACTGAATATGATGGTTGTGTAGGAATTACTAATAATGAAATGATTAAGTGTACAGATTAGATGTAGCTGAACTCCAATGAGATCTGTAAGTAATGCACTTCAAGGTATTTCAATCAATATGAACAAAAAATGGATGGTCACTCTGGTACACTGTAGCATAAATTCTCATTAGGCCATAGCTTAACAGGAAAAAAAATCCCAACCCCACAACTTCCTAAAATATTATTTGTCAGCTAAGTGTATAATATTAGTAATAGTTATAGAGATTTGCAAATCATGAGTATGGGATCTTTATCATGTCTTTATTATATCTCAAGATAGGCAAGCATAAAGGTCATGTATAATATATTCTGAAGGGAGAAATATTTTTAAATATTGAAGTTTTTATACAGACCGCATGAAAATAAGGAAAAGAATATGAAGCCAAATTTTATATATCTTTTTATACAATGAACCAGTAAAATCAATGGTATTTGGCAAATGTGTGTGTATGTGTAACGTGATTGGCTTAAATATATGTTCAGGTATTTGGGTGAGAAGCCTCATTTGTGCTTGCCAAAAGCTACAAAGCTACATAAATCCCAGCTCAGGTAGGTGATGAAGATGAGGGAGCCAGATTTTCCAAGCCAGAGAAATGGGGTGCTTATTTTAGCCTGGCACGATTTCAAAAGTGACACTACATCAATGCATAAAGAATGCTCAAGCAATATGGCTAGAGTCAGCATCTCATCTTGGTTATTTCCAGTTGAAAAGTGCACTGATAAAAAAGAAAGCTACTTACCAATAACCAGATTTCTTTGAGATATCTTGTACACATGAATATTTGTTTTGTAAGACCAAGGCTCTTGAATTCAAGAACTTTTTTGCATTCTCTAGAGAGATTACATATTTTCCAGTCTCTACTTATTTCATTGTCAGGAATAAAATGCATGCCTTCAATAAGACCTTCAGTTAGCTGTCAGCTACATACACATTTCCACAGCATAAAGAGACTTCTAGAGAAAAGGCAAGGGGACTTGGAAGCGAATGTATTAATCTCAGAAGAATCCCAAGCACTGTAAGTAAACCTTTCTTCCTTGAGTGCTTGCTCCATGCACATTTATACAGCTGGTCACTCCTGCATGTTTGCAGGAAGGTGTTTGGACTCCCCAGTAAAGACTGGCCTAATTTCCAGGCTTTGTTCATAGAATTAGCCCAAGGGTTAGAAACTGCTCTCCTGACTACTTAGATTCATTTCCTATCCTTTGAAGACAGTGAGCAAGATACTTAGCTGAATATATGCAGGTCTATAGATTTTAAATGATTGTACTTCCTCGTTGAATCAATAATGTATGATTAATGTTTTGCATTCCTCAAGAATTCAGAAAATCAAACAGAATTTTAAATCCAGTTCTTATTTATTTAGAATCTCATTTATCACATATGAACTTATTTCCACTATTTTCTTTCACAGTCATTAAGAAAAAAAATACCCACATAGGTAAGAACTGAGGCAGATTAAAATCTTTCTAACATTTTAAATGTAGTCATCTTGGTATATTTAAATGTAAAAATATTACATTCTATAAAATATTTGTTACACAGATGAGATGGACTTGTCCTTGTAGTTAATTGAGAAGTATTTATCATGCATTTTTAATAGTTTTACGTGAATTATGTTGAGTAATCCAATAGAAATGCTTCTACAATTCCAAGCTTCTGAAGAGCTCTGAAATCATGATAATTTATTTAATCTATTATCTCAATCTCTTCCCTAACTGGAATCCCTTGCTCTCAGTTATGTTGGGCCGATATGCAAGGGAGACTATTCAATCATAGGTTAATAGAAAGCTCAATATCTGACATTTTATCAACTATCAAAGTTAAAAAATTGTTTGATGACATTGGAAATATAGTAGTTACTCTTGCTTTCAGAATAAATCCATTATCAGACCTTAATATCACAGTATTGCTAACTCTTTTAGAGCCTCTTGAGATGTTCCTAAATTTCATACTTACATGTATGGTGTTCATACTATACACATTTCATTTTATTTTTAACATCACACCACTTGTAGTCTGGTTCCGAAGACCAAATGCCTGTTTGCAGCTGGCATGCATTATGTGATTCCTGGAGTCCATCTTCTACTTCAGTTTTCTTTTTTTAAAGAAAAAAAAAAAAGTTAAAAAATCCAGTTTCTGCTTTCTGAGAAGGCTTCACAAGGTGGACCAAAGCAAAGTAAATGGGAAACTTGTTTAAATAGCATTGATATTTCTGTCTCAAAGACTGTTTAGGTACACACAATACATCTTGTCAGATGGTCCTTCACCTTTGCAGAGTGAATCCCTGTTAATTTTAAACTGCTATACATATTCTATGTCAGTCTGATTCATACATTTCTATAGTTTCTAGGAGAAGAAACTAGAGCTCTGAGTTTTGCAAAAAGGGTCTGTGTTTTCTCAGCTGTCCACATTTCTATACATGTTTCACTATGCTGGTACCTGTAGAACTGATATTAACAATATGTATGTGAGTGGATAGGAAGTGTATATGGTGAATGTTAAGTCCTAAAAGTTATTTGAAAAGCATTGTGTCAGCAATAGAATAGCCTCTTTACTAGCAATGGGGTAGCTTATTTTGTTGCCTTTATTTCAGGCCATGTGAAACTTTTTTTTTTTTTTTTTTTTTTTTGCATCGTAGTTGAAAGGTACACAAGTTCTTTGAATGCAATAATTATTTTGTTGATAGTATCCAATCTAATTTATGCCTGAAAGAAATATGTACCAGAAAGAGTTTAGCTACTATTCAAGGATGAAAGCCATTTCTTCATTAGTGTTAACTTCGATTTCATAATTTTTTCAATGGTCTGGAGTTAGTTCAATGAGAAGAAAAGATCTGTAACAAGTAGCCAGTATCACAGATTACAGTTCAAATCTGATTATCTCAGAGTAGTTACTTTGAAATCCTTTTTGGGTTTTATCCATTTGGAACAGTCTTTCATTTGATTTGGACTGGTTATTATTCATAAATAATAATAATAATAAAAGATGGTTTTATCTGAAACAGCCTTTGCTTAAGACTAGAAACTAAACTGGAAAGTCTACATAATTTGTCAGTAGTGCTCACTATAATGCCTTTTCAAATTTTACAGGATAATTAGCAACATGACTTTTCCACCTCCCTACCCTTGTTATTTGAAAATGAATATCAGAAAGTATTGTCTGAATTCCTTTTATTTACAATGACATAAAAGTCAACTGACATTTTCAGGATTTATCTTTAATTTTAAACAGATCTCAGACTTCAGTATTTGATTCGGCTGGCCATCCATAAGCAACTCTTGCTATCTGAAATGCCCCAAAACTTCCTGCATCCTATACCACTTCTGGTTCAGAACATCTGAGTTTTCCACAGGTGATATATACAGTCCAGCCTCATGAGGCTGGTTGATACTCTAAGGCATCTAAGATACCATCAGATGATAGTGACCAGCAGCTGAATAAAAATCCTCAGTGGTTAATGAAGACTTGGTGGCCAGAAACTATTCATTCTATCCAGGTAAGAATAGTTTGTTTTGTTTGTTTTTTTTTTTTTTTTCCTAAAGTCTACTAGACTACACAGAAAAACTATCCTGCATGTGTTTGGAATTTGATTCTACAGCCTTTACTTGAATAAAATACTTACTAAATAATGAATATAAATATTTTTCCCTGTGTTCTTTACCCTGTTGTATTGACATCAATGGATACACTTTGAGGTTATACCTCTATTCATAGGAGGAAAGTCTGGAACTCTCCACCATCTAACAGTCCTCTGCCTGCGTCTTGACTTCATAATTTAGTGTTTCCTGTTACTAAGTATGAGGATTACCTATTGACATTTTTAAAAATATATTTTAAGCATTTAATGCAAAATAAAGAAAATATAAAGCCTATTAATTTATCAGAGTACCCTGACCTATGAAAAAGGAAATGAATAGCTATGGTAGTTTGATTCCATAACTGATAAGCAGCTGTACAAAAAAATGAGAGCTCTAATTCCACTAAAAACTAATGAGAACTGAGGAATCTTTTTCCTTTGCTTGCTAAGACTAAGTTTTTCAATTTTTAGGAGAAATCTACAGGTTTCTTGTTGTTACTTCTGTGAAATTTAGTAGAGAATGCAAATCACCACTGTAATTTCTTTTTTTGAGTCAATTGAAATTCTACACTTAGATCAAATTGATATAAAAATTAACCAAAATAAAAAAATGACCCCAAGAAAGGCAAAAAATAGCTTCACAACTTTTGGAAATTGTTTTTCATAAGTTTAGTTTCCATAACTGCTTTAATCAGTTTCTATGCTCCTGACATAATGTCTGTGGAAGAAATAGAAAAAAAGTGAGGAAATTCAAATAACTTTTCCCATAAGACAGAGTCCCCTGGGAAACAATATAGATAAAATGTATATTTGTCTTTATTTCTTGCTCTTGGCAATAAAATGCCATTTTATGTCCTTTTATATAAAAGTACTGATAATGGAAGTAAGATTTACCTGGTGAAAATGATGTGAGATAGGGCAGAACATTTTTCTCTACTGCTAGTTTTTGAGCCACTGTGATGTCTCTTTCTCACACAGCTAATTAAGAATAGTTGAAATTATTAAAGAATTTGTTCATTGTCTCCTGCGGGTATAAATTTTCATACATCTGATGATGCTGTTAGGATGTCAGTTTTCATGTGTTGTGGGTTTGCACAGTATACACCTATCTTTTGGTACCATATGAGCAGAGTTCAGGGCTTTTACAGAGCTTCAGTAAGATTAAATAGAGTTCAGTTGCAGAGGATTCACTTATCTGGAACAGTAAGACAGGTCATCGTACAACTATTCTATCTGGATTTTAATGTGCTGAGCATTTGTCTACCATTACTTAGTTTATGCCTTTGATATTAATAATTTTTATTGTGTTTTCTTTCATGAAAAAGGTTGCATTCATTTTATGACCTTTTGGAAATGTGGCATTAATAATAGTTGAAATGATGCCACCAAAATATAGTAATGGTTTGATTACTGTTGAAATTCCATTTATTTTTAGTTTCTTTCTTCTAGAACTATTAAAGTCTTATGTGCATAAACTTTACATAAATGAAAGTTAAGCTGCCAGCAGTGATTGTCATAATGTAGCTATAAATACCATTGGATGCATTATTGGTTCATTTATATTTTCATTTTTTTAAATAAGCAACAGTCACTGTTTTCAAAGTGGAGCCCTTAACATTTAGGTGTAAAGAATTCAAGTAACTGGGTGAGCAAAGCATATTTTGAAAATATGTTTGACAACAAAGGCTTGTAACAGCTTGGTTTTCCTTACTTCTTAGTTACATGTTATTAAAGAAATTATAGAAGTTATTTGTTATCAAGGTGTTATTTTAACGCTATTGTTATTTTGTTATTGAAGGTGTCTAGAAGTTCTATAAACTGTTTTCAATCGACAAGTTCTGCAGCCATAATAAATATAAGTTCAAACAAGGTTCCTTTTAAAGACATGATCTCTACCAAATTGTAGAGTAGGAATTTTAAATCTTAGCACATTGTCCAGACTCTTTTGAATGCTTATAATTTGTGACTTAAAGCCACAGTAACAAATCCACAGATACATTTGCAAAGTTCTACCTATCTTTTCCAAAACAATAGAAAACCTAAAATCAAACTAATCAATCAGACCCGGTGATGGTCTATCTGCGGTGGTTTACATAAAAGGCAGGCTCAGATAAGGGATGTCTGATCACCTCAAAGAGAAGTCATTACAAGGAAAACTCAAGCCACGTGTGGGCAGTTCTGGAACCCATTTTGTTAAACACCAAGGGAGCAGCGACAAGAGATCACAACTTAAATGCACAGATGCACACACACACACAGACAAATACATCTACACCTACATAACACTGATTTTCACTGGAAGCTCCCCAGAGATATTGCAGAATTTGGACCAACAGTGATATAATAAAATCCTGAGATAAAATATGACTGCATTTTAAGTCCTTGTAAATGCTATCTTCACTCACAAACTAGAACAAAAACCCAGGTCACAATGCTGTGAATCCAGAAAATTCAGAAGCAGTTCTGTATATGAACTTTCCTGTCCATGTAACAAAAAGTTTTTGAAATCTATCTTTTTATCAATTCATATCAAGGAGTTGCTAAGAATTTTATCTTCAAGTCCAGTTGAAAGCAATTTTGCTCATAAAAACAGTTCCATTTAAATAATTTGGAAGAATAAAGGCTGCAGCCTCAGACTCCTAAAATGTGAACTTTCGGACTGCTGAGCTCAGTGGGAAAGATATAATATTCCTTTGAACACAATATTTACTGTTTTCCTTTTTTCTCAATAATATAATGAAGTTCTTGTATCTGGTATAATGTACCCAGTCTTTTAAGCACTCTTTGTGGGTAAAGGGCAGTTACACTAACTCAGTACAGAGCAGGAATGCTTTACAGGATGTTTCCAGATACTGGAAAATGGCTCCAGTGCACCTAATGAGAATGCTATGCTAAAGAGAGAATCAAAAAGATGTAAACACACTTGTTTTCTTCACATGATTCTCACTAGCATTTCCATGCAGGAGCAAACATCCTTATGGTGAATATCTACTTATCTTTCTTTTCCATATGAAATATTTGTCTGCCCTTGGCCTTGGCTTCATCTTGGGGCAGGATTTTGTTAAGCAAAACAAAAAAGATAAGATAATATTCATCTCTGCTTGGCAACAGCAGCAAAGCTAGCAAAAAAATGCATTCATCTTTGTCCACATGGCAGTAGCAAGAACAAAGCATATTTATGTTTTTCCTATGTATGATAATAAGCCCTGTATAAAAAAATGTATTTCTTTGTTCCTGAATCTAGCAATTGCAAGGACAAAATTACACAAACCCCAGTGTTGCTTGCAGTAGGCAGCAATTAAAGAAATGTTTTCATTAATTTGAAAAATAAATAAAAAGCCAGACCTCTTTTGAAGTTTTCTTAGAAGATTACACAGTATTTAGGTTTTTATTAACTATATCATTCTGCTAACATCCAGTATTAAACTCAGGCCTCAATATTATATACATGTCTTTGAACTCGGCATGCAGTCATGCCTCAAATTTTAAGAAATACCTGACCATATGAAAGCAGCCAAGGGTTCTCCAAAAAGTTAATTCAAATTTTATTGAAGTCAAGATTTCTTCACTCTTCTGTACTCTGTGTTTTTGATGTGGCTTCTGATTGTTCTGTTGGCCAGTTGACTTGACCTACTGTGACTGATGTAGCCTTTGAACTGTCTGGGTGTATTTTTTCATCATTTTAATCACAGTGCAGTATCTAAGCTATTTAAATTGAATGCATATGAAAATGCAAAATTATGTGGATTGTGGCAGGTAACCTGATCATGTAATTACAAGAAAACTCTAGGAAATTTTAATTTTTGCTAAAATAGTATATTTTTTCTGATTGTAATTTTTATTGTAATTGTACTTGCAATCCTTTATTCATCAGTTATATGAAAATCATTATATATTAATTTTAATCCTTTATTTATTTGTAATTGAATTATTTCAAGGTAAAATCACCATTTACCCAGAGTTACACATAGTGGAACTGGAAAACCTGTAGTACATTTTTTATTCAAATTAACTGGAGGTCAAATGAGTCTCTGTCTTAAAGGATTTTGTGTTTTTACAGGATTGTAAGGAATCATAGAATCATAAAATGGTTTGGATTGGAAGGGACCTTAAAGATCATCTAGTTCCAACCCCCCTGCCATGGGCAGGGACACCTTCCACCAGACCAGGGTGCTCCCAGCCCCGTCCAACCTGACCTTGAACCCTTCCAGGGAGGGGGCAGCCACAGCTTCTCTGGGCACCCTGTGCCAGTGTCCCACCCAAGGAGAGGAAAGGAAGGATACAAGTCAAAACCACTCTGAGTAGTATTTAGTGGCTTCTTAAGATGTTAGAGGTCTTAATCCCTCCATACATCTGCCACACCTCAAAAGTCACACCTCCCCTCAAGTTCCCCAGCACCAGACTCTCCTGACTAATCATCTTTGAATGGAAAATTAATGTATTTTTGAAAACAACAAAATTCTTTATGCAATTACTGGGTCCTCCTTAAAGTCATACCTGTGTAACTTCTTTTCCAGGACAGGTAATTTCTGGAGATTTTTGTTTCCTCCAGTGCCACTCTGCCTGTAAAAATCAACAAACACAGTTTGAGAATCTCTGACAGGAGGACTGTGACTATCTCTGTGCTCAAAATTTACTTCATGGGAGCAATTTAATAATTAATTAATGTCTCCATAGAAACTAATGGAGGTCTGCATGAGATTTCCATGAGACAATCTCTTGAAAGTATAAAAATTGACTAAGAGAGAGAAGACAAAACCTGAGACAAATAGTAAATTCCTGCGTAAGTTAAAGGTCATACTGAGGCTCTGGGGGTTGGTTCTCATGTGTGAATTCTTCATAAATAATTTGAAAATATGAAGAACTTATATGGGAATAGAATAATGAACTTCAGAAAGGGAAATCTGAGAAACGACCACAGAAAAATTCAGCCTCAGCAATTTCAAGGCCTAATGAAAATATTTCCTTATAGCTAGATTAGTCCATATTGGTCAGATAAAGTGATCTTCTACCTTTACCCAAAGCACCTTGTGGTCCCAAGGTACCATGATCTAAGTTTACTGGAATCTAGACTGACTACCCACAAACTCTAAACTCGGAGTCAGCCAGATGCGTGCAGGCTCCTTTTTGAAAGCCATATAGATATAGTATTATTGTTCTGTGCCCAAGCTAATATGTCTTGCTAAGCATTGCAACATCTATTAGTTTCCAGGGGAAAAGCTGACTTGTGCTGGTGAATTTAGGTCCCATTTTCAAGATAAGAACCATTGAAAGGGAACTGTCAATCATCTGGATAACCCAAATTACATTCATGACATCTTCAAGTCTTTTTCAAACCACATAAAATCACCTCCCACTGATAAAGATTAACATCTGGATAAGAATTGAAATGGGAAAACATGGGAAAAATTATTTTCTCAGAAAGTCAGAAACATTTGACAATTAACTAATTTAGGACATTTGAGAACACTTTTCCTCTTACTGTCAAACATTTGGGAAGAAATTATTTGTCTATCAAACCTCACAATATAGGCTTGACAGGCTGGGGGACTTTGTATTCAAGTCACCTGGAGATGCTCTGAGGATGTATTCTTCAAAGTCAGTCTGAAGAGCCTCATGTGCCATGTCAGATATAAGGGACGACTGAAGAACTCAGTGTAGCTGATGAAAGACATCTATTTTTGTCCATGATCCTTAACAAAAAGCATAAAACCGACTGCTTATGAACATTGCAGATTGTGCCTTGCACAGTAGTTCCAAGCTTCCTTGCAGCTGTACAAAGCACCTGTATAGACCATGCACAGAAAATGTAGTGTTTTCAGGAAGTAACAGGCTGACCACACATGTGCTGTGCTGTTGGTATGGAAACAGCTCAGCTACTTCAGAGTAGCTCTAACAAGATTGCCGGATTTGTGAAAATCACAGACTATTTTATATATTCCTGAAGTTCTCCACTAGAAATTTCACTGACACAAAGGCCACAGAAATTTGCATCCTTAAAAGTCCTACATTAAATGGAGAAGGCAGTACATAGTAGGTGTCATAATCAGGTGTTAAGTATGGGAAGGTGGTGTGGTTCTTTCTTTTCTTCAGACTTTAAACCATTATGGATTGCATTTAGTCATTAAAGCTACATGAGGTATAGATGAGGTATCATATTTTTGTAAGAACTTTTTTCTTTTTTTTCCTTCTTTCCTTTTTTTTTTTTTTTTTTAATTTATTTTTTGATTTATTTTTCAAGTTTGGAAAATTACGGTTCTATGTAGGTGTCACAGGTGTGACTCAGAACAGCCTGAGTCTTGTTTACACTGGAGGGGGAGTACAAGTACTTTGGCTAGAAGGACATTGGAGTATCGGTTATATCCAGCTTCGGAAATATGACAATTATTTCTTTTTTGTTTCTTACTGCTTCTCTACAGTGTGTTAATCTTAAAAGAAATTAAAAGGGAAAAATTATGATTCTGTTAATGTTCTATGTTACAAATGTTTCAAGTTTGTAAAGACTTGACTATTTTTTACTTTGAGTTGGAGCAAACACTTGAACCTGAGAACTGTTTACATTTCTTGCTGAAGGAAGTAAAACAGTAAAAAGGGAGACAAACATAATTTATCTAAAATATAAAATAGTATATAGCATAAGATTAGAACATTCTGTCCTTATGATACAGGTTAATATTATAGGCTAATAGCTTACTGCAATTTTATATAATATTTTTCTCTTCATGCTTTGCTTTTTATTGTTAGTCAGATTTTTAAGAATATTATTTTGTTAGCAAAAATCATACTACTAAATATTGACAAAGAAAGGTGAAAAAGTCTATTGTACCAATATCTTCTTCAATCTATTATTGATATTTTTTTTAATTGATTTATTTTCACCAAATTTTGTGAAAAAATATGGATTTTATAAAGACTTTTGGGTGTTGTTTCTTTTTTTTTTGTTTGTTTGTTTGTTTGTTTTTCCATTTTGAGCCTTGAGTAATAGAACTGAAAACAAAAATGCCGATACAATCTAATTAACAGTAACAAAACAAAGGAGGTGTAGTATTAATAAAGTTACATAATCTTCTAAAGTAATGTCACATGAAACCTAAGAAACCTAGTAAGGCAAGGAGGGTAACACTTTGAATCTGAGTAGATAAAGCTATGGTTCTCTTTTTTTTCCACTGCATTTTAATTCCTAAAACCAATATATTTTCTGTTTCTTAGATGAAAACCAAAATAAATCAGTATTGCTATAAGTCTAAGAGGTAAAAGGGAATGCTGAAGGTTACTCATAGTATTTCTGATGGATCTCAAATATTCTGAAACTGATAAACTGAAAATGATGCCAAGCCTCTGGTCAGAAAGCACCTTATTTATTAACATTTGTTGCATTTAAAGACTTTAGAATCAAATTGGTCAAACGATAATGATATTTTGATTCTGAATACAAAAGATTTTATTTACTGGTTAATGAATAGGAGGTCAGTGCTGGCTGTCATAAGGGCAAACAATTTTATTCTTAGGACTCTTAGAATTTTAACAGGACAACATTTTCAAAGACAAAACTACTGAACCAGAGCTTATGACCCATGTTTTGAGCTTAGGTATATGAATGAGAGTGTTATAATTAAGCTCCTTAGAAATCTAGGGACAAATTTGTTCCTCTGCATGTAACTCCAGATGAAATATACAGTAGATCTGCTCATCTCTCTGTTAAGATTTGGGAAGATGATTCAATGCTTTGAAGTTTTAGTTTTTTTAAGGGAGTTTTCTTTTTGCTTTTTTCTTTATTTATTATCTGCATCTGCTAGCTGGACCCAGACAGTACAAAAGTAAACTGGCTGATTGACAGCTCCTTCAAGAACAAATTAAAGACCCAAGATCAAACATTATCTAAAAATTCATATTAATAAGCATGAAAATGCGATGCCACTCTGAAAACTGAACTTGAAGTTACTGTGTTCAACTTCCTACAGATGAGTGAGTCACTGACCTAGTAGGAAGTGAAAGAAAAATAAATTCAGGCAAAGGGATGAGAAACACTTTTTTCAGTTGTCAAATAATAAATGTGAGAAGTCTCCACAGGGCAAAGTTTTGAATGCAGAAAACACTAGGGTCATTCAAGTAATGATTGTATATGTCTTGGGAAAATAATGTACAAGGAAAGGATGAACCTCAGTGGGCTGAATGGCCTTTTTCATTCTCAATATTCATGCATCACAGCTGTCATGCTGCAAGGTATGTTAAAAGGAGAGATCACATGCTGATTGCTGTGAGATCTCTTCATCTGAAACTCAGCTTCATATGTGTCTTGTTGAAGGGCTTCTGTTATTTGACACCCACTGAGCATAGATGCAATTTAGCCCTTCCAAGAGTTTTATTACCGAGCTTATTATTTACTTTTACTAAGGTAGAAATAGCAGCACATTGAACAATTGCAGTATAAGTGCAATGTGCAGTATAAGTGCAGACCAAGTGTCTTTAGGACAAAAGTGTGGCATTCTATCACCAGTTCTGAATGGATGTAGACAGAAGGAAAGCAACATTTCTAAAGCAGGCATGATTTGCTTTATTTACTTGCCTGAACGATGTGGTGAAAAGACCGTGCTAAAAACCCTTCTGTGGTTAGCACTCTTAGTGTCACACAAAGAGCTTTCCGCCTTATATCCTATGCCTGATGATTCACAAGTTATTAGCTTTCAAACCTAAATCAGGATCTCAAACGCAGTAGTAGCAAAAGGTTGTAGGACCCATCTAAGAACTGAGAAATCCTTGTTCACTATAAGTTGCAATTCATTGAAACTATTCTGACTAAGGATTGTGGAAGAATAGTAAAGTTGCCATTATCTCTTTAAAAGAAAATTTTTGCAGATACCTTTCTGATAGGATTTGTTGCTTCACTGGGATTGAAATGGTTTGAAAACTGAGGTTAGCTTTGTTTAAACTAAACTCAGAAATTAAAAACAAACCAAAAATCTCTGCTCTGCCAAAATTCCCAAAATGTTTAAATATTTAGTGTTGATGTTTTTCAGCAATAGCTCTTTAGATTTTTTGGTTTTGAAACTGGTATCTACTTCAAACGTATTTTTTTTTCACACCATTGAGAGAATATTATAGTATATTATCGCAATAAAATGACAAAACTGATGTGTGACTGTTCATTGAAATGAATAGATTTCAAAAATTAATGGAGCTTTTACCAGCTGTCCTATTTCACTCCTAAAGGATGATTTCTGTTCTCCATATTTAATTTCTGCTGGGTTTGGAAAAAAATGTGGTACTCTTCAATAGTGATTAAAGTGAAATTGTGATTTTGATTGATTTGTGTTTGTGCTAAGAAACAGCTGATTTGGAGAGTGTATAATTTGTGGGGAAAGGAAGGTAAATCTAGATGAAATTTTGATTTACCATAAATATATGTGTGCTACTTGAAGTATTGTCATGTCTTATTTCAGTACTTTAATAATGTGCAAAGTCCGAAGTATTTGACCTTATATATATATATGTATATTAGGATGTGGTAATTATTCCCATGAGAAATAATAGCATTTAAGGAAATAACCCTTCTTATTTCTGTTTAATTTGCTTTTTCATACCTGTGACATAGCTATAATAATAACTATCCCATATTGTCTCTGAAAAGTACTTCAGAGGTAAATATTGTGACCATTTGACACATACGCATGTAGGTAGCTGAATAGCAAAATTCAGTGTTCGTGAACACTTGAACAAAAATCTAACACTTGTGCTGATCAGACATTTCTGTATCCATTTTCATTTGCTTTGAGAATCCTCATAGTTTTATGTGTACTCAAATGTTAGGAAATTGCTGTTTTTTGTAGGTACATGCATATTCATATGCCAGCTGTCTGTGCAGAAATGACAGTATTTTCTTGTGTTTATTATGAGTTTTCCCATTTAGAAAGGACTAGCTTATTGACTGGCAACATGAAAAGAGGTGAGAATCTCAGAAACTAGTCAGAAGTGACAACATAAGATTTTCAGACAGTGGTGAATGGTGGACAAGGACCATTCCACACAGTTCATACATAGATACAGGTAAAGAACTACCTGATATTGGAATAACAGGGTTAACTTAAATTGACTATGATATTCAATATTTGTATGCCTGGCAAAGATGGAATCAAATTGGTTTCTGGAGAGTGCTTTTTTGTCTTTTTGTCAGTTCCAGGCCTTGTAGTATAGTCTATATGCTTTCAAGTTTGGGGGGTGGTGGTGATGGTGGGTTTTTTTTCTTTTTCTTTTTTGACTAGAGAATATATTGGTAATAAAACCAAGTGGGCTGTAACAAACAATTTCATACTTGTCTTTGATCCAGGTCTGTTTTTCACTGGTATATCATCATTAACATAGCTAATTTAAATACCAGTAACCAGTAACTTGCTTGAAACACATTACTTTCAGGAAGTTTTCACTGAGAATTTTCTCAGAAACATGAGAAATTATATCAGAAAGAGATGGTACAGAAATCTATTCCACAACTTAATGGTTGTAGCATTCAGTCTATGTGTAAGGTAATAGAGTTACTGTGAAAAAAAATAGAAATAAATCACTAGATCTGTAAAGACCAGACTTTTGTAAGATATGAAGCTACAATGAAGGTTTTGTGTGTTTACAGGTTTAGAGGACGATTATTTTTAGTTTTATTTTAAATATAGAATGCTTAATTGTCCTTTTTGATGTCCCAGTTGTTTGTGAGATTGCTTAGAAAGCATTTGTAGGAGCATAAGGAAGTAGTCTGGAAATGCTGATATTTCAGTCTCATCATATATATTTTATAGCACTTTGAAATATAATTGACTACCATAACTTTTCCTTGCAAATGGTATGAAAAGCTGTTTTCATTTGCTTTAATCTGTCCGAATCAGACTAGTTGGAAGAGGTTTTCAGCATTTTTAGATCCCTGCTTTAATTTAGCTATGCAGACTGGGACCTCTGAGGACTGTATAATGGTTTATTTGGTATGATACATGTAATGGATGTTTTCTGTATAACATTCCTATATTAATATGTTTTTGTTTCAAGGTTTAGGAGGTTGCTTTTTAACTTGGTTGAGCAGCTAGAATGCTTCCTCAGCTAATGATATACCTGGTCTGCTATTTGTGTTTTAAAGTGGATTCAGATTTTTGGCTTGGCTAAGTTGCCTAGACTCTAGAGTAAACAGCTTTCTCATAGAAGTCAGTCAGCTAACTTTATGTGTCCTTTTGTGGTTTTAAGAAAAGGCAAAAATATTTAGCTCATCTGAAAAATATATATATTTGGTAATCTAAAGTATCCTTTCATGTGTGTAATTTGGATAAATGTTTAGATTACATCCTAGCCCTTCTAAAAAATCATTTATGTTACAGCCTTTGATTTGGTTACCTCAACATTAAACATGCTTAGAAGAAAGATTGTAGGAAAGTAATTTTACTTGCCAGATAGGAAATAGTTAATATAGTTTGCCCTGATCTTGATTAGAGTTTCTTTGCTATATCTGCAGTAGATGGTAGACCTAGATGACTCTTTCATGACCGTGTAGTATCATTTATTGCATATATTTATCTGACAGGCTGCTATGCCACTTACTTAGGTTCACCATAGACATTGATGATATATAGACCTCAGCAGCCCCCAAAGTGACAAAACTACTTTCTTTACTCTCAGTACTACCCAGACTGTCTTTCAGTCCCTAGACCTGACCTGTTGTTTTGGGTAATCTACATTCAACCCTCTTCACCTTACACTTAAACCATTGTGTTAAAACTTCAAGTCTGGCTAAACTTTGTCCTTGTTATTTTATATGCATTTCAGAATAGTTGGGATACAATTGGCTGACCAGAAAGGGAAAAGAAAAAAGAAAAAAAAAAAAAAAGCCTGCATTCTCATGAATGAGACTTATTAGCAGATTTTCAGAACAATTTTTCACATCCAAAAGACACGCATAGCCTAAGAAAACTCTGAAAAAGATCAATGACAAACACTGATGTTTAAACAGACTAGCTCAAATAAATGATTGATTTGATATTCAGCCAGCTCTCAGTGTTGAGATAGATCATATATTGCCCCACCTTGGATCTGTGATGAAAGATGCTGGTGACATAACCTCAGGTGAGATCATACAGCCCTAGTCAGGAGGACACAAGTTTACTACCTGTGTAGAAGCTCAAAGCCAAGGCAGTTGCCTGGAAGATACATTTCACAAAGACAAACAAAAACAACCGAAAAAAAATGTAGTTTACAGAACATCTACTGAATATTATTTATGCAGTCTGAAGTCCTTGAGGTTTACTACACATTTTTGTGCAGCTGTGTAAAATACCATTCCAGCAACAACCAATATTATTTAAGTTATAAACACATTAGTGGGCTTGTTAATAATGGTTGTAACCAGGTATATCTATGGTACTGAAAAATAATAACCATTTTAAGGCTGTCATCAGCTGGATTTTTAGCAAAGTACTTGGATTACAGGTAATTGTCAGGTGTTTTGAGAAAATAAATGTACTTTTTAAAGTCCAGTTTTCTCACTCTATTGCAATTTATGCTCCATGTAGCCTGCAGGCACAACAGCTTCATTGTTCTGTAGAAAACTGGCTTGCCATTCTCTCTTTTTTCATGCTGAATGAAAGTAATTGACCATATTTAATGTAGCTTTTGGCCACAAATGTTGACATAAATGTCATTCAGTTTTGCAGTACAGGACTGTAACATACTTCAGCTACTAGGACCCACCAAAGAAAACAAATTTATTTACTGCAATAAGAACATCAAAATCCTGTGCAGTAGCTGTGAGGATTGGCTTGTTCTGTGGAACACAGTTTCTCTTCAAAGTTCATGGTAGATTTATATTTGTAGTCATGTATTAGTATTTTTCTGCTATAGATTTCTCAAGAACAATTTTCCTTTAAGAGAAATGGGCAGTATCATCTAAGAACAGTCTTTGTTTTTAGACACATTTTGTAATAATTTATTAAAACTTCATTTTTGAACCTTCCTGGAGTTCAGCCATATCAACTGTGTGATGATTATTGTTATATTTCAGGGTTTGTTTATTATTCTTATTGCAAACAATTCTTACAGCTTGCCATTTTTCTGGATCAAATTGCTCTACTCATCTTCCTAAAGGTCTCAGGTTTTGTAATTTGATTTATATGGTAACCTTGAAACAAGGAGAGACATAAATAGACTGTCCTGTTTTAATGAATGGCTTGTCAGGTGCTGGTTGACTACTTCAGTGGCTGGAAACTCTCTTCCTCCAGGCACTGATTAGAAGGGCAAGGCTTCAGGCTCTCTGTCATGTCTGTGCCTTGCCTTATTTGATATTCAAGAGCTGGCAGGAATAGCATTGGTTTGAAGGACTCATTTGATTGGTCACGTCTTTGATATTTCTATACCTCTCCTAAACTTGTTTTTAACTTTTTACTTTCAAGCAGGAAGACCTGACGTAGTTTGGAAATACTGAAACTAACTGAATGCATGCTGCCTAGCAGTTCTCTGGATCAGAAATTGCTGAGGATCTCTGTGCGTATAGGCACAGGAAGAACTTACCCAGGTCCTTCAAAGGCAGATGCCTCCACATCTGTTTGATACTTCCTGAAATATGTTTGCTTTTTTTTTCTTCAACCTTTTAATTTATTATGTCTTTCTCCTGGTGGCCTGGCTCCCAGAAGGGAGGTGCAGGTTGTGACTGGCATCTGCATGCAAGGCACTGCTTAGACCTCCTCCTGTTTATCATGAACCAGAAGACCCCACAAACCATTTGAGCTAACACACTGGCCTAAAAAGTCCAGTCCCTCTACCTTCACCACACCTTACCCTCTGTGGAAGGGATCACAAGGCAGGCTCAGAGTGTGTAGATTCATGTTGATACATGCAGCAGCTCTGGGGAGCATCTCCCTAAAGCTTAACCATTCCCTGAGCACCCTTCCCTCAAGAAATACAGTGAGACTTCAAGTTACTTACAAAACAGGTTTTGGCTGAGTGTCATCAATAATCATGGATGCATATTCCTTAATTTTATAATTTTCCATCACTGTTCTGTTTTTTTTTTTTTTGATGATGGGTTTGGGAGGAGCTGCTTGGGGTTTTTTTTTGTCCCTCTGCAAGAGCTAAGGGTTACAGTGCTTGTAATCTCTTGCTTTGGAAGACAGTGGTAGAACTCTTGCTGGCTGCAGAATCTGAGCATTTCAGAAAATAGTACCCAAATATGAATTAGAATGTTTCCTAGTTTTTAGTTTTGTTCTTGTTGGAAATCACTGTGGGGAAAAAAAAAAAAATCAACGCCAAACAAACAAAAAAAAAACAAACACAAAAAACCTGGAATCCTGACATACATCAGTATTGCTTACCTACACTTGCAGGTTCATTCTCTACCTTGTGGTTGTTGGTGCATGAAATACTCCCGAGTCCCTTTTTGACAATAGTAATTCATTTACTTCTCTTTCTGTGTCATCTGAATATCTGATTTTTAGTCAACATTGCTATTTCCAGGGCCATCTGTCTGGCAGATTTGGTCTGAAAAGAAAATTGAAATTATTTGCATGTTGCACGTAATTGTCTGTAATGTCTGCTCTTTTTTCCAAAACATTCTGAAAATATAAACTGCATGCAAGCATAAATTATTAAATGCATAGATAATTGAATATAGAGAGTTGTCACTGAAATAAACCAGAAATTTCACTCCTGTGATGAGGGACAAGCGAGCTGAGTTTTAGTGTCCTTGAATTTGGTTCCTATTAACCAATTAAGCTTACTCAGCAGGATTTCATAAACTGTTTTTAGAACGTCATACATGGTCAAGTGATCCTTGTATTATTATTATTATTATTATTATTATTGTTGTTGTTGTTGTTGTTGTTGTTGTTGTTATTGTTATTATTATCATTATTATTATTCTATTGTAAATCCATTCTAACAGGTTTCATATACCCATATATAGAGTAATTGTTAGTTGGAGTTCTACTTGGTTTTAAAGCACACATTAAAATCAGACAAATATACATTGGATGACAGTTGTGGCAGTGGAAAAAGTTCTTGAATTGCACAGACACGAATTCTGAAATGGAGGAGCTGGATTTAATAAAATGACTATTGCTTGGGAAATAAGCAGTTGTTATTTATAAAGACATTTCTCTGAGCTGAGGCTTTTTTTCAGATAATCTCAAGAAATCTGGGAAAAAACTTTTGCTCTGTGTGATACAAGTCTCTCATCAGAGCCAAGAATGAGAAAGTGGAACAACTTCAATGCAGCACAGATATTGGACAGATACATACATACAATACTCTTCTTCCTAGATTCTATGGTCAACCCAGTATACCTAAACCTTAGATATACCTGAGTGATAGTGCTCAGTTATTAGTTGTATATAATTATTTTGTGCTTGATATTGTATATGACATCATACACTGTAATAGCCAACCAAATCATTAAAAATGTGTAGAGCAATTCTGGGGAAAACATCTGTAATCTCTGTGATTTTTTCAATTTCTAGTCTTTATTGCTGTTTGACATTTTCACAAAGGAAGGATTAAAAGACAGGAACAAAAGTAATTCTTTACAACAGAAATAAAATTTCTTTTCTAATTTAATGTCTGGCTGTGCCTTTCAAAGTCCTGTATTTCTCTTCAAACTGCTTTGTTTTGACATTTCATTAACTGATATGCTTTTGGCATTGTTCAGATTCTCTCTCCTATTCAGAAAGTTCAACTAGGTGACTCTCATCTACTAATTCATATGGGCTATGAAGCTGGTCTTATGTCATCAACATATATTAGTAGGTTTACCTTCAATATGAATGTGTTCCTTTAGTATAGAGAAAAAAAATTACACATTTGTGTTAATCATAGATTTAAGTCCAGGACCCCTTTGGAAATATACCTTAAAGGACTTACTAGTCTGCTGTCAAGTATAAGATTATCATGGCTGGACACATCTTGGGTTTTGACCCACTTTTTATTTTATAGACTAGAAATCCAAAGTGCTAAAATTAACAATCAAATATTTAATGTTTATCCTACCAGCCCTTCTACCCTGAGCTTTGACTTTGCCTTTCTACCAGTATCTATGGTTTGCTATCAAATTGATTTTAGCATCTATAATTCCACATAATATAGAAAATACGTATGGTAAATGAAAAACAGTCTATCTTGCTATCGAACTCTGTTAACTGACTTAATTAAAAGTGCCATCAAATCTACTGTAAAATCTAAGATAGTGTCTGTCTCTCTCTGTGCATATACATCTATCTATAGTTCTAAATAAGTAAAACCAGAGGTACATAGTGATGAATTCATCCAAGCTGGCAGCAGTAAGTGATCTGGGAGCCGAGATGGATTTCTAAATATAGTTTGGGAGATATTGTGCAGAAGGGGAATAGAAATGGTTAGGAAAAGGGGAAGCTGGGGACAAACTATTTTATAACCAAGACTATGGAATCAACAAATGAGTGATGACCATCATGTTGATAGTTCTGTGGGATTTTTTATATATATATATTGTGTTCTTCTCACAGAGCCAGACAAATAGGGTTTGATTCTGTAACGGAGCCTTTGAGGAAAACTGCAATGAAAATTGTAAGTAGTACTAAAACAGTAAACTACCAAGGCACAGGCTGAGATCAACATTGCTCATTTCTTTTGTTATTCTGTTATGAATTTCAATGTCCTGCTGACTGCAGCTGATTCTTAGCTGGGGATTGAAGTTTACACATATTACCAGAATAACACAGACCTGAGTCATTGAACATTTACACCCTATTTCCATCCAAGCGTACCTTGATAACAAAAGTGAGACTGAAGAAAACTGTACTACAGACTGACTCTTCTGGGATTCCTGATTGTTTATCCAGACTCACATTAGAAAGAAGCTTTTCTGCAGAACGATATCCAGAGGTCCTGCGGCAGAAGAAACTTGGTCTAGAGCCAGATGCTTTCTCTTTTTTCTTCTCTGGACAGAAAGAAGTAAATGCATGCTCTGAAGCATGTATGAAATGAGGAAGGAACATTGATTTTTCTGGTTTGGTATTCCATCTCTGAAATCATCATGATCTAGCAGAAAAACACTGCTCCAAAGACACATTTTTTTGTGGATGAGCAGAGATTGGAGTTTAAAAATAGCCATTCACTGATTACAATGATTGAGCTCTTTAACACTCAGTAAGACCTGATTTTATTCAGGTGTGTGTGGGGGCACTTCTCTGAATGGGTCAGTTTGTCTCCCGTAGGTCACAGCCATCCGGGATTCTGCAGTGACTTTCTAAAAGCATAGAAATGAGCAAATCACTGGATCATCTCTCAGAATTCAGAGACTGTATATCTTTTGAATTCAGCTCTTTTGGAAGGGGTGTAACTCTTTTGGTTATCTGAATCTCACATTTTGTTGTTGAAAATTGTGTTTAAAAATAGTTAGATCATGAAACAATTCAATTGATTAACTCTGTAGTTCATTCCATGCAATAAGAACCTTCACTGCATACCGATCTGTTCTGATAACATCCTAACTGAATGTGTGGGAAGCAGTATATAATTCAAAGAAATCCAGGCAGGTAGAGAATCTTAAGTTTTATTTCCCATATGAAGATACTGGTGATGGTTCAGATTTTAGTTACTTAAATTTTCCTTTCTTTTCTAAGATAGAGTTTTTACCTTTTCTTGAATCTTATTGAATTAGAGAAGGAACAATTTAGGGTACATATCTGTTCTTAATTATGTTAATATTGTTTTAGAGGGACTTCCACATGTTGAATACAACCAACAAATTGACAATAAGTAGATTTTTTAAAATCAGAGTACCTCCATTTTAGTTATTACAATAACATTGACTTTCACCAGTTGTTACAACATGGTCTTAAACATCATTCAAGGTATGTTATAATAGGTAATTATACTATGATTTTTGCCAGCTATTCCTTAGGGAAGATTTGCTTACGCTTTTCATACATAGGCACAAAAAATTCACATATACATGTACAAAAGCACTTAAGTGCACAATAAATCAAGCCTTAATGCTAGAGTGAATTCGCTGAATTTTTAAGAGAAACCCAGAATATATGCGTTTGCAGAAATCCACTCACAAATATTGCATGCATGCAAACTAGAAGTAATTTGAACAAATCTGATCCAACAGTGTTAATGGAAAGTATCATAAATAAACTATGTGAGGTACTGACACAATGTGTCCCAGTGACTGCTGGTGCCAGTACCTACAGAGGGCTCATATACATATTGGATGATGTTTTCCATATTTGCTCACACATCCGTAGAATCACCTCAAGCGATCTGTTAGGTAATGAATTAAGTCTCTAAGGATAGCTGCAATGTGTCTAATAAGAGAAAGTGTAGAAGGTTTTACTCAGGTAAATGCTCCCTTTTCCTTCAACAGAAGTTCTTATCTAAGTCTGAAGGATTTGCATGAAAAAATTGGCAGACATATATCAGAAATATGACTGAGGCATTGCATGTCATTTTGGTGCTAGATAATGAATAAAAAAGACAAGAAAATAACAGTATGAATTCATTTAATCTTCTGTGCATGGCTCTGAGTTCCTAACTTCAATGATTTATTTGCAACTCCTGCTAGGTTGATGCATTGCTATTATATTATTTTTGTTAAAAATGTGTAGTTTATAATGCTGTTACTGATACTTCCTTTTTGCATTCAGCATAAGGGATATGCTTGCTCAGAGCTTCACCAGCATTGGGCACATTATGCTAGTCACTTGGGAAGTATTTCATGAACTCATAACACTTTATCAGCATGAAAGGAAGCACAGAGAATCAAAACAAAAGATTTTGCACAGAGCAATAGAAAACAAGACTTGCACTGTAGAATATTCATGAAAGGCTTGCAGTAGAGCTTAGGGGTATCTGAAGACAGCAGATATTGCGATAGCATACACATTTCTCAGTCTTTAATATTGTATAAGCCCTCAGGTACAATTATTCATAGCCTTGCGCAGTCCCATTCAGTAGTCTTGAAGTATTAAACACTTGTTTATAAAAGACAGTATTCCCTGGGCTTCATTGATTGTTTTTATGATGCCTTGAAGATAGTGCTAACCATTTAGCTTAGTAATACTTGGAACTCTGTACAAGACAGCTGCATATTTTCTGTGACACACAGCTGTAGGAAACAAAATATCATTGATGAAAACAAGTTAGAAGAACAAAGAGTTTATTGTAGCCCACATGATGGCTTCAGCTTTGATTCACCAGTGTCTGAGACACAGGAGAAAAATTTTATGAGCTTGAGCAGAGGCAAAGTGCAGTGGTGCAAATTGGTTTGGGAGTCTTTTATGTGTCTTTTTTCATTGACATCTAAAGTAAATAATAATTGAAAAAAGAGAGGAGAGGGTTATAATAAAACGCACATGTTAATATTCACTTACTAAATTCTGCTTAAAGTCTTGTAATCTCAAAATTAATTTAATCCAATTGCCTTTTAGCTATAGTGTCTTGCTCCAACTTCCAAATATAATGACTTTTTAATATAACTTGAATTGTTCTGTATCCAAAGTTGGTTTTAGTTATGTAATTTATTCAATCAGAACTAACATGCTTTGTAATTAAGACTCACACCTGCGCAATAAAATATTAATAAGTCTAGAGGAAAAGGAATTTTAGAGAAGAAGATGCAATCCTGAACTGCAATTGTATTGTGTAAAGCATAATATAGATATGCCATACCACTACCCTCCTTTATTCAGGTATTCTACCACAGGCTGGGAGAAAAATCTGTTCTTTTTTTTATCTTCTTATGGTGTTGTATTATCAGAGACAAACCTAGACACTAAAGGTTGAAATTAAACTAGGGGAAAATTAATGTACATGAATTATTTCATATATAGAGAACACTGACATTAAAAAATGGATGAGACTATAGAACACATTATAAAAACATGAAATTAAGCAAAGCAGCAAATGTCAATTTTGTTGCTGATCAGTAACTAACATGCACATTCTAAACCCAAGATTTTTGTATAATTAATAGGAATTTTTGATACTGACATTCTTTATAACAACAAAGTGGAAGCAGTTTATGGATATTGAGAGATTTGAGGGTGAGACTTGACTCTTAAGATATCAAGTATGAGCTGCCAAAAAATGTAGGTTGGAGATCACAAAGAACTTCATGCTCTCTCAACATAGTAACATCTTGTGTAACATCATGGTTAATACCTTGAAAGGTAAAATGGTGATAAGATAATAACTAATGATGTAAAGATTTTGTATCTAATTTTTTGACCAGCCAGCAGTGCCAAGTCATACTATTTTTTTTAATTTAAATTCTACTCAATATGTTTATTAAAATTGAATATATAACTCAGTATTTCTCAAACCTATTGTTGTGGTTTGAGCCTGGTCAGCAGCCAACCACCCCGCAGCCGATCACCCACCCTTTCCACCCCCCGCACATGGGAATGAGGGAGGGAATTAGAAGGGTAAAGGGAGACTCACAGGTTGAGATAGGAACAGTTAAATAATGTTAATAAAACAAGAACAATAACAGTAATAGAAAATATAAACGGGCAATGCACAACGCAATTGCTCACCACACGCTGACCAATACCCAGCCCCTTCCAGGCTAGTGATCCCGAAATACCAAGATCCCACAATCGCAATCCTGGAAGCCAGAGAGAGAGAGAGCCCCTTCCCGACCACCCCTCCTCTATATAGTGAGCATGACTTTCCATGATATGGAATATTTCATTGGCCAATTTGGGTCTGGTGCTTTGGCCGTGCTCCCTCCCTGCTCCCTGTGCCCCTGTGCACGGGCAGGACATGGGGAGTCGGAGAGTCCTTGAAGTCTCAGTAGCAGCTGAAAACATCAGTATGCTGTCAGCATTCTTCTCATACCAAACCCAAAGCTAAATCCAAAACACAGCACTATTCTAATTCCCAAAAAGGAATATTAATTCAGTTTCAGCCTAAACCTGGACACCTATCTATTGAAGAATGGAGTTGATAGGGAACATGAAAGGTTTTCTAGTCCATTCCCATGATTCAGGTCACTTGACAGATATTTTTCTGACTTCTCTCACATTTCTGTAATGACAGAAAACCTGTGACTTTCCCAGACAATTCCTATTTGTTCCCTATGCTTTCAATCCAGACTTTTCTCCCAAATATTTACATTGAATCTCACTTGCTTGTGCTTAGGACTATAACTTCTTGTTAAGTTGATTCTAGGCAAAGAAAACAGACTATTATTTTTACTTTTGAAAAAAAAAAAAAAAAAAAAAAAAAAAAGTAGCTGTATGCTCTTATAGTATCACTCGCTTCCTCCTTCCCACTTTTTTCTTCAGGCTAAACAACTCAAATTATTTCAGTCGCTCCTTTTAAATCATGTCTTATCCCTGATCACTTCCTGAATCTCTATTTTCTTTGTACTTTCTTGTAAAATAGTGACCAAATGAAGATATTTGCATCTGAGACCTCAGACTCATTGTATTTCCGTCAATGTAAACTCCCTGCATCTCCCGATGCAGATTCTCCTCACTGATGTTAACTATTGATGGGATGACAGAAGATGCATGTCATTAGAGAACTGAGTTATATTGCGGAAGTTAAGCTGTATTTGAGGATGAATTGAATCACTCTCCAAGCTCCACTGATGGAGTGAATACCTTTAGGATAATAATATATTGAATAATTCTGGGATGACTATAGGGATATTTCAGAGAAAACACAGCTAGATATGTGTAGACACCTAACTCTAGGTCTCTTAATTTTAATCAGTCACACCCACACCTACATTCTTCTTTGTAGGCCAGAAAAGACAAATTCAAACAGCAAAGATAAATTTGTAAGAGAATGAGGCTGCAGAGTTTTGAGATCTTTCACCTATGAGGGACAGAGCAAATTTACTTGGCATGTGAACCTTCTTTTCTCCTGAAACCTACTAAAAAAGTTGATACAACAATAAAAATTTACCAGCTAAACAGATAAGTAAGTTAATATAGCTATTTCAATAGGAAGGAAGAGATATTCAAACACAGAGAAATCAACAGGATTTGGAATTGTTGACATTCTTAAATCAAGGAAAACCTGGGAGAGGAGGATGGAAAGACTGAGGGAATTAAAGGCATTCCTCAACAGGCTGACACTAGTCCAAGTGGTCACTGTTGTAAATTACTTTGTCTGAACTGACCACTTGCTCAGAGATTAAGAAACGTAATGTATTGCCATTAATAAGTAAATATTTCTATTGACAAAATGATTATACTTGATAAATATATTTTTTTAGTTATTGTTTTTAGGTAACATTCTCCTGCCTGTTGGTCAAGGGGTTGCAGAAAGGCTTAATCTCAAAAGTCCTTCTTAACTGACAGCATTTTCTCACTGCCTTGCTATACAGTATAAATCATTACGCATAGGAACTCTTGATTCTTAACCACGAGCTTTGCATATTGGTGCAAACTACTTTTTTTCATCTCCACATGATGCTTTGCACACTAGGAATGAGCTGTTTTTTACAACTGCATACTTCATGTGATGGTGTGGGAAATACTTGTAAACACAATCAACCATTTAAATACAAAAACAATTATACATGCACTGTCAGATTTGAAGAAAATTAATGTAAACATATGTGTGTACTCTGATCATCATGCCTTTTTTCCTTCACAACCTCCACTTCCTGCTTGCTTGCTTATTTAACTTTACACTTCATTTTCCTTTTGAAATATAGCTTTGGAGTAGGGGAGGATATGCATGGTTTGTGAAGCAATTTGACAGGTCTACAAGAATCTATGGAAGGCCAGGTTCTGCCAATTTCTAAATGTGCCACTAATGGGACAAAGGTTGGTCCTAAGCAGCATATCACTTGAGAATCAGAACAGAAAGCACCTGATATATATTTTATTTGAAAACCACAGAGCAAAAATATGCTTTTAGGTGGAATTAGGCTTTATTTAAAACTTCAAACCTGTCTTGTGTTTGACTGTACTCTGTTGTCTCTAAATGCAGGTGTGGTAAATGTCTCCTAGTACAATTTGCTGTGTGGATTATATAATAATTTGATATTTAAGTGGGTTATGAAAAAAAAAAAAAAAAAGGTTTGTATGGTTCCGCTCTATGGCTGAGAAAGAAAATGCATATCTATTGATGCTGAGATACTATCATGACTTTTTAGCATCAATCTACTTCATATTTGTCCTTTTCATCAGGAAGACAGAATTGAAAAAATATTTTAGAGAATTTAATGCACAAATAAGCATTGTAGAAATTGTATAGCAAGAAAAAAAGTGTTTTTTAAAGGAGAGAAAGGAAGTCAGAAAGTCATAATGAGTCAGAGTGTAAACATCCTAATACTCTCTGTGGTGCAAGTTTTATGTTCTGTCTTAAAAGAAAACGTATAATATTGGTATGAGGAGGAGGGGGGAATCTCACAGAGACAAAAAAGTGTTTACTGTGCAAGTTTAAGAGAAATTAAAAAGAAAAGCCTCTCCACAAAGAGAAAATAAGAGCACAAATTCAAGAAATCAGGTGTCCTGACATGTTGTGTTCCAGGACAGTTGTCCAGGAGTTCCCTACATTCTTTCCATCCCTTCCCACTATTGGCTTTCTATCAGAAGTGGAAGGAAGTCTGACTATGTTGGTGACTTCACCCTAGAAATTTCTCCCTTCCTCAGTATAAATTAGTGGGAAAGTAGGTGAACAGAATTTGGTATCCCAGAAAAATATCTATCCCATGTTAAACCTAAAGAAGTAAAAGTTAATTCAAGTTTCTTCTTCTCCAGTTAGAGAGTGTATGTTCACCCTAAGTAGTTTCTTTCTCAGACGAAGAGCTCTCATCGCTTAAATGTGAAATTTTCTTAAAAAAGTGCTCTAGCAGACTGTGAAATTATTATTCTTCATGTCTATGATTCCTTCAACTTGTATAAACCGTGCTCATTTTGTCTTAAAACTTACGTTTCTAAAATCTGCTATCAAGGAAAAAAAAAAAAAACCAACAGTGTGCAAACACCTTTGTAAGGGTGTAAAAATGTTCATTTAGGTTCAACATAAAATATCTGAGTATTTTTTCAACAGTTTTTCTTAAAAATGTGTTCTGTAGGAGACAGAACAGAGAGTGAAAAGGGGAGATTTACAAGTGTTACTATACTTGCAAATTCTTATTGTTTACATATGGAGCTTCCAAATAGACAACCAATTGTTAGTTAGAAAAATAAAAATTCACAATTACCTTGTACAAGTTTCACTGTATCCAGTCCAACTATGTTATATTACTGCATCCTTTCTCCATGACCTTGAAATATCACCTTTTTTGTAATTGGAAAGTAAAAATCACAGATAGGAAATGTCCTTGACATTGATGCTTCTATTATGCAAGATTGTTTTTCAAAAGAAAAAAAAATTAATGCAAGACCTCTGTTAACCCTCAGTATGAAAACCTATCAACCTTTGCATAGGGAGAACTCTACATTTAAGTGTTTACTGTTTTTGAGGATTTAATCTTAACAGGAAAGGATCACAGTAATAATAAAAAGGGATCAAGGTAGTGTAATAAATAAAACCTACAAGGTATTTATTTATGCTTGCTAATGTCATATTTTGATTTAAAATATTTAATGATCTTAGATTTATTTTAGTAACACGGACTATGAAACTCTTTAGTGTGTGTTAATAATAATAAAAATATATTGTAGAATAGCGGTTCCTAAAAAGTGATCATCATTCCACTACCAGTGACTAACAGTAATGTCACGAAACTATGTCTCCCTTAGAGTTTCATGATTTAAAGGTTTAATGACATGAATGTATTTGGTCCATGAAAAATGTTGATGATAGTTAATGACCAAGAGGTTTATATAATACTCTATTGTATTAATTGATAACTCTACAGGCTTCTAATGGGTGTCAAAATTGTAACAAACACCCCTTCTTTCAAGTTATTTTATAATCTGGCCTTCAATTTTTAAAAATACTTTTTTCTTCTAAAAAGGACTTAAAGGGCTGAAATCTGAGAAGTACATACAAGGAATTTTCTAGCAAACTGGTATTGATTGACCTTCATCAAAATACAGTGACATTTAATATTTTTTTGTATGTCAAACAATCTAGCTGCCTAATCTATTAGGATCTTGTGTGCCAATTTGTACAAGATATAGGTACAATAAAAATGAGGCTTAGGAATGAAAAGGTTGTCAATACAATTTATAACATTACTGCATTTCAGTTTGCAAAGCTGCTAAAATATCATAAAGTTATGGACTAATAAATGGAGAATGATACATAAGATCCCATAGGTCTTAACTTTCAGAGAGAAAAAAAAAAAAAAAAAAAGTGTTGTTGTGACGTACATCCTTCATATAGTGCGTTTCTCCAGAAACTATGTGGGTTGCTTTACCTATTTGTTATCATTCAGAAAATTTTATGCTAGCAATATTAACTTGTTTATTTAATTTCTCTTTATGGTTAGACAGTCCTAGCTGAAATTGTTTACTTGTTTGCAGGGTTGGATTTGTTTTTTTAAATTTTCATCATGAGACCAAGTAAGAGGCAGTAGTAAGTGATGTATGTGTGTTCAATATCTGTTGACATTATATTTTGAAAAAATAGATTTTGGAAGTAAAATATTCAACATGTGTATTTGGAAAATTATACATTTTCAGTATTTTCTTGATCTGCAAATGACACAAAACCATAACTGTTCTGGTGTTGTCCAAAAGTGAAGCTGAGACAACACTGTCTTCACTAGTGTATGTCACTGATGGGTGTATAACATAGCAAATATAAAGAAATGAGGAAGTCAATGTTTTGTGATGAGATGGAGACCCATGATGTTAATGAAGGTAAAGACTTGATTTTTGTGTTGTACAGAATGTATCAGGGAGGCCAGGAAACAGTGGTATATAAACAAGTGGTCTGATGTGTTTTCTTGAAATACTGTAGGATTACACTATAAGTCTATGAAAATGTACAGGGAAATAAGGCCTCAGATCAATGCCAAAATGTATCACTTAATGGACCAAAGCAAAGAAGTCTTCAGAGACCAAGCCTAGGTACCTTGCTGAGCTCAGAGAAAAAAAGCCCCACTTTCCAGAAAATATGCTTTCTCTGTCAGCTTCTTAGCTGGAGACCTCTGTCACAAAAAGCAATTTGATACCTTCAGTCTAGACAAGTAATTCATATTTTCTGAAGACATTTCTGAAGACAAATCATAAGCTCTGTCCCAGAAACTTTGGCACCTTGCTTTCTTCAGGACTCAGACTCTGTAGACAGCAGACCATTGGGTCTCGCTGCTGTTGCTGGGGAGCTACTTTCTAAAATAAAAGTGGTTTTAACACCATCCATGTCAGTTCAGATGGGATTTTCACTCTGTGAATCACCCTTCTGGTTTTGGTCTTCTAAGCCCTAATGCTCAGGATAAAATATTTGGATGCTAGGGAGAAGATATATTTCTCGAATGGCTATGGAACAATTCTAGGGAGAAATGAAATCTTAATTTTTGCAAAACTTTCCTCAGTTTTTCATCTCAGATATAATCACCATTTTAAAATGCATGCTGTTCTCGTATGCCAGAATCTATGCCCTATAAAAGCTCCTCAGCTTGCATTTTTTTGTTTTCTGAAAGGGCCGCTATGTAGAAATAACTACTGCAGTACAATCTTCTGATGTAGAAAAAGACTGTGGACCTGCAATACACAAAATGGAGACTTTGGTGAGCACCCTTTTAAGACTCAGTGTTGGAGCCGTACATTCACACCAGACACTAGATTAAAGTGAAAAAATACCACCAGGCACTTCTGAAAGGAATTTAAAAATGCATGCAGGGCTTGTGCTGACCTGTAACACAATCAGAACAGTTTTCTGACACACTGACTAAAGATGCTATTCAATACCTCACTGATGAGTAAGAGGAATTCTGGAGAACATCTGAAGGAAATTTGTGTCTTACCAGTTTTCTAATGAAAATGAATGAGGAACTTGCAAGTTTTCACAAACTTCCCCTGAGCCTCTGCCAGTTTTCAGAACACAGCACTATAGTAATTGAACTGAGCATTGAGATTGATGTCAGGATTAAAGGTTATGAGCTATGAGGACAGGCTGAGAGCTTAAATCCATAAGGCCTGAGAATGCAGGCTGTTGAAATGCTGTATTGAATGCTAACCTGAAGTTTCAGGAGAGGGACTGGTTTTTTTCCAGCATCGTGATAATTGGACAAGTGAGTGTGAATGGCAATTAAATGAAAAGCATTTTAGGGTAGGTACCAGAAATTATTTTTCCGTACAGATAATCTGTAGGTATGAACTACTCCGAGGATAAAGAAAAAATAGAATAATTAAAAAAAAAAAAGAAAAAACAACAACATAATACTGATGTCATACAGAACTGGACTATTGCTTATTCATTAGCTATGGCTATGGGGCCAATTGTTAATCTAAACCAAGTTGGTCATGTATAACTTTAGCAGTTCTAAGCAGAATTAAACCTGTTCTGACTAACTGGGGATTTATGCCACACGGGAGAAATCTCTGAGCAATGTAAAGCTGTCATTGCAGCAACCTGGCTAAGGAAATGCTTATTGGAAATGTACTGGGGCAGGAAGGGCTATGCTTGGAGCATACCATGCTCCAGTCATCCCTGCCAATGTAATTGCCTCTAAGGGGTTCTTTCACCATCTGGTGCAAGTTACAGAAAACCTGAGGCTATTTTAACTTGTACTGGGATTTATCCTACGACCAGGAGAGTGCTAAACTGGCTTTAAGCCAATTTTACCTTCTTCTTTCCTGCATCAAGCAGAGTATTTCCATAATTATAAAATCTACTTAAAATCCATTGAAGCTCAATTAGTTAATATGGAGTTGATTCTGACTTCAGGTGGGAAGTAGATCTTGGAACCAAATGAACTTATGTTTTCTCTTTTTTTTTCATGCAAATATTCCTAATAAGAAGAAAAACAGGCAAATGTCAAATGCATAAGCAAAATGTTCTCAGAACAGATTTTTTTTTTTAGAATGTTTCCATTAAGTCAATTAGAAATTCTAACTTGCTGAAACATATCCAAGAGTAATAGCAAAAATACCTAAATAAATAAAAGGTGCATATATGCAATTCAATAGGAATGATGTATGGATACAGACCTGTCATCACTCCCTCACTACATAATTTTACCTATTCCACACCTGTGGCATGTAGTAGCAGTGAAAAAGATAGACAGGTTTAGTGTTACAGCTCTATATATTTGTGTCCTTTGGAACACTTTCTGGAATTTCATTTATTATTCTTCAATTAATGCTTTTGGTAGTCTCTAATATTGTCAGTTCATCATGACAGTATATTCTAATTTTGTTCTATGCAGAGTCAGTGTGGACACTCAGGCACATCATACTGAAAGTTCCACATCAACCAAAGATAATATGAAAAACTTCAGTTCATAACTATAATATCAGTGTTTTCTTTCAGGTTATAAAGGATTCTTTATTCCATTCCTGGCTTTATTGGATGAAGAGATCAGTATCAGGGGAATGATATTGGAGCTCTTTTCCTGTGGCATATTATTACATATGAGGTGGATTTTTTCCTATTTGAATCATATCATGTTACTGAGACATGGGGTTTGTGTTTTTTGTTTTGTTTTGTTTTGTTTTCTGGGAATGGATAAAAAATATATGCAAACCATTCTACAGTAACTGTCATTTTCTGATTCCCTGTGTTTGCTAGGGCTTGATTGGTTCAGTGCTCCTTGATGTTACTACTATGAACTGACCACTGAAGCTGAACTGTATTACCTCTCAAGAAATAGATACATGGACACTGGGTCAGGCTTTTCAGAATGCCTGGTTATCACTCTCCTCTTACTAACTATGGTCTGAATTTGTATTATTAATGATTATTAGTATCATTGTATTTCATGGCCAGTAACACTCATTAATTAGAAGACAAAATGTACATGTATTGTTGAACCATTCCAATCAGGATAGTTCAGAGATTTTTAGCCTTACAAGAAATAGAGCTTTAGAGATGCTCACATGACTCATATCTACAGACCCTTTGGCAAAAGTAGTTTCCTTGTTTTACTTTAAAATATTGCAATTTTTTCTTACACATTTACACACAGTTTTCCACAAGAGGCAGTGACTATATACGAACATGAAATGAGTAAACTAGCATTGAATATACCAAGAACAGGCTCAAGTTTAATAAATGGAGCTTTTTCAAACATTATAACAAAATCAAAATAAAGGGGAGACTCACATACTATGATATAATCAATATTTTTACACACTCATATGTCCTCTTGTGTCATTTTACTTATAATGGAAACATCTAAGGTTAAAATAAATGATCATATACTTGAAGTTTATTGGGAAGCCTTTTTTTTTTCCCCAAGTACAAGACTTTTTGCACTATTTCATCATTCTGAAACAAATTTAAGCACAGAAAGTATCCAGAAATTAAGCAGAAAAGGCAATATAAAGGTTAGATTGTGCCACTGGGAACTTTAAAAACATCAGGATTTAATTAAGGCTATATACTATTGTTAAAGACCATTAGCAAGCCATTAGCAAGTATATAATGGAAGCTCAGAGGTGAGTACACATTTTGTGAGCCTGAACAGTATCTGTGGTTTCAGTATCAAATTTTAGTAAGCAACAAAATGTGTCAATGAAGGTCATAGGTATATTTATTGACCTCCTCTATTTATTGACTTACTACTCATGAAGTTTGATAAGGCAATCTCTAGACTCATAAAAGCAGTATTGGGCCTATGAAATCTGAATTTCCTGTCTAGAAAACAGATAAGGCAGTGTAACTGTTTGGAATGGTGATCCACTCTTAAGATAGCTGTAATAAGGAGGAAGATAGAAGAGGAGAAGAATAGAAAAGAAAAAATGAGTATTTCATACAAAATGAGCATCGTTCTCCCAGCCGATAGCTTACCACTTGACTGATGGTTGTAGATTTGTCCAGTAAACACTCATGAGTTGTTATGGACAGTCAGCTAGGGCTAGTGACTCCAAGTGTTATTCACTCTTCACCCCTTGGAAAGGCAAGTGAAAAATGTTCATCATAAATTAGCATAACAGTGTACAAAGTGATATGTGTTTTCATGATCAGACAAGTTCACTAGCAATGTAACTTTATTGGCATGACATGTCATAAAAGCATTGCCAAAGTCAGCAAACAGCACAGCACGTGCCTGTCAAATGATAAATCACAGTGCTCCCAGAAGTACCCAGGTTCTTATCTTATGAGTTCATTTTGCATCATTGTCCATATATGATCCAGTAGCAGTTTGCTACATGTTATGTTGCTGGTTGGGCTGCTGGTTGGGCTGTCTAATACCTTCTTTCACAGGATTGCTTTGTTTCCCACGAGAAGCATTTTATCATGATTTTCAATATTTAGAGGAATGAAAATGCCTCTGAAATAATTGTCAGTCTAAACAGGACACAAAAGATCAGCATGATTACATTTATGAATGTTGAAAAGTTAATTGTCTTCTTTATATTATTACATAGAATGCCATTTTCAGATTGGGCTACTCCCAGCTGATTCACAGTTCCTCATACCTTGCTACCATTGCCAAACATTTACTGGTGTCCATATTCTGAACAACCTTGTGTAATTCAGAAATAATACTCCTAATGTGCAGTTGCAAACAAAAGAGATAAAATGATCTGCTTTTACCTCACAGAAATGAATCCTAAGTAGGGCTAAACAAACAGTATGTTTGCTGCTGTTATCAGAAACCATAGTTAGGTGAAATGGAAAGTGATTTTTTGCTATGTTTTCAATTACTTTAATTGTTAAATTGCTAAATTTTTAGCTTTTTCTGTATTAAAAGGAACTTCATAAAAGTGATTTCAAATACACTTCTGGAATATTTCACTTGAAATTACTTCTTTTTCATGTTGTGACTTTTGGAGGAAGAAAAGCAGTTCAATGAAATCAAAATTAGTTTGTGAACATTTTCCTGTTATCAAACTTACTTTTTCGATTTTTTTTCACTGAAATCTCTTTCAAATTACACTCTATTTTTTGGCCTTATTTTACTGCCTTGCCCCCAGTTCCATCATTTGCTTGTCAATAACAATGTCTCTTTCTAGATATCTATGATATCATTCCCCTGTATCTTCCTGCAATTCATCTGCATCTAACAAAATCAAACGGGTGACATTGATACAAGCAGTGACACAGGCTATACAAAAGTTTCATACAGTAGAAGTAGTGCAGAGGCATTCAGCCCACCACCCATGGAGCGTCTGTCTTCCCACAGTTGTGTGCAGAGGTACTGGTCTGAACTGGGAACACTGTTGTCAGGTTAGACTCCAAAAAATTGAACTAATAAACATGCTTTAGGTGAGGTTAATTTACTTAGACACAGGACCACACACACCTAGATATACTGCTTTGCTCCTACAGCCAGCTTGACCCTGGATAATCACAAAGGCTCTGTACAGGGTATTTCGTCATGACACCCAAAAGTGGTGAATCAAGATTTCTTTTGTACTTCTATATACATTAGGTTTCTTTCCCCCATATCCATACATTTTTAATATACATTTTTCATCTGCTTCTCAGTGCATTCCTGTTACTTTTTAAAAGTAATCAGTCCCATGAATTCACCCATTTTTGGGTCAAAACCTACATTTTACAATTCAGCAGTCCTTTCTGAAGCACAAGAAATATTGTATATATCAGAAAATAGAACCAGCTTAATCATCACCTGAGATTTGTTTTTACTGTTCATGTGTTTTGGGGGATTTTAGATTGACAGAAAATTGAACTTTTAATTCATGTATTTTAAGAAGGAGGGACTAAGACACTCAATAATGGGCCCAGTATAAGTAATCTTACAACATGTGGTATTGCAATACTGCAATTCAAGTTATTTGTGTCTACTTCCTTGATAAGAACTTGATACTATTGCAAATCTGACCACTTCTTCTCCAAACGATTCAATAGGATATCTTTATTTTATTACACAATTGAAAAGTCATTTAACTTTGCACAATACCTATGAGGCTGAAAACATGGTACAATAAGACAGTGTCATCTATTATTTCCACTTAGATGTTAACTCCTTGCCAGCTTCAAGTTTTCTTAAAGAATCACCACAATAAATTTTTCAAGTCCCTTCTCAAATTTTCGGGATCTGTAAACCCATAATAATTTACCCTTAGAGATCTTGGCACCTTAGCAGAATGATGAAAAATTGCTAATTACTTATTAACATATTTTGTGGCTACATCATCTGCCTGTTCAACTAAGCAGCCTCCTATTTTTGTCAGGATCCTTCTATGAAATAGTATTTATGGGATTGCAGGGTTGCCCTTTATGGCACTGACTCTCATAAGCACAGGTTGGAAGAGATCATGGAGCCCCTGTGCACCACTGTGCTTTTTCCTGAAGCTTACACCCTTAGTTGTCCCAAGTACAGTTTTCCTCAGTGATTTTATAGATTTTCCCCAAACACAGAACACTCCACTACCTTTTCGTACCAAATCACTTCTGCTGTTATTATCTTGTCTCTTTTAAAAAATCTCTTAGCTGTAAGTGAAAACTGTCTTATTTTGCCTTATCTAGCACATAATACTACAGCTGGCAAAAATGTTTGTTTAGGTGTCTTTCTGTCACTGAGCAAAGACCAGTTAAAGGGATCAGTAAAATGCTACTATAATTCCACAATGCTGCTGAACACAATGTGTTTACTATACTGTCAAATGGCCAGTGTATTCATCCAAGTGAATGCAAGATTTGTTTGACTAGCTTTTCTTTTCTTTACTTACTTTTACCTAAATATTTAATGTTCTGGGATCTGCAGATATGGGGCTCAGTGCCAAGTTTAACAATGCAGCAACTATGGATAAGAACTATTAGAAAGCCATGGAGAGCTCTGTATATAAAACAGTGTCAGGATCAGTTGCAATAATCAATGGATTTTTTTTTTTCTTTTTGTTTCAATGCTCAATCCAGCATATGCTCTATCCCCTAACAGAGGAGTGTTCTTTGAAGAGGATCATAATATGTTCAGCGTTATTTGAAAATTTATATTGTTGCACACACTTGTGTGTTAACACACAATTGGGTTACATTATTATGACCCTGCTTTCCCCAGTTGGTTTATTTTAAATTGTATAAATCTACTAGTGTTCAGTTTTGTTGCTGAGTATCCTGTGCATGTAAATATGCACTTAAAACCATCTATAAAAAACCCCCACTTTCTCCTTATTCATAAAACTCATATATGCCTATAGGATATATTAGGGTTCTACATAAAGAAGTCGAAACTGAAATAGACACTAGTCCAGGAGTCATAGAAATGAAAAAAAAAACCCTCCTTGCTTTCATCTGTTCACTTGCCATTTGTTTTCCACAATCTTTCATGTAGTTTTTGATCTTCACAATTCACAGAGAAAGATGATTCAAGACTTCCATAGATTTGAAAGTACTAATACTAATAGGATTACTACATTTTTGTGCAACATACACTCTTAATGTGACTTTTACCTTCAGAAAACTCCTGAAAAGAAGAATCAAACTGTAACAGTAGGGCTTAGAAGGAGATGGGAACTCTGGACTAGAATTATCCTTCCACAACAAGGATCAAAGTTTATAAGAGAATATATAAATAATACATGTGCAAAGATTGATTAACTAAATGGCTTCATGTTCTATATTAAGGAATTAAAAATTCCTCTCTCCTCATTCTAGAGCCTGGTGAAAAACTGAGAAGTGGTGAATAGTGAATGGCACTGTGGAAAACTGAACTATCAAATGACCTCTGACTGAATTGTTCTGATTTTTTGGAATTTGTCTACAGCATGGTTTCGTGTATGCACTGTTTCTGGGGCTTAATCTCATTCCTACAGATGTAAGAACACAAATCTTGTTGAACTCTACAAAAATTTTACATTGCTAAACATTCTTGTGTTTCTGTTTCTGCTTTGGAGATATTTTAATAAGGATTCCGTGATTCAGACTACATATAATTTTATTATATGTTGATAAAACAAAAAAGCAATAAAACAATGATTATTTTTCCATTAAAAAAGTATCCATTTATTGTGCATGAAAGATAGCTTTTTTGCTTTCTTTATTTCTCAGGTATTATTATCCTAGACTTACATGTTACAAAAGCTGTTAAGCATAGTCTGTCAAGAGTATGAATGTCATCATGACTGTACAGTGGAAGATATCAGCAGAAAAGGCCTTTACACAGCCTAACACTGTTCATTTGCAGAACTGGTTTTAATATTGACAAAAAGAATATAGCTAATATAATGACATCTCAATGAATTGACAAGTGCAATGCAGATGACCCCTTTGTATTTTTAGCAAATCTCTAATCAAAAGTTATCATCAGACTATCTTCTATATTTATTAAAACTCTATTTCAACAGCTTAACTTTGTGCCATTTTCTACTCTTTTTACAGATGTTGTTATGGAAATGAAAAAGGAAAACATCAGTGTCTCAGACACAGGTAAATTGAAGATAACAATGTGTAATTCTGACCTAATTAGCATAGGGGATTTTGACTGAGTATGCATGTCATATGCTTACAATTCCAGTGTCCCATTTAAGTGGAAAGAAGGAGAGCATCAAATTAGCACTGGAAACAGTAAGTGATCAGTGTGACATGGCTTTTGTGGTACCACGACCCACAAGACACCAGACTGTATGTGACTATATAGATCCTCCAAATCCTTAAGATCTCAGTTCAGTGTCTGTATTTAGAACTAGCTTTAAAAACTGGAAGTAATTCCAACTGTACATATTCATTACAGACTACAAAACTGGGAAATTTATCAATTTTAGTCTCTGATATGACAAATACACTGTTTAATCTTTTTAATTTCTACCTTTTAATGAAAGAGGTTTTCTGCTTCAGTGTGGCCATTTAAACACTGTTACAGAATCAGCCCACTGATGATTAAAAACCTTCTAATTTTCAAGAGTCGCTTTATCTATAGTCAGTTTATACCTATATATTCTTGTGTCAGAATTTCAGTAAAGTAATTCTTCTCCTATGCTCCTCTTTTCCCTGATGAATTAAAATCTTTTGTAGAGCTGCAACCAAAAAAAAGTGGCACACAGACTTGATCAAAACATAGAATTATGTATGGCATAATGTCATGTCATTTTCTGTTCTTGCTACAGCCAATGTCACCAGCCTGAAATATTAGAATATTCTGGTTTTGATATTCAGTGAATGATTGTGATTTACAGTGCACAACTTATTTTTTCTCTCTTTTCAGGTTTTTGTTTGCTTGGCTTAAAAGGCCAAATCTTTGACTTCTTTTGTGAGGGAGGCTAAGAATTATTTTTTTTCTTTTTTCGTATTCTCTCAATTCCTCTACAGAACTCTGGACAGTATACTAGAAAGTCTAGAGCCATTTATAAGACTGTTGGTACTACCTCATTTCAACTGAAAATATCTCACATGAAGTGTTTTGAGAGAAACCTGAAATCTTCAGAGCCTTGTTGCATTGTTGTTTCATAATTACTCAGTGGTTAACAGAGAGCAAATTCCGCCTTCTGTCCTAGTCAGTGAACTCAAAGCCAACACTAGGCTGTAGCTGCTAATAAAGAGTGGCTTCTCTGTTACTGTCAGCTCAGACCTTGACTTTGATATGATTATTTTAATTCTGTTTCTATTTCTTTATGCCTTAGTCATTCTCATCTTCCTGTCAAATATTCTAACTCTTCAGTACTAATGATATCTTCCAACTTTGTGTCAATGGTAAAATTAGTTAACATACTTTCCCTACTTTTACCAACTTTGCTAATGAATCTGTTCAATAGCTATCATCCTACACCAGATCATTAAGGAAATGATCTGTTAATTTCTCCTTACACATTACTCAGCTTTCAGTACAACCAGCTGAATTCTGTCTCCTCTCTTCAAAGTCTCAGCTGAACCTCATTATCCCTAGCCTAATTTCCAAACTTCCATGTATTCAATGCTTGAGATTCAGATAAAATAAGATTTTAGATAAATAAAAATGTAACAAATTAGGTTTTTCCAAAAAAAAGAAATGATCAGGATGTTAGTCTGCTATGAATTATCACTGGTAAATGCTTTACATTTTCATTCCTTGTCTTGTATATCCCTAAAATAAATACAGCACCTGGGACTATTTTTGAATAGTAGTATTTAAAACAATTACCAGTGGAACAGTGATTTTACTAGAACCTCTGTCATTAGTCTTGGGACCATTCCTTCTCCCTCTCTCCCAATTTCAGCCAAAAGAAATAATTTTATAAACTCTGAAGGAACATTAACAATGACTTATCATACTGGCTTTTGAGCAGCCATGCTAAAAGCCAATAGTGTCTTTTAATCTTTTTATCTCTCTTCCCTTTATCCATTCCTGCACATTGACTTTCAATATCTTATTCACATCTTCCCTTTATCAAATTTGCTTTTATGTCTTCTACCTTCTGCATAGCTTTTACCTTTTCATTATTCTGCTCTTAAAGTAACAAATACTTTGACATGATGACTGTGAGAAAGGAATCATAACACTATCTAGAAGTGCAGAAAGTATCTTTTTGTTGAGTATACATCAAGCATTCAGCCTGGTAGACCGACAGTCCTCTGAAATATGAGGTTACATCATCAATGTTTTTGATTTGGTCAGGCTTATTGGGGATTGCTTCTCTGCCCCATTTCCAGATAGTCAAACTTCAAGTACTTAATTTCTCTTTTGAACGCTTAATACTGCAATTGCAATCCATAGTATAGATCACAAGTGACATTTTAGAAATGGTGCATTGGCTCGTCTTGCATTACTCACCAGTGTAGACTCAATCAAAACTGACAGCTACAGCAACAAAAATCCACTAGATGTTAATCCTTTGATGTACTGTAATCACAAACATCCTTCAAGGTGTGGCCAGACACAATGCATTACTATGCTACCTTAATTTAATTCACCTTTCTTACATTAACTCAAATTGAACAGTGACTAAAACAGCTTAGTTATAGATCCGGATCTTCTCTTGTTCATGCCAAGCAATTGGAGGTTAGCAAGACCTTTGAAATTTGTTTTGTACCTAAGAAGAGTCTGTGCCTAGTTGATAAACATTTTTTTTACCCTTTCCTGAGGTAGTACAGTTTTTTTGATTTACCAAACTAAAAAGTCACATTTTCATTTCAGTGTAGGGAGCATCGTGATCATGTGCGTGATTCTGGCCACATGATATAGATTATTCTGTTACTTAGTAAGACAGGCAGAGGCACTGAAAGTAAAATTTTCTGTGTTCTGCTTTAAAACATAATTCCAACAAAACACATCATTGTAAGTGAAAATTCCTAAGAATAAGAAAAACATCTTCCTGGTTAGATACAGATTAATTTTGGGTATCCTATTTCTAGTCTACTTTTCTTCACTATTTGGTTATTTGTTACCTGTGGGAATCTTTTTATTGAAAAAAAAAAAAAAAATCTCTTTTTCTACCTCTAAATATTTTGAGGTTTGTTTTATTTTATCTCCCAGCTGTTCCACATACTCTTATTCATCCTAAAGTTTCCAATTTTCAATGCTTCCTAATATAAACAATAAAGAATGCTAAAGATATTAATATTGAATTGTTTTCCCAGGTTCACGTAAGAGAGACTTGTCATAGAAAACTACAAATCCAAAGTTTGAGGCCATTTAATACAGCTGAATGGAATGAGTGGAATAAGACAAATATGTGACAAGTCTGAAGGATATATTTTTCTCAGGATATAAGGGTATGTGATCTGATGAGAAAAAGTTAGGGACAGTATCACCTTTAATTAGAGAATTAAGAATAATTAATTTACAAAAATATACCTAAAAATTTCTTTAGAAAAATCAGAAATATTTAGAATAATAGCTAAAACTGCTTGCACCAGCAACCTGTTTCCAATCATTATATTCCCCTGATCTGGAGTTATTAAGACAGTATGATAATTTAGAACCACATGTAAAAAGAAGATATATTGCTCTTGACCCAATTCAGTGAGAAGGGGCTAACTGGTCTCCTATTGAGCTAGGGAGTTTCATTCAGTCCTACCTCATGTATCCCTGCTGAATACATATTAATCTACTGATTTATCACCTCTATAATAATCTTCACATCATCCAATGAATTAATCTGGAGATGAATTAAATATTTTAATAGCATATGTCTAGTAGAGGTAGAATGATTTCCCCCTCTAATTCTAATATTTAATTTTGTTCTTATTATTCCTCAGCAGCTGTACTGTTGGTCATGTTGGGTTTTGTAAATTTAATTTTCTTTCTTATCTGTAACCTCTTCACCTTGAAGTGATCTTTTATCTCTCATGAAAACAGATGACAAGACTATTTTTCAGTTCTGAACTTCTTAATAATTACATTTTTGGCCTCAAGGGAAAAACTGTATACATTATCAAATCCCCTAGCTTTGCACCCAAGCCCTGCACACTGCTTGCAGCTATTGTAATTTAATTTGAATATCAGAAAATCCTCAAATTATAAATTCTAACAAGGTAGAGTCCTGTTCAAATTGAAACTCATTATATGGTGCTTAGTGGCTTGCAAACTTATCCTGTAGATTCTTTACAACTGTTTATTTCTCTTCCAGTCCTTACAGTTCTTACTAATCATTCATGTCATGGTGCATCTAGCAGTTTCTATTTATCTTTATAAAAACCACTGGCCATTTATCACTTACATTTGCAGAAGCATTACAGTGCAATCCAGGAATGCTCCTGAGCAGTGCAGCACTGATTGTGGCACTGTGAGACACTTCCTGAAACTAAGCTCAAACTCTGTAAAAGAAAATCCTTCTAAAGCAGAAACATATCAGTAGGTTATGGATTTTTGGTTTGGACTTAAACACCAGGAAGAATTATAAAACCTGAAGAATCCTTTATTGTATTCAGTTATCCATACATCAAAGAGTTTCAGGTCAACCAGAACACAACCCAGTACCATCCATTCCTGGTTAAGGAACCACAGTCATACTCCAGGGATCCCTCAAAGTATTTGGGTTTCAATTAACTTCACAGAAACTTGTCTGAATGTCAGAGTTCTAGAACAAGGAAATGAACTCTGGATCTATAGTCAGGACATAGATGAAAATATGACCTTCCCAGATTCCTTGTTACTTTCAGGTCATAAACTGAGGTGAAAAGAATAACTGCTGTAAAGTGAGAGCAAAGCACTTATCAACAGAGACATAACTGGAGACATGTCAAAACCTAAGTTTATTAAACAAGAAAAAGCCAGTAACCACACAACTGTAGTATAATACATGTGAAGTAATACTGTGGACTGGGTGGGTGCTGGAATAATTTCAAAGAAAACACTTGTTCTCATCTTTTCTTCTAGGAATCATTATTTTCATTCTGAAATTCTGCTTCTACTGTTCACTACATCATTGTTATCTACACAGTGCCCAGCTAAAAAAATTCTACTTAGATTTTCATAGAAGTCAATTCAGTACTTATGTATTTTGTAGTTAAGTGGTTCTGTACATTCACTAAGATCACAAGAATAGCTGTTTATGTACCTGATTGTATAGCTTACTCTTTTAGGTCTATACTCTTAATAATTAGAGATTTCTGTTTTCAACTAATGTTCTGAGAGGTACAGAAGAATTTTCTACTAAGAGAAAAACTTTGCCCTCAGGTCTCTTAGGACACCCAATCATGCCTAGAGGACTAAACATCTTTTTGAACACAAGTTTAATTGAACTATACACATATGTATCTATATCACTCAACCAGGTGGAACATAATTATGCATATGGTAATTGAAACAAAAATCTCAGTAGCCCTTAACTTCCTTTTATAATCTACCTTCATATCTTAATTCTGACATGAAAAGAAAACTCCTGGTACTGGTTTCTACACACACCAGATGAAGTCTGCCTCTTGTTTTAGTGTTATTCATGAATGCAAGAAAAAGAAACCTAGGTCAGTCCTCACACCCATTTAGAAATCTTCACCTGACTATGTTCTCACTTAAACCATCAGCTTTTCCTTAATTAATAAAGGGGTTCAAATGCTGCTTTTATCATTATAACTGTAGCTGGAAGTCTCTTATTGAGATCCTTCCCTGCTTGGCTTGATCTCCTTTAAAACCTTTGCTTAGTTAACTAGCACCTGGGACCTAAATAGCAGTGAACTTTGCAGTAGCTCTAGTTCTTGATAACTTGTTATTTGTTCCTATGGCTTCTGGGTTTCACATATATTGGGTATCATATATACTGAGTAGCATATATAGTCTCTCATATATGCAAATTTTTCATTCTGGTTTTTCTTTCCTTCTTTTTTTTTTTTTTTTTTTGTTCTAATTAATGTAAGTTCAGAAATTAGATAGAAATAGCAGTTGTAATTCTAAATTTTTAGCCTGGGTGCTTGATTTGAGAATGGCTGTACAGTAAAATACCATTTGAACTTTCTAGGCTATGTCAGCTTGGAGCTTTTCTAATTTTTTAATCTTAAATTTTGCTACAATATCAAGTAGGTCAAATAGGTTGTTTGTACAGTTAGCTATACTTTGAAACTATGAACTTCATAGAGTGGACGGAGCTTAGACCTGTGAGAATTCTGAGAACTCTTTTGAATTTAATTACATTCAAGGAACTCTATTTGGATTGACCTATATCTGTTGCAGTTACACTAGGAGACAAGATTGAATACACTGTGTATGTCTAACATTTTTTAACTACATTTGTGTCATTACATTGATTCTGGTTATGCTTGGTGTATGCTATGTGGAGCAGACTTTCTCAGTAAAGTTCTTTGAAAGTGTTAGCAAGAACTCAATTAAACTGAGACAGCACAATGAAACAGCTTCAGTTAAAAATATGAACCATAATTTACTTTTCTGAGATGCTTCCGACTTTCTTTCTGCTTGTGGAAGTCCAGAAGATACGTTAGAATAGATAAGGTAGCATATTTTTGCATATATAAGAAAGAAAAAAATGTAAATACAGGAATATTTATTCACCTCATAATTTATTAACAAGATGAACAGTATTTCTTTGAATTTTTCCCAGCCCCAAATTACTTCCACTTCATACAGAATAGCTTTCCACAGTCTGTTTCATGTTTGAGTGGTATTTGTTGCAATTTTAAATACATCTACAAAAAATTATTATAGTAAAGATGATTAAGGTTTCTTGAAGTTTTGATATCTCCTTGATTCATAACTAACAAATACATCATAAACTCATGAAATGGAGTAGAATCCTACTTACTATTTAAAAATAATATTTATTTTGGTATAGTGTGGAGAAGTTCACATTCTAACTGTGTATCATTCCCTTGGCAGCCCAGAGAAATCTCACTGTATATGTTTCCATCAAATATAGAAAACAGGCCTACATTTTCCAGTCTCTCATTTGTCCTGGGGACTTCTGTCATGCAATAAAAATACAAGATTGTAAATCTCCTTCCATTTTCTTTCATTCCTCAGTAATACATTGCTATGGATGTGAAAACTAAATATGCTTTATGTTTCTTGTACTGCCCAACATTTTGACTAAATATTTTGGTGATATTGGCCAGAAAAGAGTTCTGAACAAAAGACTACAAGTCCAATATATACATATCCACTATCAATCTCTATATAGGGAGAATAAGAATGATTTATTGTAAGTCCAGCATGCCACTGAATACCATTACAAATATAAATGAAAAGTTTTAAAGTAATTACATGTGAAAGAGAGTCTCACAGCAGCAACATGAAACAAGGAAATATAATGTTATTGTGGCTAGGAGACACAAAAGAAAATAAACTTCTGTTGAAATTATTATATATAATGGTAGGGTTTCTTTATGGTTTTCAAAATAAGTAAAGGTAAGTTCAGAAAGTTCACATTTGCCTTCTGAAAAGCACAATCTAATCATATATATATATGAGACACAGTAATGACAGTTACAGGCAGCTGCATCTTTGGTTCCTCTTACTGAGGAAAAGGTCTGCATGAAAATAACTCTGCATTTAAATGGAAGTGGCTAGAAAGCTTTAATTTTTCTTTGATGAAAGTCAGTATACTACCTTGTATTGAGCTGAAGTACAGAATTAATAGAAAAAAGCATGAGGGTGTGAGTTTCTGTCATGGTTTAACCCCAGCCAACAACTGAACCCCACACAGCTGCTCACTCACTTCCCCCCCCAGTGGGCTGAGGGAGAGAATCAGAAGGGTAAAAATGAGAAAACTCATGGGTTGAGATAAAGACAAGTTAATAGGTAAAGCAAAAGCTGCACACACAAGTGAAGCAAAACAAGGAATTAATTCCCCACTCCCCATGGGCAGGCAGGTGCTCAGATGTCTCCAGGACAGCCGGGCTCCAACACATGTAATGGTCACTTGGAAAGACAAACACTATCACTCTGAACATTACCCCTTTCCTTCTTCTTCCCCCAGCATTACATGCCGAGCATGACATCATATGGTATGGGATATCCCTTTGGTCAGCTGGGGTCAGCTGTCCCAGCCGTGTCCCCTCCCAGCTCCCTGTGCCCCCCCAGCCCACTCGCTGGTGGGGCGGGGTGAGGAGCAGAAAGGGCCTTGGCTCTGTGTGAGCACTGCTCAGCAGTAACAAAAGCATCCCTGTGTTATCAACACTGTTTCCAGCACAAATCCAAAACATAGCCCCATACTAGCTGCTATAAAAAAATATTAACTCTATCCCAGCCAAAATCAGCAGTTTCCTTATTCTCCAGAGAATTAGAAAAATAAGAACAAAGAGTGAAAGAAGGCACAGAGAATTATTACATATGTCAGTACACAAACAGGAGAAGATACTACTCAGGAGGCAATTTTCCCATGCTGGTCTATAGATAAGGTAGATGTTTCAAATCTTTCAGGAGAAACACACATAAACTTAGGGAACAGGAATTTGTTTTTGTACCCAGCCAGCCGCGTTCGGTGAAATCAATGAGATCTGAGTCACAGTGGTTGAAACTTTAATGAGTTCACAAGAGTTACGATTTCCTTTCTGCAGAGTGCCAAAATAATGCCTAAACATTATATGGGGCTGAGTTTAGTCCCAGTTTGAGCCTCACTTGAAATCAGCTGATATTTGAGCACTTTTAGATCTTCCCAGTAAATGAATTTCATCATTCATCTCTAAGTGCAAATGAAACAAATCTGATTTTGTAGTTACCCCAGGATTTTACAGTATCAATATTTTCTTAATTTTTTGGTCTTGTTATTTCCTGAATGTTTTGAAGAAATAAATACATTTGTATGAAAAGATGTTAAAGCACCACTACCAGAAAATAACTGTTTTCACATGTTCCAAGAAGATTGAGCACATAAACTGATCTAACTAAAGCTTATGCAAAATAATAGCAAATATGGCACTTATTGCCTTTTAGAAGCAAAGATATTCTAATCCATTTGGTTTTCAAAAATGTATTTATGTGCACTGTTGCTGTTCTTCAGTCTGTAGGCTGCACTATATAATGAGCTGCTGTTGTGTATATGAGCAGTATTTTAAGTTGTTTCACCCACATAAATATTATTGGTTTTTAGCTGTAGCCTAAAAGTGACAGTTATTAATATTGTAGCACTTTTAATATTTATTTTCAATTTCATTACAAAACACATATTTGGAACCTGTTAATAATCATGATAGTAAATGACTAAATAGAATTCCATTTGGGAATGCTATAAATTTATGTAGTTTTAGGAGCAATCTCTGTTTTATTTCCTTTATTGTAGGAAAGAGGTATACCAGCTTCACCTAGACTTTCTTAGGTAAAATCCTGTAGCATTATATAACAATATGTTTATCAAAATAATATAATGTAAGGTTTCACTGAAACAAGAGAGTGATTTTTTTTTTTTTTCTAAAAATGTTAAGTAAGTTCCACTCTGTCCTTTCCCCACCTTATAGAGCCTAACAATAATGCAGCAATCTTAAACTGCTGGAGGTTGCTACAGAAGATCAATCAAAAAGTCTTTGTTTTCCAGAGTTTATATGTTATTATTTCACTAGAGCTTGTCTTCCAGAACAAGTTTTCAGTTCTTTCACCACTGTATCCACATTTGAATGCATTTAAATTACCTAGTTTCTTACCAGCATGTATATTAGATACTGGTTACTTATAGGGAGCATGGGCTCATACAAGGACAATTTGACAAAAGTGTCATAGAAATATAGTAGGGGATTGAAAAAACAAAAGGCACATCTAATTCCCTCTTCTAACTACCACTGCCCACATTATTTTCTACAGTAATGTTACTTCACTCAGGAGATTCTACCTGCTAGGGGGAAGGATGACCAATATGATGATGCAAGGAGCCAGAATAACCCTAGTATTTCTTTCAGAAATAATGATTAGCTTTTGATTTCTGATTCCTTCAGAGACTTGATGTTGCAGTTAGAGAAAGAATTCACCAGAGATTTGGGAAATAGCAGCATGGTGAAACTCAAAACTCTTTTCAGCTTTGTCCTGACAGTGTCACTGTATCCCTGTGAAGGTAGTCTGATTTTTCTTCATGGACACAAGAAAGAAGTAGTCTGCAACAAGGTTTTAGAGTTGGATGCAAAAATCACTTTGTGAAATTGCATCTACTGAATATTATAGGACTCCTATAGATGTGTTGGGTAGTTAACTCATACATAAATGGTTACCAATGTGTGACCTCGGTTAACCTAATGATTTTTCTCCCTTCTGTCTTAAATTGTGGATTCATAATCATTTGCACACATTTTTTTCAGATCTATGTTTCAATATTCTGCATTAGCTGTCTTACTTTTCTGAAATTCCCCATCCTTGGGGTATGTGTAGTGTAAATGTAAATTTAAAATGCTACACTTAAAGGAAAAAGTTTGAAACCATTTTCATGTTAGTCCTATATAACTATATCATCATGTAGCCTAAAATACCCTCTCTAAAATTAACTGGCACATTGCAGTAAATTGTTCTCTGTGTGGGCAAAAAATGAATTCTATTAAAGCTAATAAAAATTGTACATCTGTAGCACAAGACCATATCTCCAGAAGAGAAGCAGTATGTGGAATAACTTCCTTTCAAATTTAAGCCTGATCACTGAATAGTTTCTATTAGGGAGGCAAGGTCAGCAGACTTGCGAGAGCTCTGAAAAAGTTTGATATTCTGACAGATTTTGAATCAGGAGCTACTTAAAATAGTGAGCAAATCAAATTAACTAAAGAATTAGATTATTTTAATGTGACTGGAGTCTGACACATGCTTCATGTATTTTTTTTTATTTAAAATATTCTGAACAAGTTACAGACAGTATTCATAAATCAGAATGATATCCTTCAGCCTAAATCTCTTGTTTTAACATGTTAAGAGGTGCTTTAGATTGCATGCACATAAAATAAGGGTTTGTAATTGTAAAAGAAGGACAGAGAACCCTTTAGAAATATTAATATCTATGCTTCATTAAAGAGGTGTAGTCTTGGTACAATAGAAAATGGATTTACTAGGGGATCTGAGCCAAACATCTGCATTTCACTGCATAACCTTTTTTTTTTGTCCCCTTTTCCAGAATAGAAAAACAGGAGCTAATGGAACTGGGTGGAGAACATCAAACTCCTCCAGTCAAATACTGCTAGGTTTTCCTTTACTGTGTTTTATTACCATGTCAAGGAATAAAAATCCGATGATGTTTTTAATATAACCATTGTTTTTGTGATGCTTTTGTTTAATACAAAGGATTCCTGTCATTCTGTGGTATTTGTTCTTGGCAGGTATATTTATATTACAGAAATATGCTTCTCCCCACTTCCTTAATCATATTATTTATAGTGCTCAACCCCTCTTCATTCTCTGTCTCATACTCCAAGGTTAACTCAGAAGTTGTTAGCCAAATAGAGGGACAAACTTAGGCCCTACAAATGGACCTTGGAATAACTTCTGGACTTCTGAGGAATAAATGTACAACTCTTAGAGATTAACTTTGATCTAAAATGACTTGTAAAATTAATGAAAGGCAGTAGATTTATTCACAATGAGATAAATGTTCCTCTTATCTTAAGCATCAACAAATAGAGAATTTATGACAAATGACACAAAAAATATTCTTCCTGACAGTGCCTAGAGACAGCCTTCTGAATACTGGATTTCTTTATTACTATCTCTTCTCTATATTTAAGATTACCCCATCTGTAATCTTCCTAGTTTGGTAACCTCTTAGGGACAAACCCTCTAATTTTGGCAGAGGCTGTAAGTGAGAGTCACCATTGAATACTTCTGTCACTATTTCCTTTGCCAAGGTTGCTCACACTGTATTTTCAGCAAAAAATGTATAACACCTTTCCTTGAATAACGGAAGCAAACCACTTGAAAGATGTTTCTCCTTCCTTCTGGCACTGTTCTAGCTGTTTGATCTGTGTCTGTAAGATATACATAATTAAGTACAATACAGCAGAAACTGTGTTTGAGGTCAATCTGCAGGTCACCTAATTTTAGTCTGTCAGAAGTAGCTTCTGGCACCCTATATAATTACCCAGCTCAAAAAAGGGCAATTACCCATGTCTCTTCAAATCACAAGGTATCACTTCAGCATAATTTGCATGAAAATAGTATATTTTTTTTTAAAAAAAGAAGACTGAAATACAAGGAAAAGAGAATAGATGCTTAACATAAGGAACATATATTATATTTTCCATAGTAGTTTTTTATCTTGCCTTTCTCTTATGTCTTTTCTTTTCTGTTCATATAATGAGACAAATTTGATGAGATTGCATTTGTTTCCATAGTCAGTCATTTGAGGATTATTTTTAACCTATGGGAAAACAGGAATAAAACCAACAAGAAGTACACTTTGAATGGCATAAGAGGTGTTTTTATTACTTGCGTATTTTGTATTATTCAGTTCTTAGAAATCTGGTAAAAATTTTGAGAGTAAACATGATGCTTAAGAGTTTAAATCTTGTTGAAAAAAAAACAGAATCCAGGCTTGTACATTTTTATATCACTTTTAAAACTAGAACTTAGACTCCAAAGTCCTGTGAATGTGTTCTATATTTTACCATTTGTCTCTTCTGCAATATTAAACAATTTTAACCAAAAATAATTCAGTACAGTATTTATTATTAATCTAGTAAAAATACTTTCAGATATTTGAAAAATAAAGTCCATTGAAGTTTCTAGTAACATTTTAGCTTAAATCAGAACCATCATTAAGCTAGTACTTGGGCTTTCTGATAACTTATCATTCTTAATACAAATGCAAGTACCACTCATTTTCAGTGTTCATGATAACTGGATGACTGCTTTGTGTTACATTCTCAAGATACAGAAAAAATAGAGGAAATGTGTGTCTCCAAAGGAAACATGTAGTCCAGAATTAAAATTGTCTTAGATGATGAATGCTCTAATAAATCGTCTCTTCTTCTCATAGTGTCCTGAATAATACCACTGTTTATAATTTTCAATAATCTTGTGCTTTGCTACATGAACTCAGGAACTTAGGAAACCCTACAGATGTACGTTATGGTATAATGTATAAAAATTTATAATTTATAACAAATAGCAAATTAATTAACATAGAGTATGAAGTAGTATGTAATTGTATCTAAAATATAGTGTATAGTATAACTATATCATATAAAATATGTATAGTATAGAATATACATATATAATATATATGTGGCTTTTTATGCATATGTCTTTCAATAGATATATTTTTAATATATTTATACAGCTACATTTACTATATAGGATATAATATGTAACAGTTGAATTCATCCTTTAAAACCAGAAAAAGACATTTAAGTTTATAACTTCCGATCAGGTTCACAAACTAAACATAGACATTACACAATTTGATATTGTACCAGGAAAGTTAAACTTAAAATGGTGGAGGAAATTCAGCTACAGTAGACTCTTTAGCAACTATTGTTTCACTTTTTACTTTGATTGCAACTCCTGGAATGTCAATGTTAGAACTGGCTTTTGCTAGGGAAAAGCTGTTATCCATTGTAAAAGATCTACCTGATCACACCAATTTTCTATTCTTTTTCTGCCCTGAGCTGAAGCGGAATAAATTGTCTGGAGAAAAGTTACAGCACAAAGTAACTTTCAGATTTCTGCAATGTGCTGTGGCTGCTCTCTGGCTGGCTACAGGTCATGGAAGTACCAATAAAGTTGTAATCTCAGAAAAATAGACAAGTTGTTTCTAGTGATCTTTTAATGACCATAATTTTCTAAATTTTCACCACTATAGTATTTCATAATAAAGACTTTTGAATGTGTTCCCTTACTGAACACTACATAATTAAAGCATACTTTTTTCACCAAATACTAGAGTGAAGTAGGGATACAAATTCATCATTTTGAGTGGGGAGCAAAGTGTATATAGTTTAAATGCTCAAATAACTAAAAAGGAGTATACAAAATCACTCTCTCCAAATATGCAGAGTTTACCATAACTTCTCACTTGGGTATCCAAATGAAATGTCTGAGCATACAAACAAGAGAGTAATAGTATTCTGATTTATCGCTCACACATTCCTGGAAGTTTCTTGTTGTTGGTGTTCTTCATATCTGTCTCTCATGAAATATTGTTATACAAGCCTTTGGGACCTCTAATTATGTTTATTCTTGATTATAAAGTTAGATGAAAGGCAAATAAACTTAATTTTTAATTTCCCATTATAGAGCAGTGGGTTTATTCACTGCTGTGATAAATGCTTGAACAATATACTTTAAAAAACCCCTTAAATCATGAGCTCTCATCTTATTTTAGGTGGACTTTTTTACCCATGTCAAATATACAGACCTATTATTATGTCTGCAATATTATACTATGTTAGTGCTGTTTCAACTGGTGCAAGGAACAACCGTGTTTTTTGCTGGAATAGGCTGTTTTTTGTAACAGTACTGAATTGAGTAAAATTTATCTTTTGGGGTTTTCCAAAGCTATATTCAGTGATATTTTTTTGGTATAGAAAAATTGTATTTTACAATTAGTTTGTTAATATCAACAGTTTCTATTTGTCACTTCTGGCTATCTTACTATATTGTTTATTTTTTAAAAAAGGCTGTATCTTTTTAAATTGATGCGAGTTTTGCTATCAGCTTCAAAAGGAGAATGATAACAGCCTCAGTGATCCAGTTTCTGTTCTTAATGACATTGATGTAAATCACAAGTAACTCAAAGTAATTCACTGTAATTAGAATACATATATGGCTCTACATAATTAAACATCTTTAATGTTTAAGACTTTGAAGTCTGCAGGGGTTCTGACTGTTTTTACACCTACTATATCAAAATAACTTTGAAAAAGCTAAATATTTCTTAAATGGGACTAGGTAGGCTGTAACACTTAAAAAAAAAAAAAAATATCTGATGCTAAGTACCAGACTTTGGTTTATTCTGTTTTTTATGAGGAGTTTACTGACTACCCAGATACTCAACTAAAACTTGTCACTCATAGGCATTTCTGGTTTTCATGGGGTGGAGAAAAAGCTAAGCCACATAAAGAAACTCTTCTGCTTTACTGTTAGTAACCTCCTTCTCATCTCTGCAAGTTGAGAGAAGTGCAGATGGAGTAGCAGATGCAGCCGGTATATGAAGAAGAAAAAGGTGCTTCAATACTAGTCAGCATCAGGAGTCTGAAACATTGACGGAGGCCTCCATTCAAAATGTTTTAAGCTTTTAAATAGGCACTGAAGAGGAACAGAAATGTGTCTATATTCTAGCATTTTGGCAGCTCATCAGATGATAATGTTCACATGCAAGATAAGTTTAAAATGAAAATATTTTAGGGTATTTCTTCTTTACTCCTATTTTTGTCAGAAAGCTGTGTCACAGACTTTGAAATACCCTTGTTATCCTTTGATATCCTTTAGTTTTCATTTTATTGTCTTTTGTTTATTCTTAGACTTTCTAAATCGCACTATTTTTCTTTTTAGATTTTGACATCGTTCAGTGAAAGAGAACACTTGCACATTATGCAGTGCCTTCACTATAAGCAAAAGGTACAGAGTCATACAATTCTTAGACTTATGGTCAATGGCCATTAGGGAAAATGTCTTTGCATTATTTTTTAGTGACGTTGGGATGTAACCTTCCAAGCGAAGTTAAAAAATGATCAACTTGTAAAAAGAATAAGCATGAGAATGGGAGGAAGACAGGTTTTGCTGTCATTACTGATGAATATTATCTTAAAAAGTAATATTGACTTTCCCTGAAGCACAACTCAAAAGTATGTATATCTGGTTCTAAATGTTTTTTACAAAATTCTTCCAACTTTTTTTTACTATCAAAGATAGCTTTTTATTTTGTTTCACTAAATCTGTTTCTTCTTTTACAACCTTATTCCTTATTCTTGCCTGAGGATTTTCCCCCATTTTTCTCCAGTGTTATGGCATGCTAATGCTGTCTCCATCAGAAAATACTGGGAGAAAAGCTGCTCTTACAAACACCTTCATATATTACTCTGAATTTTTACAACTTGTCAAGCATTTTAGTTCATTTTCTGCTGATAATGTACAAATGTCTGCCAAAAACATTCTTTGTGTGTTGGGTAATGATAAATTTGGATTCCAGTCTTTCAAACTCAAACTCATGATAAAAATAAGCAGAGTGAACATCTGTGACAAGCAGGTAATTTTTAATAATATCAGACAGTTCCTTTCTGTGGAGAATTACTACTCTCTCATCCCTAATCAACCTTCTCTGCTGTAACAGCAGCTGTCAATTAGGGATGTTGTCTCTTGGCAGAGTGCTCAACCCACACTTAATTTATTTTAAATGTGTTGTGTTTCTCCATGAAGATGAGGGGTGTTTTTCAGTATTTTATGCTACCAGAGGCTCATGTCATGTTATACAAAGTGGTGAGATACTCTTAGATCACAGTGGAGTACTTACAGATTCAAGCAGTTTCTCAGGGGACAATTCCTCCCATCTAAGCTTCTGACAATGTTAAAGAAAGAGGAATACTTAATTTTCCTTTTTTCTTATATAGCAAACTCCACATTCCATTCTGTAGGAAGACCCTGACCGATTTCCATCAGAACTTTTTTCTGATATTACTAAACATATTGATCTAAAAGTTAACCTGCCAAGTCTAAGCTGGTTGTGTTAGCTCCCCAGTAAATTGAAAAAAAAAGGGAGAATCCTATGGAGAATCATCCTCATTTAGACTACAAGGTGTGAACAGGTGAATCTGTTGATGTAAATATACTTTATTTTGTTGGTATTGAATTTTAGATGTATATTTTAGAGGATATAAAAGCAAGCCTTATAATATTTAAACCACATTTTATTGAATCTCTTCCATTTGCCTGCAACCTTCTTTTTCCACATGCAAACGCATACATACAAATTCATCATAATATATTTCAAGAAACCATTGAAGCTTCAGAGATTTTATTAAAATTAAAACGAATATTGCTGGAGGTAATATCATTAAGTAATTTTAAGGCCTATATTTTGTTGATTAGATATTAAAAATGTCAAAAAGGAGGAAAGCCACCCCCTTCCAACTTGTGATTCTCCTTCATTCAATAACTCTTTGGGTTTTACTGCTAAAATCAAGCCTAAACTAAGGTATGTTGGGTAACTTGATAACTTGGTAACCAGACCTGCAGAGGCTGACAGAGGCAAAGATTTTATTTTTTTGTAGAAGGTCCTAGCTTCATTTACTGATGTAAGAAACTAAATGCTTAAATAACAACTCTTGCTACCTGTAAAACAGGCCATTAAGACTTACCTGTAAATCAGGCAGCATGTTCCTAATCTTCACCAAGTATGAAGCTTGAAAACACCATCAACCAATACGTAAAGAGACTGTACAGTTCTCATGCTATTTTGATTCTAGACTTTTGTTTGGCTTAAGAACCACATTCATGGCTGCAAGAATGTCTGGATAATTAAGAGACTTGGAAAAAATCTCATCTCCTAGGAGTTTAAACAGTATTTAGCTAGTCTTATTTTGTTGATGAGCAAGACTTTTTCTCAAAAAAAAAACCCACAAAGAAAAAAACTCATAACAAAAACAGTATGAAACTGAGGTACTTAAACACTTCCAAAATTAGCTTATGGCTTGAACCTCTATTTAGAAAACCGTAAGTTGTCTTTTTTTTTTTTTTTTTTCCATGAAGTTAGATCTGATTAATTCAATTGCTAATTGATGGATTACTGTATTTGCCTCACAATCTGAGGAATCAGCCGTCTGGCAAGCCATATAATAAAAAAATTATTTGTATATATGTAAACATGTGCAAATATGCATACATACATAAAATGTAGCTGAATTCCCCTTTCCCTAAAAAAAAAAAAAAAAAAAAAAAAATTGAGCAAAACCTCTACAGAGTTTATGTTAAAGTTTTATTGTATTTATGCAGTATTCTTATTCCTGTCTGTATCAAGCAATATAATGTGTGTAGACTTCATTAATAGGGCAATATCTGTGCTTTGTATAATCTATTCTAAAGAGATACAAATAGAAAGAGCAAACAAGAGAAAGAGAAACAAGGAGAAATAACTGAATGTGAAGAAAGAAAATAGAGAAGAAACATAGAAGGGGAAAACAATGGGAGAGAGAAAGGTGAAAAAAAAGCATATGGAAATTTTGGCTTTTAGAAAAATGATGGATAACTGTGAAATAGTTTCTCTTCAAGCTGTATCATTTCCTGGAAATGCCACAAGGCATAGGCATGGTTATCAAGATGATAGATCTTTTATTCCCCTAGGCTTGAAGCAAGAACATTTTGTTTCACAGGACCCACTGAACTTTTGGAATTTCACTGTGGCTGCTGACGCTTTCCTCTTCTATTTAGCAAAGACTTGCATTTTATCAAGCAGTCTTGCTCCTGGAAAATACTCTCTACTGGTTCTTTAATTGTATCATAGTAGTGAGCTTCTTGCTTGATACTTCCAAGAACAATAAACACTGCATATGGTGTAATTCTGAAAAATTTAATGCTTCATTTTCAAAACTCCTTTAAGATTGGATCTGTGAGAAATCTTTGTCTTCATGCTGTAACATATCTTCATGAAGACTTATTACTGTTATTTTACTATTTCATTCCACGTCTCAGCTTTTCCCAACGATGCCACTTCTTTTGTCTTGAACATGGACCTTGCTTATGTTATTTGGCACACCTGGTTTCTTCCTCAGTGGATAATCATCAAAATGCCTCTAATAAATTATGATAGATAGATTAGCAATAGTGAGCTATTATGAAATAAAACACATTTTATGTTTAAATATTTTTAATAGCTGTTTGGTATCAAATCAACCATTTTCACTAATTCTGCCACATACATTTAACTGCCCTTTGCCAAGGTATAATTTTAATATTACTATAGTGTTAAAGAAAGCTGAGGAATTCAAGATTTTATCACACCAAATAATTATGGTTTAATGTAGTATTGAAAGTCAAATGTTGCTCTGATACACAAGAGGGGATGGGAAGGGATCTTTTTTTGGGTCATGTACCCAAAATCAGATCAGATTCCTACACCAAGCTGCTCTCAAAATGACCCAGGCCTCCACTGGCTATAGGCAGCATCTGAGACCACCCTCCTGGCCCTGAAGTGTCCTGTTTCCTCTGCTAGCAGCTCTGCTTCTTCATCCTGCCCTTTTCTTCTTTGTTTTTGCTGCAAGGTTCTATGTTCAGGAGCCTGCAGTGACGACATGGTTCTTGTTGAAATCATAGGAAAATAATGTAGTACATATGTGTGTACACACAGACACACAAATATACATATAATACATATATAGTGTTTGACCCACATCAATTTATCTGATTCTAGGATTCAGAAAAAAAATTGAGCTATTGACTTTTTGCTCCAATCCATGACAGGAAAAAATATTTGCAATTTCAAAAATGCCCCTAGGATAGAAACAGATATTTCCTGCTCAGCTCCAGACTTTTTTCTTTTTCCTTTCTTTCCTTAAGTGTACTTCTTTGTGCACCAGTCTCACGAAAATTGCAGTGACTTGTAGTTACTGTGTATTTGACCTTCTCTTTGAACTCTTTCAGGGATGTTATCAAATAGAAATAAGGTTCAGTAGCTAGTAAAGTTTCTAGCAGATTCCTCCTATAAGAGTATTTGAGATTAAACTGATAATTTTAAAAGATGATAAATATTTTCCCAGTGACCCTCAGAAACTTGTTGTGCTGAACTCATTATGTAACTGAAATTTCCAAGTCATCATCTAATCCACTTCAACAGTCCAACAAAGCTCTCAGAGATGTTAGAGCAGAAAATATATTACCAACAGAAACAGGGTTGTTGTTTTTTTTTTTCTTTTTAACATAGCTACATTCTTCATTTGTTTAAATGATGCACATATTCAGAAAGATAGTATTTTGGGGAGAAAAAAAGTTGCAACTATCTTTTTGGAAATAAATCAAAGTTTTGATGTAACTAGAAATGAGAAAAACCCATAGTAATTCAGCTTCATACCAACAAGCTTTTTTTTTTTTTATTACTGAAATATACTAGCTGTAAGTCTGTGGCCACACTTAGGCTTAAAGGTAAGATTTCATTTGACTACAGACAGATTTGATAATTTAGACCTAGTTGGGAAGAATGGTACCCCTAGGCTTTAAAACAAAAGTATTTGGTATGATAACTACAGCACCTCCAAGTTCAGCAAAGTATCTGTCTCTGTCCTCATAATCCCTTCTTTTTCCCCTGTAGTTGTTACAATTTGTCAGAATTTGGCTGCTAAAAATTGCTAAATAATTTGTATAAACAGTGTGTTCCAGAGCCAGAGAGTGAAATTCTTGTAAAGGAGATGCAAAATAGATGCAACAGCATCATGCATTCCACCTGATGATGAAGGACTGGGCAATGGATAAACCCAATGTATTGAAGTATCCAGGACCATCCCTGTTTTCCCAATCCAAATTACTATCGATGCTTTCACTCATAATTTCCAGTTTTCTCCAATAGAAAAGGAAAGTGTTGTTTTATGGGTGCTGGATTGCAGCAATGTAATTTTTCTAAAAAGTTCCTGAAATTGTCCTCAAATTTTCCCCACGACTCCAAATTCAATAAATAAACAAGAAAACACTTTATAAAGAAAAAATATTTACTCAGATGAGATGCTTGTTGCACTTTATTTCACACTTCAGCCTCCAGGCAGTTGCTTACTTCAGTTATTGGGACTAGAACTTGAACGTTTTGTCACCATAAGATAGGCCGCTAACCAGAATGGGAGACATCTGTCTCCATAAGGCGGACTAATCAGGAAAACTGCTCTGTATGAGGTAGTCTGACATGGGTATACTAAAGTAAAGGGTAGTGGTCCATGTTCATCCATCATATAAAAGTCAACCTTCATGAGACGGGCTCAATGATTGAAAAAGGATCTTTTTTTTTATGCCTTACAAAGTTTTCATTTAGACTTTATAGGTCTTACTTCTCACCTTCTCTGTGTGAACTTATCAACTCTTTCATGGCAGGTAAATCACTGAAGAATAATAGATGTGAAGCTGCCCACTGGCAGCCTGCGTTTTATGACTTATACCCAGTGAAATACCCTGTATACAATTAGATTAAAATAGCTTCCTTTTATAAAAAAAAAAAAAAAAAAAATCACCTTTTAAAAATCGCATATACTACCTTTTGTTTACATGAGATATGAATAAAAAAGTTTAATGATACATCTAAAATAAGGCCTGCAAAAGCAGATGCCATTTCCTCTTCCACCAGAGAAGTTAGAAAGGCAAGGTGTGATGACCCTGTGAAGTAATTATTCAGACTTGAAGTATTACTTGAACTCCTGCAAGTAGGAGTATATCATTAACAGTGGTCTTTGAATTAACAGCTGATGCCAGCCAAAATATCATTATTTAGACTGATCGGATGTAGCCTCTGCCATACTAAAGACAATGACAGTGTGGTGAAGCAACATGAAGTTAGCAACAATAGTATTACATAATTCCACTTATTTTCTGTTTGTCACATGGTATAATATTCTTTCCCTACACAAATACATAGCGTATGCAAAATTATTAGATAAAAATTTAAAATTTATGTGGGAGAGTTCAGTTAAGACTTCATAATCACATTTCTCAACTGAAGAATTCTTGGCCTGGGCAAATTTAATCTCAGGGTCCAAGAAGAGGCATCACAAAACTCACCATAAGATTCAGCTTTTGAAAAGTCTGAGGTTAGAATGAAAAGCCACTTCATGCTTTCTCTGACTAAAAATGCATTTCACAATTATAATACAATGTATCTCTGCACATATACATAGTACTACCATTGAGCACAGAATATCAAATCACTTGGTGTGATTGTTTAGTATTTTAGTACTTGATTTAAAATTATATGGTACTATTGAATTATTCATATTTGCATGTCAGGTTTTTTAAACTTGTGAGTTCTTTGAAAGAATAAAATATGACCATCACTGTACTAAGTTTTAAAAGGCAAAATAATAATGTTTGCATTTCAGCCAGTGAATGTATCTAAATTTATGCATCTTTCAAAAAATATTAAAAAAAAAAGATATCTTTTAAAAATATAAAGCTCAGCTAAATTCTTAAATGAATCAAAATTGTTGAAGTAAATACTTTGTTATGTCTTGGTGTAAAGAATGATAAGGAAAGTCATAGCTGTTGCAGCTGTTGTTTCTTAAATTACTTTTTGGGAGTGAAAAATTTGCTTTTGGATATTATTGGTAAAAAAACAATGATTTCAAATAAAAAAAATTAGATCTCAAACTAGAGTGTGCTCATTTACAATCTTGGTCCACAAGAATATTTGTATTGTTTCAATAGAAGAATGGAAGATTTTAAAATGAAATATGTGTAACAAAAATAATGATTAGTGATAAAATGTTATCATGGCAAGAGGCTGTTGACCAGGGAATAAGTTATACTTGCATGTTCTAGTCTGTGAAATGTCACTCTTACATCCCACTGGGACAAGAGAAGAAACACTGATACAACAGAGAAATTTTCTAACTACCTGCATCAAATACAACACTCATTCCAAGTGAAGGACTAAGCTCAATATTTTAGACTACTGAGCTTGACAAGATTATTAGTCAGATTCAACTGGGATATTTTTATCTGGGTGAGATTTACTATATATGAGGCTTATGCACTGTTTGAATCTGACCTTAAGCCTTTTTCTAAAGCTTGGGCTTTATGCAGAACTGATTTTCACCTATTTGTACAATGTTGCAAACCATTATTCATGTTGGCTGAAAGAACAATTTATAGACATATTCATATCCACAGGTTTCTTATGCAAATTACTAAGTGTGAACTTCCACTGAATAGTCAAAACTCAAGCTGTATGAATAGCTGCCTAAGTCACCTTGCAGTGTTCTCTTCCCCGACCAATTCATCAAATCTTTATAATGAAAAAGAAACACATGTGAAGAAAAATTATTACCAAATCCTTCAGGGAATAAAATAGAACACTTAGAAGGGAGTTATGTAATACAAGTGAATATATATATATATGTGTGTGTGTGTGTGTGTGTGTGTGTGTGTATTAGGGCATTTAAAATCTTTTCAGTTCCTCTGTACAATGTAGTTGCCTGCACATTTAGGCCTTAGGGATAAATTCTGAGGACTATTAACTAGGCTTATCGATAAGCTTGAAATTTGACCTTTTCTGTTTCTTCCATTCAATTTCTGCTGGCAAACTATAGTTATTTAGAACTGGACTTATGAGAGGAACAGGTGGTGCTCTAGAAAATACAGTAGGAATTTAATTCTCATTCTCTGTTTGGCATGTGAATACATACGCTCTGCAGTGGAAAAAAAGCCAAACTGTCTCAAAAATCATTTGTGTTAATGTATATACATCAAAGTTTTTAGAGGAATAAGGAGAATGCACATACGAAAACAACTGCATTAATATTTTCATATAATTTGTTTAGCATAAGATTAAATCCACAATCAAATAATATGCAGTCACATCAGTCAAAAACTTCTTTAAACAGGGGAGCCTTATCCTATATGCTGAAGGAGAAATTCAGATTCACAGTCTCTCAACCAAAAAACACTTGGCTCTTACTTCTTAAATGTGCAAATCTGGGGATCTCTACTGGGCACCTCTACTGAATGAACTGTAAAGGGAGGAATAAGGGGGGATATATTTACACAGTACTCTACATATTAGCATTTAAACATGTCCTTAACCCAGGGCAGGCCTATGGCAATTCTGTCATCATGAAACCATCCCTTTTATACTCATTTTAAGCATCTTTTCACTCAAAATGTCCTCAACCATTTCAAGGACTGTAAATAATAGTGGAAAGCCCTTTTATGCGTGCTTTTAAATGTTAAAATTGGCATCAGGATATGATTCAGTTTCCATGCTGTAAAATGATGTGCAGTTATATAGAAATGCCATATTACTTGAGGAGGTACTTCTCTTTGTGCAAGGAAGGTGCTAGCTCAGCATAGAAACATAATCAGCCCTTTTTCCCCTACTCTACATTTCAACAGCATTTGCTGGAGAGAGGTTGTTTTCCACTGTCATATCTTTCTTGGAAGTCATATCATTACATACTTTCAGACATTTAAAAAAATCCTAAACACCGATTACAATTCAGTCGGTGGTGTTTCATGAACATAAAAAATGCCAAATCAAACTCGTAATGAGACTGCTCAAATCAAGTGTCCTTATCTTTGTTTTGTCTCTGATTTTTACAACCATGAAACAGTGAAGACTGGCCTTTCAAATATCATTTCTGTATGCATCCTATGAAACAGCACTGCCCAGATTTAGTGAAGTAGTCTACGAAATTGCAGTATATGACTATTTTACTTCAGTAGATTTTTGTTTTTTTGTTTTTTGTTTTTTTTTTTTTATGGAGCAGTTTAATGTTGATTCACTCTGTTGTGCTATCAGCTCAAAAGTTATGAAATCTTGAGGATGTATTCTTTCATACAGCCCCATCACTGTCCCATTTCTTTCATTCTTAAACTGTAAAAGGTGTCCTTAGGGAGGGAGATATTTTTTCTCCAGCACAGCAGCATTCCACCCACCCATAAATGTAAAACACTATCTCAGATTAAAATTTTACTTCAACTTCAAACTGCAGATGAGGCGGAATTTTAGCCTAGAACATGTTCTGTCCTTTTTATTTATTAGGGTTACCAGACTGGCGGCACTACTTAGGTTATGAGCAGAGGAAAGTGTTCCACTCCTGCAGAGCAATTCATACAGCAGGAAGCATGAGAAGGACATTGGGTCATTGGAGATAAGATAGCAGGAGGGAAGAAGCAAAAGTGATAGGATGGCAACCAGGGATGCCACCCAAGTGAGTTGGTTTTTGTGGTAAAGAGTATTAAGTTTAGACATAAAAATCCCATTTTACAGTAACAACATGGATCTCATTACTATAATCTACTGCTTGACTTTGCTGTGTTACCCTCAACATTTTTCTCTCCTGGTCACTTAACCACTTTTCTCCTCTGTTCAAATATTTTTGTTGTCTAGCTTTAACTTACCACAATGCCATGAAGCTCCTGGGACCTGTCCGTGGTTTAGTACAACTTCATGCTCTGTACAACTCTAATTGCTTATTTTCTCCATCTTTTCTCTTCTATTTTCCTCTCTGGAGCTGACTGGATATAGTGGTGAATAATACATATGATTATCTAGAAGACATTACCTTAGGACTGAACTGAACATAGATGATCAAATGTAGAGGGACATCTTATTGACTAAATGCAAAAAGAGATGAAAAATTGTTTAAATTGTTCAAACAGACTAACATTACGTTGCTTGACTACTCTCCAGCTCTCTGTTCTGCTATTTATTTCTATCTCCACTTTTTTTTTTTTTTTTTGTCTTCATGAACATACTCCACAATAGTTGTTGTGTGGAATGACTGTCAACAGTGTATTTGCTACCTTTCTGCTTAAAGCTTAATGCCTCTGCAAAAAATCATTTACCAGCAACTGTTCAGGATAATCTCTGCAAGGTAAATTAGTTTGCAGTGAACTTCATGGCTAAACTGCCACCTGCACAAAAGCAGAGTAATTTACAGCTAGATTAGGTTTTTTAAAGTTACTGTGCAGTCAGTGAGAAGTTGTCACATCCCTGTTTTTTTCAATTGGAAAAAAACTCTTGTAAGACCTGTCCCTTTTATTATTTGCTGATCCTTATGAGCCCGAAACTTTCCATGTCCTTAGCTCTTTTCTTTTACTCTTGCACAATCAGCCCTGGAGAAACGCTTCAGTTTCATAGCATTTCTCTGCAGATCTGTTGTGGTTTAGGCTCATCCAGCAACTAGACACCACACAGCTACTTGTTCACTCCTCCCTTCCCAGTGCGGTGAGGTGGAGAATTGAAGAAAAAACAAAACTTGTGAGTTGAGATAGGAACAGTTTAATAACTAAAATAAATTAAAATATGAAAATACATATTTGTAATGAAGAGGTATATAACAGAAAGAGAGAGAAATAAAACCGAACAGAAAAAAAAAAAGCAAAAAACCCCAAGTGATTCACAATGAAATTGCTGACCTCCCACTGACCGATACCCATACAGACCACAAGCAGCGATCTGTCCTTCTAGTTAACTCCCCCCAGTTTATATACTAAGCATGGTGTTCTATGGCATGGAATATCCCTTTGGCTAGTTTGGGTCAGCTGTCCTGGCTGTGCTCCCTCCCAGCTTGCTGACAGAACATGGGAAACTGAAAAATACTTAATTTAGGATAAGTACTACTTAGCCACAACTAAAAAATCAGTTTGTTATCAGAATTATTCCCACACTAAATCCAAAACACATTGTAGTAGCTACTAAAAGAAAATTAACTTTATCCCAGCTGAAACCAGGACAGGATCAAAACACACACCTTATGCTGATGAATTACTAAAATATAACTGACAATATTCAGAATATCTGAAAAAACGATGCAGACACATGGCTGACACAAGGAGAAGCAGTTAGGGAGGATTCACGGAGTACGTAAATAGCTTGGCTGTTGTCAACACTTACTCTGGTTTACACCAGCTGAAGCGATGTTTAGCTCTTTTTTAGCTCTATTAGCCTTTGCGCTACTCCGCTGGGATCCTTGACCTTCTGTCTTAGTTTCATGTGTATCTTCATGTGTTTAACTGTTCATACCATCTGTTGTTTATGGAATGACTCATTAATGAAATCCTTCTACACACAAAAGCAGGAAGCCTTTTCTCAGAAGCAGAAGCACTGTATTTTCTGTGTCAAACCCTCTCTGCAGAACCCTTTGTTATTGTGATGGGCCATGCTAATGTACTAAAATTACTGGCTACACAAACCCCCCTCTCCCCCCAAATCTGCTGTGTAGTGACACGAGCTGAACTGATTACTCTGGTGTTTACAATACTCCAGACTTATGATCTCTATTACAAGTGAAACGGAGAATAATCATCTTAGACTACTCCACAGAGTTCATGAGAAAATTGTGGCCTCTTTGATGAATATGAACACTTCAGTAATTTTATGAAGACATATTTCCAATTGCCTATTGGTATCTTAAAAAAAAAAAAAAAAAGTGTCTCATATCTATATTTTAACTATAAAAGTGAAACTTCAAAAAAATTAATGTTTTCTATGATAAAAATGAAAAAGAGAATTACATACAAGCCAAGAATATATTAGGTGGGATTTTGCCAGTAGCAAATGTTTGCTTACAAATAATAAACCCTCCACTGAAGAAATGTGTAATGACTTTGCTGGAAAAGTCCCTATTTCCATGGGCATGTTTGAAGTCCTTTTGTGAAATAAGATCAGTTACTTTACAAGTTAAGATACAGAAATGAAAGTCTAATATACTGAAAAAATATGTGTTTGGCTCTTTATAAAATTAAATGTGTTAGGAAAAGGGAAGCCACGTTAAATATCATGTGATGTGCCTATACTAGTAATTATTTTAAAATTGTCACCACGGTACTAAATTTAACAGTTTTTCAGAACCTGTGGTTCTCACATACTATGCATTTAGACTGAGCAGGAAGAGTAATGGCTCCCTCATACAATAAGGTTTATCGGTATATTGTGGTAAACCAGGCAGAACTACGAAATTCTGTCCTGGTAAAGTCACTGTCTTGACTCCAGTAAACATGATGTGCAATCACTGTTAACTCTATGGTTAGAGAAGATGTAACTTAGTGAGACTGATTCACTGTTGAGATAGTAGTAAGTTGCATAAAATAAAATTTACTACTATTTATTTTTAATTGCTTCGTCATACACTTTGAAGAGTCATGTCATCCTGTATGTTTGTATAATCCCTATGAGAATGTGACTTCAGTCATTACTGTGTGTTCTGGACAGTCTTTCACTACAAATACAATAATAGTATTTAGCCACATCAGAAGAGAAAACTACATTATCAAAGGATTTTAGTAAGATATCTCCTCTTGATTTAAAATGGTCTAAGAAGCTTAAACCCATACTAAAATATTGTGCAATATTATGGAAAAAAAGAACCTGCTAAGGCTATTTAGACACAGACATATCATAATTCCCTGTTGCTTCTTTACTATTACAATGATTTTAAGGGGAAAATGCTTGATATTCACCAAGGTTTTGATAATCAGGAAGTCTTAACCATTTCTTTAGAAATTATGAGCAGTTTCCTTAATAGAAGGCAAATTAGAAATCTATGCTGCCAGTAGCAATTTGAAAATATCCCTACAAATCTTTGAGATAAACCTACAAATGACATCCCATTTGCTTTATGTGCCAATTGACATTATAGGCCAAATCTTGCTCTGTCCATAAAATATGGCTCAATGTGATAAGTCAGGAATAATTTGTGGTAAGATTTAATCTTTCTTCAAGAAAATGGAAGAGAGTAAATGAGAAGGAGAAGTATGTAGTGCTAAACAACAGAAAAAAGACACAAGGGAGGTTAAGAGAATTTTAGAACCAGGAAAGCAAATTGCAAGCCAGGCAAAGCAGTAGGTGTCTACTCCCAAGTTTGAGAATGTTTAAATTACATTTATTTGTAAATGATTTTCCTCCTGAGAAATATATACACAGATGGTTAGCTACTCAGTTGAAAAATATGATGTTAAAACTAAAATATCTAAAATCAAGATAAGTGGGGAGTGTGTCTCTGTCTCATAAATTTTTTTATGGAATTATCAAATTTGAAATAAAAAAATCAAATAAGTAAGCAAGGAGCAGACATAGAGAATTTACCTTTTTTTGGTACTTTCACTAAAGAATCAAAGAATACTAGTCTTCAGTTTATATTCCAGAGGGTATTATTATTTTTCAGGGCAGACTTCCCTAACTGAAAAGCCATAATACAAAAACATAATAACCATTTTGTTCAATCTGTCTTACTGGCAGAGACTATAATTCACCTAACTTCCTCCTGTGAATTAGAATTTCCAGTGTGCCCCTCCCAGTTCAGAGTGAACCTTAGCAAATCTGGAGCTGATGCATAGAACTTAATTGAATTGGACATTTTCATGGACTTGTTAATTTTTTTTTTTAATTTTTTTTTTTTTTAGCTTGTGGTATCTCAAATATAAATGAACTAGAAACTTATGTACAATTCAAACACTGACCACAAACTGTCTCAAATGAAAATTTTAAATGAGACTGGTAAAAAGCCAAAGCAGGAAAATTTTTTGTGAAGTATCCTTCTGGTGGGCTAACTTTTGAATAAGAAGTTGTTGTGTTTGCTTATTTAGAGCATCTCATCTGCATATGCAGTACAGCTAATTCTGTGTAGAAATGTCTTTCAGAATGTGTTTTTACAAATGTGCATTTCTACAAGACCCATGGATGTAAGCATTAGGTAAAATAGTATCTGTTCTCCCTTCCCACAATGCTTGTTTTCTAGCAGTCAGACTTCTATAACAGTCAGGCTGTCAGAATATTTTCCTAAGTAATTATGGAAAGAAAAATAGAAAGTTCCAGCTCTTTAGAAGAATTATAATTGGAATAAAAAGACCCAATAGGGATTAGGTAAAAACCGATAAAAATCTTGTACGTTGCCAGTTTTCTTCTATAAATGAAACCCTCAGTAAGACTTGAAGGGCTGGCAATTGCCAGCTATAAGAAAATTCACAGAAAGGTAGAACAATCTGTTGCTATTTTTGTCATTACCATTTCTTAAGAATAATTATAAAATTCCTGAGGTTAACCTTAACTGAACAATGAAGATATTAGTAAGACGTGCTTTGAAAGCAGATTTAGAGGAGAGATTAATCTATGCTAAAGTCATACATGTAACTTGCAGGATAAGTAATTACTCTCCTGCTGTACCTGGACTGTTGCTCATAGCTGAGGCTAGCTGAATGAGGCCCAGCTTTGGCATCTCTGTAGGACACTTTGGTTTGCTGCTATGGCTATAGTGCACATGTTGCCAGTAGTGTAGTACAGATATTTTTCCAAGACGAGGCCTAAAATCCAGCTAAGTTCCGTGATTTCCCACATCTTTGTAGACTGATGCCTGGAGCCTTCTGATCTGCAGGTTTTAAAAGCTGTCCTTTGAGCCTGTCCATAGCCTGAGGTGAGAGCCAGTAAGATGATGTACTTGGAAACGATCTTACACATATGCACTTTAGGGCTGAGCAAGTTATAAATAAATACCCCATTAAGTTGCTGGTGATTTGGGGAAATTATTATAACAAACAGTTACATCCAGTCTGCGTGAGAACAGATAAAACTTCCTCCAGCCTGTAAAAGGATAAAAAGAATAATATGAAGGTAGACAAGGTAAAAGTCTTGTCTTTATTTGTTCCATTCAGTCATTTCTACCTGGTACATAATACTAGGCAGAAACTACTAACAATAGCTAAGAGGTATACAGAGCCATAGTTTCCCCAGGTTGACTTGGTGTAGACCAGTGAACCCATTTGTGCAGATCTCAGTGCCATATCATGTGATGCAGGACACCTATATGCCGCACAGTCCTGCAAACAGTGTGGTTGTATTTGTTCCTGGTATCTTGAACTGACCAAATGCATAAAGCACCTCCGATAAATAGGGTGTATCAATGGACAGCTGTAAACGCAAGAAAGACTACAATTAATTTTAGAAGTTAAAACACCATTTTTTGTGTTTACACTGTATCTTAACCAAAAGAGTTTGGAATTAAATCTGAAAAGATAATATGGTTTCTGATTCAGTAACAAAAGCAGTCCTTCAGCTCAGTCTGGTCACAACACAGTTCTCCACAGAGCTCCATTTTCCAGCAGCAAGAACAGTTTTTGCTAAAAGCACACCCAGCTCTGGACCTGTATGGTATATTGAGTGAGTGGCTTTTATTTTTTCTTTGGGGAAGTTCAATCTCTTTTGTTTTGATCTGTCAAAAGGAAATTAATATCTGGAAACAGTATCACAATATGACATAATATCGCATACAAAAATTCTATGAGACATGCACTGCAAGATCATATGTTTTACTAAGAACGGGCTAGGTCTGTGCTGCTAATCAAAGAGGATCATTTTCAAGTGTCATTGGCACAGACAGATTCCTGTACATCACACAAGAACATCCTGAACTTCACAACCAAAGTCCCATTAAAAGATCATTTGGTTTCATGTTTCCCCCCAAAACAATTTGTCCCTTGCCTTTCAATTTCCAGGATATGGATCTGTGTTCTATTCTGATTTTTCTGGAACAGCTGGTATCAGCTTTGGTCCTATCTATTCTTCTGTCTTGTTTAGACCTTTTGGCAGGTGTTGCAAAGAGCAGAACTGTTGCAGAAGAAAAAAAAATAATAGAAAGACCATAGTTTTATGCTTATGATACTGCCAGCTTAAACCACATTCAGATCCAGAAGGTGTTCTGGAGCTGTGAAAATGATGTTATGGCCAATTTAATTGTTCAGGAATTGACTTGATCCCTTTGTTCTGCTGCTTTTATTTAAAGGTACTCCAACAAAGAAGAGTTATCACAGAAATGGGTGTTAGAGACTATTAAGTAGTATTTAGCAAATTCTATACAATACATATATTGCTAAAAGTTAGGAATACATAGGTGCATGTTTTTATATACATATATACATGCAGAGACACTGACCTATTTATGCTATATTCAAAATCAGTAAAATCAGTAACTTGAATATCAAATACGTTCTAAAAGTCATAGATGGCCCAGAGTTGCATCGTATACAGTAAAAGTTGATGACCTATTCATCCTCAAATTATTCCCTTGACTCTCTCCCAGCAACTGTGTTTGTGACATGATGTTTCTATAAAGGTTGGGATATGAAGGGGAAAAAGGGCATGAATGCTGAAAATGCAGTTTACACATTACAAGACTGTCAGCAGGCAGGCCCAAGAAATGAGATATATTAAGAAATTATGCACATAAAAAGAATACTTTTTTTTTATTTAAGGTCTTTGCTTATTCAGATGTATTTGAAGTAGAAATAAATTAATGATCTACTTTTCCTTAGTCTCTGTTTCAGCTTGCCACATATTAATAGGGTTAATGCTTCTTACAAGCAAGGTATTTAAAGAATTCAATTCATGTACTTAAAATTTATTAAAAACCTTTTGAAAGCATTTAAAAACAACAGTAAAAAAAAAAAAGTAATTAACTTTGGTCCCTGCTAGTGTTACAGTCTTGTTCTTTCATGCTGATATTGTCTTGATTTGTCTTTTGCCTTTTCACATGTCCATATAGGAAGTAGCACATGTTTATTCATGAGTAGTTTTCTGGGGGTCAATGCAAATGCTACAGATGTATGTGTAGTATAAATTAGATGCATTAGAAATAAATACAATTTTTCCCTCCTCTATATACTACCATTAGAGTTCTTTTTATTTATGAAACAAGCAAGGTAAATGGTGCAGAATCAGAAAGTATTTATCAATTCCTGTGCAGACCATGATTTAATACCCTAATTAGACACAGGGGAAATTAAAAAAAATAGCAAACCTTATATTCACAGTAAAGGTATTCAGAAACTAATCCTAAACTGTGGATAATCCTAACAAATATTTTAGTAAAACTATTCTTGGATATTCTTTTGGGGGATTACACACATACATTAAGGGTAGAATGAAGTGTTTAAATAATTTCTCTAAACAACCTGAGGTACCATACACTGAAAAATTAACCTGACTAACATGTTAGAACCAGAACTTGCTATATCATTTGTTAACATGGAAAGAAAATAATTTAGAAGCTTAATAGAAACCAAAGGAAGTGTTCAGTGATAAGAATGACTCAGTGTTCCAGGTTGAGATACAAAACAGGTCTAGCGAATTTAAATTATCAAAATTCTAGTGACCAATTTTACTTCAGTATGAAGAAGTTTATCTTATTTTTCTTATCAAATAACTTTAAGGTTTACCTCATTTGATTGGGCATTGATTATTTGTCAGTTTCTTCAATTTTACTTACACTGCTAGACATGGTTAGATTCTCTTTAGATACTTATTAAACTGGATACATGTTTTACTACAGGAAATAACTATTCTGTAGAAAGTTCAAAGTTTAAAAAGAAAACACGTCTAACTTTCAGACAACTTTTAGGAGATGCTAACACAGAATTCAGTCCACTCTTCAAGTGATCTTTCTACCTCAGTGGCAATACAGACCAACATAACAAAAATAACTTTTCTGAATTGGTGATCTGACACTATCATGATACTTTATGCTATGACATTTTTTCTTGTTGACATAGAAAATTAAGTGTTTACTATCTTTCCATTAACTTTAACCAATGTTGATTAACAATTGTTAAAGCACATTTTATATAGCTGCTTTAAATGTCATATTGAAAAATATGAATCAGTTAAAATATGTAATTATAAACAGATGATTTCTCAAATGAAAATACTACATGCATTTTGAGTAACTAAAAATAGTCTATTATGTCAAAAGTGTAGTAGGAGATAAATTTCTCAGATGTTGATCTTGCCATATGCAAGACACTTATTTTAGGTAAAAGTAAGACCTTTTATAATACTTCTAGAATAGTTGGAAAAAACCCAGGTAAGCTATGGGGCACAAGCACTTCTATGTGTACTTCAAACTGTATTATAGGATCACTGGCACTATTAATCTTTTACCTTTTTTGAGATTGGACAAATCCAGTGCTGAGACTGTCTTTAAAGGCGCCTGAAACAGGATTATGTTTAGAGACACAAGGTAAGAAATGTACTACCCCTCTCATTACTTTATCTGACTGAAATATCTTCATTCTCTCTCTTTTTTTTTTTTTTTAAAAAAATATATATATACAAATTTTCATATATTTCAGTCCAAACCCCACCTCCAGACTGTTACACTTGTTAATAAGGCCTAGATGTGAGGACTTACAACTTGTGATTTTGCTCATGAGCTACTGTTCTGGAATTAACTCCTTTTATCAGTTTACATACAGAAAAGTTTATTTGCTGTATTGCAGGTTATTCTGTTCTAGTTTAGCTCTACAACCTAGCACACAGTTCATAAACAAAGTGTGCATCATTTACATCCTTCTGCATAATTTCTTCAGATTTCTAAAAACATCTAGAAAAAGTGTAAGAAAACTTAATCATTTTTGTAAGGAGACTTTATTATGCATTTACCAACATTTTACAGAACAAAAAAAAAAAAAAAATAGACAAGTAAGTTGTTGCAAATTATCTGCTTAGTTCTGTTTTTTACTTAAATTATTTTTTTCCTTACAGTAGAATAACTGGTTCTTTTCTCTTACTTGAAAAGTCAGATTTCTGAACTCTGTAATGAATTCAAAAGAGCGCAAGATATTCAGTATATTATGAATTAGTAAACCCTATGCTATATGATACTTGAAGATGTAATAATAATAATAATAATAATAATAATGATAATAATAATATAATAAATAATAATATAATAAATAATAATAATAAAGATTATATGAATTCTACTCATTATCATTACTCTGGACACAATGCATAAAATCAACACATAAAATAATGTAAAGATCAATATAGTGATGTATAAGCAGATGACTGTGCAGTACTCTGTAGCTGAAGAGTTACTCATTTATTTTTTCCATTGTAGAAATAGATTTTTTTAAAAAAGGGACAAATTATCTCATTAAGGCAACATAGGCTTGGAATAGTACATGAAACTGAGAAATTCCTGATATAGGTCAAATCAGTTGTTCAGTATAATAATAAAATAATATTATTCAGGGAGTACGGGATTTTTAAAAACCTGTTTTTACAAAGTTCAGTTCTTTTCAGATAAGGGAAGACGGACAAGGCAACACCATAGCAGCCAGATATCTGAAGTGCTGTGGAGCTGCAAATTCGTGTGTAGTACGGTAATGTACTTTGTAGAGAAATGCTCAGTCAAATATGGTTTGGGGTCTAGAAACGTCACCACATTATGAGCCTATAGGCACACCTAATTAACCTGAGTGGAGGAGGGTGCTGCTCTTCTAGGATCAAAACAGAATCATTGCTTTTGAGCACAGTGGTAAAACAAGATGTTTGGATTTAACCAGGATAGATTTTTGTGGCACTGCAACAAATACTGTGGGGGTACGCTGACATCTGTACTGAGCAGAGGTGACATGGCAATATCCCTGTGGGTGGTTGCTCTCTCAGCATCCCTCTGCTCCTTGCTCACCACCTGTGGAAACCTCCAGGCAACAAAGGAGTAAGTGGGTACAAGCCTGGGTCAAGAAGTAGCTGCATAATTTATAGGTGGCTATCACATAGATTAACCTACCAAGTGGACAGGATCATGGGAACTCCTAATATTCCTTAACAAAAATTTCAAAGAGGAAACACAATTAAAAGTCTTGGTTCTATTTCTCTGTCTGTAAAATTTAATACTTAACAGATGTGGATGGAGGAGAAAGGAAGGGAGCAGACTGCCTTCTAACAAATCTGCAGAACTTTCTACTTCACAGGAGTGAAATGTTTCTTTATGTTTACAACCCATTCTGTAAGGATGATTGGGTTTCTGCTTATCCTTCCAACATATTTTCTCCTGAAAATGTTATTTCAGCTTGCTGTTATTGGCCATACTCCTTCCCCTTTGCTCTCAGATATTCAGTGATGCTGAGGACTCAGGGTGATTAATCGCTAGAATTTTGTGGCTGTTACTGATAATGGAGTTCAATATAATAAGCTAAAGCTCAGATATCAGTGATTCACAGTGTGTCACTTCTCCAGTTTCCTTGTCTCCTGAGACCCCCACCGCTCCAGCAAGGACCAGTAACAGTAGATGAGGTGGTATAAATGTGTACATCTCTCACAGTTCCACCTGGAACAATTCAGGCTTTGGTTATATAATGAAAGAGCTGCTGAAAACTTTACTTTGTTTCTTACTGTAATCGAACTGTCTTGAACCAGTTCATAAGCAGACCTTCACAGTCCTCAAACGATGGAACAGCAGCAATAGCTTGGGAAGTGTATCAACTGCTGTGCTCCCTCCACACTATCTCAAAATCCTCAGTGATGGGTTAAACTTGCTAAGAACAGAGCAAAGTATCCGTTTTTGCCATTTAATCACACTGGTACCCTGTGAAACTGGCTGTACTTCTGTGAAGAAGAGTAAGAAAGGATTAGTGCCTAATCTAATAGATACTTAGGTTAGAGACAAATAGTTTGAATAATCCATACTGCACTAGTGAGAAGATATTAATACATCAGACACGAAGAGTGATCCAAGACTAAACCGTATTTTGACTCCGATTCGTTCCTACAGTGTAACAGCACAACAAAACCACCTTGGAAGAGAAAATAAATATTTTTAGTCTCAAAATCACATGACAGTCATGGCTAGTATGGGTCTTAGATTAAATTGTCAAGTTTTTCTCCAGTTCATTATGGGGGAAAAAAAAGAAAGAACAAAAGAAAGAAGATTCACTTTTTATGAGAAAGCGTTTCTCAGATTTCACACAACTTTAAACTTTGCCTTACTGTGTAGTGTGTTGAAAATGGCAATGAAATATTAAATTATAATTGTTTTGGGCCAGGGATTAGAGGCAAATTTGTAAGCATGGAAGCTGTAGATCTGTTCACTGAATATGTCAGACATGAACTTATGATAAGTAACTATTTTCAGCAGAAAGAACATGGATAATGAAAGACAGGACAATGGAATAAGTACCTTCAATGTCATGTCAAAATGGATTAGAGGTATAAACGTATGATATATCATGTACAAAAGTGTTACTTATCAGCTCAGAAATCATCCAAAGAACTTTTAAGTAGGCAAGCAGCCCATCTCAGCATAAATTTGATATGATTTACTTTGTAAATAGGCCCCGTTGTCTTTTTTTTTTTTCTGTAGCTCTATTCAGGGGTTTTATTTGAGTCTGTAAAGTATAAATAGAGTCTTACATATTAGCATACTAGCAGCACTGCTTGCAAAATTCAGTATTTTGGGGGAGGTTTAAAGTAACCGAGAATACGTGGGAGATTCCTAGAGATGTCAGGCACAAAGGTGCTAAATAAATACGTTGATTTGTTGATGTCTGGTTGCCAGAGCAGGGTGAAATGTCACATATTACCCTTCTGTAATGTTGTCCAGAAATGCTGGAAGATACGGACAATAGTTTTCTGAAAGTACTTGCACCACCTCTGTTAAGGACACACAACAGATGTTGATCCCTTTCTAGAATAACTTCTAGAAAATGGCTCATATTCAAAACCCATAAGCATTCTTTCCTGCAAATACAAATTCTTCTATTGTCAAATCTGTTGTTGAACTATTATCAAAGTATTTAGGATATTCAAAATGAGAAGGTCCTTGAGGAAAAATCCTTCATATAACCATAAATAATACCTAACAATACTCCTATACAGAAAACAAGACCAATATTAAGTGTTAATACAACAATGTGGTAACTTTGGAAGAGGCTGTCCTGGGTTGAGTGAATGGTGGAGTTTTTTGGTGGCAGGGGAGGGGGCTATCGGGGTGGCCCCCTGTCAGAAGCTTCTTGAAGCTCCCCCAGCTCCAAGTCAGCTCCGCTTCTGTTTGGAAAATTGAGCCAATCAGCTGCACCTCTGCGATAACGTATTTAAGAAGGGACGTGGTGACAGGCAGTCGGACTTGTGAGGAGGAGTTGCTGCAGCTGCATGAACACCAAGGTCAGTGGAGGAACGGAGGAAGAAAGGAGGGGGGAGGTGTGCCGGAGCAGAGACCCCCCTGTATCCTGTGGTGAGATGGCAGGGCGGCACCCCCCTGCCACCCATGAAGATCTACGGTGGAGCAGACATTGATTTACGGCCTGTTGCTCCTGCTCAGATGATCAAGGTGCTGTGCCCAAAGAAGGCCGGGGTCTTGTGGGAAAAGGCAGCCCTGCTGCTGTAATTCAGCACTGGGAGGATTGCAGCATGTGGGGGAGTCCCACGCCGGAGCAGCTCGGGAAGGGCTGCAGCCGTGGGAGGGAATCCAGTCGGAGGAAGTTAGTGACCCATGACGGAGCAGTGTGGGGAATGCTGCGGCCCATGGGAGGAACTCATGGTGGAGAAAGTTTGTGGAGGACTGTCTCCTGTGAGAGGGGGACCACGATGGAGCAGGAGGAACAAGTTTTGGACACTCCCCTCACCGAAGATAAGGGAAGTGGCAGCGCTGACTGCACCCCCCATTCCCTGCCCCTGCGCCACTGGGGGAGGAGGTAGAGATATCGGGAGCAGAACTGAGCCCGGGAAGAAGGGAGGGGTGGGGGGAAGGTGTTCTCAAGATGTGGCAATGCTTCTCACTGTCTTACTCTGTTATGTGTTGTTAGTGTCTGTAATAAATGTATGTTCTTTTTTTTCTTCCCCTAACGAGTCTGCCTCTTGCTCGTGATCATAAAGGGGAAATTTTTCCCCATCCCAGTCCTATCTTGAACCCCAAGCCTGGCTCTCTGTCCCTTCTCATTGCTGGAGGGGAAGGGAGAGAGAGCTGCTGCATTGTGGTTGGCTGCCAACCAGGCCTAAACCACGACAGAGGCAAACTTTAAGTTGATTGTTAACAGGAAAAGATTGGATAGCTAAAAAACATTTCAGAACCCTCCCCTGTTTTTTTTTTTTTTTTGGTTTGGTTTTTTTTTGGTTGTTTTTGTTTTGTTTTTGTTTTTGTTTTTTTTTACTTTTCCCTTTCTTTTATAAAACTTATGATATTTTGGGCATCCCCAGTAAGTTTTCTTTGCAAACTGTCATTAATATATATCTAACTATTAATGACTGAAATATTTTGACTTTTCCAGCTCTTGCTGTAGCATTCAGGCCAAGCAATTAGGGATAGCAACTTCAGAAGATTAAGACAGTATACAAATAATCATTTTCAATCACCACTGCATGGGTTTTTTTTCTCCATTAATTAATTTCTTTTTGAGTAAATATATCCTTTTTCATCTTCAAAATGCCCTGTGCCAATAAGCTCATAATTTAATTAAGGCTTATTAAAAACAGTCCTACCATTTACACAGAGTTTTGCTTTGTGTTCAATTCATTTTCTAGATGTTCCTTATTTTTTTTCTTGACAGATGAGCATTAATCAGAGAACTATTTTACTAAGCTAACTGCAAAACCTGTTATCATATAAGTGAATTCTAGCACCCATCATCGTGGTGCATTGTGTTTTTAAGCAGTGCAGAGCTGACTAGTTTGACCTTGGGTATTTTCAGGATAAAGCAACAAGTCTGTCTTTCCTGTTAACTATAAGGTTTAGATGGCTGATGGTCAAAGTAGCAGCGAAGACATACCATTCTGTTTATGCTTTTTAGTAAAGGTTTAAATCTCAGGCCTTGATGCTCTAATTTCCCTTTGTCCATTTAGTTTTTCTCATGCTTATGGTTTCTTTCCTCTGCTCACTTGTTTATTTTCCACCCAATATTTCCTCAATATTTCTCTGTTTCCTGGTGACTATTACATTCCCTTCTTTGCTTTATGAGCTGAAATAGCATCTAACAAGTATGCAGCCCATCATCAAAGGCTGTAATTAACAACAAACTTCATGCATTTACAAAAGTTAATACAGTTTTTCTTCCAGCCCCATAGAATAAAATAAGGGTAAGGACTGTAAAGTAGCTTCAGTGAAGGTGATTGCCACCTTCCATGAATTTCAGTTAGAGGGCAATTTATCCCTCTTTTTTCAGCAGTGCACGATGATCTGCGTGGAATCTAATGTGTAGTGCACCTAGAAAGTGCTGAGTTAAGCACGTTAGAATTTGAACGGGTGGTAACACAGGAACTCTAGCAGGATTTCTTTGGACCACAGGCTAAATTTGTGGAAGTTTTAACATAGTCAGGTAGCTTAGAAAGCTACTTATATATGTACAGCCAAAACAGAACTGTGAGATCTTACACCCTTCCTATATGGTATCAAATTGTATCCAGTTGTTCTGCAATGCATAGAATCAAAAGATACACAAAAGCAAAGTAACCCAGAAGGTTTAGAGAGTTAGGAAAAGGTAATAAGATAATTTGTTAGAATGCCTCTGGTCTCCATTTAATGTTTTATATGTTCTTTTTAGGTAATTTTAAGTAATAAGGGAAAATAGCAATAAATGTTAACAATCTAATTTAGTTTTACTAGATAAAAACTGAATGCAATGAAATTTCTTAAAATAGCATAAACTAGACTGTATAAACGTTTCTATTAAAAATGTTCCTATTTGAAATCTGATTGAGTGCAATGTGGTTCTTAAAGTGGCCAAGATTTGCGGTAAATTTTATTTAAGTGGCAACAACAAGAAAACACAAATTGTTAAATTCAAAACTTCTAATGAATAGCAGCTATTAGTGATCTGGATGGAATTTAGATAGCTCTCCCAGTGTGTCTTTGGACTACAAGAGAAGTTAAGCAGGGACTTAGATCAACTTCTCCAGAGTCAAAACTCCAGTTCTTAAAGAGCTGTAGAATCTAAAATAAGTACCAAGTGAATGTAAGCATCTTCACTATTATGTGAGTCTTGTCACATGAGATTTCTGTCTTTGCTTTTGCAGTTAAATATTTAATCTCTGACTGTACCCCATTCTATGCCCTATTGTAAGTGCACTATATCACTCTCTATATGTCAAGTTTCCATTTCAATAGAATGTTATGGCTAGGTGCTATTTCAAAACCCGTCTAAGCTTGTCTCTTCAAAGAGACACTTAAGTGTCCATATATCCCTGTAAAGTCCTCTAAAATTTATTTCACCAAATTTCAAACATTTTGATGGGAATGTCTTTGAATATGTTCTAGTGGAAACTACAAGTTGAAGTTATTCAGCTGCAAGTAGTATAAACATAAACACTTTTAAAATATGGAACCAGCTGATAGACATAAACTGCACCTACAGAGGTCTTAATTTTCCAACAATTTAGATCACACTTGACCAAAGGGGTTGTACCATTTCCTTTTGGTCTGCTTGTATGATTTCCTTCCACTTAAATCTGTGCATGAAAGTATGTTTTACACCTGGATCTCTTCTCAAGAAGTTGAATTACTATCTTGTTGTACTCTTGAATAATGCAATCTAGGTATTGCCACACCAACCCAGACATTCCTATCATTAAGAGTTGGATTACATTAATGAATTTTTCAGGACTCTTGGGATCAGCTCTTGAAAAATATCAAGATACTCAATTCCTATTTAATTTTGGACCAACATCTTAAAAAATAATGTTCCTAAACATCTTTTTAAAAGTAAGCTTTAGAAACTTAGGCTTCAGTATTGAATATAAAACCAGAATTAAGAAGAGCAAAGCTATCACCATAAGAAAAAGTATTAATCATTGTTTTACTTAGTGGTTGATCATTCATCCATGGCATTGGTTAACAACAGAAGATTTTGCATTTGTTTGGTTGTTTGTGACATGAAATATATACTATACAGGTATAGTCACTGGTATTTCTTATCTCCAAGTTAATGTTAAATTTTTAATCTTGTTTTGAATTACACTAGGAAAGTAGAATCTACAAGTCAATACTTTATCTGTTCTTGATTCACCCTAGCTACTAGATGTTAACAAAATAAAAATCCTTTCAGCATTTTCCTTTCATTCTATCAAGGCACCAACTTCATATGTGGGTAGATAATTAAAACATGCACAGCCCACAAGCTTCTGAATCACATCTCTTTTCTCAGCTAAACATTAATTTTTTCTCACCATGCACACTTCCGCTTCATTTTAGGTTAATAAATTCATTAAATAGCATTGATCAACAAGTTTTATTTATTATAGTGGTAATTGTTGCAATAGCTATTTGTAGGAAAGCAGCTCTTCACAAATAAATTTTAAATTCTGCTGTTTACATGCCTACTACTAAAACTATGAAAATTCTGTAAATTATGATGATTATTTTATAATTTTCATAAACAAGAATGTCACTTTTTCAATAAGATCAATAGAACAAAAAAACTTTCCTGACTTTTCCTTTGGTATATCTGTACCATTACATTAAGTATTACTGAGATGTACTTCAACAGTATGCATTGTTCCAGGGCATATTGACATAGAAGTTTATTGTTTGAAAGCATTTATTAATGTTTTGAATTTACTTGGCCTGTTATCATTCATTTGTTCTGATTTTTCTGATTGTAAGTATTAGACAGATGAACACTAAGATATATTTTAGCATACCAATAAGCCTGTTATTTTTTGCATTACATTCTTTCCCCTTCTGTCATCATTATTTGTCTTTGGGATTATTCTTTCCAATGTAGTTCACACCAAACTTAGATGGAATTTTATTTTCACTCTCTATGCTGGTATATATTCGTCATCATTGTCTCTTTCTTAGATATGAAAAATAGAATTAATATATAAGTACTTGTGCTCTCACCTCTGCTCTAATACTAGAGGTGAAGAATTAGAAAATGCTCAAGGATGAGAAATTACTCTACAGAAAAAAAGTCAGGTTTCCAGTAGAGCTGTCCTCTGCTCCCTCATAATCCCCAAAGACTTTTGACACTGTCTCCATGATTGTCTGCTGAACCAATCAAATTAAAATAGAGTGAAAGTGTTTAATTCTTCAGTTCCCTAATCTGTGTGAATAGTCATCCAAATGTTATGCTGCTATTTTCTCTAGAAGTTGTTACAGAGACAGAATTTTACTTTATGTTTTTAATAAAAACACATTCCTTGCTTCTGATCCATCTTTGGCTTGCTCTTATTCTTGCTGGGGTGTAAAGGTCCTTTTAGACTAGGCTTAGGCTATCCCTCCCTGTTTTTCTCCTCTGTCTGCAGGTTTTAGCCTCCCTTGGTGCTACTAAGAGAACCCTGCCCCTCCTCAATTATCGATCTCCATGTGAAGAAGTGGTTTCAAATTAAAGTTTTCCCCTGAGAATCGTTACCTTTTGCTGGAGAGTCCTGGCTAGCTGTAATATTTCATTCCATACATTTTGTCGTTTTTCAACTTTCTTGGTGTCGTTTGCTTTTTTGGAGGTCAGTCTCTGTTATACTGTTTTCAGTTTCCAGTTCACTGCTGGACTATCTTTTTTTTGGGTGTTCCCTGTTGGATCCCTTATTTGCTATATTGTAATTTACAGGAAGGCTTCCCAACAGAAAGAAAGAATGAGTTCCCTATTTCTTTTTTTTTGTGTTTATTATTACTCTATTTCCATTTCTCTTCTCTCTTGAACTTTGGACCTTCTGAGTTTGAGAAAAATGTCTACATTAAGGCACTGTGGTGACATAAGAGCCAGTATAGAAGTTAAACACCCAGGTTATGAGAAGCAGTATTTTCTGACTACAGTCAGAAGCTGTGCTTCTTTTAGCTTTCAGTAACACAAAAAAAGAAGATTCTTAAATGCTTAGGGATGAGATTATTGGTGGTAAAAAAGCTTCATTTATTTGCTGTCCTCCGTGTATCAGAAACCTTTAGTGAGTTTGAAATATGAAATTATGTGCTGGAAAATATTCTGCAGGTTTTGATTGATTCCTGGTCCATCTACACAAATAAAAGGATTTGAAGTTATCTTGAATGTTGTTCTGTGCTGTACAAGTTATATTCACAATATTTCACTGCAGTTATCAATTCATGCCTCCCAATGCTGCCTCACATCTTAATGTCTTGCTTTTATCACTTAAAAGAAAACCCATTTTCTTTCAAAAATGCAAGCCCCAATATATAGGCAATAAATGTATTAAAATATCCAGATGAGGGATGGAAAACAGATATGATAACAAGTTGCACTTATTTTCTGTATTTTGGTATTAGGTGATTGCTACATTTCTATCCTAGAGCTCAGAAAAAAAAAAAAAAAAAAAAAAAAAAAAAAAACACAAAACAAAACCCAAAATCAAACACATAAACCTCTTGAATTTATGTTCTATTTGTCAGAAGCCAAAACACACAGAATAGAAAGGGTGAAATTTCTTCTAAAACAGAGAACCTAAGCTCCAAAATTGTCCTTAAAAATTTATTTTTTCCTTGGCAATGAAGCAATCTTTGCAGGCTGGTGGTCTTTCTCATCAGTTAATCTAAACTACTAGGAACTATTGTAGTTCTCTATCATCAGCTAACAATGACCTACTTTAAGCTATGGATTTCTGTTAAGTGAAAACCCATTAAAAGAAAAAAAAAATTCCCTTCCGGCCATCTGTTGTTTATTTTTCCTATTAGCATCAAACTGTTCTCTTAGAGAACAAGGGTCAGTCATTTCCACAAAAAATAGGAGCATTTTGCCCTTTCATTTGCTGCTTTGTAAATAGTGGCAGGTATTACTTTTCCCTCTTAATGTTTAAACAGGTAGAAGTGGGTAATGTGATAATGCAATCTTTGCAACTATTGTTATTTGAATTCACTACATTACATCAGCTGAATGTGGATTTATGAACTATTCCATGACATTTCTTTTGCAAATGGTGTAATGTTCTGACTACTTTCCTGATTCAAATTTATCTTTTGTTGCATGCTTTATCTTGTAAGCTTCTGACAAGATAATGGCATGACACATATTATCATACCAACATTTCTAATATTTGTATTTTTCCATTACTTTAACTGCATTTTTTTTAACTACGAGCTTGTTTTCCTGTATAAAATAAAAATATTACCAAAAAAATTACTTCAAAATGAGCAGTTTAAGTATTATTTTTCTCCCTGAATACTCACAGGTATTAGTCAGCTGTAGAGAAAAGAAAAAGGGAAGGAATCTCACCCATGCATTTTCTGTAGCACAAAGAAGAGGAAAAGAAATAGAAATATGTAACAAGTGTTTGTGATGATAATAACATGAACTGCTGGTATGAATGGATTTATTTCTTAGCTAGCTGGTTTAGAAGAAATATGTATACATCCAGCTATCTTTACAAAATCATCTTTAGCCACATCTAAAGTTAAGGAAGGCCAAAGCAGTGGGTGGTAGTTGAAGAGTGGTGAATCATACATCTGCAGTAAGCAAAATGTTGAGCTTTTAATGACACATATAAATAATTAGTAACACAGACAATAAGATATTTTTTCCCTTTGTTTTAGCTTCATAAAATTGGAGTTGTGTGATGAGCAGTAAATTATTCTTTTAATTTATTTTCATACTAAGTAGTAAATTAGGATGTTCCTCAATCTACTTAGAAGCTAAAGATTGGTAATTCTGGAGGCAGGGAAGAAATATAGACCATGACTGCACTATTTCTTTTGGTTCCCCTCCTCACCATAGTGTTGATCCACTTCAAATTAACTTTATTAAAAGTAAGACCAAATTTGCTTCATTTCACACTATGTAATCCAAGCAGAACAATGAATAAGATGAAAAAGATTCATCAGAAATAAAACATGAGAATCTGACAGCAATCAGTTGTAAGTCTATTGATTTCTATAAGCATCGTTTGACAAGCAGATATATATATAAATCTGGGGAGGTTTGAGGATTTTGGTGGTTAACTGATTCTGGCAGTCAACCTGTGCTGGTACTGATTATACAAAAGACTGTAGCCTCTAAGGAACAGGCATTATTTTGAAGGAATTATGGAATCATTCTTAGTCAAGCTTTAGTGTTTTACTATCTATTTTAGTGCAAATACTAACTGATATCCCGTATAAGTGAAGTATTCAAACAATCATTTCCATACACTGAATTACTGTTACAGTAAGTGATTGATTGTTCTGGCTATTTTTATCATATTTTGCTTTTGCAGGATAAGTTGAAACCATTAATGTGACAGTTTCAGATGATTATACTACACTGGATGCCAGCACAATTTATTTAAGCTACTTTTTGAATCTGTACCATAACATATGTTTCAAAATATTCATCACACTGCAATACAAAAAGCAGAAGGGTCATTGGTTTTGTTTTGATTTCCTCAGCTTCCCACTCAAAATGTAAGGTCAAACCAAATGGAGTCTAGAGGGTCATAATCATGTTCTGTAGATTTTGATATGGGACTATAACCAGTGTTATAATGCACAGATTTAAAATAAAGGAACATTGTTTAAAAAAAAAAAAAAAAACGCACAGAGGACAAACAGAGGAAAACCATTCTGCAAGAATATGTGCTACCACTATTTCTATCTATCTATCTATCTATCTATCTATCTATCTATCTATCTATCTATCTATCTATCTATCTATCTATCTATCTATCTATCTATCTATCTATCTATCTATCTATCTATCTATTTATACATACAACTTTATTGAATATTAAGATTGTGAAAACGTAGTGTAATACTGTAGAAAAATACCAGTCATTCACATTCCTCAGGCCTGACCAATATTCAATCCCAACTTTGGTGCACCATTAACAGGGCAGGGAGGAAAGGCTCTCTCCTGGCTGACACTACTGTTCACAGCACTCTGTGAATGAAATCCTTCCCGTTGGAACCAGAATATAATTTTTGCAGTGTTTTCATCGGGTCCAGGCTGAAAACAGCATTGTGGGTGAAAGTTTACAATCTATTTATAAAATGGCATGATAATTATTCTGTTATTATCATGAAACCATTCCTTAGTCATGTTATCATTCTGTTTGCTTTGACTACCACTGCATTTTAACATATCTTTTTTTTTTTTTTTTTTTTTCCCACTTGCATTAATTTGCAGCCTACCAATGTTCTTATGTAAATTGAAGGAAATTATTAAAGTAAGGAAAAAATGAGATATACTGAAGGGAAGATAGTCTGTATAAGTAAAAATAAGAAAAACATTTCTGATTTTTCCTTAGTAATAATATTGGAAAGGACATGAAATCATAAACAGGTATTCTTTCGACCAAAATTAGATGTAAATGAGATCAGTCCTCTCTAGCATGTTCTTAAATTAAAGACAAGCTGAACAACATATACAGTTCATCTGTGACAGTACTTCAAATTATTCTCCATTAAAAAAATTAAGACTTTTACAGCTATATTATGAGTATGCTCTCTTTTAACAGAAAAGGTAAAAAAAAGAGATTAATCCCCTCTAAAATTTAGGATGACATATTTTGCATGGCAAAGTGTTGTGGTTTTGGTTTTTAATCAAATTTTCTCACAGCTATACAATAAAACTTGCCATTTTTATTTGGGAAATATTTCTTTGACCAAAGATAGAAAAAACAGGGGAGAGCAATTAGTCTACAAGAATATTCAAAGCAGATGTTAGAAAACTAAACGCTGCAGCTTGCTTTATTTAGACTGATGACTGTTTTCCCCTACCCTTATCTTCCTTTCCCTTCCTTTCCTAGCTATCCTAGAGGTACATCTAGTGTGTACTTTATTTCGTAGCTTGAAAATCCACAAAAGATTTTGACTTTTGGTTAAAGTGGGAGATAATCTTTAATGTTTCAGGTTTTGTGGGAAGAGAAAATTGTTTTCAATTTTTTGGAAAGAGAGAATATAGTAATATAGGTTTCCCATTACCTATGGGGTGAAAGTCAACAGAGTTGAAGACTAGAACTTATCCGCAGGATGAAAGTGATAATGTTAACTATGTTTCACTTTGGCAATTCATGGCCTAAGAGTGCAGCTTTAGTCTTTTGCTTTAGCTTGATGGAATATAAAATGAAACAATGTATGATTTTAGAATTAAGTAAAATTTTGAATCAGAGATACAAGTGTGATGCACAAAATTACAGTAAGAAAACCAGAAGTGAACAGAGTTTGGAAAATCCTTCTATTACTGTCATTCCAATCTAGCTGTAAATACAGCTTCAAAACTGACAAATGGCTGTAGTTGCAGAGCCTTTATGATTGCATTAGTATTCTGTACTCACTTAGGTTCAGTATAAAAGCCAAATGCAGTTCAGTCAGTTGTATTAATAACTTTCATAGCAGGTAGTATATGAATGAATACATGTAACCCATTTTTTTTACTCTAAACACTAAAAAAAAAGATCTAAGATGGAATGCTGGATAATGTACAGTGCTGTTAAAATGTTTTCCATGGGGGAGGTGAGAAATTTTGTTTAAACTTTCCATCACATTCATGGTAGGTATCAGATAAACATTCCAGACACAAATCCAAATTCGTATGAACAGTTATATTACTCCTAAAAGCAGTTTGAGACACACTTTTCCATGAGTACTCACAGAACAGCTATCTGCTGCTTCAAATTTATGCAATTCCCCCTTGGAGAGTCTAGGCAATGTCCCAGTCTTTGCACAGGCTGGTGTTGTCTGTACAGATCTTCAAAGGCAAGCAATTTCCTTCTAAATGAATAAGACAACTTCTGATACCCCTAGCTCCTATGGTCAAGACTAGCTTTAAGCAAAGCTATGCATGTGGATGACTGTATACTAAGTCTCCAGATCAAGTGATATTTTCTTTTTGCATGTGAAATGTTAAATGATACATAGATTTGTTCACTGAATGTTTCTCATTTCCAGAGTTTCTGGTATTTTGCTCCAGGGAATGTTTTCTTCTCAACTTATTATTTGGCATTTTGAGTATACTATATGATTTAAAACATTTTAAGTTACAATTTTAAATATTTGCCCCCAAAATAATGCTCTGGAAATCGAGTCAATGGCATTCAGCCTCTTTTCTTAACCTTTCTTTTCATAATATAATCAACCTGTCATAAAAAAATGTCCAAACTCTTCTGAAAATAAATATTACAGTGATTCCCACAGAAGAAGGAAGCTTTATACTGACTTCTCCCCATGAAAGACAAATAGATGAAATAAGAAGGCATTGTACTGTAAAGACCATCACAATGAGAATAAGGAGGCTGATGAAGTTGGGGAGATGCTAAGACTTTTGAACAACAGGGTTTTCTCATTTTGGATGCCAGATCTCTTCTAGGACATCTTGTCCTTCAGGTGAAATAGCAAGAAATGATGGACTTCAGTCATAAAGAGCAACATGATCAGGATTTTATCTTTGGATTCAGAGATAGCCTCAGAGAGGTTTAATTACCTTTATCTCTACCACTTTTTTATTTAGAGGTGATATTATTATTGCTTTTCAAAATATGATATCATAGAATCATAAAATCATTTAGGTTGGAAAGGACATATAAGATCATCAAGTCCAACTGTTAACCTAGCACTGCCAAATACACCACTAAACCATATCCTTAAGCACCACATCTACAGATCTTTTAAACACCTTCAGGGATGGTGACTCAGTCTGGACAGTCTGTTCCAATGCGTGACAAACCTTTGGGTGAAGAAAATTTTCTTAATATTCGATCTAAACCTCCCCTGGTGCAACTTAAGGCCATTTTCTCTTGTCCTATTGCTTGGGAGAAGAGATCGACACCCACCTCACTACTACCTCTTTTCAGGTAGTTGTAGAGAGTGATAAGGTCTCCCCTGAGCCTCCTTTTCTCCAGACTAAACAACCCCATTCCCCTCAGCCGCTCCTCATAAGCCTTGTTCTCTAGATACTTCACCAACTTCATTGTTTTGGTTTGGACACACTCCAGCACCTCCATATCTTTCTTGTACTGAGGGGCTCAAAACTGAACACAGTATTAGAGGTGTGACCTCACCATTGCCAAGTACAGGGGGACAATCCCTTCCTTAGTTCTGCTGGTCACACTATTTCTGATATAGCCAGGATGCTATTGGCCTTCTTGGCCACCTGGGCACACTGCTGGCTCATATTCAGACAGCTGTCAACAAACACTCCCAGGTTCTTTTCCACTGGGCAGATTTCCAGCTATTCTTCCCCAAGCCTATAGAGTTTCATGGGATTGTTGTGACCCAAGTGCAGGACCCGTCACTTAGCCATGGTGAACCTCAAAAAACTGGTTTCAGCCCATCAATCCAGCCTGTCCAGATCCTCCTACCCTCAAGCAGATCAACACTCCCACCCAGCTTGGTGTCATCTGCAAATTTACTGAGGGTGCACTCTATCCCCTCATCTCAAGATCATTGATAAACATAATAAACAGAACTGTCCCTAATACTAAGCCCTTGTGTCTGGCCACCAACTGGATATAACTCCATTCACCTCAACTATTTGGGCCCTGCCATCCAGCCAGTTTTTTACCCAGCCAAGAATAGACCCATCCAAGACATAAGCAGCCAGTTTCTCCAGGAGAATGTTATGGGAAACAGTGTCAAAGGCTTTACTGAAGTCTAGGTAGACAACATCCACACCCTTTTCCTCATCTGCTAAGTGAGTTAACTTTTCATAGAAGGAGATAAGGTTAGTCCAACAGGACCTGTCTTTCATAAACTCAAGCTGACTGAGCCTGATAACCTGGTTGTGTATGTGCCATGTGATGGCACTTAAGATGATCCTCTCCATAGTATTCCCCGGCACCAAGGTCAGGCTGACAGGCCTGTAGTTCCTGGAAAGATCCTCTTTCCAGCCCTTCTTGTAGATGGGCATCACATTTGTTAACTTCCAGTCAACTGGGACCTCCCTGGTTATCCAGGACTGCTGATAAATGATTGAAAGTGGTTTAGTGAGCACTTCTGTCAGCTCCCTCAGTACCCTTGAGTAGAACCCATCTGGCCCCATAGACTTGTCTATTTAAGTTGTCCAGCAGGTCACTAATCGTTTCTTCTTGGATTATGGGAGCTTCATGCTGCTCCCCATCTCTGCATTGCAGCTCAGGGGGGTAGGTACCCAGAGAAAAACTGGTCTAACTATTAAAGACTGAGGTAAAGAAGGCATTAAGTACCTCAGCCTTTTTGTCATCCTTTGTCACTATGTTTCCCCCTGCATCCAATAAAGGGTAGAGATTTTCCTTAGCCTTCCTTGTAGCATGATTTCTCAGATTTGGTAATACTAATGTCTGTTTACACAAGAGGATAAACTTTTGTCAAAATGGACATCCAGTGGGACAGAACAATACAAATCTTATATCCAAAAAAGCAACAATTCACTTCCATGCTCTGGCCAGGAGGTGACTGGACAACTGAAGTGAGTGTGGAAGTTGTCCAGCCACCAAGTCCTTTCCTGTTCAGTTTCATTGATGTATCATGTCAGGTTCTCAATAGCAATCAGCCTTGTACAGGAGGAAAAAATCTGTCATGCAGGACTCTGTGCCAAGTGCCCAAAATCCACTCTATAGGTATCCTGAGGCGTTTACTTTGAACTAGTAACAGCTGATACTATAGAGTGAGAACCCAATAGCAGTTGGAGCATATTAATTGGAAAATATGAAGCACACATTCTTGTTTAGTTTCATTGCTAGTAATCCAGTTCATGAGACAGTTCCAATATGAAAATACATTGTGGTAAGTGAAAATAAACAGGATCCATTTCAAAAGTGCACTCCTTATCCAAAGTAAAATACTAATGCAGATGCAATCTGAGAATCTCTTGACCTGTGAGTAGCTTAGTTCTTCTGCTTCATTTCAATTAAAAAAAAAAAAAAAAAAAACAAAACAACAAAAAAAAAAACCCCACACAATAATAGCAAATCTGTATCTCTTTCAGTCAGTTATTCGCTACTGAAGACTTGAAAAATTGTTCTGGAGGCAGAAAATAGTTTTCACAAGAGGAAAAATTCTCTTTCACACAAAGTTGTGTTATGCAGTAATAGGTGATGGTTGTAAAATTTAAATAATCCTAAATAAAACATACACACACTAGCATTTCAACCTTTTGACTACATAAAAATTAAAAAAAAACCCAAAACCAAAAAAACAACAACCAAACCCAACCAAACAGAATTGATTTACTAAATGTTTTATTTCACTGGTTGTCTAAAAAGAAGTGATTAACAAAAATCTTGTACAATATAAACCATAACAATGATCAATGTCACCCAACTTCAGTCACAAATCTGTGATCCTTTTGATATTGTTTCGAATAATCTATTCTTTAGATCTTGCAATAATCTCTTCCTATCTAATAAATACTTAAAGAACTTAGAACTTGTTATTTAAAATAATAGAAATACACTGAAGGTTCATTATTGGTGATCCAGTTTCTAAATTTAGTTCAGAATCCATTGTTGCCTCAGTGGAGACATCGATTACCTGGAAGGGAAAGTCACACGGTTCCTAGAGACACCACTCACTTTATAGTAACAAATGCATTTGCTATACCCTGGGGGGATCTATTAATCTCCAAAGCATTTGCTGATTTATCCCAGAGTGAAGAGTCTTCAGTTTGTGAATTCAGCCCTACAGAACTATTGCCGGATCTGACTTGATATTATTGATACCCCTGAACACTCTACTGAAGTACCCCATCTGACGACCAGTAATTATTCCTGTGAACATGAGTGAAAATCCCATTCTGAGCAATAGCACCTTTCATCCATGATGAATTTTAATACTTGCATGAATGTAGGGTAACCCAAAAATGTGTTTTTATAACAAATTTAAAGTTTTTTCAAGCATACCCAATAGCTCAGGTACATATGGTGTTTCCTCTGTTTGACACAAGCCTTGTGCTAGCATAACAACATAAGGACATGTTTCAACTTGACTTGGCCTCAGCTTGTTTTAATTTGATCACAGCTGTAGCAGCATATTTCCCACTGGTTAGATGCCTCTTGTCTAGCTTTTCCTGCATGTAACAGCAAAATTGTCTAATGCTCAGATGACTAACATCTGACTCGTTGTTAGTTTCAGCTTAGCTTTACATTATTGTGCAGTTGCTATCCTACAAAACCCTATGTTCAGTAAAGACAAGTAACCATTACATAATAAGTTACAGATAAATCAGTGTTGGCATCAGACTTCTTGAAAATGTTTGAAAGTGTTGCTAAAGTGACCCAAAGTGGAAGAGCTCCTCTCCACACATCCTGTCAGCAATGTGTTCTCCCTCAACACCTGCCAGAGGAAGAAGGGCTCTCAGATTCAGCCTCTTCCTTTTTTGGGTGTATGAGACTAACAGCAGAGAAGAGGGACAGATGCTTGTTTTAAAAGCAGTTGTGCTTTAAGTGTAAAGAACTATAAGGCTCGATATGCAATAATATTTGGACAGATATGGAATAGGCAGTTAAAAAAATATCTCAGTTTTATACCTATAATGACATTTCAGCTTGCAGGAAATATATGTTAGTTTGTCAAGTTCAATTTCTCAGTGAAGAAATAAATTAATATTCTAAATAATTTCTACTTAAAATACTTTAAGAAATATTAAATACTCTGTCAATATTAGGAATTAACTAGATTAAATAAAACTCAAGATCCTATTTACTTGTGTTAAATTTGTAAAATAGAAAATGGTTCATAAAAATAAAATCATCTGTAAAAAAACCCTGACAATTCAGTTCCTAATGATAAAGTCTGAGATATCCTTGGTAGCTTTAAAATCCCATTTTGAAGTTGCTAGGAAGACATAGGAAATTTATTATTTATGAGTTACATTTATTAAAATAATATTAATATAGTTCTTTAAAAGACTATCTCTTTTATGTTCAAATATATTTACATATATTTATATACATATATATGTATATACATCTATACTTTAGAAATAGTATGAGTCAGAATTTTAAAAATTATTCTTTGTAAATGCTCAAAGGATTGTTTGCTACAGCTAGAAGGAATCTAAACTGACATGTTTTAAAAAAAATAAGATGACATTATATTAGCATATTAAAAACATCATGCATAGTTTTGTAACTGAAGGTCAGACAGAACTATTAAAAAATTACAGCTAAATGGTAAGATAATTAGTGGATTATTCCATCAGGATGCCAACAGTTTAGACTGGAATATGTTTAGCATATGAAATCTAGCAACTAACAGAAAAGATCTGATGTAATTTCTTTCAATTCAGGAACAGGCAACACATTTAAAACTGCCTTGGGATTATTTACATGTGTTAGAAAATTATAACCTAATTGCCTAAGGTGCTTCTGGTGATATAAGCTTTAAATATTGTATAACTCTAATGAATTAATGAACTGGAAATTAAGAAACTGAAGAATCACTCCTAGTCTTTCAATGAACACCTGGAATTTTGGGGGGCAAGAAATGACCTAATTGAATCACAGTTTGTTCTTTTGTACATTTGTGAACAATGAGAACCAGCCTTTCTAATTTTGTGCTGTTTAGGACATGTAAAAAAACAAAGCATTTGATAAATTTCAATTTTGAATGGAAAATTCATTTTGCTAGAAGAAATCTGTGGAAATAAGCATGACAGCTTACTTGGTCTTCTACCCCTATTTCCTGTCATAGCAAAATGTCAAGAACAGGTAAAGGAAAAGTGGAAATGTAGTAGAAGAGCACATGCCTATTGCAACCCTGTCTTGTAAGGAACTCAAAGAAAATGTGCATATTTAAACTGCCTTTTAAAGTCTTTGAAAGTCAGTGATCTCTTCAGGAACCATAAAGTTGGTTGGAACTGACTTGGTTTTGCTCCTTTGAATCATAACCATTAATGTTTATGTACATAAAAGAGAAACTGTGATTAATTTCTAAGTGTTTAAGGCCACATGAGGTCAATTTTTCTAGTCCTCTGCACTGTGAAATAGGAGTGCATTACGTCCTCCTAAACACTGTAGGTAGACAAAACCATCTTCTGGATACTCAACTCTGTGGCTACAGTGAGAAAAGAGCAAAATCTAAGTCCTGCCAGTAACCTAAGCTCTCTGGAGTCTTACAAAATTAATTTTTGAGACAAACTCAAGTGGTGCTACTTTGGAAATCCTTATCATAAGCTCCAAAGAGAAGAAAAAATTCTAGTGTGAGGAGGGAAAAAAATCCTGTGAATATGTTTATCCTGCCAAAAGAAAGTATCTAGCATATATTTAAAATTATTTTACATTTTGCATCAAAGCTTGTTCTATTCAATGTAGTATTATCTCTCTAACTACAAATGTTTGGGGAAAGTCAGAAAGGAGAAGAGAAAATAAGAAAGAAAACATTCAGCCACCTTCATTTGATATGTAGAAACAAAAAAATAATTCTTGAAAAATTTAGGAAAGATGACTAGTGCTCACACACACTGAATTCAATAAATTAATGCAGTATTTCCTCCATGTTGAGAGCAGTGTAAGAAATCCTCCCTTTTATCTAGCTACTCAAAAGAAAAGGGTAAAGATGGACTTTCTCTGGGTGGGACTTAGAATTCACAGCTTGAAAGGGTTATCAAAGAACAAACAGTCCTATTTCATTCCCTAGCAGTAATACAACAATAATGGTCATCTTTTTCTCTTTTTTTTTTTTTTTTTTTTTTTTCCCCTTTCTGAATCTGGGAAACAGCATAGCTATACAGTATGTCACTATGTGTTATGAAGTGTCATGGTGAGATGAAGTCTGTACCATATGAGTTCATGTTTTTTTTACCTACTTTCATTGACAATTTATTTCTAGGCTGCACTAAACTGAGTATAACAAATAAATACTGGATTTTACATTAGCTTTTTAAATTTGGAAATCACTGCCTTATTTGGTAACTTTGTTACAGAAGTATAATTTTTCAAAATCCAAATTAATAAGCCAAGTAACTTGAAATGTGGAAGCGCTTATTTTTCTTCCTTTTTAATTGCTTTGTGTCATCCCTTTAAAGTCTTTCCAGTGCACGCATATCTTTTGTGAAATGTGTACCCCAAGCCTGGAATAACATTTTCATAGCATTACTCTCAACATGACCTGTAGAGGCAGGATAGCTCTCTGATTTCCAACAGTTATTCCTCCTTTTATTTATTGAAGAAATGCACCAGGCCTTTTTACTGGAACACTGCATGCAAACGTCATTTAGAGATGACTATTCAGGATAACCTCCTAACTCTTTCTCTGAATCACTGCTTTACCATTTGGTAGATGGTTCAGATATGTGTTCTCGTGTTTGACTTTAGTTATTTTGAATTAATAATTATTAAGATTTGCTGAATATTTTGAATATTTTTAAATTCTTGGAGAAAATCATTGTAAGGATGCTATAGGTTACTTTACAGGACAATGTATTATTAAATGTACTTGATATGCCAATATTTAGACTTTATATTTAGACTTTTAGATATTTACCTTTTTAACAAATCAGTGTAATTTCTTTTTTAATATATTCTGCATTGGTTGGCAACAACTCAGTGTAGTGATATCAATAAATTAATTTATTTCAAAGTAATTTGACTCTGAGTATTGAAGATAATTCCATTGATATCAATACAGTTAAACAAATTAAACAAAATCAAATTAAAATAATATAATTTTAAGGCTCACTTGTGTGATCTTTCACTTGCATTTTCAACATCCTAATTTTCTGGTTTCCCTTAATGTTATCAGCTTTATGTATCAATATAGCTCAGATCCCTCTAGGCATAACTGGAATGTCAGTTCATACAGAAATATATTTATTTTTCAAATTAATAGGAAGGTAGAAATGGTTCTGAGCCACAGAATTTTGATCAGCATCTCAAACATAAATTTTGAGCTTGACAGACTTTTTAATTTGGTCTGTCATTAAGGGTGGGCAGTTGGACATGAAATTCAACTCTGGATCTGGGAGATGGGCTACCTACCCAAGATTTAGGAGTGTTTCAATGGAAATTGTAAGTCAGATTTGATATAGGTCTGCCTTTTCCTTTATATGATCACTGGGCAGCAAAATAGCCCTCGAGGTCTTGAAAGGAATGTAACTATACATCACTCACTCTAAACATGATGACTGCTTTCAGTAAATTCAAGGAAAAGCAAAACTTAATGTTCTTTTCATCTTCCTTTTCTTGACACTTCACTTCTTTAGAGGAAAACTGTAAATAAAGTATATTAACTGTGTCTCACTGCTGTCCTTGTGTAATCTTTATCCTCGTACCCTTTTTCATCATGTTGGACTACAAAATAAAATTCACATGAGAACTCTGGAATTTCTAATGCCTAGTGAAATAGTTATATATTTTTAGAATTGCATGAATTTTAGCGGTATTAATCCAATGTTGTAGGTACTTTTGGATTTCATGTCCATGTTTATAATATTACTTCTGAAGTTTAGTAGTGATTGACTATGAAATGAAAAATAAAAGAGAAACAAACATAATCCTTCTGAAAATGTTGAAAATTTACACTTCAGATAATATTCAGGAAAAGTTAAATTGCAGTCCATCTTCTTCTGTTGTGATTTGGGACAAATTTTCTTACCAAGAGCTAGAAAAGTAAATATTTTCTATATGATGAGGCCAACGTGAAGCAAAATAGTGCTACTAAAACTGAAATCTAGAAAGGTGTTTATGTTAGAACATAACAGACTGAATTACTAAGTGGGACAAGAGGGACTAAGTAGCCTTGTGAGTTTAGGGAATAATCACTGCTCTTAGTATGGAAAACAGTTTTGAATTACAAGTGCAGAAGTTTTCCCCTCCTCTCAGCTCCTTACACATCTAAAAATCCAATAAAGATTGGATCTTACATTAAATAATATTGTTTCAGATTTTCTAGCCACCAGTCTGAAATATCCTTGATGTTGTAACTGTCTTTGGTCTTTTCTGTTCTCTACTATTTTTTATAGCCATTTTGTAGTCTTCAGTTCTTTAGTGGTCTTCCAGCTATGTGTCTTCAGCTTGTCACAAGGCATGAAAGGTTTTTCTGAAGATTGTTGAGTATGTGGCAATGAGTGTTCTTCGGTCTGTGGTGAAATAAACATGACTGCCTGTGATTACAGTGATTGCACTTGACCAAGGCAGTCTTTCTAGTCCTATGCTCATATGAAGCTCAGAAGAATTTCTATGGTAAGCAGAAAAAAAGCATATTCAGGATTAGATCTCCAGAACTGTCCCTTTCAGTGCTCTGTTTGTCTAGGTGTAAGAAATACATATAAGTATTGGTTCCTTTATTTTTCATATACTATTTTTCTACATTGAAAAAACGTTTTCTGAAATCTTGTTCTTCAAATTTTTCACATCAGTGGTCTCATACACTTCAGACACAAAACAGATATGGTGAAAACATAAAAAAAATATAGAGTTCCAACTTGTTAGACTTTGTTCTCAAGTATCTGACCTAAGTATTTGACTTTTTTATATATATTGGCAGATCATCTCAATGGTTGATGTTGTCCATACTGGCTTCATGCAATTCACTAAAAAATCCATTCAAATACCCTTAATATATGCAGATTTCAAATAATAAAAGGAGAAGAAATAAACACAGAAATATGAAAATTCACAAAAGTGGATTCTTTAATCTACATAGTAAGTACTATATTTGTGTATCTGTTACGCAAATTATATGTGTGTGTGGGGAAAAAATAATGTCTCCATCTAATTTTAAGAACACTTTAAAATATTTGCTTCAGGATTTCCCAAAGCTCCCCTAAAACTTCCTTCTCTCTGCTGCAACTATTTCTTTGAACCTTCTGATATTTCCCAGCACATCAGTCATTTCAGTGGAAAACCTTATCACATACTATTTTCCCATTTAGTTTTCTGTTGTCAGGCAGTAAAGAAATACAGCAAGAGGTGCAATGAGATGAATTGTGTTTTCCTCTTTTTTCTTTCATTTTATATAGAGGTATGAGGAAATATGTCAACAAAAACAAAATCAAAAAAACTAAAAAAAGATGTTGCTGTGGAAATAGAAGAACATATCATTAGTACTTCTAAAATTCTAATTCTTTTCAGTTAAATAACTTCAGTATAACACTAGTATGTTGTTGCTAATCAAGGCAACTGAAATTACTTGTCACACTTCAGTACACATCCTTTGATCTGAAACATTTGCTGCTAATAAAATACCATATAGATAGCAGTAAATACACTTTGTAAGAAAAAACTGTGCTTTTTGTTATGACCAATAAACTATTTAGGACTATGTATTGTGATTTTACATGGCCTTTATATCAGATTAAATGTTCACTGTATTTTAAACTTCTTTTTCTTTATTTTCTCCTGCCTTTCTTCTTTCCCTTCTTCCTTGCAGTACAAAGCATCCATTAAAATAGAAAATATATGCTCACAGAGAGGAAGTTGTGATTGAAATTTTGCTATATCATTCAGTGAGAGCTTTGTCTAAGTAACTCCTCCAGCACCTTGCTAAACCTTGCTAAAGACCTTGCTAAAAATTTTTGCATGTTATTAGTATGGTGAAGGTTCAGGGATAGTCATATGCTTAGAATTAGGTATATGCTTTCACACTTTGCTCAAGAGGTACATTTTAATTGCTACAACTATTTCTGTAGCCTCATTTTTTTTTTTTTTTGTATGTCAAGCAGCCATTCTTTTGGACTCATCTTTTAAATGAAACCATGTGTCCTCAATCATACTAGATGGTTAATTATCTATCTACAGTTTACGATTTTAAGTATTTTGACAGCTAAAAATAATTGTGTGCAATTCATAAATTTATCACTGCTTTTCAGCAGCATAAGTGCATTTCAATTAGATTTCTATGGAAGTGCTGAATTGCAAATCCTTTTCAAATTAAAGGGAATGTTCTATCATTTCAACTCATTCTACAGTGATAATTTCATCGATTTGACTTAATACACATGTAAGCCTAAGTGTATTTGCATATAAAATACCACAGGGCCTAGAGGCTCTAATACAAACAATTAGTTCCATGTTTTATCTTCTGGTAGCACAGGGCTTCCACATAACAAGCTATTTTGGCAACCTTATAGTTCAATATGTGTTGTACAAGGGAGAAGACTGTATTTCCTCTGTGGTTAAGCACTGAAAAAAGGGTTTTGGGTTTTGTCCATGCACTCAAAACTGCTGCCCAGTTGTTGATGCTGCACATCCTGGGATAACCAACAGCAGCATGTCGTTGACACTGTGGATGGCTTCCATTTAAATCCCTTAATTTGGATTTTATTAGAATATTATTGAAAATGGGAGGGTGGTTTAGTTCTAGGAGCAACAGTGCCTGGATTTTCAGCCACAGAACTGATATTCACTGTAATAGGAATGGTAAATCCCTTGCATTTTCTTTCAGATACTCTAGTGATTTCTAGTGACTGCTACTCACGTTTAATATCCATTCACGCTGTTCATTTTCAGGTTAGTGCAGTTTGGGGTCTGACATTGATATACAGACAGTGAACACACTCTACAAACAGTGAACATGCTCCGCTTCAGCAGAGCTTTGTGGTGGACGCCAGCCCTGCTCCCAGAGCGTGTTCAGTTGAGTCAGATGTACAGGGTTGTTCAGTGCATCCCTTATCTGACAACGTGTGAGGGAGAGACTTTGACAGGTCTTGGAAGCACAGATCACTTGATTGGTGCCATAAAGAAGTCATGGGGTCACAGAGAGGAAGAGAAAGCTTGGGCTGAAAACGTGAGCAAGGGACACTAAACACTTACCTAGTGTTATGCTGATAGGAATAGTGTCTACAGAAATGTTTCTGCTGATTATATTCAGCTGACATCTGGATTCTGTTTTTAGCACAAAGATGCATTTCTTGTGCGACCTTGGAAAAGACATCTCAGATAAAATTGTTGCCATATTGAAGCTGACTGTAAAACAGCCACTCATTTCAATGAATTATACTGTGAATAGGGAGTGCTGCAGCCTGCCTTGGTTAGCTCATATGCAGTACAGCTATAATTCCAGTGGGCAAGACAGTGTTAGTATGGCACCAAAGTAGTATTATAATTGTTGACAAATACAATAACTTGAGCTGGTGAGCAGAAGCTTGGAGTGACTGTAATGTTTTTGTTCGTTTCATAATAGCTGACATTTCTCCAATACTCTTTCCTCAATAGCCCCTGTATGAATCCAATGTTAAAAAATAATTATCCATAACTGAGCCATTTTGGCACACGGAATAATGCAATCTGTATGTAAAATGCAGACAAATTAAAAATCATTTTGTACATGTAATCTTTGCTGAGTGACATTTCCATAGTGGAGTTCTCCACGTTGTTGCAATCACAAATAATTATCTCTACAACTCCAGAGAGAGAACCAGCTGGCTGAGAAAGCACACAGAGCTTCACAGCAAAAAAACCTTGATTTACCATTCTGCACAAAATCCTAGGTAGAGAGTGGAGAGGGGAAAAACAAGGACAGAAGGTTTAAAGGGACAGATAACATCAAAATAAATGGGTGAGCTTGACCGTGTCAGTGAAAACACAGGTTAAACCTTTAATACAACTGTGGAAAAGAGGAGTAGCTGCCTCACAGCATCTCTACAGAGGGCCCCAGTAGCGTGCCCCTGAAGTTGCAATTCCTGGCTCTCATATCTCCTGTCAGTTCAGGGAGTCCACAAAAGAAGTTGTTCCTTGGTGTATTAGGATAGGTAGATACAGATAAGGTACAATGTTGAATAGTGTCTTTTAGAACTATAAAAATAATATTTTGCTTACTTTTCTTTGGAAAGAAGTCAAGGGAACAAATACAGTACTCTGTATCAGATTTCCCTACTGAAAGTAGCTCTGTAGTCTGCTTGTCTGCTTTTCTGCATAAAGCTCATAACAACCTTTCTCTTTCTTTCTGATTTGAAAAATTCATTCATTCTGTGAAAACCCACTGGAGAAAGCAGGCTTTCATACAGTCAGAACTGTTCAACCAGACTGATTTCTACTAGATGCTACAGTGTTAGCTCGAGAATAATAGAGCACAATTTCACAATTTGAGCAAGATGTTCCTAGAAATATATGCAGACACATCCATGAATCAAAATTTTGAATCCCTGAAAATTAAACCATGAGATAATTTGTGCCTCGACTTTAATTCAGACTTGGAGATTTGATTCCATTTCTGTTTCCAAAACATCATTTCTGACCTTTTTGACAGTGACAGTAAGTTTAACTTCTGCTTCTGTGAAGACTACTGCATTCTTCAATAAGTAACCCCTGAAATATTTTTTTAAAAATTGAATCACCTAATTGAACAACAATTCTTCTTCCTGAGACATAAAATTTGTCTTTTAGGGTGATACATAGTGATAACTAATCAGCTTTTTCTTTTTTCAGGTGTTCCAACAAACATGTTCTTATAAACCACACAACACATTCTTATAAAAATAGTAGCATGTTAGAATTAAGTAAGCAATAAATTTTAAACAAAAGTAAGGAATATTATCCTGCACACTGGACAGAGCATCTGTGCACAATTCTTTTGGAAGGTCAAATGCTGAGTTAAATACTGTGAAGGACTGCTTATGTCATGCTAGCTAGTCACATGTGCATCTAAACAAGTAGAAATAATCAAATTTCATACTTTAACACACGGATTGCATATTATCTTTGGTAAATAATTTTATAGGGGAAATATTTTAGTTTGATATAGTAGGTTCCAAATAAGACCAGCACAGTCAAACAACGTGAAATTGGGTTTATTTCCTCAGTAAACCTGTTTTCAGCTTTACCAGTTGGCATTCAATAGCTTGGTCAGTCCTAACATTTGCTTAAAATCACCAGCTACACATTATTACTTCTACATGCATAAAAGTAAAATTATTTGCTTTAATTTAAAGATTATATATTTCTTCCAGTCTCTTAGTAATCTTCTGCTTGGACATCAAATTAGAGAGTGCAAGGCGTATTAAGTGTTGGCAATGTGTTCTCTGCTGTACTTAATGAATTTTACTGAGACGGTGGATTAAAGGCGTTTTAGGAAGTTCTAATACCTGCTGAACTACAGTGAGGTGCCATCAATTAGTGCTGACTTTAGTCTAACAAGTGTGGGGGTCCGGCATCATCACAGGGTGGGGGTCCCAGTCTTCTGCAGGGACCACGGGAGCACCCATCCAGGCTGGATGGAGCACTCAAGGTGGGAGAGTGGAATGTTTGCAGCTTCTATGTAGGGAAGAACTGACCATCCACTGCAAGGGGATCCTTCTTTGCAGAACTGCAGCTACAAAATACAGCTGCCTCCACAGTTTCCATGAGCAGGCTAAGCTATTACAAAATCTTCAAGGATTTTTTTTCTTGGTGGTTGGATTTTTTGAGGTTTTTTGAGGATTGTTCTGTTTTTTGTTTGTTTGTTTGTTTGTTTGTTTTTTAACTCCAAAGCAACTTTTTCAATCTCATCAATAACCGTGAATATTTGCTAGGACTTTCTAAGGGAAAAGAGTAAGGGATGCTTTTGTTTTTTAAACTGACACTTATATCTTCAAAATTACCTAACAAAAATGAAATAAAGACGTGAAACTGGAAGAAAACTGTTTTCCTATTTATTCTCAGTCATGACGATTTTCAACCCACCTTGAGTTTTTGTTATCATACAGAAATTGGAATCTTAGTTTACTGTATTTTTAAAAAGAAAAGAGGTTTAAATGCATGAAATGTTTCCTGATTATTATGGTGATTCTCACTGCATTTAAGAGACACCTGTGCTATATTCAGTCAGAAAAGATAGCTCCAGAAGTCTATCTATCTATATCCTCAAATAATTTCATCAAGGAATATGAAGTATGTGATGTGTGCATCTCTGTGCCTGAAGAGGGAAAAAGGGCAATGAGAAATTTTAAGGCTTTTGTGAAAATGCATCTCCCAGGCATCTTTCTGCAGTTACTGCTGTAGAAAGCCTACAAATATAAATACTGGAAAAATGGTCAGAACCAACCAGCTGCTCTCTATTCATCTGGCTGTCGGTTTCTTTTTTGCAGTCTATCAGTGTGAGAACTCTGAAAGAAGATGACATTATGAAACCTAAAATGACAGCTTCATCTTTAAGAAATTGAGGACAAAGTATGATATGCTGGGATACAAGACTTTCACTGCTCTGAGACCTATATACAGTTTAATAAATGAAATACTATTAGTATACTATTATTTAAAATAGAATATAACCATGTTATTTCTGCTTGTTATTAATATATCATTTATGAAAATGTGTATCAAGTCATTATTAATGAAACATGTATGTGTGTCTGTATGTATACAGACATATATCTATGTAATCCCACTTCCAACAAAAGGATCTGATTGGTGTAATTAGCATTTGCTGCTGCTGCATTTAAAGCCAGTGATTTATTTACTTACCTGCCTATGATGCCTCCGTCTATTTCTCATCCAACAGCATATTTGAAGGCTGTTTGAATCTCTTACTAATTTCAATTTTATCTACTTGCCTTTGGCTGCTTGTTCCAACATATTTTATCTTCAATTACAGTTAAGTGACTCTTTTCTCAAGATGCAGTATAATACACAGGATGATGATTTGGCAGTTAAATAGTACACAGAAATAAGTGACAGTCCTGCTGAAAGCTGTTGTATGATTTGTCTTATGGGGTAATATGAACCAAAATACATATCTAAAACCCACAGAAAATAAAATGTTAATGTTTAGATGCAAGGTTTGGGGTTTGGGAATTTTCAACTTTATCTTTTCCCCAAAGGAATAAATATCTATTTGAGATTTTCCATTTCTTTTTTTTCTTTTTTTTTTTTTTTTTATTTTACTCCTGTAAAGTATAGTTGAATTTTTCTCCATGCAAAATAGGAGATAGTAGTGCATACATGGCTTTTAAAAAGTTATTAATTTATATGAACTTTAAAGCATAAAATTAAAGTTACAAATAATAACTTATCAAGGGCCACACTGCTCACCTTATGTACAGCACTCTTAAATCTTCCCAAAACTCTCCTTTAAGGTTTGCATTTAATTTCAGCTTTTCCCAGGCTGCTAATCGAATTGATTTTCTACACAGATCAGCTCCTTCAAAATGTCCCCCACTCCTAAATCAAACACCAGATATTTTGTAATAAGAGCTGCAGACCTGTAATATTTCTTAATTGGATCAGATTCTCTCTTATTGCAATAAACAGCTTTTAAAGACCAGTAGGGAGCCTGTGTCCCATTGCTGCTGTTTAACTCAAATGGAGGTGATGGCTGCCATTTTGAGATGTCATCAATAAAATCTGAACTATCAAAATTTCTGAATGATTGTGAATTTTATATTTTAGTTTTCCAGTTACAAAAATTTTTCAGGATCTTAACTAATATTACATTCCTCTCTAACTTCCTGATTGTTACGTTAATTTAATTGCTTATTGTGATTTTTGTCTGTAGTTCAAATGTAAGTCCTGCTTTCCTTTACAGTTCATTATAATTAAAACCATATTTTTCCTTATACAAATTATGACTACTAAGCAAGGAATGGCTCTTTTGAAAATCTGGTTCAAAATAAAGTCAATAAACCAACAAAATATCACTGTAAATCTGACTTTCAATATGGATATTCAGATGTAGGGAGTAATTTTTTTTTTAAAAAATGTATTTCAAGTTTCCTTACCACCTTTAAGGATTAATATAATTACAAAGAATAGAAAGTATAAATTAAAAAGGATGTCCTCTTTGACAGTAATGTCAAGAAATTACTTTCCTTTTAAGGTTAAGAGACAGTAAAAAAAATATCAGCTTTAAGAAATGGGTAATTAATGTAAATTATTTGGCACATCAATAATTTGCTAAAAAACTAATGATTTTCAAGGTACATGCCAGACAGTGCAGAATCATATCACCAAACAGTGAACTTTCTTCTACCATCTTGTCAAACATCCAGCAGTATTGTAGTATACCAGCTATTTGCAATTTTTCTTTTTCAGTTTAAATTTGTTAACTTTTTGTGACTCTCTTGGACTTAAACCAATACACATAGCAGTTAAAATTATTAATCCTCCTCTACCCACCAGTGTACACACTCATATTTCTAAGATGCAAAAGTCATTCTGGGAAATGAAGTGCGTAAACACAGCATTGTAGCTGTCAGTAATGTCCAACAAAATTACAGCTTGTTTCTTGTGAGGACTCACAATGGAGAGACAGAAAAAAAAAAAACCAGAATATGTATATAATAGGTCGATGGAACATTTAACATAGGTCTGAAGTAAAAATTTTGATGGAGTAAGATGGTGATTAAGATTTACCACTTACAAAAATGGGATTGCAAATTCATTTGCCATTTATTGGCTCAGTACTGCTGCCTTGCAGCTTTGGAGCTTTGAGGCAAGGAAGATAAGTGTCAGGACAGGGATGTAAAAGGTAGAAAATGTGATGTGTTGGGAAATCCAAATGATTCCTGTGATTTTAAATTACACAATTCAGAAACTTCTCTACGGGTTGAGTGATAAGGTCCTAGACTTTTCAGCTGAATTTTTGAGATTACAATGTCAATGCTTTTTATTTTCTGATAGTTTTATCTCAGTAATCCTCTATTTATTCAAGTATTTTAAATGGGAAGTTACTATGTTTGAAGCTGTACCATTTCCTTAAAATCCAGCTCTCTGGCTTTTGGTTCCTGATCCCACCTTTATTCGTATAAAGGCACAGACCCCAGACTGCCTGACTGTACTCTGTTTCTTTAAAGTCCTGGAAATACAACTTGAATCTGGAGAATAAAATTATTTCCTTCTTACACTGCTTCCACAGGTTCTGTGGCTCTATATTGGCCTTAAGTAAAACTAGCATCAGATCCTAAATGAAAATCCCAAATTCAGATTAACATTAAAAATTATGAAATATTTTTTTATATATAAATTTAAAAGAAACTAAAATACTCATCTTGCTTCATTATGTTAAGCTAAAAAAAAATAACAAAACCAACATAAAAATCCACTTCTTTTGGTTAATGAAGTAATTGAAATGGATTCTGAATATTTAAAGTTATTAGACATCTTTGTCATTTTAAATAAGATTTTAATATTTCTTTGGATGACATTTTTTCAATTGTAAGTACTTTCATAGAAAACAGTCATTTTATGTACTTTATTTCTGTATTTTCTCAAATCTTCTTTTTGGAGTTCACATTTTCTGGCTTGGATTTTCTTTTCTAGTTTCCTTAAAAAAAGTATATTTCTTATTTATGGGCATGAGAAGAATGAATAGTAATTTTAAATTTTTCCTTTTCTCACAATCTTCCTTTGAAAGCACCACAGCTGCTACAAGCTGTTACTGAAAATTACCGTTTTCCATGTAAACACGCTTCACTGGGGAAAAAAAATGTTCTTTTAAATATTTGAAAAAAATAATGTTTTTATTCAGTGGGTTAAAAATCCTTAACAATAAGATGCTATGTTTGTTAAGAAAGTTGTGAAATTATTTTTTGTCTTGTTTTTTGTTGATTTTTTTGTTCGTTTGTTTGTTTTATTTTTGCTTTTGAATGTGCAACACATACTGTTGAAGAAATGTGTATGGATGGTGTACTCTTCATCTCTGTATTTAAAAGCTACCTGGATTCACACAAGTGCTCTGCAGAAAACATTTGGTATGTGGTTTCAATTAGACTGTTCAGAGATACCATCCATCAAGTTATTTTGAGGAACCAGACTTAAAGAAAGACCCTAGGCCCAGTCAGAATAGTTTATTCAGCAAGGACTCCCACGTAAATGCATCCAGAAAATTAAACAAGGTGAGAATGTCATGTTTTCTGTCCACTGTACAAGACATTCAAAAGTCTGCTCTGAGTTTGAATATCTTCAAAGAAATACAGGGAGTTCTGAACTGCTTTGATGGTTCTAGGTGAATGGAAACTGCTCTAAAGGAAACTTTTGTCAAGTGAAAATGAAATTTGGCATTTAGGTATAATTGCCTTTAAGGAAGTTACCAGTACAGCTGTGGTAAGACTTTCGACTTATTCACTGGGGCCCACAAGGTCCAACACAGTTTTGAGGAAACTAGAGATGAGCTTTCAATGCACGGGAAGAAAAATGTCTGCCTTATGAACAGGATAGATTGTTATGTGTTCTGATAATAATGAAAATCCAGAATAATTAGTTGGTATTCTGTCATCTCTTTCTTTTATTAGCCCCCTCACCCCTCAAAAAAAAAAAAAAAGCAAAGCTAAACCATTAACAGCAATGCTGAGCTCAGGATCAAGGCATTGATCATCACAAAATGATCCCACAGAAATTGCAATAGTTTTTTATCATGTCAAATAAGATTGGTCTTCTTTTTTTAATTTTGGTGCTAACATAGCAGCTGGATTAAACACATCGAGTAAAGTAATTAATGTACTTGGTGGATAAAGATCAGACATTATCAGTGGGACACATTGAACTGATATTCAGAGGTAGGTGTTACGGATATTAGCTATGATACTCAGTCAGAGAAGATTGACACCTTATATATTTTTCCATTTGGATGTTGAGAAAGGATTAAGTATAGATAATGATAAGGATAAAACCAGCTTTTTGATATTTTCACTGGGTGAGTATGGTTCTACAAGTATGTGTTAGAGAATTTTTAGTATTGAAAACTGGATTGCTTAGAAGTATTCACTTAGTGGTATAGATATTTTCAAGTAAAGATATGTTTTTTTATATAAATGTGCTTTGCTATGCTAATCCCAGTTTTAGTACAGAGGATAAAATAATCCAATAGTGCACTACCAGAAAGACTGATAACAGCATTGTCACTAGTGATTTCCTAATATTGTTTAGATTGAGGACTACAGTGAAGCATGAAGGAAGTATGCTCTGTTATTAGAAGACAAATTCTCCTAATGCTCTAACAGAAGATGATCAGGAGATCGCTGAACTTTGCCTTTCCATTCAAATAGGAAAAAAAAACCACCACGAGTTTGAAAGGTGAAGGTTTTTGAACTGAAGTTAGAATTTTAGCCATAGCCCTAGATAATTCTCTGCAGCAAATCTCAAATACTATGTTTATGCCACAAGTGACAGTCTTGTTTTCTGATCCACAGAGGGTAAGGATAATGGGATGGTTTGAGCTAGAGCTTGGTAAGGGAGGATGGGGGAGAGTAGAGCTATGAGTTTACACAGGTAAATTCAGCAAATAATCCATAGATTCCTATATATTTTCTCTTGGAATCAGCAGCAAATTATCTTTCTCTGACCGACGTTTTGAATAAAAATATTTAGAGCCATTTCTTGCTAGCATTCAAAGTTCAGATCACATGGCAGTTACACTAGTGTATTTTTTATCTGCCAGTACTAGTTGACATTAATGTGTTATGTGTATATATCCAAAAATAGATAGTGAGGGTTTATATTTACACTGAGGTTCCTTAATTCCCTTGCTGGAATTTTGAAAGCCAGATTTATCCTGCAAGAGACTTATTGCTTTGCAAGGCAAAGCTGGTCTTTTGTATATATGTGTATATGTACTGTATATGTCTTAAGACATTCAACAGTCACAGTGCTTTTCCCTCCATTTTTGTGGAAAATTAAAAATTATATAAGCCTTGTCCAACAGTGTCATGTATCTGGCTAGAATGTTTGTATTCCTTCCTATTTTTATATGAATTCCGTTAATTTCTGCAGATTGGTGCCAAATAACTGCTAAGATTACACAAACAATGGCCTTATCCTTATTTATAATGAAGCAGAGCAGAAAATGAAAAGACTGGGGGAACCTGTCACCATTGGGTGACATGGGTGAAGCCTTCAAGCAATGGAAAAGGAGAATCTTGAGAATGGGGTGCAGCCATTATGAAATAGTGTTTTATCAGGTCCATGGACTCTTCAGCCTCAGAAAAAATATGGGAGATGGACAGTGGAATTAACATGGATAGGAAAGGGCCATGGCTTGGAAAAACAGCAAAAAAATGGAGGAATAGTGCCAGCCTTAAGTTATGTGGAAAAACTTAGAGAAATATCTCCGAGGTGCTTACCACCTTATGAACATGACATCAGAAAAGGGTAGATTTCATGACAATAAGAGGAATGCCCTTAGATAAGGAGAAGTGAAATACTCCAGTCATCTAGACTGGAGAAATTAAAATATGTATAAAACAATCAGCATAGGTGTTGTAAGGACACCTGAATACTGAATACTTCCAAATGTGAAACATCTGTGAATGTGGGGAAGTGTCTCTTCATAATTGCTTTCGCAGTAAGAATTTTCATTAAGCACTGTGTTACTCGCTGTTGCATATGCAGGAGGACCTCATTTGCACTTTCCTTGTATCTCTCTGAAGTCTCTAAAATAATGTCTTTAAAGTAATGGCCCAGACCAGCACAGAGCTTAAGAAGGACAAGTTCTAACAAAGCAGCTGAGATTTCAGAATACTTAAGCAAAGGTTATATAGTATGTCATTAAATTTATTTTTATTATGGCAGCCTTTTCTCTTTTCTTTAGGTAATATTAATTTTAATGTTTATTTTTGTTTATACCACTCTGTATTTTCAGCTGTTATGTTCAGACATTAGCTTTTCACCTTTATTTATTTTTGATGTGGCTTTACTTAAGCACAGTTGAGTGATTACAGTTTTTAGCAAAGCCCAAACCTTTGGAGGCATGCTCTAAAATGGGAAAATAACTTTAATATGTCCCTTATGACCAGAACTTTGGAAAATAACATTGGAATCACAAAAACTCATTTCAAGCCTTGTAATTTTGCAGTATTTTATCCAAAGTAAAGTGCTTTAACTAGTACAAAACTGAAAATTGTCCCAAGCAGACTTTTGAAAATTGATGGTGAAAGTGCAATCAAAACAGCTTTGAACAATTTAACAATTCCTCTACATGTAAAGGTAACTGTAAGACAGAGGTTTTCCTATCTTGTGTTTAATTTATTGATAAATCCAGCTGCCAAAGAGCAACTGGAAAGAATGGGGAAGAGTATATTAGAATTATATCACTATTGCTTAATGCTGCATATTTTTTTTTGAGAATCACATTTACCTGTACACAATTTGTGTGGATTTGTTATCAGTCTTTGCTACTAAATTGAACTATACAAAAAGAAATCCTTATTGTTTGTCCTTCTTTATCCTTTCTGCCCTTTGCATCTTGTAAATTGAAAGACAGATTGATCTGCTCATAAACAGTGTTTATAGTGAGTTTGTTTTACATTTTTCTGCATGTTAGCTTAGTGCTATATTGTCTAAATTGCACATATTTGTGAATGTGTGAAGTTTATTATTAGGGCATGGAACAACTAAGACACTGCTTCTCTCATTTTTTTTCTAAAACTTGAATTTTAAACCATCTTGTATCTCACAAAATTGTGCTGTTTAATACTACCTATATGCTTATCATTTGCCCAGAGCATTTATTTATCAGATAATTTTTTTTCTAACATCCAATGTTCATCATAAGAGATATCTTACAGCAAACTGAGCCTTACACAAGATGCAAAAATATTTTTCTGCAAGAATAATCTATACTTACATAAGTAACACGATTTGAGTACCCAGATGAATTTAATCACTTTATATGAAAAATGTGTTCATGCAATAACATAGCGTCCATTAAGGTGAACATTACCTAGTTCTTAGAATATATAAAAAAAAAAAAAAAAAAAAAAGAAAGAAAACAACAAAAGAGAAGGTGAATTAAAACTTTTGTAACAGCAGATTAGAGCATAAATTTGTGTACATCCTCCACCAAACCAGTACAACCTTGTAAGGGACCAAATAACTGTGCAGTATGTTAATTCCAGTGACTTTATAAGAGAGTCTTATCTTAACATTTCACAGTAACTGATGAGTACGCCTTTGTCTTTTCCCCCAACCCTTTATGATCTTTGAATAAGTGTATCTTAAAGAAGTCATTGGAATGACTCTTGTAAAGATCCATTTTCCATCTCTGTCTCCTATCTTCCTCCATCTGACCTTGGCATCTAGGCATGGGCAGACAGGACAGCCTTTAGAAAAACGCAGCTCTTGCAGGGAGAATAGAGACATAGGATTGTACAAGGTACTTCAGTCAGCAGAATCAGGGTAAGTAAGTGAAGGTATTTAAAAATATTTTGCAGTTAGAACAGATAAAGCATATAGACAAGAACCTGTCCAGGAAAGCTGAAGGGCTCCCTGGGTTCTCTCATCCAACTCTCTTTGTGCACAGACAGAGGATTAGGGCTACACTAAACACTGAGGTGAAGAGGGTTTTAAAAAATGAGCAGCTAGATTTAATACTGGGTCACGTTCACTTTACTGTGGTATGCTTATGAAAACAGTCAAGCATAGCTCTTTATGTTTTAGCATCCCTTACTGCCCTTAGATCTCCCTCAGTGAGGATTTCCATGGAGTAAGTGGTACAGAAGGATGCCCCAGTCTGACAGAAAAGCAGGGAATTGCAAAGAGCCACATAGCAAACTGCTCAGAGCGAAGGCCAGAAGGATAGACAGCACTAATGTTACAGGCAAGGCTACTGCAGGCAAGTTAAATCCTTTCTACAGTGTCAGTTTGACTGTAAAATGCAGATATACTAAGTAGGGACACCTAGGAAGCAAAAATCAAATTTCAGGAAAAGAAGTCACATTTCTATGGTTTAAGTTACTAAGTTACAGAGCCAGAAGACAGCACTGTGCTCACTGAATGGATCTGTTGCATAATGCTGGTCAAAAATTGCTTTTAAATACATTTGTGTTTGAGTAAGGTGTGTTTTAGAAAAAACATCGTCTTAATTTCCAAGATGTTTGTGATGGAAAACTCTACCACACCTCAATAGTCTGCACTGAGATCAAATCTGAATCCTTTGAGTTTTTTTCAAGAAAAACAATAATTGACAAGCTGTTGCTCTTAAAATCAAGTAGTTTGGCAGGCAAAGCTCTTTTATCTGGACTGTGGAAACAATGGGCTCAAAATTGTTCCATATGCTGGGAAGAAACATGCAGTCTGTGCTTACATTGTTTGTCAGAACTGTAAGGGATATATAGTTATTTCCTGCAAATTACATCTTTGAAAAATGAGTATTTTCCTTGATTAATTCCCTTTCTAAGTATTGCAAGAATCCAGAAATTTCCATAGACACAAGGATGAATGCCAAATACTAGATATATATGGTAAAAAAATGAAAGTGTTAAAAATTAATATGCTCTGGTAATTAGACATTCACAAATCTTTATTGCTGAAGGAGATATTTTTTCCTTCCCTGATTAATGGGTTATATAAATATTTAAATATATCCCTTTTTTAGCAAGAATTGTACCTAATCTGCTAAGATAGTTTCATCCTGGATGAATAAAATATATAGTTCCTCTTTTGAAACATTTTATAATGTTTCTGACTTGCATGGTTATTCTGGATTTCACTACATAAAATATTCTACATAGCACAGCTGCAGTATTTCATAGGTCTTAGAGATCCTGTAAAAATACATTGTATTCTTTAAAAAGGCTGGTATTTGATGGTTGCTTTCCTGCTGCACCTCACCAGCACAGCGTAATTCAATTGCTCAGATGTCAGGACTCTCCCAGTTTTCAAATGACATCTTTATTTTCCTTGAACAGCAAACATCACCAACATTTCAGCCAGAACATCCTTCTGACCAAAATGACAGTTTAACACTTCAGACCCAAGGCCTGAGAGGTATTGATCCCAGTGCCAGAGGGTCACCCAGTACTCTGCACCTCACTTGGCAGCTATTTTTCAGAGCCTCTTGGGAAAACCAGAAGCAGTCTATTTTACTAGGCTACTAGAATATTATTTTACAAGAAGAGAGTTTCAGTGTTCAGAGGATTCAGTCATACTAAGCCATTTTTCAGTGATTTGTGACCCCACATCGCTGGTGGCAGGCGGAGGATGTCAGCAGCAAAGCCCTCCATGGGAAGAGATGCTCCACATCAGGTACTACTGATGAACTGGAGTATCTTTGTTGAAGTTGTTGCCACACAATGACAGATCATCTGGCTGAATTTTTCCCTTCACAAGTGTTTTCTAGGTTGCCTCAAGCTCTCTTCCTAATTCATTAGGGGCTATCATTATTTGATACCATCACTGTGTGGTGAGACACGTCTTGAAAGGAGTAGGAGCCTGTCTTGCCTGTGCAGGGCTTTTTCTTCCACGTCAGATTGGAAGACACACAGCTGAGGAAGATAGCTCAGAAAAACACACTCATTTTGTTGTGTATGTAAGGGGCTTTCCACATGTCAGTCAAGATTCTTTTCCTTAAGTAATAACTTCTTTTAACAAAAAAATCCCATCCACTACAAAAAAAAAAAAAAATCACTTTAAAAATGGACAGAAAACTGTACAGAAATTTGAAATGAGCCACTATATTGTCATCTAATCACGGTTTTTGTGAAGTTATAGCTGAGTAAGTTAATTAGCTCACTCTAAGTCATTTGCCATTCACATTATAGTATGTATTTTTGTTTAAAATAGGCAGAACAGCTTGTAGTTATCATGTTATTTCTATAAATATAGCCAAAGAGAATAGTTATTCTTTTTGCAAAGCAAAGGCTGGTTTTGATATTAGATTGTTCCTTTTTGCAGTATATTGTAGCTGAAATGAGATCTTTTGGCACTGTCAAAGAATGATTTTGACTTAAGATGTAGAATGAGGAATTTTGAAAGTAGACTCCTCTTTCTAATATAGTTAAGAAAAATCAAGCATTATTTCAACCTGCAGTTTTAACTTCTAAAAAGACCACTAACCCTTATAGAAATTAGTCAGTTTAAAACTGTATTTTCTGGTAACAAACCACTGAATTTCATGTAGTGTATGAAGGGCAGATAGACAAGATTTGGAAGATTTTTTTTTTTTTTTTTTAATAACATGACTTCCTGTGATCCACATGAACCCATGAGACTCATGTTTCTTTTTACAAGATCTGCTAAAATCACAGTTCCCGATACAGCTGTGCACATTTTAATATCGATGAAAGGATAGGTGAAGAATAAATAGCCGTGGGTGAGACAAAGGGTGGGATCTCCTCTGCCATAGGACTCACGCAGAAGTGAAGTGGTCCAGGTTTCTATGTGACCAATGCAAAAATTCATCTGCAGGGAGATAAAGCAGCAGTCACACAACAAATTACATGTGTATCCATCACAACTTTTTCCATTTCCATTTAGCTAGATCTTTCTATCAGTCTGCTTTTAATGAAATCTCTATCCCAGACCCATAGAAGCAGTTTGCTACCATCCAAAGTACTGAAATTAAAATACAATCTTTGAAGATACGAAGCTAGGAATAAATATTTAAGAGGTTTAGACAAAAAAAGGTGAAAAGAATATCAGAATCAATATTTTCTGCTCTGAATTGGAAAATATTTTGCAGACACTGAATTGACCTTCCTGAATCGCTGTGTCTGATGGCTCATCTGCCTTTAGGAAACAGAGTTCCATACTTTAGGAAAAACAAATGCAGTATTTCATACTATAATAAATTCTCATTAATATTATAAAAGAAAATTCTGACACTTTGTACACTTGAAATAATTTAATCTCTGAGAACTACAAATTAGAACTTCTGATCATTTTGCATTATTTCTCTTAAAAATTTTGATGTATCTTGCCTGGCTTGGCCCCAACAGCTGCTGAGCTGGCTTGCAGGGATTGTGAAGAGGGGCCCAGACTGCTCCTCCACAGAGGTGTACACATGTCCTAATGAAGCAGAGCAGTTGTGACCCCTGCTTTAATTCTCCCCTCACAGAAGACATCTAGAAAGGAGTGAATGCATTGCTTCAGTCAAAGGTCCCAAAGAACATCTTTACACCAGCAGACAGTCATGTGTTCTCATCTAAGTTACTGAACGCACAGCAGTGAAATGAAGCTAAATTTGTCCATTTGCATCACATGGTCTTTACTTTCAGTATTATCCTCCTTAGAACTGAGAGTTGAGTCAAAGTGCTCTATTCTGGTCTGAAAAACTATTTTATCACTGTTTAAGTGTCAGATTTCTGGAGCAACAAAATGTCTATGCAGCAAACACTTCAGCACAACTGACAAAAATAACTGATATATTACTTACATGTAAATATTTGCACAATATTTAAATATACCATACATGTGTTCAGTTCCAAAAATCTGGCCTGAAACCATCCATATTTTAAGGAAACTTCTCCCAAATGTTCTAATGTAATTTCCAGGCAATATAAATGCTAGCTATATTGGGCAGTTTTCCCAGCCCTGAAGAAGAAAGAAGTGTTTCTTTAGTGAGCCTTCGTGATTCCTTAAAGTTGATTCCTTTTTCTCCTGGAGTCTAGAGTTCCCCTCTCTGCTCATCCCAGCTCATGATCTTCCTGTTGCCTACCTCAGCTGTGCAAGGGGAAATGGTTCCAAGAGCAGATATGTACTTCAGAAGTGACAGCATCTACTTTTAACATACAGACTGGATTAGATATATCTGTCTTTCATTGACTTCAGAAGCTCCTGCATCCTTAAAGGTGTAAACATATGATCTGTACTGCTTTGTCCTTTCTTAAGACAGCTGTGAGAAATGACCTCAAATGAGGAGGGAAGATGGCAGGGAGAAGGGAAAATGCATAGGAGTGAACGATTTGGATGGACCACCAGTTCGTATGCTTTAAATGCTAGTTGTAGCTATGCGTTATGCAACTTTTCTTTGTCAAAGATTTTCTGGAATAGAAATACCTCTTTAGTTGACCAGAATAGAGTGATTTAATAGAATTAGTGGACATTACCATGAAATCATGAGCACCTTTGTTATCTTATTTTTTCTCATGCCTTGTCTGCTGTTGAGTTCAACACAGATATTTGGGATAACACAGTAAAGTCTGCTTTGTGGTTAAAATTGTAAAGTATTGGAAGGCACATATAAACACAATCTACTGTTGTTAATGTTTGAACTTAAGTAGTACCTAAAGGCTGTTTCATTTTTAGTGTCCTTGTTGTATTCTTTGCTGCACAAACATCCTGAAAAGATTTATATTCTATGTAAGAATCACAGATTGCTATATAGGAATTAAAGATAAAATAAGGACAGAAAGAAAAGTGAACACAAGGTGCAAATGTTATCAAATATACATTTTGACAGTAACATAATGTTGTCTTTTTTGTCACTGTTTCTTCCATTGTCATATACAAGTAAAGTAAAAGTTGTTCTGCATTGGTAATAGGACTTTCTTCATTAGTGAGAATTCATGGTTATAAAGTGATGGGTAGCAGCTGGTGGGAGAAAGAAAACTATAATCCACTGCAGAGTCAAAAGAAATGAGGAGGGGAACTAAGGCATAATGAAGAGCCTTGTAAAGAAAGTCAAGTTGTTATATTAACAGTTTAATTAATGCAATAGTTTACATATGCATTATCTCATCAACAAAGCAGAAATAATAGCTTTAAGAGATGAAAATGCTTATATCTTTATTTATCTTTAATTAGTGTTTGCCACTGTTGTTTTCCTTCATGTCCCAGCTATCTGTGAGAATCACCAAAATATGCTAGAAATCTTTAAACAGCAGAGAATATCAGAATTGCTGCTTACTAACCAAAATTCCAGACATAGCTCTACCTTTTTCTGTGTTCATGTCCCAGAACAGTCTAAATAGATCTAGTAATTACTTAGCAATATTAATCCAGGCATGTTTTTCTAAGATTCAGTTTTAGGATCCTTAGTCTTATTTAAAATTTTTCAGGATGTTGTCTTGGTGTGGGTAACCATCACTGCTCTTCTTGTGTAATAGCCTCACTAACATTGAAGAGAAGAGTGTGTGGAGTTTATAAAATAGCTTCACATGCCTGTTGTTTTTGTTTTTGTTTTTTTTTTTTTTTTTTTTCAGGCTTTAGGATGGTTTTCAAGATTACCTTGTTAATACAACAGACTGAACTCTTGTGTTGGCATAACTCTGTTCTTGGTTCTCTAAAGCCTTTTCCTAACTTCAGAAATCTTAGTCTCCATTAAAGACATTGTATTTCCACATCTGTATTTAAAGCAGCATTGTTTTATAACCTAGAGGTAATGTAAAAGACTTAATTGATTAAAATCTAAAGTAATACAATAGAGGTAATAGAATGTTTACGGTCTGGGTTTAATGATCCTCGCTATCATTCAGAATCAAGTTTGCATTTTTCAAACCTGAGATGTCCAAAGATAACAGATTGACCTATCGACTCTACCTGATGGTGTTTGGGGCTGGGTCATTTTTCAAAGTGTGCTCTTTCTGCCCCAGGTACCATCCAAACAGATGCTCCACTGAAGTTTGAGTGACAGCCAGCTAGCTTGAAAACAACTAGGGAGTAGAGGTGAAGGGAATCAGTGGACAGAAGGCAAGAATATGGATAGAAGTAAATGAAGAACAGAAAGGAAAAGGTTACACTGAAGTAGATATGGGTGAATAAGTAAGCAAAGTTTAGGAAGAGACAAGGTACAAAATACTGAAAAGAAGATAAAGTCACAGAAAGTAATGAAATCTAACAAAAAATAAACAAAATAAAAAAAAAGAAAAAAGAAAAAAGAAAGAAAAAATAAGGGAATGAAAGAATAAAAAAAGCAGAAAAAATGAAAAAACGTGCAAAAACAAGAACAGGCCTTTTACCTTCATATATAGGTATCAAGAGCATAACTTAAATCAGCTATTTATTATTGTACCTTATGGAGAGATTCTTTGGGTCTGAAGTATATCCACTAGTTACGTGGATATGTATAACTGTGATTTTACTGAACATATTTCATATAATCCTAATTTAAATCAATACAGGATTCATATGTATATTTCCCTTAACTATTTAACTAATGATAAAATCATACTTTCTATGTAAACAATTATGCCTGTGTATACTCAGCAGAAAGGCTGCACGTTGAAATAAGTAAAAAGACAGATGAAGCTATTGAAGGAACTGGAGCAAAAGACTGAACATGGATAAAATAATAACAAAAATTAACAAGAAATTCTGAACTTTTTAAAGTAAATCATATTGTAGTGGTATTTCTCCAAGTAGCTCAAGACACTTAAGCCTAAATTGGAAGAATTTTTGTGAAATAAATGCATACTCGTTACATGTAAACTCAATAAACAGAAAGTAAGTAGAGTGCCTTTAAGTAATTTACAGGAAAATTAGAAAGACTGAAGTGGTTAATCAATGTTTAAGTCTAGAGAAAGGACTAATTAAGCTAAATTGACTTATAAGGCATAAAGATTTGTATAAATTATAGTTGTTTTCAAATTAGTGTTCAAATATTTATGAACTGTATCATAAAACACAGGGTGCATATACCTATGGGGCTGGATTTTAGGTTTAGTAGAACAATGCGGTTCTGATTGGAAGGAAATATATTTCCTCTACTAAAACATATTTATATATTTTCTGGTCCAAAATATAAAATAATATTGAAATAGCTTCTACCAAATGGAGAAAACACAGGAAAGTACAGGTCTCTGCCAGAAATTCACAGTGCCTGGATCTCACCTCTCATGTAACAAGAGAATACTTACCTTAGGGAATCTAATTTTTCCTTGTAAAATTGGACTATAATTGTGAAAGCCAAAAATGTAAAATAAGTGAGACAGTTCCCACTAACTGAGGGAATTATAGAAAATCACATTGCCAGCATCAGACATGGAGGCTACAGGATTTTTCTCCACCTTCTTTTTTATAGTTAGTAACTTAACTAAAATAGTACCATTATTCAGTGATCCTAAGTAACAGTATTTTTCAGATGGATTCTGCTTATAGAATGAACATTTTGATAACGTGTGTTAAATTCTGTGATGTAAGTGCACTGGAGAGACACCACATGACCTGTCTTAAATACACTACTGATAGAAAACTAGATTTCTTTAGTTTTTTAGCAAAGGGCTCATTCTGTTACTGTTAAAGAGCCTTCCATAGCTTTCCCCAGCTTACAGTATATTTTGTAGAGTTTTTTGGGTTCTTCATTACAAAGCTATTAGACATCGTGATTCAATAGATAGACTGGTGATTTATGATATCCTCCATAAAAAATAAAATTAGAGTGAAATAGATATGGTTTTATTGAAAGACCTTTTAGAATGACATTGAATATTACATTATTATTACATATTGACGTTCCTATATATTAATCAAAACCATAATTGCATGCTCTGCAATTAGGTTCACCATAAAAATAAAGCCTGCTTGCTTTTTTTTCTAAACCTGACTTCTTCCATTGGCCCAGGATATTTCACCCTTCACCAAATACCTTATGAAAGGCACTGGTGTATAGAATAATAAAAATGTGATACTAAAAGTTCTTAAGTGACTTACCCTGGACAGAACATTAGTGGATATACATGAACACCTATGTCAAGGAAAGATTTGTAAAGCATCTTTTACTTTGAACAACAACTGGACTGTATGATCACAGTGATTTTACAGGCTTGCTATTTGCCCCACAAAAGCTAGGACTTTCAGCTCTCTGAACATTAATTCTTTGAGAAAGACAGAATCCTTAAGACAACTTGAGTTTGGGGAGGGCAGAAATCCAGCAGTAAATTCAGGTAGGTCTCTCAAAAGAAATCATGTGAGTTACAAATGTTGTTACTAATAAATAAAGCTTCTGTTTTTCAAAAGATGTAAAAGTCTAGCAGTCACACTATAGTTCCAAGCTAGTATTTAAATACACATTACATATCCTCCTTTTGTGACAGGCATAATCTAAAACAAATTACAGAACTCTTCTTGTAAGACATTACCTTATGTCAGTAAAGCAGAAATCCTATTAATTAAACCTCAATTTAAGAGAAAATTACTAAAACTTGTAAAAATATAAACTCCATGAGTGGTATTTACACAAATCCCTGAATTAAAAATAACTACCTTCCCATTTAATTACTTTGACTACTGCTTTGTTAGACTTTCTGCACATTTCTAAAATGTCAATATCACATCTAGACTATATAGATTATAAGACATGATTGTCAGATTTGGCAGTCAGTTATTCCATTTTACTTTCCCTTGTCATTAACATAATCCTGAGTCTACCTTGGAAAAATACAGACTAATATTTCTAGTAAATTTGTTAATGAATCTGGTATATGATTTTTATTAATTTGAAGAAATATGATGAAAGTATTAGAAGAATATATTTATGGTTTTTTGAATTATAATTTATTACTAGCAATCAGCAATTAAATTTATTAATGAATCTTCTTGAATTGCAATGTTCTGCATAATTAAAAACATTCTGTTAAAAATGTTCTACCTAGTTTTTCAGCTATATATTGCAGCTTTTGGTTTAAAGACAGGAAATATTCAAATATGGGAGCTGGGGGACCGTTTTCAACTTTTTTTCTTGTTAGATAATATCTTAAAAGTAAGTTTGGTCAGTAATGAAGCTTCTTTATTATCCTTTTTTTTTTTTTCCAGACTTGCTTAAGATCAAAGAATTAGCTACAGCTAGGTTTTCTTGCAATAAAATCTACTCTGCTATGCATACGCCTTTTAGAAATTCAGTTTAAAATGTTCAGTCAAACATCATAAACTGACATCAGAACTTTACATCTTATAATTTGCTTGTTAATGAGCCCATTCATACAACAGGTGATAGTCTAAAAATTAATAATTCACTTTCTTCACTTAATAATTTACTTCATCTTCACTGTAGACATCAGACAATACTTATGTTTTCTTGAAATGTAACAATTAAATAAATAAGGGATTTAGATAGCATGTCTAAGGCAAATGCAGAGACTGAAATATTGTTCCTGACCGTATGTTTAAGCTATATTATTTGCAACCTTTTTCATTTCCTTCTGGTGGGAGTGGGAACTACAGAAGTAATTTACCTACCTGACTTTTACATGATTAAACAATGGTCAAAGAACATTCCTGATCAGGCCTTGCCTTGAATATTTTTTATGATTTCATGTCATTTTGTGGTGTTTCAGCAAAATATTCCTGAGTTGTGCTCTCAGAAGCTAGTGCTCAACTGCACTTTAGTTTTAAATTAACTAGAGGCCTGTAGGCACAAAGCTAAATATTTTAATGATCTTTTTGAAGATCAAGACTGAGTTAAACTTGTAATTCAGAAAAAGTCCCACTATTGACCAGAATTAACTTTATGATATTAAAAAGGGCATTATAAAACCATTTATTACACTTACAGTTTCTCTTGTCAAATATCTTTCACAAATAGTGGCGCTAAACAAAGGGCTTATTAAAAAGGAACTGATGCAAAGGAGACATTTTTGCTACTAATGAGAACCAAAGGCACCAGTTAAGTCTAAGAAACTATCTCATGATGCAAAACTATCCTTTTAAGCATGAGTAAAAAGTGCTTTTCATACTTTTCCTGTCCTCCTGATAATACTTTCATTAAAATTTAGGCTTACATTCTCCTACATTTGTGCAGGGTAGAAGTGTTTTACATTGACCTTGTCAGTTTTCTGGAATTTGACTGGTTGGCTCTGCTACCTTTTCCTTCCACCACCTTGACAAAATTTAAAAAATAATAAAATTGCCAGACTACTAAAATACAGAATATCCAAAAGGTTAATGCAGTACAGCAAGTGCATAATATATTGTACATGAAAAGTTTAATGTCTTATTCACAGAGCAAAAATTGTAACCAGGACAGAGAATGACAGAAAATTAATCAGTCCTCATGATAATGTTCGTAATAAGAACAGAAGCCATTATTGAAAACATAATACTTTTGAAGTGCACGGTGAAAATTGCAATCCAGAGGTCCTCCTTGAATTGTGAGAGTAGACGATGGTCATTATCAAATGAAAACTGGCAGGTGCAAAAGAAACCAAAATCATGGAAAAATTCAGTGCTTTGATAAATATTCATTATGAATTATGAAACATTCTAAGAGCTTGGCTTATGTGGCTAAACTGTTTTTTAAAGAGACTTATCCTTTAGATAGGTTTTATTACAGCTAATCATTAACGGAATCTCTGTGTCTTACTCTGAAGAACCAGATAACCGTTTTTAAGCAGAAAATCAGAATAAGTGATAGAATTTTCAACACCGTTTCTAAGCTTGAGTACATGCAGATGCTTGTGTGAAGCCTATATATAAAAAAAGGTAAAAAATATGTTTTATGATATGAACAGAACGTTAGAATTGCTTCAGAGGGTCATTTATGCCTGGTCAAAGTATTTAGTAGTAGTCCCATCTCAAAATAGTGGTTGTTCTCTCTAACCTGAAAGTAAAATACACTACCAAAACTTAACTATGACATTCTTTTTTCTTCAGCTTTCATTCCTAAATTGTCAAATCTAAACCTGGAAGCTAATAACAACAGTAAGAGAAGAAGGTTATATCTTTTCCAACTCATTAATTGAACTGAACTTTCTGTAAAAGTAGCAACTTATCTGTGCCTGAATTCAGTGGTAAACCACAGTGCATATGAAAAATTTAGTAACAGGTTTGGCTCAGCTATTAAAAAACTTTGTCAAATACTTCCATGGTAACTCCTTAATGGCACTCTACTCCCAGTGGAGAAGTAAAGTGATACTCCATTCAAGGGTGAATATTCATTTCAGTTTGTGGCCTCTGAACATTGCTATGCCACAGTCAGTTTAACTGTGGACTCTCAGGCTCTCACGTTAAGTGACTGACACTGGAAATATCTTACTTGCTACTTGGACGTAAAAGTAATGAAAAAGCAAAAGGTCTATGTTATTGGGTCATTTGTCTACATCTGCTTTAGTGAATAGTTCAGTTGGTGGTGAGGTTCTGACTTAAAGAGTACCTATTTCATCCTTTCTTTTTTCCCCTCAGCTTCAGATGAATCCTAGTTGTGTTCCATGTACTGAATGCCCATTTGCAACTGGAGTGCATCAACTAGACACAACCAACACATATAGTTTAATTTCATCAAAAAATAATCCAGTTCATGCACTCTAAGGCCACTCTAATATATTAATAATGTTCCAATTCTATCTTCAGAATGGAACCCACAGAAGAACTAACTGGAAAGATCATCTTGTTACCAAATAATGGAAGCTGTTTAAAATTCAGTTTCCATCCGTCAGTTAATCTAATAATGGATACAGCTACTCTGTGTTAGTTTTAAAATGCTGACAATTTTGAGGACTCAGGTGCTAAAAAGAAAGTAATTATTTTGATCTTTGCATGTGAGTAACTTCACAAATCAGACTAAGGCAATTTTTAAATTAAACCAGTTCAATAAGAAATAGCAAAAATCAGTTTCATTTATAAAATGATACACATTTCACCAGTCATTGAGGGGACATTCTTCTGATGAAGATTATGTGAAATGAGCATTTAAATAATTCCATAATAACTTTCATATAAAAGTAGTTGTTTAAGTTTGATATATTTATTATTCTAAGTATTTAAATAATTCAGTACGAATTAACAAGAATTTATCTAGACTTTGCAGAAAAAAAATGTTGTTATCAGTTTTAGCCACCTCTTGCCTGCACATACTGAAGAAAAGATCAAAATAAAGATTGAGTGACTAGAGTTCTGATTCAAGTTTCTTTCAACCTGCTAGTCAGAGGGCTAAAGAATATCCTTAAATATGGATTGAAGAAGAATGATCACTTTTTCACAGCTCTGTCCTTGAGTGGTAAAAGGATAGAACTATCAAAGTGGCAATAAGAAATCGGAACAAATATAATTTCCCTGTCTTGCCTCTCAACTCCTATTGCAAAACTGTTTTAGCTGCCTTGAAGCAAGTGAGAAGATCCAAGCAATTAACTATCTCTGCAAGACAAGGGAAGCCAGAACCTCTTGTTGAGTAAAACTGAAGAAGCAAGTTCCACTAAATTTACAGTTTTAAGCAACTATAGTTTAAAGCTGTAAACAAGGTTGAATATTGCTCTTGTCATATAAGCTTGACAGTATTTAGCAAAGCCAAATCTGATTTCTGGATTTAAGAGTATTAGGCTCTGCTGAAGATAACCAAATCAGATATTGTCTAGTCAAAGCAGAATGTACATAAGCCTTGCTATGTCTTTGTAAATGAGATTATGAAATCTATCTGCTTTCCAAGTTTATGTAACTTGACTATGCATCTTCTTTATACAGTTTTGACAAAAAGTCTAGATAGAGAGTTTCTAGAGTAATTTTGACTCTGTAGAAAGTCAAGTTAAAAATCTGAGCTACTGTACTAGCCACACAACGTAAACAACCCCTGTAGTGGAGGTAAAACACTGGTGTAATCCACTGACAAATAAGGATCACTTTTTAAGACTGTGGATCTGAAATATGATGAACAAAAGCAAAAAACTGGTGGAGTATGTCTTGAAATTACAAGTTATATATCCAAAACTCCAAGCACTTGAGAATGTGAAAGAGATATTGTCCCTATATTTGATGAATAAATTGAAGTATATACACAAGAAGAGTTACATTTGTAAAAGATTGGGGTTTTTTTTACAGCATTGTTGCAATGGTATATTTCAGTCACTGCAGCTACGCAGATACACTTTGACTAGTTTGGAAAAGGAACTGTATCAAATTAAGATAAAGTCACCATTGGATACTGTCTGAAGCTTATGACTTGGTTACATACATGTGTTCCTCTGCTTATTCCCTGAGTATCTGCTCAGTGTTCACTTCAAAAACCTGAGAGTAGAAGAGAGGGATCTTTAACCTGCTCTACACTTGTTTTTTATACTATAATAAGAATAGTGTCCACAGGTCCTGCGTGTCTCTGGTTCCTGTTCATAGGTGCTCTAGTGCTGTTCTAAGAACTTTTGAAAGATGATTGACTCAAAACAGTCTGAAAGAGAGACTGGAGTTAGACTCTGGAGTGAACAGAAACCTTTTCCTCAAGTGTCCTGTTGCTTAAGTGACTGACCAGGCAGCAGGCTTGCTTTTGTGAATTCGCAGTGGTACAGTTCTGCCCATGAAGGTTTTGTCCCTCTCTTAGGACACCAGGTAGCAAGATGTACAAAAGTCACTCATTTGTGGACATAACATTAATACATGTAAATAGGGAAACCTTCCTATAAAAAATTATAGGAAAAAACATTCAAGAACCTTTGAGATGCATCATGAGGGCTTCAGATGGAAGCACATTAGAGAAACCCATGATTATTTAGACCAATTAGTGCTGCTGAAGGCAAAAAAAAAAAAAAAAAAACAAAACTAGCAGAAGGCATATAAGAACTTATGTGCATACAGAAGTATTTATCAGTCAGGACTTCAATTAGTCCGGGGAAAGTGAGCAAATTGCACTGAGTAGCAGTGCTACTGCAAGAAAAATATAAATGCAGAACAACCTACAACTGCCTGCACATTCCTTCACCCCTGACACCCCTTCTTTCAGTTTCTCAAAAAAAATTGTAATTTTCACTGTTATTTTATGTTGCTGTTTCACTTGGACACTATGCTCCATTTCTAAGGTGAAATCCTATTTAGAACATAAAAGTAGGAACAAAGCAAAACATTTTGCAGTTCACAGATCACTGAGGTTCACTGGATATTCATTTTGAGTTTCCAATAACCAGTCACAAAACTGGCAAAAATTTTAAAGGAAATACATTTTAATGTGAGAGATAAGAAAATAGATACAATTTATGTTAATGAATTTGAGGATAATAGTCGATTTCTACCTTAGAAATGTACATTTTAAATTAAAATTGGTATAATTTTTGAATCATAATCAGAAAAATTATTCACATAAAAATAAATGTTCTGTCTGTAAGCAGTAGAACTATGTTGAAAAGATCTGAACTCATCTTAAACTTTTAAGTTGTTGTATTCTCAGTTTCTCTTGTACCCAATGTAAAACCGTAACTGAAAATTTGTTAGCACGGTCAAGTTATACATGCATTATGCGCCTTAATGTGATCAAAAAAGCAGTTTTGAGTTTCTGTAACAAATAGTTTTCAAATAGCAAAACATAACCTCCATCAACCAATAAGTTATATATGCTTACCATCATCAAGTTCTCTTTTCTTTGAGCTCTAACATGAAAATATGAATTACTGGCATTTGTAATTGTATCTTGAATTTAACTTATCTCAATGACTTCTTTAGAATGTGTATGAAGTCAGCTGGGGGCACTGAAAAATAGAAGAAACCCTGTTGCTACTCTGGATCTTCCTGCACTTTCACCAAATGACACCCTGCTTTCGTTTCAAACAAACACACCATGCCTTCTTAACTCCAGGCAGGATATTTAATTTTAACACTGTTGTCTAACTGTGGAGCTTCTGCTGATCTTTGAGTGAAAAGACAGTGTATAATGGAGACTTTCCAGGCTTCTAACCTTAACATAATCAGTATGTGTACATAATTAGAGTTTTAAATATATTTTTTTTAAACTGGAATAATTTATTGACCTTATGGTCAATTAAAAGGACTGTTTTATGATTTACTTATTATTTATGATTTTTAATCCAAATTTTGTGTTGCAAAATGAAGCAAATTATATTGAGCTACAGTACATGTATCTGTCATGCAAAATCTTGCATTCTGACAAAATTGGACAGGTACTGGAGTGGAGAATGCTGCAGTTCAATCGTAGATCATCCACTCACCCAGTCTTTTACAGTGTGTAGATTAGTGACATGGCATTGAAGAAAGTACTTTTCATTCTGAACTAAAGAGAAGTAACAAAAAAAACCCCAGTAGTGTGTTATTTGAAAGGAACTTTCACAAGAAAATGAAGCCTCCAGAGGCAATTGGGGAACACATAAACTCAAAAAATTCTGAGGGATACAGAAAAAAGGGACAAACAGAAGGGCAAGGATAACAATAGGCTTTTCTTATTAAAAATCATTAGAAACTTGAATTGCAAAAGAAAGTGGGCTGGAAGGAACCTCTGGAGGTCATCTGGTCTAACACCTTGCTTGTCAAGGATTAATTGAATTGCTCAGAGCCTTAGCCCATTTGCTACTGAATATCTCCAAGGAGGGGCATGGCACTTGGTCCAAGTCTTGGCTTGCCTCATGGTGCAGCTGCTCTGACAGGGACAGTCTCTTCTCACAGATGCAGAACCTGAGAAGAAGAGGTGACAGTCACAAGTTGTAATAAGGAGAAGTCTGAAAAAAAAGATAGCATATATATTTCTCAAGTCAATCTCATATCTCATTCATACCATTTGGATAATAATCAAGCAAAATTTACCAGCGATACTTAGGAGACTCAGACTCTTTTGTAAATTTAAATTTAATACCCGGGCACAGTTGGAAATTACATTCTTCAATTAATCTTGATGTCTATGGTTGTCTTATAGGACTAAAGACAAGAATGTGCTGAGCTCTGATTCAACAAACTCTGGTTTACAAAATACCTCTTCAGCTCCCTGCTGCATTTGATCCAAGGGACTGGCTCTCAACTATTTTAACACCATACAACAAATGGTGCCTTATGTAATATTGCTCAGTGCATCTCAGGACTTCCACAGCATCATGGAAATTTAAACATTCCATTTCAGTGTGTATATAAGAAAAAAATTCTGAAAGAACAAAGAAAGAATATCACCCGTCTTGACAAAAATAAAAAGCTATTTTACTTTATTATATAATTATAATATAATTATATCTATTATAGTATTATATATAGCAATTTAATCATTGTTACTTTAGCAATATTGGTTTTATTTTGTGAAAGAAAAAGGAAATATTAAAGATCAGTTTAATAAAATTATATTTTTTTTCTTCTGTGTGTAACATAAAAGGCATGGAACAATAGAATACTCCTAATTTCTTTTTCATATTTAAGTGTCTATTCTAGATGTGAAGTAATCAGCTTTTTTAAAAGAACATAGGCAGTTGTACTAAAACACTTCTGCTTCACACTATAATGAAATGCTGTTAAACCTACATGCATCTGCCAAATCTGAGCAGGCTTTTTTCCTCCCCAGTTCTTCTGGCTATATTGTGCATTCTGCATTTTTTGACTGCTGCTGCTTTCATTTACCACTTGTCTCTATCTTTTCACACTAGCCTTCATTCTGCTTGTTAAAATGATCAGCACTTTAATCATCGGTGTTGATATCGAAATGTTACCTTTGGGATTTCAAGCACAGATACCACTGAGATTAATGGGATAAAGGTGAGCTTGCTTATGACTGTCTGTTATGCAGCATTCATATTTGCAAGCACCTTTTGAATTAAACTGTTAAAAAGTAAGAAAATCAGGTCAATCTGAACAGATTCTGTGGTCAACTTAAATATATCTTTGGAATATAATCTTGCCACTTGCCTTAGTATTCACCTACCTGATGGATCATGGAATAATAAACCAATAAACATCTCTAGAACAACAAAAATCACAATGATTGACTGATTCTCTCTTAGAAACATTATTATCTCTATGTGTTGGAATTACTGAACAAAGATTACAACCTGACGAGCTAGTACACGTATTTTGGATTCCCTTTCAAGCCCATATTTTTTCACTGTTTTTCTCCAGTTATCAGTTCAGGACTAAAATTTTCAGGTACATAATCCATTTAATTAGCTATGAGAAGACTCTTTTCATTGTGTTGCTGAGGAGCCAGTTGGTTTTCTACTCTCAGTTCTTAGGATCTGCTAGAGTCTTTGCCCTAAAGATTGATTAAATGTTACTTCAGACATCTACCTTTGGAAGTATTCTTTCTAATATTCCACTCACCCACTCAGTCTATACTCTTGGATCTATAAGGACTGTACATCTATAATTCCTTTCAAAAAGCTACAGTATTAAATATTTTTTTTTTCTTGAATTTTACAAAATTATGTGCTGTGTTATTTATGACCAGCAGTGTTAAGTGCTAGTTTCTAGTTAAACTGGGCCTGGTGTGACAAGCTCTATTTTAACAAAATATATTTTCCCATGGTAACTAGTAAATTTTCATCTAAATTCTAGGGCATACCTTGGGGGAACAAAGTAACACAGGCATGTTTTTCATTGAAATAAAACTTTTTTTTCTGTATATACATTTAAGTTCATTGTCATTTAACGTTCTTGGAAAGAACTGACTCAATTTTAGTCACATTTCTGCTATTGACACTAATGGGAGCTGTGCAACTACTAAAGTTTACAACCCATTAAATACCCAGAGGAAAACGTAAAACACTTGTGCTTCCTACTGCTATACCTTAATTCAGTAAAATTTTCAGAATTTTTGCTGTGCTGTTGTCAGTAGGAGTTTTGCCACTGTTGTCAAAGAGGTCTGATTTTTACTCAGCATATAAACTGGCTTTATAGAAACAGTTACTATGCTTTTGGTAAGCTGTTTAGTTCCTTAAAAATAAATGAACTGGACACGTGCACTTTTGGGCCAGGTGGGTCACGAGCTAACCCGGCTATATGGAGGCAAACTCAGCCTTGTGTTCTTCAGCCAGAAAAGTTTCAGCATCAGCATGTACTTGCCTGTCTGAAGGCGCAGTGAACCCACTACGTGACATGGGTGAAAACAAAAGAGTCCATGGTCACACTGGACTGAAATACCCATTGCTTCCAGTGTGCTACATTATGGCTTCCAGTTACAGCCCGAGAGGGAGCTGCTCTGCTTTCCCTGTTAGAGGAAATGCTCCCTTTTACTGTCTTTCCTTTGTGGAGTGGTTACACCCCACAAATCCACACAATCTTGTTTTCATCCTAAATGCTCAACCATGTTTGCTAATCAAAAGAAAATGCTCTTCTATATTTTTAAAGGGTTTTATCTTCTTTTTTTATTTGCTGTTTTGGTATGTTTGTCATGCTCTTTCCCGAGTCCCATTGAAAGGTATTTGCGTTCAGCTGGACAGTAAGGGCGATGTGTTCTCTTGCATGCCTGAGATTTTGTCTGTTTCTCAGTATTAGTGATAATATCCTATCAAGGTGAAAGAATGGAACAATTATTTCTCCATCATGACTTTATATGAAGCCAGCCAAGTAGAGAGGAGTTGAAAGAGGAGAGTTACTGTTATGGTTTATTCACCAGAAGGACATAAATAATTTTTGTTGGTGTAGGCATATTATAATTGAAGACTAGAAAATAATTTCTTTTAAAATAATTATGAAGTCAAATTAAATCGCTCCAAGCCTCAGAAGAAGATACATTTTGGAGTAAGGAAGCATGCATTTGTAAAATAATGATGACTGTCACATAAGATACATTTCAAAATGCTTGTATTATCATAGTTTCGAACACAAAAATGTGTCTCTTATCACCACCTTTCCTCCTTTCAAAAGACAAGACTCATTCGGCCATCAATATATAATGAGGTACACTGACAGAGCCAATTAAAATTTAGATTTCTGTAAGGAAAATATTACATGACATATAGCCTGCTCATATATTGGCACAAAAGATTTCTCTCTTTTCCTTAATCAGGTTTAACAATAGCTCCTAATTCATTCTCCTCAATTTGTCTTTGTATACACATGAGTAATAGATAACCAGTGAAATTCAAAGGTTAGAATTCAAATGAAGCCCAAATCATAAAATCTAATGAAAAAAAAAATGTGAATTTCACACAGTACTATTTTGATTATCCTGAAATACATTTAATGCTGATTGATTTTGGAGTGGGTGGAAACAGAATGCAAAAGCTGCAAATGATGGAAAACTCAGCAACTTTCTCAATGTAGAAATCAGCATTGCAGATAGTTTGCTAACAGGTTTAGGCAGTGTTTTTTTGATGAGTTATTGGGATTTTTGGACTCATTTTCTCTATGTGTTTATCTTTAAACAGTATTATTTCCTATTTTCCTTCTGTGCTTTTTTCCTCCTCGCTCAAAGATAAAATTTAGGTGAAACAGTCAGGAGAAGAGAGCCTTGGAAATCATTAGAAATGTAATCCAGAGACATCTGAATTGTGGATTAGAAATAGATATTAAAATATTTTCTCCTATAATATCCATGATATTTGGTGCTCATGGTGAGGCATCTTTTTTATAATCTCAAGTCAAATTTTGAAAGATTTTTTCCTAGAGGAAATCTGGATTATATTGGTTGTGTGCTAGGTCACAGTACTGAGTGCACACTCTGCCTTTCACAGAAGCGCCAGAGAAATGCAGTGAAAAAAAATCTAATAAGAAATCTTTCTGATGAGGGCAAGTTTATTGACTTTTGTTTTTAAATAGGCCTGGTGACCCATGGAAAATATTTTAACATTCACATTCTCCATCCAAGCTATGGTGAAATGTCAGCTGGAGAAAACTTTACAATATACCACATCTTCAAAACAAACACCAGACACTTATTTTTTCATTTTTACTTTCAGCATTTGCTCCAAAGTAGAGAATTAAAGTGCCTCTGAGCCATTGTCTACTTCAGGTTTTGGACAGGTTAAAGATTAGTACTGAACAGTGGCAGGTCCATGGTTTGCATAGCCCTCTGCCAGCTCAAGGCCATGAGCACAGAGAGACCAGGTCCAGATCAGGTGCATTTTCTCCCTCTCCCCTGCACCAAAAGCTGAGGAAAAGGTTGAGATGTCTAACACTTGTGGTTACATTACTGAAATCAGACATGGGACCTGTAGGAAGGCAAATCAAAGAGGGAAATTTATTCTGCTTTTTGACAAGGACAACCCTGGGACTGTTCCCGTGAAAAAACTGAAAGTAAAGTGGAGTTTATGTATGCTTCAGTTATGGACCGCCCTTGCCTATATGCCTAGATGTGTATCCTCTGACATATGATGCATTACACTTGTTGTTACCAAGTGAAAAATTTAACCAAGACAGGTTTTTAAAATATTATTCTCCTCTTTACAAAAGACACACTGCAAGGTCCCACAGTACAGAAAAGTATAGATGTTCAAATGTATATAAACCTTTGTACAAATGTAGACATTTTCTCTCTATGTAGCACCTTTAACCATCATGCAGTCACCAGCCAAGGCTGAAGGTATTATTAATTGTTGCCTTTTTTAAAAGTCTTATTATTTAGAGAAAAAAGCAGATGTATAATGTAATACAGAGAACATATTTCAAGTCCATTCATTTTCCATAACAGTTAGACAATAATAGATCAAATGTGGTGTTCATTCACCCCAAGTGAATTCAATATAGTTAGCTAAAATTCAGTATCTAAATCACAATACCTGAAGAGTTGTATTTTAGAGACTATTCTGCAATATGGAGTAAATTTGAATTATTCAAGCATGCTTGAGTAATGTAAAACCATCCTCAAATATCTTACAGTCTTTCTGAAATTTAAATATGTACACATATACCCATGTATCCTATATTTTCCTATACTTTCTTATAAAGAATCTGTATGTGCAGTTATATAACATGGAATACATGAAATTATCAGTACACTTGGAATATATGCATACACACACAAATACAATACAAAGTACCTATTTATATATTTCTATAATCCACATTTTCATTTTGTACATGTATATATATTAGCATGTATGACTACATTATACACATTCAGAAAGAAGTTATAAATCTGTAAAGCCACATGCACAAAAACATTGTCAAATAGTATAAAGATCTTTGTAATAATAAGAAAATTGCCTAATTGCATTTTCTAAGCACTTTGAACTGCTTCTCTTGCACTTTGCCACAGAGTACTGAAGCTAGTGGCTGGGATTACCATTTAGGTTTTGGATGTAAGAATAAGTAAGTATGGATTTAGCTTGTCACTTACTATATTATTCTGAATCTCTTAAAGCAGACAAATTATTCCATAGTCTAAGCTTATATTTTAACACAATTTATGCAAGTGCATGCATATTGTTTTAAAGGACTAAATAAAAATAACAAAAATTTGTAACTTTGTCTACTAATTTCTTGTCTCTTGGAGAAATATCCTGACACATTGCCAGGCATCTTATATTTGTTTATACTTTTCTTTATATCCTTCCAGTTGACTCAGTGGTTGAGAGTTTACATGTGTGCAGAATGAGAATGAGATAGCTCATCTGAGGAAATAAGACCCATTCTGCAAAGAATGAGAGCTATAACCACTCCTTCCCCACATAGGATCAAATTCAGCAATTTTTACTAAAACTCAGTGACAATTCTGTCCCTTCCATGGTGCCAAGGTCATATAGTGTTTCACAAAGGAATCACAGTTGTTGAAGCAGCTCCCTTGTCACTAAGTTGGTTTGGCTATCAGGAGCAACATTAGAAAATGAACTCTTTCCTGAAAGTGCCTGTGCTTAGCAACTAACTCTATTAAACTCTGTATGGCCTGCATTTTCCACATACCTTTCATATTTTTCCCTTTTAATATGTTCTACAGCTCAGAAAAGTCTCATCCCCTCAGCCCACAGCTACAAGCTACCAGTCTGGAACCAAGATTAAATCTAAAAAATGTCAAATATAATGGGAAAGAGCGGAGGAGGAGACTGGATGGCTTAGTGGAATGGAAATGGTTTATGAAGTCCTTCACCTCTCACTGCTCTGAATTTTTTGCAGTCAGTAGTCTTTGAAATTTTTGAGCATTTGATAGTTGTTCAGTGACCTATGTTAAATAAGTTGTTAGTCTCAGATGAGATCCTTGTGACTGCTGTCCAGATTGCAGAAAAACATAGCATCTGACATGGAGAGAATTTTACATCATCATTAGTGATATTAGTAAAGAACAAAAAGGTCAGAGAATGAATGTATACTTGTCCAAAAGGAATTTATACCTCAATTTCACTAGGATGTTATTAGCAATTGCTGAACATTATTGATATTATTTTGACACCCTTTTCTATTTGTTTGTTTCCTTCTGACTGCCTATGTAGTCTCAAACAATACACAAAGATAGAAGTAGCCATCATCCAGAATTTCTGCAATCTAAAATTAAATCTGTGTGAGATGATTTATACCATGAAAATGAACAATATATACTATCATTTACCATTTACCAACCATTAACACTATTTACACCATTTACTTCAGATAAGGATGTAACATTATGAAATGTTTACCAACTCTATTCCAGTTTCAACCTATGAAAGGTAATGAGGATTATTGTTGTGAATGGGAGAATAGATTCTTCAGGTTAAAAAACAGCACAATCTAAGGATTGCCTAAACAGGATTTTTAAAGTTTTTCACATTTAAGAAGATCTGGGAAGATGCATTTCAATAAAAAGAATGTATTTTTATCCCAGCTTTTACTAGGAAGTACTGGAAATGTCCCTTGATTCTACAGAAAGTCCCACGGCATTTGGTTACATTAAGGAGTATGATAGAAGACTGATACAAGCATAAAAATTTGATTAGTGCTTTCAGAAACTTTCCAAATATCCAAGGCATGCAAAGATTAGACATTTGTTTCTTATTTTTTTCTATATTAGTGCCAGTACTTCTGTCTCTGCTCTTCTTCTCAGTCTTCTCCTTCCTTTTTTGGTAGTTCTCTTAAAATGTTAAAACTAATCACTTTCTAAGATTTATAGGCCATTTAAGATTTAAAATGAAATTCTAAATCTCTTCAATATGTCCAGGTAAATCTATTTACTCTGAAATTTTTAGAGGAAGTGTTTAGCAAGTCTGTAGCATACACACACTAGGCATTTTGTCAGGTAGACAGGACTGTACTTTCATCAAAAGGATAATGGAAGGAAATATTTCACTCATTTTAGCAAAGAACAAATACACTGTGTACATTTATCCACTTTAAAGTCTATTTTTCCAGTAATTAAAATAGATCTCTGGATGTTATAAGTCCAGAGGCCCTCTTAAGGAAATTAACTTTTAAAATGCAGTTCTGTTGTGTTTTGCTGTCATATCTTGTATGTCAAAACAAACAGGAAATTAAATCCAATTTTCTTATTTGTTGATGGTTTCATTTTCACTCAGATTTTTTGTGAGAGATTTAGTTTATGGTAAATGAGAAGTGTCTGAAAGTCAGGAAGACAAAACTACTGCAAGAAACTGCAAAAAAAAATTTAATGTATGAATTAAATTAAATTAAATATACCTTTTTAGGATGTATATTTGTATATATTTTAGTGGGATATGTCATAATGTAAAAGCTCATAATATCAGCAAAAAGTAAAGCATTGAGTTATGCTAATATGTCTAATAGGTCTCTAAAGGAAAGGCTTTCATACTTTCCTGGGGAAAATAACTTCACAAAGGTAGGCTATCAATTACACCTATAGAGGTTATACTTTTTTAAAAATTTCATGTCCCAAGTCTAAAAAACATTCACAAACACTAATGAATTATATCAAATTTCTATCACATAAAATAGTTCATGTAGTTGCCATTTGACAGTTTGCTAAAGCAACACTGATATCTGAGTTATATATAATCCTGAGGTGGTCTATAAAAGCAATTCAGATGGATAGCATGATTTTCCACAGGTAACAAGCCACTTCAGAACTTAAAATACAAACTTTTTCTTACACCCTTTTCCCCCTTTTCTTTTCTCTTTTTTCCATTTTCCTCCCTTCCCTCTTGCCTTCTGGCTTTCCCTTCTGTTTTATTCTTCCCCTTCCCTTCTCCTCACACATTCAACTCCTCATTACAACATAAATTGGCAAAGGAGAACACCTCCCTGTCTCTTACAACTCTTTCCTAAGATTAACACCCCCTACTGGCTCCTGATGAATCTTTCAGCTACATTAAGTGTTAATTCTTTGTGGGGTTTCTTTGTTTTGATATTTTTGCCTTTTTTTTTTTTTTTTTTTCTCTCTGTGGAAGAGTTGCAGTGTTGTATTTGCACCACTACCAATTTTATTATTTCTCCCATGTGTTTCATGTTATTTTCTGGTCTATTTTTAAAAAGAAAAAGGGTCTGACCCTCTAAGAAACAGAAAAATGGAAAACATCCATCAAAAAATTAGATCTGTTGGACGTAGCACAGTAGCAGTATGCTGTATAATGATGATGAAGTATTGAAAGATGGTCAGGATTTTTTCCTCATCCTGAAGAATATTATGTAGGTGAGTCCAAAACCTTGAGACAGCAAAGACAACACCTTGTCTTATAGAGCTGGTGTTATTGATGTGCTTTTTCTTTTCTTGATGATTTGCAGCCTTGTCTTTCTTGCAGATTGTATTCTATTTTCTATTATAGATAATATATATAATTATATCGTATAGAATATATATACACTAACCAGGTTCTTAAAAAGATGAATCACCTGATCTGAAAAATCTGTAATTTACAAACAACTCTTTTTACAAAGTGGAATAAACAGTGTGAAGTACCACCAGTCATAAATCCAGTTCATTCCCATATTAAAAGAGAGTTAGAGCAAAACAGTGACTATACAAACTAAATTAAAGGATCAGTTATATCAAGCTGTAATGCCAAGACTGGCCTAGAACACAGAGTGGAATATGGAAACTAATGTCAGCTATTTGCATCAATATTAATAACTTGCCTACTTGTTACTCTTCATTCTTTGAAAGCTAAAGGAATCATGGATAAGGGAAATAATTTGCCCAGAATTCCATATGTTCACATTTGTGTGTGTGATATTTTTCAGTCTAGTAAATGATCTTTTTAAAATGTATTACGCTATTCTCTTGTGTGTTTCTTCACTCAGACTTATAATTTGTAGAAAATATTTAACTAAGCTTCATTAAGTAGAATATTCAAGAATCAATTAACATGACAGCTTTAGAAATAATTTGTGAAATGAAGCAAAAGATTCCTTTTTGAAAGGTGATCAACACTAACAGTCAACTCACACTATTTCCATTTCCTTGTGGCTTGCACTGCCTCATCCATCCTTCTATTCCCTTTGTGCCATCAACGGGTTCAGAGATTATTTCAGTGTTGTGATCTGGAACATTCAAAGAAAGTCCAATGTCCTGGTTGGGGCTGGACTAGAGTTCCTGTTGGTTTTAGTAGCTGGAGGAGTGCTGCACCCCCCTGAGACCCCAGGGGCTCCCCAGGCCCCAGTGCCCTCACCTGTGTGCGGGAGCGGGGGGAGCACAGCTGGAGGGCTGGGCCCCGATTGGCCGATAGTCCATGTCATGTGACATTGTGCTCACTATATAAAGGCAGGAGTGGGCCAGGAGGGGCTGCCACTTCTGGGAGTGTGGCTGTGGGGCCTTGGTGTTTGGGATCACTGGCTGGGAGCAGGTGGGTGGTAAGCAGCTGTATGGTACATTACCTGTTGATACTGCTGTCAGCGTATTGTTCTGTTACTGTTATTAAACTGTTTTTATCTCAACCCGGGAGTCTCCCTTTGCGCCTCTGATTCCCTCCCCATTCCCAAGTCGGGGGAGGGTGGGTGAGCGACTGCGTGGCGTTTAGCTGCTGAGTAGGCTCAAACGACAACATACACAATGCTTTGCATGCAAGAAACAGAATATTATTGACAGGTCAGGATACACGTGTGACCCTGCAATAGAGCTAGCATTCAGCATCCAACTATGAACAAAATAAACCAGAAAAACAGAGAATTCACATTACAGCAGTTTAACATTGTAGTGTCTTCTCATCCTGTAGAAATAGACTGTTGCATATTTAGATTGTTATATGTGCATCTAGCGCTTGATCTTCAAATGAAGCATTTCAAGCTGATGTATCAGAGCCATCCATACTCCAGTGCCAAAGAGAAGGAAAAAATTGAAATTCTAGTTCAGTACTGGGTAAACACTTCCGTGTGGCCTGACTCCAATATAAGCACTTCATTTTAATGATAACGGCAGCTCTGGTGTTCATCCTAAAATCCTTAAATGTACTTAACAACCTGTTTATGCTTGGAGTGTAGTGAGTTTATGCGGACAGCCAAATGAAACAGATAAGTGTATTATATAAAACCGTATTCTGAAGTGTTTATTCTAGCAGTTAGTATGCATCTGGAGCAAATTTGTAGACAGTTATCCTCAGGTTTCATGCATTTTAAATAAAGCATATTTATTTTAATTTGGAAATAGACAATTATGTGAGAAATAGAAAGGTTTTGACAGCACAACTGTAAATTGAGCATTGTTTGAAAAGGTATAGTCATCTTAAAATTATCATTAGTATTTCATGCATCTGAATTTCTTTCACCTGCAGGTTGTATGCTGTTTCAGCCATGGATCAGCAGCTGCAGCTATTAAAACTCTATTTTCATTCATATATTAAAACTTTGTTTAGCAACATGGCACCATTTCCCCCTTTATCCAACAAACCCCTTTCTCTAATGAAATCAAGGAATCAGTCTGGTTTATCCTGAAGGTCTGTGTGTGTAGCAAGGCATCTATTTATCTTTTCGTCACCTTTAGCACTTCCAAAATATCTATCATCATTCCACTTGCAAATGTTATTTTTAAATGGCTAGTCATTATTAAAAGCACTGTCAGTCTGATTTTTCTAGCTGTGAAATCATTTTTACACAATTTATAATAATCTGTAACCTCGTAAAGGAAATTACTTTTCTCTGCAGATGCTTTCTCTATACAACACATTTACTCCATATGGATTTCTATAGTAGATATGGTAACTAGGCTACTCTTAATACCAGGAAAAAAAAAATTAATAAATAAAAAAAAACCCTAGAATTTTACGTAAAGAGATTTGCAAAGAGATATAAAGACAGGGACTAGTAATATTTGTAATACTCTTTTACTAGATTGAATTTGAGGAAAAGGAATTATGTTTAATTAAATTAGTTTTTTGAGACATTTGGATTCAAGCAGGAGATTTTGGACTGCATTTTTTTATTGAGTCAAGAATGAAGACTCAGCTGTACCTTTCAACATAAGCAGCAGATTAGTTAAAAAACAACAGGAACATTCATAGGTAGAAAGAAGCAAGTGTCCTTTTTCTCACTTTCATCTACTTTATATTTCTACTACTATTGTTTAAATATATGTCCAGACAGAATAAGTTTAAGGTAGCAGTGTTTTAAAGTGAAGTTAGAATATTATGCACTTTAACCACTGTTATAAAATAAAACCACTAACCTTTTGTCAATGTATCCTGTCCTGAAGCAAGTAGAAGGAATTTTATTGACTAGATTTTTTTCTAAGAGAAACAAATTTATGACCTTCAGTAAGGTCTCTGAGAAATCTGAAGAAATTACGGATGCAGGTATGTAAGCTGGGGCATATATATTTTCATGGTAAATATTGGCAGGAAAATAACCATATGAACTAAACAAGCAGTAAGTAGAGAGAACCATGAGGACACAACTTTTGTTTCACAACTTCTGTTTCCCTGTCACAAGAAATTTGATTCAGGGCAGAGCTAACACTCTCTCCAACACTCTCTCTCTCTGCAGAATGCAGCTTGATTTTATGGTACAGAAGCTGTGACTTTTACCCCTAAGGCACAAAACAGCTTTGATACACAAGAGAAAATATGAATGCTTAAAGTGCAGAACAGCAAGTTCCCTTTCATTAAGAAACTGGAATGCATATAATGTAAATCTCCTGTGGGTTTGCACACATCTTGCTCTCAATGGGGAAAAAGTGTGCAAGCTTCTGTAAACGAGGAAGAGTCAGAAATACCATCTGAGGGCAATGGGTAGCAGACATGGCTCAGCAGCAGCTGTGGTAAGTGACTAGACAGGTTCAAAAATTTGTATCAGCCTGTCTTTCCCTTCCAACTGACAGTATAGGACTGATGTTAATAATCACCCAATTCTACAACACTGGGGGGGGGGGGGGGGGGGGTGCGGCGAGAAAGAGACTTACACTTCTCTCTATATATAACTATAGTCTTTATTTGCAAATAAACCATAGATTTCAGTAAGGTTACTGTTGTTAAGATAAAATAGCACCTTGTGGGATTGAGAGTAAGATAAACTGTCCCAAAGCTAAGAGCAAAAGCCAAGTCCCCTCAAAACAAAAACACTATGCATTTGACCCTGAAGTAAGACTTTTATTTCTGTTTCGGGTGTGTAAAGTAATTTCAGTGGACAAATTTAGGAATTACACTACAAATCAATGTCTCACCTTAAGGAAAATCATAGGGTGGAATTTATGAGACTAAATCAATAAATATTCACAGATTTTTTTTTTAAACCAGGATTTGTTATTTTGATAGTCTGATCTAATTCAATAATTTAAACTATCCTTCTTTTTAAACAATAACAAATATCTTAAAACCCTATGATTTTAGGGGGGGTCAGCTAAGCATAAAAGTTTCAAAAAGGTCTGGGAACCAAAGTTCTTGCATGTTCAATGTTTTCCAAATGCCACGGATTTTAGAAAATGTTTTATGAACTCACAACATGAGTTCAAATTTAGTGAATCCTTTCTTCCATGAATAATTCCCTTGTTGTTTTCCAGGGACCTTGAATTACAAAACATGCTTGTCTACCCAGGGAAGTACATGTTATGCAAACAATGAAGAATAGCAAGAAAGAAAACTTTGTATGCTGTTGTTCTTTCCAGAAACATAAATAATCCCAGACTATTCACCAGTTACCTTAGAGATGAACTAACCACTAAACCGTCAGGGAAATTAATTATCCTCTTGTAGAAAGAAAGCGCTGGGGGAAAATGTACTATAGTATCTGCAGTGGTGAGACAAGTCTCCTACCTGCTCCATTAAAAGAAAACAAAACTGTTTCCTAGGTATTATTATGTTAGTATAGGATGGGATATTATCTTCATACAATAAGGTCAGGGAACAACTTCTGGCTTTACACAGGAGATATTTACTGTGGCTTATTCATAACAAACATCTAGAGTGGGGCAACACCTACTACCACTCAGTCATGGTTTCTCATGCAAACTAAAAGCGGAGTCCCAAAGAACCAGGGAACACCATACTGATCCAGAATGTATTTGCCTGCCCTGATATTGAGAAAAGCTAGCTTGAGCATGTGAGTCACAGAAGGAAAAAAATGGATTGGCAATTTACCAGTGACAAAGCAAGCAAAACACCAACAATGGAGAAACTAAGCCTGGTGGAACTTACTGACGTGAATCAACTGTTGCTCAGTAAGTACTACTGTGACTTTAATCAAACACTAGGAAATGTAAAACCGGACTGATCCAAAGTTACTTGTCTAGCCTTAATTTTCATGGAAATAACTTTGCATTCTTTAAGGTAGGGTATACCTGAGGCACAGAAGATCTTAAGTCAAAATTGCAGATGAGTGTATTTGTGCAGTGATAAAATACCAAAAAAAGCTATCTTTATCTAGATTTCAGTACCATTAGACCTAATTAGGTTAAGATGACACTATAATTTAAAAAAAAAAAAAAACAGCTTTCTATGATTTTTGCTGTTGTTCTGACAGAATGCTACAGTTCTTAATATTTTTCCTGCAAACCTTAATCTCTATTTTGAATTACTGAGGGAAAACCTAATGTTTTAAATTAAGAAAACAGAGAGCCACCAGACTGACCTTTTTCCTCCACTGTAAAATGAATACACCCTTAAAAATCTCAAGTTGTTCACTGAGATAGGAGAAACACTTTGAAGACTGTAATTGCTTGAGCCCTTGACTGCATTTCTAATTTATTGCACAAGCTTTTCAACCTTACTAAATTGTCAGGAACAGAGCTGTAACTTCATCACCTGGCAATTGTGCTACACTTAGACTTAGCAAAGGTAGGTGTTTGGGGGGCACAACAGATGATAGCGGAGGCATCATGAACCCCCACCCCCTTAGTTTTTTAATACAAGAAAGTATGGAGACTAGGTAGTTTGAAAATAGACAGACACAGGTAGTGAGAAGGTAGAAGGGATGTGTAGCTAAAGCGTTCCTTTAGGGGCTTGCTTTTCCTTAGCAGCAGCAATCACTGCCATTCCCCTCATGTTCCCCAGTCTCAGCAGAATCACATGATATCCACCCGATACCCAGCTTAGCACTTAGCCCAACCTGTTTTTTCTGTCTGTAAGGTGGAAATTTAGGTTCAGGGATAAGAGAAAGCAGGGTAATTTTCTGCATAGTGTTGGGAAGGCATGTGGATTCTGGAAGGAGGCTTGCAGCTAGAGATCAGAACAGTTTAATAAGGGGGGTGTAAGGATGTTATCGTACCTTTGTTCCATCAAAATACAGACCTCTCCCAGCCCCTATCACAGTGTTCAAAATCCCAGCACTTCTTTCCCCCCTCATCAAGCTTCAAATGCTCATTGACTTCTCCCAGTCCCTCTCCCAGTATCCCCAAAATATCTGAATTCTCTGAGTCTCCCTAGAGGCACTCTCCCATCTGAGCCCCATTCTCCATCTCAGAGCATTTACTTTTACAAAATTAATTTCTGTTATTCCACGGACCCATCATTTTTTTCTTGACTTCTGGGATAATGGAATTCAAATTTGGTTACTGCGGGGAAGTTTGAGACCCCCTCTAGTTAGAAAATACCAAATGCCACACAGCATTTGGCAGCAAAATGGAAAACTTATCAAAATACAGATAACTCAAAATGGGTGGGGATACTGCAAGAGTGAAACTGGAATTTATTATACAGGGAAGACAGGCCCCCTTCTTTGCCAATATCAGAGCAGTTGAGCTTACCAGGGAAGAGTTTGTGAAAGTGAGCTGGAAGGCTGTGAGGTGTGGTATCTTTGCCCAATTAAGCCAATTTTGTATAGGATGGTATTAGACCTTACTGACCATGGGTCAGACCATAAATCTTATTTTAAATGTATTAGTTGCTTCTAAATATGAGACTATCTTCACCTCTTTGGAGATCTGTTTCAAAGCTCTATAAAATAAATCAAAGGCATGCTGAGCTAATGAGCTCTTGATATGCTACTATTGCTACTATTATTAATGACCCTGATACCACTAAACAGTAGTGCTAGTCATACTCAAACTCTTCTTAACACACCTACCTAAAGCTTTATGAAACAGACAGTATCTCCATTTTATGTCAGAGGAAACTGAGGCACAAAAGCTGAATCTTAGCCAGAGGATTCCTGTTATGGAAATGATCTACCAAGTCGTTTTAAGTTCAAAACATTGGACTAGTAGGCAAGCAACATGTTTATACACATTTGCATCCAAGTAGCTGAGGCAAGATATACAGAATAGGAACTGACAGTCTGACTGAAAGCTAGCTAGTATAAACTCTACCGAAGGAAATTTCTCTGAAGTTCTGTACATAAACACTCCTGGATTTGTTATTTGCAAGTATTATTGAATATGTGTTCTAAATGTCCTGAATATATGTTCTGAATACACATGCTATATGTTCTGGAAACTAATCTCTCTGTTGTCTTAGACCACCATGAAAAATCAAGGACATGGTCTTGAACTTAAGAGATGATTTTGTCTATTCAATACGAACATGAAACAGGCCAACTTCTTTGTTGTTTCAGTTTTTCAGAAAAAAATGTAATAAAATAAGAATCTAGTGTTCCAAATAAAACACTGTAAAACAAACCTTAATCTCTGAGTCATTGGAAAACATTGTTTACAGTTCAGAACACAGAGAACATCCTGAAGTGACCATCCATCATTGCTCTGAATTTCTGGAGGAAATAGAAATAAAATGAGAAAGCAGTCTATGATTTTATATTTATTGTGACTCTAAGATGGTCTTACCGCAGTCAAGTCCAGTCTGATGGAATTTATAGATAGGTAATATTGAAAACATATTTCAAGCTTCATTTTATGTCAAGGTACAAAAATCAGATTTCAGATCAATGGTGTAATAAAATAGTACAAAGTAGTTGATGAAAGCTAACTTGGTTCCAACACAAGAATTCATCACGATAAACATATCTCTCATTTCCACATCTGTCATCCATTTTTAAAAACAATAAATCATTTAAATATGGATTTAACTGTTCCTACAAGTTGTTACAGCATTATGTGCTGCACTGAAGGAGAACTTCAACAATAATGCACTTTTCTTAATTCAGAATTATAAAAAATGGATTAGAATGTTATGCTCATATAATTACAGTGCACAAACACAACTGACAGAAAAACAACTGGTTTGTGGTTTGTTTTTTTTTTTTTTTTTTTTTTTCTGGCCGGCATTTCTATCTTCCGCAGGCTTGAAGTCACCTAATAAACCCTCTGTTTTTATAGGAACAGGTGAATGATTCAGATTAAAACCCGTCCGTGTAAGCAAAATGCTATAATTTAAGGGCAAGACATAGGTATCTATGAGCTGGGTTGGACTGCAACTCAAACACTGAGGGCAAAGCTGAGACTTGTTGCACCCTAAGCACAGTTTGAGTCCTGTGAGGCATGGCAGGAATGTTGGCTGCATGGCCCTTAATGAGAACCAACAAACGCCCAGTGGAACGGATTTAAAGACCTTGCCAAACCCCCTATGTGAAAACACCCCACGACTGTTGGACTGATCTGCTGATTTTTTTTTACTTTTCCTTGTGGTAAAGGGCTTGGAGGAGAGAGAAAGGCCTCTGGAAGAAAGGAAAAAGGAGACAGGGAAGACGGATGATGTTAAAAGGCTCATATAATTTTCATGCTTGATCATAACTTACGGAAAGCCAGACAAAGTCAGAAGGTTCTCAAGTCTCAGCAAATATAATCAAATTCTGATTTCATTACTAATCTTTGCACAGCCTTGATAAGAGAGATGATCAGTCAGTGGTAAACTCACTTTATGGATCCTTATTCCAGAATTTTAATTCATTTACTCTAGCAAACATTAACCTTTTGTTTTATTACATGTATTTCTAAGAGAAGCTTCTTAGAAATTCTCCAAATCCACATTCAGAATTATACTAACTTTTAAAAATATTGTGACAGTGAGCATAAAAGTCTAAACACTTTTCACTATTTTAATATAAATATTTAATAATTTGGTAATACACTAGCTGTTTTTAATTTATTTTTAATTTTGCAATGACTGCATTTTTAACTCTTTAATGTGCTATTCTTACATTTGAATCATGAAGTCAGTCTAAGCATTATAAACAAAACTGTAGACAGTATTCATCACTGTAAGAGCTAGTGGAAAAAATCCTACAATCTCTCTAGTTGTTACAATAATGATGTTGGTTTCCTGTTCGCTACAAGGGTAATTAATGAAGAATTTGGCTGAACTGCACATACCAGGCAGCTAAGGTAATACTTTATGTACACATTTCACTACAGTGTAACACACAATACAGGGCTTGTTTTCTTATTTCTTACTTTGAAAATCAATCAGGTCACTAGGCAACCAAAATATTGAGCTATAACTGTTAGTACTTTGCTGAAGCTGTGTGTAATTTCATTAATTCTTCTGCTAGTGCTGTCCATCTGAGATAGGGAAAATTTCATTACTGTCTCTGAATACATTTCATGCATAACAAATGAACAATCAATTAAACATGATTTTTTTTCTTATTCTTTTTGTCCCATTTCTCCCTAAACTTTATTAATGTTCTACATGACATTCCCTTTTCCCTTCAGATTTTAATCAATCATTGATCTGTTAATAAAATTCACCTTTTTCTATACTAGAACAAGCTGACAAATTAAGAAAAAATTGCTGTCAGTTAGTCATATGGTATTCTGCATGACTTCAGGCTTTGTGATATTCTTAGAGATTTAGGAATGAAATAATGTGGATTTTGGTTTATTTCTCGTATCTGGTTGCACACATATCAAAAGCATCTAGTTAAAATGCTAAGACCAACTATAGTAGAAACAAACCTTCAACAGGGAGACTAGCAAAAACTTTGTCTGACTCTGGTCAAGAGCTAATATGAATGACTTTGAGTCTTTCTTTTCACATGAGCTCTTATCTGATTTTCATCTCATGTAATGCATTTCCATTTGTGTTATGCAGCAGTGAGGCTCTTCCTTACCCATACTCACCTCTTGTCATGGCAAGCAGCTCCAGCTGTAAAGGAGGGCTCCGGAAAGTGTATTCCTTCCTTGCACGCTTGCAAATTGCTTGTTATGGTTAACAAATACTTCATACTTCATTCTTCTACAGTGCAATGTCAGAGATGGTAAAATACTGAGACTGGTTAATCTGGAAATCAAGACTTTCCACTTCAACAGCCTAATAGTCACCGTAATATCATTCATATATTTATAAGGAGACTGAGAAAAGTGGAAGGGAAGACAGAGTCAGGAATATTCCTGTTCAGTATTCTGAACATCTTTGGCTTTTTTTCTTCAAAGTACACTATTAATAAGCAAAACTGCCAATTAGTTTCAGTATCTAACACTGGCATTTATTTATGACAAACTAACCAGTATCCAAAAGCATTCACCCACAGGATCTAATCAACCACCTTCTCAGAGACAGTAGGGAAAGCAAGGATGTACCAAAGGAAGCAAGGTCCACTTACGATGGACTTATAAATTACTAATAGTAAGAAACACATAAATTATTTCAAAATACATCTGCTCGTGGCCTGAACAAATCAAAAACATGGAATACAGATGAGCCTGAATGGACTGTCTACCAGCAGAATTCACTTGAAGGATTGAGATAATAACTACGGCTGCCTAATGTTTGAGTTCAATCATGCATAGACATTTGCAGTACAGCCAATATAAAATATGTGCATTTAGAAGACAGACATAAGCAAATCTTCCGAGTCCAAAACTTCATTAAATTCTTTCCATGTGTCTTTGTAGCTTGTCTGATGTGCATTCTGGTCCAAGTTCGCCAGGCTGTAAAACCCTGGTCTTCATGAGCTGCTTTCTACTATTGCCCCAGTTCTCATACTGTTTAGGATGGGTCAAATACAAAACATGCCTTGAATGAAAAAAAAATTATGATGTCAGAGCAAGTTCTTCATTTTAGACCCAAGTTAAATAGACAGGAAAAACACTGTATCAAGCTTCTCCAATATCATAAAGCAAAGTTACTTTTAAGGAGTTGCTGATTATGTGATTGCTTTGCAAATACATACATTCTGTCATTGTGCCAAAACAAGCAGCTCATTTAATTTTCAACTCTTCTCAATTGTAAATGCATACTTTTACAAGCACATCTAAGTGGTCTGTGAACTATCCGTCCCACATCAAGCAACTTCACATAAAATTATTCCATTTACTTGTAATAGAGTACACATCTTTCCCAGCAATGGTGGAACTCTTCTTTCCTCTTATTTCCCTTTCCAAAATTTCACTTATCCACCATCTGGGAGGAAAGTTTCGCCCAGGGCAACTAGAGCAGCTGCTGTACAGGAAAGTAGGAAAGTTGAGACACTGTTTGGCAGAAGGACCGTTTCTCACTGCTACCCAGAGAATGCAGCAGAGGCTCCTCTGTTAGGCAGCAAGCATTTGTCATGCAGAAAGACTTATTTTTTCTGGGTGGACATATGGGTTCACAATTTTGAAAGAGGCATTCGAAGGTCTGAAGTGATGTAGAGGTGGTGGAGGGTGTGCTTCAGGAAATTTAGCCTACCTACTTCAGTCTGCCACTTGCTCAGATTCATTTGTTATTGCATAAAATAGTAGGTGCAGAATACCTTTTTATACTTGTACATCAAAACCATTATTATATCATGGTACCAGCTATATTATCTATAAAACCTACAAAGAAGAAGAGTCATCTTCAGCCTTCACACCAAATGTTTCGTGAGGGCTACTGTGTCCCATGACTGTGATTGTCAGAAGGGATGTGAACAATGCAGCAATTGTTTCACTTCCTAGTGTTTTTAGGGGTTTTGGGGTTTTTTTTGCTTTTTTTTTTTTTTTTTTTAATGAAGGTAGCCTAATTTTAGTTGATAATTTTCTTTCAGAAATTAACTAGAGTTCTTTCTGAACTGCTGCCAAGCGCAGTTTCCACCACCACTGTCACTGCCACTACTTTCTGAAAAGGCCTTTGAGTCACTGTTTAAAGAAAGAAAAGATAACACGTTTTCATACTATTCTGGTCTAGTTTAAGATAGCATGAAGCACTTGCTTGCAGTAGTAATTTGCTATTTAAGGAAAAGAAGAGGGAATACTTTGTTTACTATATTTTACTTTTCTGCTGAAGCGAGGATGTGAAAAAAATGCTATCTATGTGAACACATGTCACATTTAAAGTGGGAGACATGTAAATTGCATTCTGTTGCCAAATAAAATGGTAAAAGTGGCATGCTGTAACAGAAAAAACCTTATGATGTACACCCCTGTACTGCATTGTCTGTTCCCTATTGGTTAAAATGTACAGCTGGTAAATAGGATCAGGGAAAAGGAAGATCAGCTACATAGATGATATAAAGGGTATCAAGTTCTCATCACAAGAAAATTAAGAGAACTAAGGAAATTTTATTTTTCAGATCTATGAATACTGGAAAGGGGGATTTGGAACATTTAACCATAAATCATGATAAAGTTAAAGGTGTAAGCTATTCCTTACATGTTCAAAATTCCCACTGACTTCTATGGGAACTTCGTATGAGCAAGGGATGCAAGCTAAGACATGAATGTACATGCTTAGGGTAAACACAGGAGAGTGGGAAAGCTTCTCTTGTTCTTTGCAAGGCAAAGCAACCGGTGAGTCATTGTTCCCTTATTTGAGTGAGACTCTTCCCTATCATAAAGATAAGAATCAACTTACTCCAAAAGAAAGTTCTGGCTATTGTTGCATTTCCCTTGTCTCAGACCACCACCAGTTTGCTCCAGTGAGAAAAGACAACACCACACCTATATCTAGTCCAATTTGTAATATGTGGTGAAATGAGTGCAATATTCGATGAGTAATATAACTTCTCATGACACCTTTTTCTTCTACACCATTTTGCAGACTCACTAGCTGAATACAAAATTAAAGTTATGCATTTTAATATGCAGTTTTAATCAATTGATAATTACTTTTATAAAATCTGTGAATAGCAAAGCTTTAACTGCATATATTATACCAATTCTAAAAAGCAGTATAAATTCAGAGTATCTTTTAATTCGTTCAGCTATAATGATTTTGGACAGGATAAAATGTCACATAAGGGGATAAACTATTAATTCCTCTTTCCATCTAGATTCCCACCCCCAAAGGTATGTGAGGGCTGTTATTTTTGTTGTATTCTTCCAAGAATTAAACTGAAGATGTTCCAAACAGATCAAATACAAATGATATAGTGGCATACTACAGGGAATTAAAATAGCTTTTTCCAGAGGGGAAAATTCCTGTCTCTTCCATATTCATACTGTGTCACTTATTATAAGCAGTATTTTAGGATCCACAGACTAAAGGGAATATCATTTCTTTGCACTCCCTAATCTGACTTTTAAACCCTGTGGCAATAAATTTTATGTATTATGTATTAAACACTACACTCACTAATGGGAAGATGAACATACCTATGTATTCATGTTTGGGGATTTTTTTGTTACTGGTGCAGAGGTTTTGCTTTGTTTACAGCTCTGCTGTCTATTTAAATTCTTCTTACAGTACAAATCCCTGGCTTTACCATGTTTCAACTCCAGTTGACTTAGTCTCAGCAGTATTTTTTCACACAGCTCACCTACTTAATCAGTCCAATTGAAAATATCTACCAGTTAGGGTTGCAGCAAATGTGTTGTTATTTATCAAACCTTTTCACAAAGTTTATCCTATATTTATTTGAACAGAGAAAATTAGTGTCGATCTGTTAGGTGACATCATTTGTTCATTAGTAGTAATCCGCTAATTTATTAAATTTTCTTAAAGACAAACAAACCCTCTCCCCATCTTTCAAAAGAAATCTCTGCAAAAAAAGACTGAAATTTTAAGTTCAAAGGAGACATCCAAATAACGAAGATACTGGCTGATATTATGTGTATATCTAAGATAAAAACAAATTGCATTTTATGAACAAGGTAAAGGTCTAATAAAAAAGGTGTAAACAAGTTATTTCTGAAACATTCTGATTCTAGACCTGTTGACCGGGGCTTGGCTTGATGCTACCCCAGTGCAGAACAGCTTGAAGCGTGAATATTCTTCATGAGCCTTTGCAGGATTCCCACAAGTAACATGAGAGGCAGTCAAAACTACAAATTGCCGCAGCTGGGCCAGCAGCATGTCACCTGTGAAAGCTAAAGCCTCCATGGAGCTGACTGCTTTAGCCAGGGACTTTGTGCTACTTGGCTAGTGCTGAATAAACTGGTCAAGGCCAAAACTAGGCTGGTAGCTATTCTTATTAATGTTTCCTGACACTTTCCATTAGAAAATGCTGATTTTAGTACTTTTCAATTTACCAATTGGTAGACATTTGGGCTCAAAAATTCCTTAGTGTCTGCTCAAAGGTGGTTAAAACATGTGTTAGAATGTCTTTTTTGCCAAAACAATCTAGTGTTTTCTGAGAATGAGGCAAGAAGTAAGTTGTTTCACTCAAGATAATAAATCAAAAAGGATGGGGGAGGGAGGAAGATGATAAGGGAAGAAGTTATTTAAATAGTTAATATAATTTGAAGCTGCAGACTGATATCTGGCAACTGGGAATAACAATGTGGGATGAAAACTGAAGTTTGGCTTTTGTTGCCACTGTAAATTATAATGGTTTGGAGAAAAATATTCAGGCTCAGTAGAGATATCTTGTGTCTTAAGTACAGAATATTAGTCAGAGGAGGAGTGGAGGGGTTCCACTTACGACTATGTAGCATTTTTCCTGTATATGCAGCTCTAGGATATTTTAAAGGCACAGGCACAAGAAGATAAAGCAAGTAAAGTGTGTGAGTCCAGTAACATAAACAGCTATTTCACCCGTGTAGGGGCAAAGGACAGAGTTATAGGAAATGGGTGCAGTCAGAAAGTGTATCAAGGGGATCAGGCACTGGGTGACTGGGACTCTATAATGTAAAAAGAGGAAAAAGGGTGGGATTTGTATTGGGGAATGTGTTAGAGGAATTTAGGGAATAAATGTTGTAATTGATATGATGGACAAAATGGGGCTCAGATGAGAATTCAAGGCTTTGGAAGACAGTAAGTTCAGCAAGTAAAGTCTCTGAGGAATTGGCAGGAGAATCTGTGACAATAAAAACATACTGTCTCCTTGAACTTAGAAAGCATCCCAGCACTCCTGAACTGTTCTATCATTATATTAGCTCAGGTTATTGGTAGTCTGTGATATTTCCATTCATAGTTCTCAGTATTATTAATGAATGTGTGGGAGAGTTTTCTGGTGTCATATTGCAATTAATGATGTTATAAATCCAAATTTAGTAATACTTGATTAAAAAAAATGCTTGAGCAACCTTAATTGTGTGATCCCTATGGGCCAAACTAAGAAAAAAAATTACATACTAGCATGCTGTTTTTCCTTCAGGAAGCATACCTCATTCAGCATCTGATATGGGTTGTTTCTGGGACCAAAGCAAGGTCGTGCAGTACAGATGATTGCTGTGGCCTGGAGCCCCCATTTGTAGCAGAAATTGGAATATGTACAGCGATTGAAGCAAAGACTAAGGAGGGTGGGGAAACTAATTCCTTAATGACAAATTCAGTCAATGCCACCTTGGAGAACAGAGTAAACCTCTGCTAACTTTTCATAGGTGGCCACAAGTTACGTATTTCCCAGTTTCCCATTGCCCGACCTGAGACTGTGTCCTGCTCTGCAGATTTTTGAACTCCCTCAGTGGCAGCTGAAGGTAATAGGAGAAGATATTTGAATGTAGCAGGAACTGTACAATGCCAGTTTTTTGTAAAAAATCTGCCTTGTTTTTCCTAAACAAGGACAATTGAAACCTCAGTCTTTAAAAGAAATGCTCAGTCCATCAGTCCTTTTCCCATTTGTGCTGGGCCCAGAGAGGTTACTGGAGTAACATAATTTATAGCTGTGAAGAACTCAGAAATTAATTTTGTAGTCTGTAAGTTTGATATAGTATGGTTATCATAAATAACATCAAATAAAGTGGTTAAGATATATCCAGTGTTCTTCCTTTATCTTCTTTATAGAAAGGGAAATGTCTGAGGTGTTTTATTTTGAATTTTTAAACATGACTGAATGTCCATGTATGTGGTTATTTGCTTTAGAGAAGACAAGATCAAAGAGCAGAAAGTGGGCAATTAGAGATGATTTTGTGTTCTCCAGGGTGTGCACAAGTCTGTCCCCATTCCAAAGAAGTTTTTGTTCTCTATAAAGAATGGACTCAATTTGAATCAGTGATATTTCATGTCTTGTCCATATTTTCACCTAGAACTTCATGATATATTTTATAGGTATAGTATGTATGGTGGTGTGCATGAAGTCCTGATCTCCTTTCTCCTCTTTTTCCTCTGGCAAGACTGCCATAGATCTTACAGCCTATATGGCCATGTTTCTTTCCATGTAAATTTGAGCACTGTAGAGGGAAGGAGATTTATCTTGATGCTGAAGAGAAATTAGACTTAATTTAGCAATCTACTCTCCTGAAAAGATGCAGTGCAAGGTTATATAAATTTCAAAGTCCCAAATGCTATAGTCTTTGAGGTCACATACATGGCATTACTACAGTTCAACTGGAACACATACAAGACGATTCTTCCAGGAGAGGTAAAATACTAAACTATGTGATCTTGTGTTATATTCTGCAGGACTCAAAAAAAAAAAAAAAAAAAAAAAATCGAGACAAAGTAACAAACAAAGATCAGTGGATAAATCTGGAAGCTGGTGGTAGAAGGAAAGTTTAAATGAGTTTGTCATTTGGAAAATATTCTCTTGATGGATTATTTTTTCAGTTGGTATAAACTTTTTTCATTTATGGTCAACATAAGTGATAAGAAGATCATGAGACTAAAAAGCATTGAGAATCTTGGAGTTAATCATTTTAACATCCATTATCTGTTTTGATAAAATAGTTTTAATAGAGCTACAAGAAAAAAAAATAATAAGGTAAATGAAAGCGCCACAAATGGATAAAGGAATAAAGAAAAATAAGAAGAGACAAATATTATTCACCTCTAAAAAAACCCAGCAAAACAGTTGCCAACTAATTAATTATGATGACTAGAAATAAAAGCAACTGTCAAATAGTTAAAAGTTAAAATTAAATCTTTTGCAGCTAAATTATTGGACATATTTACAAACAAGTGAAATGTTTAAATTCCACCATAAGAAATGCAGACAACATAAGGAAATCCACAAGGTTGATGCAGTGTGTCAAGCTGGATAGAAAGAGCATAACGAGAATACAGAGAAGAGGGAAACACAAGAGGCACATAAGCAGGTATTTTTTTCACATAAAAATATAGAGTAAAGCTGTCAGAGTAATGCTGAGCCATTAGAAAGTGATAACTTTAAAGATGTAAGCAGGAATAGCATAGATGAATTGCCAATTTGATCTTTGAAAAAGATGGAAAAATATTGCATGCATTGGAAGGGAAAGGGGAAAACAGTGAATGGGGTCCACTATAGAAAGACAAGCTCATATTTGCATACAGAAAGACATCTGGAAATACTATCACAAACTCTGTCACTGGGAGTGACTTTAACTTCCCATATATATACTAGAGATCAAATGCTAAAATAAAATTAAGGTTTATATGGTCTTGGACTCAATAACCAACAAATTTATATGCCAGATAGAATCACACTTTGTTATTGCAGACTGTTTATTTGACTTTGGTAAGTAGTAAGCATGTTACATAAAAACTAGCTGTAGTAAATAACCTTGGAAATAATTATCATATGAAAATTCATTTTAAATTAAATAGAAGGAAAATCACAAACTAGTCTTTAAAGCTTCTGATTCAAAGTGGAGACTTCAATAAGATAATTTTACATTTAGTCAAGTTAAACAGAATGAGAAATTTAGGGATAAGGATTAAAAAAAGTCCATGTTTGGCCTTATACTGAAGTTCAATTCTCCATGAGGTTAGAGGGAATATATGAGATACAAATTATCATTTGATATGGAGAAAAAATACTAAGTGATTTAAGAAAGTAAAAACAGGTTGATCCTTACAACTGTGACTCTATCAGACTGATCATATTTATGTTTTACAACAGGAAAGAATGAAGGCAGAGAGGTACAGAGAAAATGAGATAAAACAGCCTGGGTTTGACAAATATAGATTGTGCCAGACTAACCTGATATCCTTCATTGAGGAGATAATTGCTTTTCTAGACAAGGGAAATAGGTTTTATCTAGATCTAATCTACTTGGAAGCCAGGAAAACATTTGATGTTTAATAGGAAATTATTAGTTAAACTAGAGAAGATGATGATTAGGATAAGAACCAAGAAGTGGATAAATAAGAAGCTGAGGGCTCAGTGACAACAGTGTGGCACAGAGGAGCTACAGTGAAACGTATGATCAGTCCTGAGGTTGATACTAATATTTTCATCTGTGATCTTGGATTAAAAAATAAGAAAATGCTGTTGAAATTTGCTAATGGCATGAGTCTGAGAACCTTCATAAGTCCTATTGAAGAAATGGTCTCAAGTACTCAGGTTTAGAAATAGTATGTTGTATTTCCAGAGGAATTTCAGAAAGAGATCCAGAGATCTAAACAATTACCTGTACTGAACCTACAAAGATTTTGGTGTTGGACTGACACAAATGCATATATTTTGCATCTGTCAACCCCGCTAATTTCGATAAAATTGCACACATAGACAACTAACAGTATCAGAAGTGTATGTTCAATGGCAAAAGACATAAACTAGCTCAGTAAAGACATTAGTGATTGCACTTCAGTCCAATTCAGTTTACTTATGTGTTTTCTGCTCTTTGTACTGTTGTTTTTACTGTATGACATTTTCTACCTTGCTTTGGGCTTTTTGTACTGTAAGAAATAGCTTCCTTTTCTTATATATATACACATATATGTATATTATGTATTTGAATTTATAATTAAATAATTACAACCTTTCTTCAAGCAAGAGGGCAGGCCAACAGCTGCCTCGAGAGCAGAAAACAGTAAATGACCTGTAAGAAACATAGTATGATGCTAATAAAAAAATGCAATGTCTACTCTTCTTGGAATCTCATTTTATCACCATCCATTTCCCCTCCTGCTAGGAGCGAAACAGGAGGTTGCTGTTTGTTTGGAACAGGAACATAATTCCAACTGAAAAAACTTCACAGTTCTAGGATCCAGCTGACCAGTTTTAACTGACTAGCTACTTATGCACCCTCCTCATTTATATCCCAAATATAATTTCAAAATAGTTTCTATTTAATTTTAATTTGTACATGAGATCAGGTTGAATAGTTGATCTGCTTGCATCTGATCACTTTGTGAGTTTTCTTCTTGGTAGCAATAGTATTCTGTATACACTTCTGTTGACTGAGTGATGATTTTGTAGCAACAATACTGTTGTTATAAAATCATAATCCATAATAAGTCATGTTGGGAAATAATATTATGATTCATTGCTAATTTAAATAAAATCAAGTTCACTATTGAAATGCATAGCATGTGCACAGAAATATTTTATCTAAACAGGTGTTGTATTTATTTTGATACATCTCATTATTCAGAACCCCTACAAATGATGATATTGTCTTTTTGTTCCCAAATTGTTTTAAAATTTCATCTATTTTCCAAAGATTTGGAATATTTCTAATCGCTTAATAATACTTACAGATAACAGTGAATTGTTTAGCTATAAGTGTATGAATGAAACTACTAGTGAGTTTAAAATCCAAAGTGAGTTTGTGTATTACTACTGAACCACATGCTACTCTGACAAATGACATTTAGAAAGAATCAATAGAGTTCATAAATTTGATTTGGTATTGGATAATGTGTATAAGTAACTGTACATCAAGTAACTTACCATATACATATTGGTTTAATGTAGCGCAGATCCATAGGAAATGCTAGAGTCAACATTTGTCAGTCACATTTCAAGCAACCTTTTCAAATGAAGGACTACTTGTTGAATATTTTTGGGATGTTTAAACAGTATATAGATACATGTAGATAAACATGTAGATGTAGATGTAGATATAAATATGTATGACATAGACATAACCAAGAATATCACAGATTCTGCTGCAGATGGAAAAAAATATAACATCAGGTAATTTATGGATTGAATTATTTGTTCACTATAGTGATCTAGTTATCATTACAAATAAAGTCCAAATATTTAAAAACATTTCTTAAAAAAAAAAAAAAAACAAAAAAAAAGATTAAAAAGCATTTAGCTGGCAAACAAACCATTGTGTAAATCCATTTCTTTCAATTCCATGATAACTTTTTATATATACATCTCTCTTTTTAAATTACATAATAGTTTTCTGCAACAAAATGGCTGCTATCAAATAACACAATCTCAAGCACATTTCTTTGATATAGAAGACAGGACACATGCTTATAGATTCCTTGGAGCTCTAATGTAACTAACTGAGCCTCATAAACAGGTCACTCATTTATATAAACTGTAGTAGTGAGTTCCAAAGCACCCTAGTAAAGCTAGATGCCCAGTTAATTTTAATGAGTATTAGGCTTCCAGCTCCCTTAGGCAGCTTTCAAAATGTCAGCTTATAATTACAAACAGCTTGGACCAAAGCCCATTGAATTTAATGGAAAGTCTCCCATTGATTTCAATGAGTTTTTGGATCATTGACTTTACTCTTTGCACAAATATTTCTAAAGGATTTGGATAGTAAATACCACATACTTTAGAAACACTACATTGCAAAGAATATTGTCACTTTTCAGTATATTAGACTATCTACAAAGTACAGAAAAAAAAAAAAAAAGACTATGGGAAGCCAAATAATTGCAGAAATATTATAAACTTTGGTGGAAAATATAACACTAAAACCAAATTAAAGTAATTTCACTACAGAGCAGGACAGGACAGTTTTACAGAATCATTTCAGCTGTACAAAGCAAATGACTCAAACCAGAAACTTTTGTAAGGAATGGCTGACTTTGAGGAATGTAAGTGTTAGTAAGAATTTTTTTTTTAACATTTTGAAATTGTCAGGATAGTCCCTGTCAATATTTTCTAAGTAATAAATATTGGGTTTGGTTTCTTCTACTTGAAACTTTAGTTTAATTATAGAAACATAGGTAATTCAAAAGGATTTTAAAAAATTATTGAAAGAATACATATTTTCTGACCTGACAGACTTATCTGTTTTTTTTTTTTTAGTTGACCAGCATGTGTAAAGTTTCAACTTTGAATGATAGAGGAAAAATTTCCCTGCATAGCACTTTTCAAAAGTTTAACTGTATTTATTTCTAAGCTATATTTTAACAGTTTACAAGTCTACCTTTTCATCCCTAGATATTCAGGTATCATTTTGCTACAGACACACTAAAAGCCTCAGGCATGAATTGTTGGCAAAGTCACAGACAATACAAACGTGATTATACTGTGGAGCTCCTCGTGAGACAGCAATCCAAGCAGGTGGCTCAGCCCCAGGAACACAAAATGAGAGCATGACACCTGGTTTATCACCATGCTATAATAAAATGCTGGTAGACAAATACAGAGTCCCAAACAGGGAGTTCAAATTCAGAAACAGAGAGTGTTTCACATGCTTTTGGAGAAGAGAAAGGAGCAAAAAAGCAGGAAATTGAATGAAAACACCACAAGCAATAGTTAAATACAACTAATATAGAAGGGAATGGTAGAAGATGAGTCATAAATCTCATACAATCACTGTGAAAAAGCACTCAGCTGGAAATTAGCTGATATTAGGAAAGTACAGTGCATTGGAAGGGAGCTAAGGAGAGGCAATCTTCTGGCTCTCTTCCCTTGAAACTAGTAATTCTGAAAGGAGATGATCAATCAAAAAAAATGTAATGCAGAAAAATGTTAATGTCTCTTCTAAAGCTCAGACTTCTAATTATCTTTGCCTTCTAATTAGCTTATGCAGACATGCACACACACATGCATACACACACACACAGATGAAACTGCATCAAAACAAAATTATTGTGATGAGGCAAGTTAAACGATCAAACCTGGAGGATTTGACAAATGACTGTCGTAGTAACCAATAATATAGCCATAACAGACCCTGAAGCTATACTGCTACTGTACACAAAATGAAATGCAGATCTGGTAAGAAACTGAAACTTTCTGGATTTGAATCACATTGGGAAAAGAGGACATAAGTCAGATATATTTAAAAAAAAAAAAAAAAAAAAAAAAGTTGCATTAAATAAGATTTAAAGTTGCTTTTAAGGTGTCACTGAATCCCAACGTGATCTTGACTGATCAGAATGAGTGGGACCAAGTGAAGCCTAAATATCAATGTACTTACAACCCGAAAGACAAGGAGACACTACAGTCTTGTCATATCAGTTTTTTCATAAATTATGAAACTGTTCAAAAAAGATCAGATGAGGTACTTCCTTCAACCTGAGCCCAACATGGTAAACCTTTTTTGTTTGTTTTATAAATAAATCATCTTTACTGGAATACTCAATAAGTGTCCTAAATTCTGTGAAATTTGAGATCAAAAGCTAGTGAATATACTCCAAGGGTTTGACAGTCCTCTTCAGGTTTTGACTTGTTAACATTCTTGAGAAACAGAATCAAAAGTAAGGAAATTATATTTTTTAGATTTTTTAATTGTTCAAACTAATTGGAACTGAATTCACAGGACAAATAAATGTTCCTTTAAGAAACTGAAGGAATCACCTTTTTGAAAGAGCTGTTGCAAACTGAAGAGGTGTTTTTAAAAAGCCATGGATGTATAAGGAACTTCCTCTCAAACCAAACTAAACCAAACCAAACCAAACCAAACCAAACCAAACCAAACCAAACCAAACCAAACCAAACCAAACCAAACCAAACCAAACCAAACCAAACCAAACCAAACCAAACAACAAAATAATATGAAAAAAACACATACTTTCTTCCTAAGGAAGCATGAAGCAAACTAAACAAGAAAGACTGTAATCCACATCATTGATAATTTTTAGCAGTTCAGAGCAGTGATCATCTTTTCTGCTAGACAGTCAGAAAATGATAGAGATGTTTCTGTTTGGGACTTCTTGAAATCACCTCAGTACAAACAATGCATATTAATTAGGAATTCAAAGCTAATGTTGAGCTAAAGGAAAATTTGATGGAGGATAACAGTTGGAAGATTTCACGGTCACTCAGTAGTATACAATCTCATTGCAATCTTGGCACTCCCACAAGGAACAGCATTAGCATTTCAATCTGGATTGGGCCTGTGCTTTTGAAGTGAAACTCCTTATTTCTCCCCACATACGGCACTTTACTGTGCGTCATGGAGCAATCTAGGAGTGCAGGAATGCATAAAGCTGAACCAAAATCTTCTCCCCAGGAGTGTGCACAATGAGTTCAAATGGCAAGTGGGTGTTCAGTCCTTATGACCAGGAGAGACACAGCCCAAAAGCCACCAAAACACAGGCAACCGGATGGCTGGTTCTCCACACCAGGTATTTCGGTCTCCAGACTAGCTCCTACCATGTCATTCCACTTGCTAGTGTAGGCATGGCCCTGTAAATCCGTTGATACAACTGTTAACCCAAGCTGGCACAGAATATATATGTTATTGCACTGTTCTGTGTAAGGTTTAGTGAAATACCTTTCTCTCTTGGACAGAAACACTGAAATTGGTTTTCATTTTAAGGTTTTCACAATGCATTCATAATGGCTTCACAGCAAGACCAATAAAATAGTAAGAAATGTTAACCTAATCTTACATTGCTGCATTTTACTATTCACTTGAAACAAATTAATAGCAGATTAACTCTGAACATTTAGGCAAGTCAAATACAAATTCACTGAATTTTAAATATTTTGCTCATTTGTTCATCTAAGTATTGGTCCTGTTGTTTGTCTTTACCAGCTGTAAAACAAGAAAGTTGCATTGTCCACACTTTCTGTGCGTGTGAGTGTGCATGAGTGAAAAAGAGTGAGATGAGTTTTCCATGTGATTATTTTCAAATCTTTAGGTAAAGACAGGGGAAACACCAAACTTAATCTCAGATTTATTTTGTAGTATCATCACTTCTACTAGTCAGTCAAGATTATTTTCTCAAAATACAGCTGAATTCTACCTAATAAAAAGTGCTTAAGGAAAACAAATATAAAATCACCATGATGGATTCCAAAATTTTCCACCTATTCACAATAAAACACAAGTAGACAGATGATGACAGTTTTTGAGAGACCATTTTTTTTTTCCAGATAGAAATTTGTGTGTTCTCATAATTACATCTTTGTAGCAGACTGTCAATTTTGACATATTTTTGTTAAGAACATCAAAACAGTATAAAATTAGATGTTCCAAGCATCATAAAATGGTATTGTTCTATTTCTATTGAAAGCCTGTTTCAAAATTTATTGCAGATATTAATAAGTAAATTATGAAAGTCAGTGATAAAGTTTTCATTTACATAAAAGAGTAACATCAGGTTACTTCAAAGATTTTTTTCCTCCAAATAATTAATTAGTAGGAATTGTTTTATTTTTATGCCTAATCAGAATGTGTGTATATACAGAATTTAGATTATTTTGGTCTTCTTCTCTAATCAGGGTGTTTGTTTCTGGACAATCTATTCCTGGTGTAACATAAAATGGTAAAAGCATTCCTGAAAAGTTTACATAATAGGTGAATCTGCTTTTTCACTGTATTTGCAAGTAGCCTAGTTTAATTCATTAATTACTACAATACCTGCCCCCACATTTTCTAGCTAAGGTGCTGCCTTTAAACTCTACAGTATAATCTTATGTTTTTAGATTTTAAGGCATGGATTTTTACTTTCTGAAGCAAATTCTACACGCAGAGACTAATGTCCTTAGATGAATTATAAGACATTACTATTCCTTATTCCTAGATTTTGTAATCTATTCCCAAGGTACCTGGTCCATATGTATTACCTTGTCTTATTAGTGTCATACCAACTAGAGTTTACTATTATTTCTTTCTTATGAGTCCTCTTAAACTACCTAGCCTTTGTCTCAGTAGCACAGTATCTTTATTTTGCTGTCTATTAGTGCATATGAAAGGCTTTATTATTCTTTAATGATCCATAAATGAGGATATAATCATGTGCAACTTAGAGGGGGAAAAGACCACAATGTATCTGGCTGTTTACTCTTAGTGTTCAGGGTCACAAAGAAAAAATATTCTTAATGTAATTCAAATTAAACATCAGTAACAAGGGAAAGAAAAATCTTTTTTCCTCACTGTCATTTCAATGGTGAAAACTGTATGCCTACTCAGTAAGTTACAACAGTGAATTTAGACAGCCCAGTGGAATCTAAAACAAAAGTAATGCTGTAGTACAACAACTGAATATATCACCAAAACACCACCATTTCATGACTGAATAAATTACTGAACTACTCTTCAAATATATTTTATTTAGAACTGTTTTTTACTCTAGTTTTACTCTAGTTTTGTATATTACTTTATATCATTTTTTGATGATGATAATTATATCCTTATAGTGTTCTCATTATTTTTGAGAATACTGTCTTCTATAAATGTTTTCAGTACTAAATAGCACTAATTTTCCACAAACTTGTGAAAAAAAACCCTGATTCAGCAACTAAATTCCCAGTTCAAAATAACCAAAAGCAGTGACAATCAAGCTCCAAGGCATGACATCTGTTAACAACCTGGATTCTGTACCACTGAGCTTCAAAGAGAGATAAAGGAGAGAAGTCATTCTAATAACACTTTATGGTGATCATGATGATAACAGATATAAGCAACATTTCAGTGCTCTGTGCAAACTTAGTTGAATAGTCCTACAAAATCAGCTGTTTCAAATAGTGAGAATAATGAAGTTTCACTGTGGTTTACAATTCTTCGTATGTCATGTGATCTAAATGTTAATGAGGATTTAAAGTTCCCATTTGGCAAAAGAAAATCTGGGAAAACTGAGCATTTTGTCCTGCCTATATTCAGAATAAAAAGGTGGTGACCTTGGGATATGAGAAGACACTATGGATGTCACTGCACTCCCACTTTCCAGTCATGCCACAATGGTGTGACATATTTCTTAATGGGATAGCTAATATTATAATTCATATATTTAGTTTAAGTAAATCCAAATGATCTGGGACATATACAACTCTGGAGCAGTGAGGAGAAGGGGAAGTTTGGCATGACTGATTTTTCATCAGAGGAATCTGCTATATTGCTTGTTAAAATGGAGTTCTGTCTCAAAGCCTGCATAAATCCATGGCAATTTGAGAAGTTCTACTTCCAGTAACACGGTCAGTCCTTCAGACAGAGTTTACTGCTCTGAGAACATGGCAGAGGAACTGAACATGTTCCTGTGCTCAGCTGCTTTGGAGATACTTCTCACATCTCATCTCAAAGGCGCAGGGAAGGCAGGTTTATAATTAAGACACAAGCTCTTGCATTGAAGTTGTTTTGAGATTGTATTGATAAGTGTGAGACACATGTTCCAGTCTGGTAATTCTTTTGAGCCTGACTGGTGTTTGGGCAACTGCCTTTGGGTCAGCTTAAGATTCACAGAGTCTGTCTGTCAAAACCTTTAGGTTCAGCAATGCATCAATTAAGTGGCTGACACTTGGAGCCAAAACATTAAGCTTCTATACAAGGTGCTGAGGAATGAAGGGAGCTGTATCCAGTTCAGCAGAGAGGAAGAGACATTTTTGACTCCTTAGACTGCATGTGTGAGAGCCAAATTCCTCACCCTGCTTCAGACAGTCATGGAGGATTAGACCATGAGACCCCCAAGACTATTAACTAAGCAGTGCAGTACCATCTGAGACCACTTGTGTGCATGACCCAAAAGAGAAACGCAAATGCATTGGAAATTTGAACTAACTGCCAGTACTCTGCATCACATTCTTAAAGTTTACATTGTGAGGGCAGAGGCCTTTGCAAAACTTGTCTTTAGCCTTTATCAAGTGGCATTGTTGATCAGAACTCAAAACAATAAAGCTCCACTTTTTCTTGATGGGCTATAGTAATATCAGGGCTAAATTTATCATTCTCAGCTCAATCTCAATTGCACTTCCTTTGTCTTTTCAAAGTTTGAAGTATGTTAGGGCCCAGATTTTCATCCACAATTTGATTTTACCAGTAGTCACATGCCTAGGATGAAGTATACTGTAGAAGTTCACCTGGAAAATTGCTTCTAGATCAAATTATTTAAGAGTCTGATGTCCCTTTCTGTAACACACTAAGACAATTCCTTGAAAAAGCACTCTCCCCTAACTTAAAGGAAGAGAGGGACAGAATAATACTGTAAAAATATATGTCAGGAAGGGAGAAGTGCAGTAAACAAAATGCATTGGGAATCTGACTATATTCAACTTTTCTGATGGGAGGTATTAAGAGTAGGATTTTCAGAACAATGTAATTAAGCTAACATTTCAAATTAATTAAAAGTTGTAGCCCACTGCAGTTCTTTTGAAGATCTGAACTATATAAATTAGACATTATTAACACCTGTGGATATTTGTTTACTCTATTGTATTTTCTTCATACTGTCAGATAGACTTTGTGGATAAAAATTATAAAAAACTATAAAAACTGGATAAAATTGAGTGCACTTTCTCACTTTAAGAATTTGGCTACTCAAAATGTCAAACTGAAGTACAAAACAGTTTCAAAGTGAACAGAAATACTCTGACAGCTTTTGATCACCTGTCAGATATTCAGTTGGGTTGTGCAAGGATCACACGCATGCTTTGGATGCAGAAATAATGGAGTGAGCTATGGGTAACACAAATGTAGAGTTAGTCAGACTTTCTTAAGTCATGTCTTACTCTACATACACACACTTATATTACTTTTAATGTCAGCTGAATACAAAAGTTGATGCTAAGTCTTAGTTCCTCATAACTCCAGGTTCATAGACTTTCTCTATACCTGGACTTTGCATACACTGTATTTGCACTAGTTCTAGAGCAGAATTAGGTCTTACATGGAAGATTCTTGTGAGTCCTCCTGATTCCAGGCTCATTCTGTGAAAAGACGCCTGGAAATTTCTGACAGCACCCTCCTTACATCTTGCAGTAACCTTATTATCTGACATATCCATTAGCTGATTCATCCTAATTTCCCATTATCTTCAATAAGTAACAACCTGTATGCATGCACATTTTCCTGAGAAAAGTACTTAAATTTGCATTAATTCTAAAATATTTTCATATAAAAATTTAAAATTCAGTCTATTAAGTTTAACATTCCTTTTGCATGATCATACTCATTTTCCAACATCTGGAAGGTAATGCTAGGTGTTTGACGGGAGACATCATGTCTTTTTTAGACCCCTTAGAACAGAGAACCCTTAGCTGAGAAGTAAAAATAATGAAATAGCATAGTATTTTCTGAATGGGTCTGGGACAGAATGCAAGAAATCTAATATGTAATTTACGTTCAAAGGGGCCAAGTGATAAGAAATTCTTGAGAGAGTGAATTAAGAGTTATCAATGAATCTGCTCCTCATACTGTCACTGAAAATAAATCTGGTTTCATCTGTAAATCAAATGCATGTAGATAAACTAACTAATCTACTTATTTCAAAGAAAGTAGTATAAGCCCCAAGAATTTGAACAATCCAAATATGTGTAACAGAAAGTTAATAAATAATGTAGGATTCAATATCTCCACTCCTGATTCCAGCTATATGTCAGGCCCAGGGTTAGAGAAAAAGTCTCTCAGAATACCCCGTAACCCAGAGCTCCCATCCAATGATTGTTCCTGACAGGCTGGAAGTCCAGGGTCAGCCTATACAGGTCACGGTACGGTAAATCCCAAGCATGTTGATTTAGAAGAGCTATCTTATTTGGCAGTCTCTTAGAGATAATTTAAGATAAAAGGCCAGCTCTGCTCTCAATTATGTAACTGTAAATCAGGGAAGTCTCACAGCCCTGAGGTAGTCTTACAACATGAGCCAACTAATGTCAAAATCCTTGGATTTATTTTTTGATTTATCTGAGGAGCTTTCTTAAGGACTAGAAGAAATGAGTTTTCACAATAATGTAGCAAATATTCTGCTAAACATAGTTAATTTCCATTTCCCTTATTAATAAATTAATGTTTAGAAGAACACCTGTTGACATAACAAGGTTCCAGTTCAGTACAAAAACATGACTTCAGTTTTATTTTCAGTTTGACTTTGATGGGAATAATCCCATGAATGAAATATGCACTTAAGTGTCTTCCTGGGCGTCAGCTTTGACCAAAACTCATTGAAAGCAACTGGAACTTTTTCACTGAGGTAAAATAGATTTTGAACCAAGATCCATTTATGGCAACAAACATTGTAACCATCAAGCAAAAGGTAAAGTTAACATATACTAAGATCACTTAAAAGTCAAATCTTCAAGTCACCTGGCCATCTGCATTTTGAGCTGGATATGAAGAAAAAGTTCTTCACTGAGAGGGTGATCAAGCACTGGAACAAGCTTCCCAGAGAAGTGGTCATGGCCCCAAGACTGTCAGTGGTCAAGAACTATTTGGACAACACTGTTAGATATATGGTATAACTTGTAGGTTTCCCAGTGTGGAGTCAGGAGTTAGACTTAACGTTCCTCATGGGTCCCTTCCAACTCAGGATATTATATGATTCTATGAACTTATTTTGAAAATAGTTAAAGTAACATTAAGTTTTGCAAAGTTTAAGACAGCTTCTTTGCAGATCATATTTATATGATTATATATATATAATATATATATTTTTTTTAAGATTAAACTCCTATTTCTGGTATTTTTTGTTGGTTGATGAATCAGATATCCAAAATCTTTGCCAGGTTAATGTGCAGCTTTTTTTAAGGTTGATATTCCATAGTAATTTGTCTGGTGTTTCAGAGTACAGGAAGACAAGTAGAAAATCAGTCACTTTGTAGAACAGAGTCAGCATACTCTAATAGAAACTAATATTTCAGTTGCTAAGATTAATGCAGCCATTCTTTATACTTTGTTTTGGATACTGATAAAGTGGCTTAGGCCTGGAAGATCTGACAAAGAAGGGAAAGAAGACACAGAATAACTGCTTAACCAGATGGAATACCATTTCATCATTTCTTCCTCACAGGAAAAGTCAGAGGCAAAATAAATCCCTGTCACTGGTCAAACTGAACACTGTATTTGTGTGTTCACAACACAGTACTTATTGCTATAAACAACAGCACAGGGGCCACTTTTTTTTTTTTTTTTTATCTTGTTTACTTCTGTTTCAGAGTCAGAGAGAAACCAGACCAGTTTTTGAGATAAATTTACTGAACAGAGGAAAAATTTCTGATACACCAATCTTTGAAGTTCTCAGACCAGGAATGTAGTTGCAGTGTTTATTTTGTGAATGAATCATCTTGTTATCTAAGGTCCAATAGCCTGTTATCTACTGGATCAAATATCATCAGTATTTTAGACTTCTTCCTCCCTGATCTACTAGATATGACTTTGTTCTTCTCACAAATGTGCTATAGTGTGGCACCTGCTGAATTGCTGCATGGACGAGAGGTACTGCTCTGTTTTCATCTGCTTTCCCACAAACACTGATTTTTTGCAAAATGGACTGCAGACTCCAGAATATGTAGCATACAGGGAATTTTCAGATGTCTGAAAATGTACTCTATTCATTTTGTCAAAACCTGTAAACCAATTAAAATCGCCTTGAAATAAAAATCATACAAGAAGAGATGGGCACCATTCATATTGTTTTCTTATGAAGAAGTGTGGGAAAGCACTTAGCAAGCAATGAAAACTACTATGTTAAAAGGAATTTGAATAATGGTTAGGAAATAAGTTTTCATATTTGCATGAGCAGAAATTCACACACTTGACAATTTACATTCAAAATACAAGCCATTTTCAGGATGTATATGGCTCATGGAGAATAAACACAAACACACAGTAATCTGCAACTGTTATGATTTACAGTGGCAGCTTCTCATAGAAAATATCATCTGTCCACTGGGACTTTTGCCATTTTATTGCTCAGACTAGTTTCATATCGTATAACTTCTATAAAAAGAAGAAATAAGATTTTCTCCTGGGTAAAAATATGCTAAGATATTCACTTATTTAATTCTATTGGCAGTGTATATGTACATTTTGTCAATATGAAAGTGTAAGGCCTTTTTTTTTTTAAGATGGTATTAAACTAGGTAGCATGTGTCATCTGCTGACAACTTCTGCTTTTTCCTTCAGACTGATTATTTACACCTGAGCCATTTCTTACCTGAATGAACATTTTTCCTATAAAGTTTTGTGTCTTGTTTTTTGCTGGAATAATTCTGGAATTTTTCGTGCTACATATAAATAACAACAAAAATAATGGAAACTGCATTTACTATTTGAAAGAGTGGTGAATTTCAATTTCCAGGCTGTATTTAATGGAGAATTATTGAATTTACAAGATTTGTGGATTTCTTTTAATATATGATTGGGTAGAGATAACTTGATACTACAGGCACTTGTGATTCCCATTTCATAGCTATAGAATACTAAAAGCTAGAAAATATTGATGTAATCCACCTGCTTGAATATATTGAATTAATTACAAGGTTTACATTTCTTATTTACTGTCCTTTAGGTTGTTACATATTTAATGGAACCAAGTATCTAATAGTAGTTCTAAGTAATTTTTATCCTTGGACAGTTGCAACTCTGGATTGTGTTACAAATATTTTTAATATCTAAGAATCTTAAAACCCTGCCTTCCTTTCATCTACATTCAATTCTATTTCATCCATGGATTTATAGTATAATGTTAAGTCTGTAGATTAACCCTCAAGCCTGTGAAATATGCTATTGACCTCAATGGTTCTACTTGCATATGAACCTACCTACTGGGACATCATTATGAAACTAATACCATAAACTGCCTGAATATATATCACTAACTAATTATTAACTAGTCATTAACAAGCTAATTACATTAGTAGATGTGATTAACTAGTTCCATTAACAGACTGAATGATTCCATGAGTCACATCTTACTATGAATTTCTGGTGCAATAATGATAACCTATGGGTCCTATAAATTATAACCCTTTTATAAGTATCCATTAAGAAATTATGGCTTTAATCAAAGTGGCAGTCACTATCAGAGCCATAAAAATGACCCAAAATCATCACTGGTAAGGAACTCTACTCCTTGGCCAGAAACCTTGTACCTATACCTAACAAAATTCACTAGTTAATAGAAAAATAAACCAGTAGTGTTTTCAGTAATATTAATAAAGAGAATGCATGTCAGTAACAGAACTGTAGTGTTTCGGAGCCTAGACAAATATTAGCTAATAAAGGCATGGGGTAAAATTAATTTGCAAATCTGAACCAGGGTTTGTTCTCAGTTACAATAAACTCCAGAATAAAACCAGAAAACATTCTCAATATTTTTTTAAAGATTTGGTGAAACTAAACAGTACTTAGTGACAAGAGTTACTAAAGGATTAGGGATGCTTGCAATTTCTGTTCTTTGATTATTACATTGGTCAACTGGCACTTTTTTATAGTTTCATTTTTATATATGATACATTGCTGGATGTAAGAGAGGCAAGAGACACTTGGTAATGAAATGGGAAGTGTTTAAAAAATCAAATCCCTGTAGGCAGAAGCTGTAGTGTAGTTTGAATGACAAAAATGTAACCAGAAATCAAAACATTCCTTAATTGTTTATTTATGATATAAATGTTAATTGCCTTATGCCTTACATGTTCTGTACAATAGGACAGGTTAATTGGGCTGAGAAATGGCTAGCTCTGAAGGCGCAAACTCAGAATAATTAAAACTCCCGCATCATGGTAACATAACCCTCCTGTTGTTTGGGCTCTGAGGATATTGCTTGGCATTTCCTTTTCTTTTCTTTCTCTTTCTGTTAAATAGTATGTGGTTTCTATCATAAATTAAGAGGTCCAAAGATAGAGCTTTGGCTAACTACCGATATCATGTGAGACAGATTTTCATGTGGATTTGAATGCACTGTGGGAAATGAAAGGACTACATCAGTGTGAATGACTTACAGTGATCCTTCCGAAACCTTATTTGCATCTGCCAGTACTAAACCAGACAGCAGGAGCCCTTAGTAGTGCCAGGAAATAGTTGTCTCTAATTGCTTATATGTTGATTGCAAGCTTTTCAGAAACAAATCCATCACATAAAATATCTCCTAGATCGCTGAATAGTACAATGGTCACATGCCTACTTTGAAGAAGGGCAGATGAAGAGAAAGATGAGGGCTTACAAGGCAGGAAAAAAATAATTTTAAAAGTGGAATCTAATTCTCACTGATCCTTATTCACACCAAGGTGGCTTTACAGCACACCAGAAGCATAAAAAAGGATGAAGTAGGTGTAAATTACAGTTATAACTACAGTATGCCAGTATGGTAGTGTCAAAGCAGCATAAATGGCCTTTATTGCAGGCAAGGGTTTGATGACTGCTGTTCTCCTATTTGTACCTGAGAAACCCTAAAACTATCTGCGGCAAAACAGAGCTCAGGGAGGTTAACACCAGCCACTTACCAGGTAGTACTTTGCTACCCCTATTTGTAGTAAATCACCTCCTCCTTGCCCTAGCAAGTTCGTTCAAAGCCAATACAAGATGCATGGCATGAGCTGTAATAATTTTTTTTTCCAGTAGGATTGTCCTCACTGTGCATAAGGACCAGGTCCATTAAGTGGCAAAAAACATTTGAGCTGGAGAGGCATGAAGAAGAAACTTTTCCACAAGACAGAGCATTCAATTCTGGTTGAACATAAATCAAAACTTTCTTCGTTCTAGAAAGGACAGAGGGAGAAGCCAGATTTATATGTGGCTGAGAAAAACTACATTTTCTCTTGTCATATTAGGACTAAGACAAACCTATTCTGTTTATATGTTTTAGTTCCTTTCTGCTGCTGAATGACACAGTTAGATAGCATTTTTTGCTTCATTTTGTTAATTAACTCACTGTTTTCCAGATTTCTTCTCAAAAAGCAAAACATCATGTGGAATGGCTATGTCCAGTGTGTACTTTTGTACATAGTAATATCCTATGCACAGAACTTGGAACTATGCAGTTGCTGATTCGGTATCATGACTGTATTCAGAATAAAAATTTTCTCAGTTTTATTTTCATGTGTGTAACTGGGCTTAGAAATTGAGATAATATTCATGTATTTTCATTTGCAAATTTTGATCAAATCAGGTTTCTGGTAAGCGTACAGAGTTCTTTCTGGACTGTGTTCTTCTCAGTGTAAATCATCTGGTAATCTTCCAAAGCTTATAATTATTTTATGAAAATAGTTTCAAGAATACAATCTAAAGAGAGTAACCCCCAGACTTCGCTTTATCTCCTAACTCAGGAAAAATGAGGGATAAGTTACATATCTTCATCACTTTATCCACAGGCCAGCATTTCTTTTCTGCACTAATGTACAATCTTTCTGGATCACTTTCTTCAGGTGTGTTTATGGTGAGTTCATTCACTAAGATGGTTTCAGACTTCCTATCCCTTCATCAACCAGATTAGAAACAACCTCTTTGTCATGAATTTGTTTAATCCTGCAGAGAGGAGCTCTCTTCCCACAAAAATTGAAACAAGGCAGAAAGGATGCTGCTTGACTGCATTTTTTCAAATTAGCATTATGATCAGGCTAGTATTTTTGCTTTTGGAAACACAAATGCTCTCTGAAGTTGGATGTTAGAAATAGACTCAGGTAATACAGGCAAACATAAGTATGCAATATCAATAGTGAAGTTCAGTGACTTGCAGGTGGCTCCTCCTCTACTCAAGTTTCAAAGTCGTTTAGAAGTAAAACTTTTTTTCCTGCTGCAGATACTTGTGGTCACTGGGAGTATTCAGTAGAAAGGCAGGTATTTTATGTACATTTTCAGTATAGCATCCAATTCCTTTCTGTTTATACAAGTCATTTAGACAAAGACTCCATTTACTATTCAAAGTTGTAGCAGTGACACACTTTTGTCTCTGTGGTTGGGAGGTGTGAGCTACTCGTTTTCCACAGAAGCCTCAGACAGTCTGTTACAGTAGTATAGATGTTGACTTCAAATCTGCTTACACAGATATTATAAAAAGTTTTCTGTGCACATAGGTCTAATCCCAGGGGGAAATAAATGATTCTATGTGAGAAGGTTAGCCAAAAGACTCATCTGTGCTTGTGAAGGAGATACCATCCTAATGAAAAAATTGCTCTGACAGTTTTTCTAAATTATTACTGGTTTTATGTTTTTAATCATTCTGCAATTAGGCAGAAAAACCTCTTTGATTTTTGGTTACATTTGTTTCCACACACTTGGATGTCTATGTGGTACAACTTAACAGTTCACCGTTCAGCCACTTCCAACCCATATTCCCTAGCACAGTGACAGTAACCTAGAGCAGAGAATGTCTCTCTTACCTACTCATAGGTATAAGAAAGTAGAAGAAAGAGGTACTTACAAGAGAAAATCTTCCGGATCAGAATTTAAATGAAGGACAAAACATTTTGTCACTTTTCACATAATGGTGAGGGCTTTTTGTGTTTATTTCATACCAGTACCTATTTCTGAAATAAAATGTTAAATGGTTTAGAAGTGGAGTATATGAACACAAGGTTAGTTACTACACGTCTTTGAAATGTTGAATTTGAAATTAGAAATGTAACAGATTGTTTCAAATTGGTATAAATCCTGGCTTTTAAAGTAATAACTAGACCCCACTCTTTTTGCCTATTGTCGCAGAAGCAAGCTAATGCTGCAGACCTTAGAGAACTGGATGGCAAGAATATGATGGCAAGAAGGTACCACTCCTTAAGCAGATATGCTCTTTTACTAGGGAAATCCACACCATGCTTTGGCTTTGTGAAGGATCTGTTCAAAGGTACCTGTGTGAGATTTCACTGGATTTTACTACTTACCTTGTTTTAATGCAGTCAGCTATGGAAATGAATTATAGATTTTCATCAAGAAACTGTTTATTTAAAATTTTGCTCCAGTGAATCTAAGTGAATAATCTGCATGGAAAGACCCCGATTTCTGCTGCCACATCACTATTCTGTGTTTTTTCATGTTCTGCAGCAGAGAGAAAAGGAGCAGAAACAAATTCTGTGATTTCTCAGCACTGGTTACATTAATTAACACTTCACTGCATGAACTACAGTGCACCTCCACACATGCTCCCATGTCTCATTATTTCCATTATCTAGAATTCATTTACACTTCACAACATAGCATACAAAGATTACAATGTTAATTTTTAAATGAAACCCAAAGGCAAGTTTAATTTTAAACCACATTAATTTTCATGGTGAAAGACTTCAGCGGCTTGCCTTATGCAAGGATGTTGATATTAAATTTGTTATTTAATAAAGACTGATGAACAAATGGAGGGAAGTTTGTCAATAAGGGTTTGTCAGTTTTGCTTCCTTTCCTCACAAGTTAATGACAGTTGCTTCATAGACCGTCCCTAATGATCCAAAGGAGATCTGGTGTTGCACAACTTGCTGCTACTGTCTTAGTTCAGCGGTAATAGGCAACCATACAAGTGTGGCACATTAGAAAGAGATGAGCAAGACTTGCTGAACTAAAATATAAAGTTGTCAATTTTTTAAATAAAATTAAAGGATGCCTGTGTGCATTTTTTTTTTCTTTTTGGAGATGAGTCATACTTCAGAAAAACTTCCACATTTCAGAGGCAGCACAAAAATCTGCTACGGGAACAACATGGAAGCAAAACATTTCATATCAGCTGAACATGTGTCATGGTTTGAGCTCAAATAGCAACTGAGCACTACAGAGCCACTCACTCATCCTGGCCTGGGCAATGGTGGAGGGAATTGGAGGTGAATTGGAATTGGATGGAAGACTTGTAGATTGATATAAAAACAACTCAGTAATTGAAACAAAATAAAACAATAATGATAATAGCAAGTACAAACACAATTGTACAATGCAATTTCTCACCACCTGCCAACTGATACTGAGCCTGTTCCCAGCTAGTGATCCTGAAACACCAAGATCCCACAGTTGCAATCCTGGAAGCAAGAAAAAAACGTCCCCTTTGCAGCCACCCCTTCTTTATATAGTGAGTGTGACATTACATGATATGGAATATTTCATTGGCCAATTTGGGTCTGGTGCTCTGGCCGTGCTCCCTCCCTGCTACTTATACACCTGTGCACAAGCAGGACATGGAGAGTCCTTGATTTCTTAGCCACAACTGAAAACATCAGTGTATTATCAGCATTCTTCTCATTCCAAATCCCATATTGAATCCAAAACACAACACTGTTCCAGCTATTAAGCAGAAAATTTAACTCTATCCTTGCTGAAACCAGGACAATGTGAAAGACCATAAAGTGTGTCAGTGCCTCTCTTGTTCCAAACAGAATAGTCCCAGAATTTGTATTTCAGATTACAATTGCAAAGCCACCAGAAAACCTTTGGCTTTTTGACAAGATCGATAATACAAAGACTTTACTGAATTGAGTTTGCTTTAGCTAGGCCAAAAAAAAAAAAAAAAAACCAAAAAAAACAATAACATTTAGGTCCTGTATCCAAAAGCAAAATGAAGAAGTTTTATTTATTTGCTTTTACTCTGTATACCTCTTAATGAACCATCAGTGGGGAAAAAAAGTTCCCATATGAACTTAATCTTAGATAGCTGAAACCTCATATGAATTTGTTTAATTGAGGATACACACTTTTACCATAACCCCACAAAGAACACTTGTGAGTCTCTGATGCTCTCAAACACAGACTAAAACCGTGTCTCTAATGTCTCTTGAGACAGATTGAAAACTTATTTTGGAGCTCATTTGATGAATCTTCAGTGAAACTGATACTCTGCTTGTATGTACTATATATTTTGATTGCCATTACTTTCCTCTGGGTAGGTAAGGTAAGAAGATATCATAACAAGCCTTTGAAATGAGACTGTATCACAAAGTAAATGTTTCAGAAGTAATCATATTAGTTCAGCTATTCTTTCAGGAAGGCCTACTAAATATCATATTTAGTGCTAATCTCATAAAAAGAGATGGTGAAGTATTGCAAACACTCCAAGCGGCATTACAAGATCATATTTTGGTCCTTAAAAAATAATTTTCCCACAGGCACATGACTGCAGTTCCACCATTGACAGCAGGAATTATTCACTCATATTAGTGACTGGAATGTGGCTCACTGCTAACATAATATTTGCTGTCACATTGCTTCTGAAAGTGGAGGGGATACTTTAGGTTTTCCTATCAGGCTTTACTATATGTTGGATGTTTATTTTTATTTAAATTAACTTGATTACTCTAAAGATATAAACTGCTCCTATAGTGCCTATTGTTTATAATTTCTTGAAGGAGACAGTCACATAAGTTTCTCCCTCGTAAACTCAGAGGCCCTGTAAATAAGCTGCAATATGAGTTTCCTTCTGTAAGAACCAGCTTATGACCAGACCATAAAATCAGAATAAACTGAACCTCTTATCTGAAATGATAAAAATGTTGATGCTTGTTTTCCTACCCTTAATTATTTTACACACAGTCAACACAATCCAATCATTAGATGATAAACTAACTGTTTTCAGACCCTTCCAGAATGAAGATGTTCAAGTAATTAAGAAGAAAATATACGAATTTACCCTTCTTTATACTGTTCTCATCCTACTGGAACCCCATACATTTTGTGAATGTGAGATAGCTAGTGCACGTAAGCCTCAGATAGTGGCTGTGTGCTAGAAGTGTGGGAAGAGAGCAACACTTTAAGCTCTTGGGTGGCAGAGATAATAACCAGACAGGTCTTACACAATGTACTACTGTGGAGATAAAATGTCACAGGACTATTGCACAAGTTCTGACTAATAGGACATTAAGGTATGCAGATACCTTGCAGAAAGAAAAAAAAAAAAAAAAAAAAAAAAAGATGGATAGATGAAAAGACATTTAATAAAAGGAAATCAGACTTTTTTTTCCCTTCCTGTATGAAAGGAAGGCTCCCTCATGTTGAGGTTATTCATTACACCAGGACAGAAGCAATTTGTTCAACTATAGCTCAGGTAGTGTCAGCAGTTTCATTATAAATCCATTTCTAAGACGTCTGAAGCCTGACTGTAATTTTTGCAGGCCTGAAACTTTTCCTTAAATGTCTCTCCCTGAGTATCAAAAAATATCATGGACCTATGTGTAAATATTTCTCTCATTTTCTGGTTAAAAAAAAATATTTTCATGATAGCACCTTGCAACATCTAGATGGTTTCCTTCACTCATTCTTTGAAATTTGTTTCAGCTGACACTTGTTTTTCCTTACTGACTTTCCCAATGGCTTTGTTTTTTCAGACATATTTAGAATCAGTAAGGGGCAGCTGAACTATCCTCTATCCAATCCTCCAGATTTCCCCTCCCCTTCCTCTCCCCCACAGTTTTAGGCTGTTGTAAGCAGGTAGCTCACAATTACTTTTAACCTCTGTGATGCGTGTGGCCACTCAGCTTCCACTTCTAAAAATTCATAAGCAGCTGAGTTTATTCTGGTAATAGCCTGTAGTTTTCTGAGGTTAATATTCAAAGTTATGTTTGTAAAACTCTCAGTGTATCTTGCCCTCTCTGCCATGCCACTGAATGTAAAAGACAGTAGCAGCTGGTAATAATAAGGTGAAAATTTATCTTCCTGCAGGTTAACATTTAGAGGTCTTAACAATTTTTTTTTTTTTTGTTGAACATCTTTTTAGACCTAGAGTAACGTAGAATTCTGCACATCTAGAAAAATTGACAGATATTACCCCTAAATTTCTTATATCCCCCCTTTCTTCATTCTACAACTTTTATCTAAAATCTTCCTCAGACAAGTTTCTCATTTGAGTTTGTCTTGCACGTTTAAAGAAACAACACACACAGATTTAACATCCTCTCAGGTAACTGTGTAGTCCATGGGTATCAGCAGGTAACCTGCTGTTTTTCAACTGATGGAGAATTATTCATAAATTCTATTTTCCATCGCTTTGCTGAAAAGCAGCCATAATACAGTATGCAGTTTCACAGAACTCTACCAAAAATAATGCATCAGTGTGGAGACTGGGTCTTAAAAAGTTCTGTCAGCATAGGGGCCCAGTGGACTATTGCTCTATCTTGTTATAGTTCCTGTGACAACTGACTCCTGCATTATAGTACTGCCAATTAAATTTTCCTACAGTACATTCTCCATTTCTTGTGAGGTCTTCCTCTCTTTTGGCTTTACATACTTCTTTCTATTTTCATACTTTTGTCAGCTAATGGAAACTGAGATCATGTGCATTAGTAGGACACATAGTTCGGTGATGTTAAAAGTGTAGGTATTGCTTTCTGGAACTTTAAATTAAAAATTTTCCACTGCAATTACTTTCAACAGATTATTCCTTTAACTTGTATAACAGTTAAACAGACTTAAAACTAATGAGTTCCCAAGAAGCTCAGAAATTAGTGTGGGATTTTTCAGTCAATGAAGTAAAATGGCACAGGAACATGATCTATTTAAGCAGAGACATTCTAGCTAAAATTATTTAAATTATAGAACCACTCAGCATCACTTGATGATACACTACAGCAGAACACTTTGTGCACTCTTTCATAGAAATGTTAACATTAAAATAAATTCAATCTCTACAAATAGCCCATGCAGAAATAATTGGTCATTAACACCATTTCATAGCATTGGACAGTGCAGAATGGTAGAGGAAAACTTCAGATTATTTACCACCGTTCTTATATTTGAAATTAGTATAAAATGCACGTAATTTGTTCCTTCCTCTAAGAGCCACAAAACAGCAGCAAGTTGCACTATAACACCAGGCATACTGAGAGACAGCGAGTGTACTGCAGTATCTTCTGAATATGCTGACTCAAAACTACTTTTTCAACGAATTAGACTTCACTTCTCTTTGTTTCAAACTCCCTGAGGCCCACACATCTTTCAAAAATTAATTTGTTTCTTTGCTTTGCAAACTGATTTTCTTCCAAAAGGTCATTAAAAAAGAATGCTTTATCTTCTTCTGCAGTTCATAAAAATCTTATTCTGTGCCTCAGAAGTGTAGCAAAACTTGCAAGTAATTAAGTCCCCCCTCCCTGTTTTTAATTGATGGCATTTTAAAACTAAACTCCAGAGGCATGAACTGTGTCAGTTCCTGATGCATTGAAGGTCTTGGCTAGTGTGCAGATTACCTCCTCTACCTTAAACTCCCTTAGCGCTGCTAAGTATAGCATTAGAAAATTCCAGCGTGGGATCAGACTGGGATTCCTGATTTGTCCTGTCTGGGAGCTGAAGGCCACATGCCTTTTTTTGTTTGCTTATTTTCATAAAAGCTCTTATGAGTTGTTACAAAACCATGGCTGACATCTTTCTGTGATTTTTCAGGTGCTTTTACACAGCTACTCGGCTAATAGTAGAAAAGTGGAGTAGTTACTTGGCAAAGTGAATACAAGTGCTTGTATGTATTTCAGAGAGGTGAAATTCTGCAGTTTTCACTGAGTTTCACTTCCCTGCTGGATTGTGAACCTATTCTACAGTCTCCATCCACAGAGGTGCTTTCACTCGGGGTTAGTTGGTTTTATAACCAAACCTGGCATGAAACACAACTGAAGTGACAGTCTCTCACCTGCTTTGTATATTTAAAACTTGCAAAGCTGTGAATGTCAGGTGATTTTGAAACATTATCTCAGGCTCATGTTAAATGAACATAGTCTGGGATTCAAGCTTACCACAGAGCATAAAGGAGTATGATTGCTTCTGCTCTGCACAAACATTGATCTGTGTGCAGACACTGGACTAGATTCACTGTATCAGTTATTTCTGTCAGCAAGTCCCAGCGATAACTCTGTGCCGTGATCCTTTATTTAGCTCTTTTAACTCCTTGCTCCAACTTCTGCTCACAAAGCAAATATTGTTTTGTTTGTTGGGGTGTTGGCTTGTTTTTTACAAGAACAAGGCAGAAGAGAGACTAACGATTGCTGATCATTATGCTTAGAAGAAGGGAAGCTGTGAGTTCTGCCAAATTTTTATTACATTAAAATATTTTATCACACTGGAACATTTTATTATCTTATCCATTGCAAACTTTCCATTGCCATACAAGTGCAACCCCAGTCTACTGAATACATGACAATGGTTTGCTGAAATACCTTTCAGATTACTCTCTTTCTCTTTTCTGTGACAGTCATCTCATTGTCTGATTTCATTACAGGAAAAAGCATTTGTGTCTCTATGAAATAGTGGCATTCATCTTTATAGTTTACTTATTTCACTCTCTGATTTTTATTTTAATAATATATCAAAAATTCAACATGTGCCCAAGCTAGAAAAGAAGAAAAAAATCTGTGTCATCACCAGTCACCATAAGACAACTGGACTTCTACAATTTATAATCCAATATACTCTGACTAATTTTCCACTGTCTCTTGTTAGCCTGCCATTCTGTCAATACCTTTTACTAAACAATATCTAGGGAAAAAGAGTGCATGAATATAAAGTGGAGAACAGCTGGGTTAGTTAGCTATAGGTAACAATATTGCAGAGAGGGACAGGAAAATGGGAATTATTATGCATTTTGAGTTTTATATGTATCAAAAATTGCCTTCACATTTGAACAAAACAACATTAATGGTTTGTATAAATTTAAGCCTTAGGACATACTCTGCTTTATTCAACATGGGGAAGACTGAGGTGACTGTGGTCACCTTTGGGTGATGCAAAGAACCAAGAAGAGAGAAAAAACCAGGAAAACATGACTACATGAATGATACTATTTTAAAAGGCATCTTAATTAGTCCAAGAGGACTAAGAAGGGTGTAGCAATATTTGAATACTTAAAATACTGCTGCTGATCAGCTGTCTGGTTTACCTGTTTATGATGAAGGGGAGTGTGGTGGGTTGACCTTGGCTGGATGACAGGTGCCCACCAAAGCCTCTTTATCACTCACTCTCCTCAGCTGGACTGAGGAGAGAGAGTATAATGAAAAGCTTGTGGGTGGAATCAAGGACAGGGAGATCATTCAACAATTATGGTCAGGGACAAAACAGACTCAGCTTGGGAAATGTAACAATTTATTGCCAATCAAATCAGAGTAGGATTATGATAAATAAAACAAATCTTAAACCAGCTTCCTCCCCACCTTTCCCTTCTTCCCAGGCTCAACTTTACCCACAATTTTCTCTCCTTCCGCCCCCGACGTGGTACAGTGTGACAGGGAACGGAGTAGCATCAGTTCACCACACATTGTCCCTGTCATTCCTTCTTCCTCAGGGGGAGGACTCCTTACACTCTTCCCCTGCTCCAGTGTGGGGTCCCTCCCATGGGAGACAGTTCTCCATAATCTTCTCCAATGTCAGGTGCTCCCACAGGCTTCACGAACTGATCCAGCATGGGTCCCTTACACTGCATGCAGTCCTTCAGGAACACACTGGTCCAGTGTGGGTCCCTTCCATGGGGTCACAATTCCTGCCAAGAATCCTGATCTAGCAGGGGCTCCTCTCTTCATGGGTCCACAGGTCCTGCCAGAAGCCTGTTCCAGCATGGACTTCCCACAGGGTCACAGCCTCCTTTGGGCATCCATCTGCTCTGGTGTGGGGTCCTCCATGGGATGCAGGTGGATACCTGTTTCACCATGAGCATGGATGGGCTGCAGGGCACAGCCTGCCTCACCATGGTCTCCACCACAGACTGCAGGGGAATCTCTGCTCCAGCGCCTGGAGCACCTCCTCCCCCTCCTTCTCCACTGACCTTGGTGTCTGCAGAGCTGTTTGTCTCACATATTCTCACTCATCTCTCTGGCTGCAATTGCTCTCCTACTGCTTTCCCCCCCCCCTTTCTTAAATATGTTATCCCAGAGGTGCTACCACCGTTGCTGATGGGGTTGGCCTTGGCCAGTGGCAAGTCTGCCTTGGAGCTGACTGGCATTGGCTCTATCAGACATAGAAGAAGCTTCTAGCAGCTTCTCACAGAAGTGACTCCTGTAGCACCCCCCCACTACCAAAACCTTGCCACACAAATCTGATACATGAACAAGAATTTATATCCTTAAACCAATACTCAGGGAGAGTCTTTGGAGATCTTTTCAACAGAAAGCTGAAGGAAACTTAACTTTGTTGTCTGGGAGAACTGCAGTCAGTATTACTGAGTATGAAAGAGCCTTAAGAAGCTTTCAAGAGTTAAATCAGGAGTCTGTCGGGAAACAGAGGAGAGGAGTTGCTCTCCACAGGCAGATGAACTGAATGACCTCTTACCTTCCTTCCCCTCTAGCACTACCACTGTTATTCATCTATTTTTCATCTATTTTTCAATGGTCTTTATAAACACATGTTCAAAATCCTACTTAATGTGTAAAGTCCTTCAGGGTATTCATTAGCTGCTCAGCATATGAGAACAAGTGTTCGCTTTCTCCTGCCTCATGGCTGAGAAACCCTCAGGGGTTCTTAGGTGGACACTGGTCGGAGGGGCTCCTCTCAGGGACTTGGTATTTCCCACCTGTTGCAAAAACAACCCCTTCTTTCTCACTCTATCCTGTCTGGATCTCAGCCTAGGAATGGGAAATATTTTTTCTGTATGCCTCAGCAGAACTATGCTTTCACACCTTTAAACTGCAGGTCATGTTTCTTGGTACTGCTGATGTGATAAAGCATGTAAGAAACATTGGCTCCCTTACAGTATAACAGTTATCAGTCATATTGCAGTATTAGTAAAAGAAACTAGTTTACTTTCAATAGTCGATGAAGCCTAAGCATAATCAATCAAACCTAAATGAAACTAACAGACTGATAAATCAGAAATATAGGTTACCTGGATTGGACGACATTTTCCTCATAGTAGTTTTAAGGAACCCTCTGAGATACCATTGAGAGAGAGGTTGCCATGTATATGCACAGTCATCTGTGTACTTACATTTTTCTGAATCTTGTGCTATGCTGTTAACCTGTCTTGTTATTTTCTCTTCTGCAGTAAATTATAATGGTCCTACGATCCTAGTGTGGTAACAGTATTGAGAACCACAAGCCACTGAAAATAATGAAATAGTTCTTCATAAATCATTAGTTTGGTTTACAGTATAGAGAAATTATTTTAAAATACATTATTATCTGTATTTGCCTGTTGATTTTGAGTTTTTTTGCCCTCATTCATGGGACCAATTTTCAAACTTTTCTTTGTAAGAGAAAAAGTATAAATAGTAGTCTTTTTAATGAAGGCTGAGATTTATACCTAATCACAAATCCATAGGAACAAGGTCTTTAAAAGAAATATCCCAAAACACATAATAATCACAATAGCTGGAACATTTCTATTGCTTCTTTTTTTCTGGTAAAAATAGTAAAACACTGTAAAGAATTCCTCTAAACAAGATCCTCTGTTGGCTTAAGTTGATATTTTTTCCACATATTCAAGCCACATGAATCTGATTGTCATCTGTACTTAAGGTCCCTTTTAGACCTTTAGAGAAGTGTATACAAGGGCCTAGATGTGAGTAGAGATTTACTTTATGACCAGTTTAATATTTTTTTCTATGTCAGAATGAGATAAAGGATTTAAAAAAGGAACTTCAGTTCCCAAAGAAGGAAATAAACTATTTTTAGCACTAACATTACCCTTTAGTTGCTTCAGTGTCTTGGGGAAAAAATGGAAAGGAATTTGTGGGACTTCTCTGCTAGTTTTCCCATCCAGAGATAGTTTGTCCTGAGTGGCTTTCTAAGATCTTTTGTTTCTTATTTTTTTTTTCTGTTACCCAAAAGAAAAAAAAAAATCAAGATTTATCCAAACATAGCTGAAATGAATTTCCTTTTTCCTAGGATTCTCAGCAGCTTATTTAAATAGTTAAATTTTTTCAAATATGGATTAATTCTTGCTGTTTCTCAACATTTTCTTATATGTCATATTATTTCATAAATCATATATCATAAGATGCATATATTGTATGGATCTTAAGCGCTGTATCTTCTTTCTTGTTTTTCATTTTTCCATATGGACTGAAAAAACTTTCATGCCATATTAATAAGTGACAGACTTGACATTCAGGATGATTTTTCTAAGCATACATGTTTTCATTTTACTTCTTTTTTTAGTTTGATTCTATTTCTGGTTTTGTAGCAGAATATGTAATTTCTCTGGATGAAATACTTAATGACTGTTACTTTAAATTTACTGATTATATCCAAAATATTTGAAGATATTAAGATGAAAGGATTTTTAATTAATACATATTTTGTTTTAGTTTCAATTTAAATTCACAGAAGTTATAAATCTCGTGCTGGAAATTTAGAATTAATTACAGTTTTATCTCTTGTAAAATTAATATTATCAATTTCCCAGGATAACCTAAGCACTTTAAACTTTATTTTCCTTCCATTTATAAATACGTAAGTGCTGCAAAACAAGGAAACACATCCCTTTTCTGGCTTTTGCAAGGGAATCATCACTGAGTCCATGACACAGTGATGACTCCAGAGCTGCTTTCTCAAAGAGAGATGACAAATTGTGTTAATTATAACAAATGCCAGTTGTTGAAATGATTTATTGCAAGAGCAATGATTGGGTGGTTATACACTGTAGAGTGGAGGCCATGCAAGACTGTTTCATATGAATGCAAGCACACTCTATTCACAATCCCAGAAACAAAGTTAGCTATAATAGCTTTGTAGACCAATTGATATAGTAGTACAGGTAATTAACATAGTGCTATTGTAAGCATCATGTAAGCATATTTAGGTAAAGTGAACAAGAATCAGTATGGCATGTGACTGTGACCATAAATTTTAAGGAAGTTTTCAAGTTTTAAATACATGTGCTTACTGTGCTTCATTCCAGTACAAACAACTGACATTTAATATTGTGCCTGTTTGAAAAGATACATAAATATGTATGATGTGTAAAAATGTACTTTAAAAAATCAGTAAGCATATGTTTTATTCCTTTATGGTTTTTTCTTAATCTGAGGATTTCTTTCAAAGGGAAAACGACTTGCTTGTCAGTCTTTTAGATGGTATTAATAAGGTATTAATTGACTTTTTCTTGGAAAGAGAAGTTATTTGAAGTGTGTTTGAAGCTATCGACTTTACTGTTGTTTGAGGTTTATGTTATTTCCTTGAAGACAAAACATGATAAAATTACACATAGAAAGGCAAAAGAAAGCACTAGAATGACATAATATGTGGCTCTGTTTTTGTTTTGTTGTTTGTTTTTTTTTGTTTGGTTGGTTGGTTTGTGTTTTTTTGTTTGTTTGTTTGTTTTTTTTTTTTTTTTCCTACTGACTTACTACACAGTCTTGCTGCTGAAGAAAAACAGAATCAAAGCATTGTCAAAGCATATCAACTGCTCAGATGCCTGGCACATTTGTACCAATATCAGACTTCCTAAATCATGGGTTTTAGCTACCTTTTCACTCCTAATCTCTCAGAGATGCTGCAAAAGTAAGTTGTTAGCTACCCAAGAAAGTTATTTCTAACAGAAGGCAAGGAAGATAAAGATTGAAAAAAAAAAAAAAAAAAAAAAAAGTGAGGAAGAGAAAGTAGAAGGAAGATGAGGAATTTAGTTGTTAGCAGACTCAAATACGCATTAGTGTCCAAAATTGTTTCTCAGAGAAGACAAGGAATCTTTCATTCAGACTATTCAGAATACCTTGCAGAAAGTGGATGACAAATGCACGGTTACAGTCAGATGGATATTATAGCCTCATGCAATTAAGGGCATGACAACTCTAAGAACCTGTTGTTTCAATTCCCTTGAATTTCTAGTACCAATATCACATTATAAATCTCAAGCTCTGAGATCTCCTATTATTTTACCTGTCACTCAGATGTAATTTACAGCACCTAGTGCCCACCTAAACATCAGGATCCATGACATATTGATGCCATAAGATATTCAGGTACTTCTCAAGAAAGGCATGGATTTTCTGTAGGTTCTGTATCAAACCACACAACATGGAAGTATCAGACAGCTCTGAAATGACACTGCATTACTCTGTTTTCATACCTGAGTATCTCCCATAATTTCCATTCCTTCATGGGAATAAGTGCCATTCAGTCTTTCAGTTAGATTAGTGGTAGTTTAACTTCAGCAGAGTCAGGTTTTCTATCTCCATCTTCTTGCTGATTTCTATGAATAGCATTTTACAAGAACATCGGTTGGGCCTTTGTTAGAGGGAAAACTACTAAGTATAAGACTGTATATGACCTTCACCTGCAGGGTATACTACTTCTAGCTACAAATTTAATCCCTGGAACTGGAAACATAGGATCAGGATTTTTGTGAACTATTCCAAGAGCACAAAAAGAGAGGAACATGATTTAATAAGCTAAGGATTTGAGTCACAGATCTTAATAAACTGACGCTGATTAATCTCTCTGCTCATATAAATGAAAAGGTACAGTTCGGATGGCTTTGGATGACATTAAACATGACTTCTCCCCTTTTCTTAATCTTACAGAATTATCTTCAAACACTGTTTTGGGAGAGGAGGTTAACAGAGAAGAGCAGAACAAAGAGAAATCTATTTCATCTACAGCCTGAAAGGCAGAAAATTTGTTTTAGTCTGATAAGTTGGGCCCTCTTATCTTGGTGGTTATTGGAGTAGACAGAAGGGAGGACAGAAGCTTTTGGGTTACTAGATAGATTACTTACAGGTAGTATTCATACTCTGCTGAAAATAGCTTAAGCAAAGGAAATTTTGACCTTCATTTTTTTTTTTATTAAATATTTAATGAATATTGATGGGAGTGAAAATTATTTTCATTTTTATAGGGTTCAAGATAATCTAGGGATATGATCTAGTTTTTCTTTTTTTCCACGGTGCCAGATATAGTTAGGATAAAGTAGCAAAAATTGTCTCTCCAACACCCAAATTTCCTTTTGGCCCTTATTTTCCAAAAAGGCTTTATATGGACATTAACATTTCCCAAAACTCACCTGCTGTGCTGAGATAATTTATTTCTTGTTAGGATGGTAACTCATACTAATTAAGATAAACTGTTTCTAATTAATTGAAGCCTGGCATTTGTAGACTGAATTCTAAATGTCTGCAAAGAGCTCAGGAATCAGAGTTAGATAAATGCTATTGATTTTGAAAGTGTCTGATTTAAATTCTTAGATATGCATTACTCATATACATATTTATGTAAAAAGGTCTCAGAAATCCAGCAGTAAGTGAAAAAATCACTCACTAACCCTTAGTGTGGTTGAAAACTAGAGATTAGTGGGAGTACAACCACTGAAAAGGACTATCAGTTATGTAAACATGCTTGAGTGAGGTTCATTTTGAGTTGATGTTGGCTATTTATTTCACTGTGAGAGAGGGAACAGCTACTGCCACACATAGAAAAGAGTCACAATAAATGGATGGAGCTGATGCTGAAATAACTTACTGCCATATCCCCTTTGACCGTTTGAAACTTAATATGATATTTCAAGCTGAAGAACATATTTTATGGTCTGCCAGAAAGATCTATTTTAACTCCATTTGATCCAAATAATATCTCATTAGAGCTCTCTGTCATGGAATTAAGATTCATAAACCCTAACTCCTAAAATCAACATTGACCAGGATGGGGCCTGGAGATTGAGCTTTCTGTTGAGAAAACAATGGCTAGCCATTATTTACCTTGAGCGTATCATTGTGACAACAAAAGAATGTGCACTCTTTCAAATCTTACAGCTCTTTTTTTTTCAAACCATGAGACAGCATCGTAGGGAAGGAAGGTGTATTCCTCCAGGCTACTATTTGCTCACAAGGCAAAATGGAGACAGGAATTAATGAGTAGCATGCTTGTTAACTTATTCACTTTCAAAAGCAGCAAAATAAACAAGAAATGCTTAGCAACCAAAGTCATACACAATGAGACTCTGGCTCATGAAATTATATACCACAACCATAGTCCTCACTGTTTGCCTCCAACCATTAGCACTAGTATCCTATTTTATGTTTTTTCCAGGAATGCCTTCAGCATTCCAACACTGCCATCATAGATGAGACTACAAATATGCTTTATATTATTATAGTGACCTAGATGACAAATTGTAGGCTTAGTGATGCTCTGTTAACATAAAACACTTTACAATGGCACTCAACACCTCTTTATCTGTATTTCTTACTACCTTTACTCATCGCTGACCCAGCGAGTTAAAAATGTCAAACTGTGTCAGCTCTTCAATAATTCAGATTGATAGGGCTAAGCAAGCACAAGGGAGAATTGAGCTTGGCTTTAAATAGGCAGCCTGAATTTCCTTTTCTAAAGCAAAGAGTTAAAGAAAAGCATTTTGTTGCCTGTGACACAGTTACGTCTTTGAGTATCTCCCAAGGCACGCACAAGCACAAGCAGCTAAATCTGTGATGATATCTAAGGTTCACTTTGAACTTGGACTCAAGTCTGTAAATGCCATTTCTCTGCTGTAGTGTCTACTTTTATAACTTGTCAGCAGTCTGCACCATCCCTAGAGAGTACTGTGGCTGCCAGCCTGACCCTGCATGCAACAACCTCCCTAGTATGTAGTATATTTGAGAATATCCCCAGGCTTTCATGACTTAAGCACAGGCAGCTGCCCGGTGGCACTTTCCAGGGCCGCAGGTCCTCCTTTATCTTCCTTCCTGTTACTCTTACATTTAGGTAGACAGGGAGGCAGAGAACATGTAACTAAACTCCAAAAAGGGCCCTACTTCCCATAGCACAAGGGAAGATCGCTATCATGTAGTACTGTGACTTAAAAATAATATATGCTGTAGGGGTGGCTTTTGAGTGAGTTTCAAGTTGTAGCATGGGCAGGGTAAGGGTAATTCATGAGTATAGTGATGATCTAGAGATCAGCCTTGGAATGAAAAATTTGAACTCAGTCTATTTCCTCAGAAAATGGTGGGTTTGTTGATACAGTTCATGAATTAGTAGGAGCCTCTTCTTTCTGAAGGATAGCAGGAGTGACTGTCAGTCTGATGGAATCACCGAATCCTGATGTTACGAGAGGCACTTTCTCCCAGTTTCATTTGTTATCGAGGCTTAAAGAAAGGATATAAACATGATCTACTTTATCCACTTCAAATGAAGCTGAGATCATGCTATCACTTAGTCTGCTGATCTCAGTACATGGTATATGGGTTTCTTCATTTTATTCTACTCTAAAGTGCTTCTTTTTCAAAGAATGTGCTGTAGGATCACTAGGTTTGGTCTAGGTCAATTCAGCTCTCTCACTCCATAGAACAGTTTGTTTTCTTGCAGAGCCACAAAGAACTACTTCTTTTACAAGTTATATGAGCATGAATGAAGAAGATAAATCCTTGCTTGAATAAAGAAGTATGTACAGTGTTTTAAGGTGTTACTACAAATGGATATGATCTCAGTCATCCTAGTAGTTAATGTCCATTATGATGACTTTCAGAAAGAACTACACTTCTTTATGGCAGTAGTCTAGTAATCCTTCGGTGAACAAAGCCTCACATCCCAAAAATATTAATAGAAGACTCCTTTAATAGTCACTCCAACATCTAACTCCTTATTTTAAACAACAAAATCAAGTAAAACACCACAAAGACACACAATGCACAGTGTTTCTCTAAAACCATACCAGATAAATAATTCAAAGCATGACTGAAGGCTTCTTACACTCATAACTAGGGATTACAATTCAACCATGTGCACCACAAGTTATTTATTGAAACATGGAACAAATATATATTTATTTCAGACACCAATTTACAAAGGATATAATAATGGACAGAATACATTTTAATTATGCCAAGATATAATTAATCATGGAGTAAGGTCTTTCATAAAACAAATACAAGGCCAGTGCCCCAAATCAAGTTCCACTGGACAAATAAAAGAATCTCACTGATACCTCATCCTGAATATACTGTAAATCTTTCATTTCATAGCACAGAAGTGTTCCTCTTTCTGGTATGTAGCACTTGGGCACATTAAAAAAAGAGAAGAAAACAAAACAAAATCAACCAAGCAAACAAAAATCAACTTCCAGTCTTCTTTTTTTTCTGGATCAATTAAATATTTCTTCTGTGGTTTGTTGGTTTATTTGGTTTTGATTTTTAACTCAAGAATGGAAATGTTGGACTCTAAATAAAACAAAACCCCATTAAAGCAGACTAATCCATTTAGGGATCAGTACAGGTTTTCTTCAATCTACTGTCAGTGTGGCAAAGTGTGCACCCTGATGAAGGTAAGACATTTATGTGAGAAACAGTGGAAAAATGAAAATCTAAAGCATATTTTTTTGACATCAAGTGTACAGAAGATTTAGTCAGTTAGTCAGTAATGAACTATCAGATGACCTCATGCAGGGGTGTAAGAGGTTGCATGCTTTCCATTGCACCCTTGGGGTTCTTTTCAATGATGAGTAACTCCCATTTTTGCACATAGCAAAATAGTTTCTTTTCCTTTGGTGTCCAGGGTTTGATTAAAAACAAAATTACAAAATTACAAAATCAAAAGAGCAATTTTCAGAACTACAGCTAGGCATTTTAAGTTCCTAAGCACTCAGAGTCAGAGTATGTCTTTAGCTTAATAGTTCAAGAAACTGGAGTGCATGTAGTCTGGCCCAAGTACAGTTGCAATTTTTGCACTTACAGGATCCATCCTGAGAGCTCCCCCAGGATCATTTGCCACTAGTACCTCAGAAAGACCAGTGACATCACAGGAAATTTGTGGCCCTCCTTTAGCCCTCATGTCCTAGTCAGCTGAATGTCTGTCTGGAGTTTGAAGAGGTTACTCTGCTCTATGGAGATAGCATAAGACCATCAGTCCTGAGAGGGCCTAAGGCGTTCTGTAACATGTGTGGGAGACCCCAGTTTGGTTTGCTGTCACCAGTCTGAACTACCATCAGTCAAATCCTCAGTTTTTTAGAATATTTCTGTCATTTGTTGTAATCCTAAAATCCTAGTATTAATGGTTTTGTAAATGTAACATATGGTAAATGGCACATGTAACAGAAGTTGGAGCATTTAGTAAGCTAAATGTAGAAAAATCAATGTTGCAGTGTTTGCAATATAGCAATGTAATTGTTTTTTTAAAAAAAAGGTAATGTATTTTTATGGATTCAAAAGTACTGCCATATTTTTCACCTTTAGCAGACTTTCAAATACAGGAGCTCTATAACGATAAATCCATGTTTTAAGCCGTTGCATAGTATATACAAAACTTTTGTTTAAAACAAGCATATATTTTTAAGTGACACTTTAAATCTACACAGCAAATATCAACCATAAGAAGGACATAAACTCCTACTACTTTCTCTGGCTCAAAATAATGTTTTCATGCAACTGCATGAGCAGTGACATAAGTAGTTGCTTAAAATGGGAACATGAAATTACCATAGAATCCCAGTTAGTCTGAGGAAGGACTGCTGTGAAAAACTACTTTCTTTCTTAGATAAGATCTAAATTATTTCTGCCAACTGTGTTTTAATCACATCAAGATAAGGAATGAACTGGTAAAAAGCAGAACTAAAATTCTAACCTAAAGGGAACAAAGCAATTATCAAATAACTTGGTTTCTTGTTTCCTGAGGTATCATAATCTAATTTTAATTTTAAAAATTTCAGCACTTCTTCTAAATATCAATTTTATCTTCACTCTTTTTTGCTATTCAAATATTATGCAAATGTGGATGTTACACAACCTTTTACTACAGAGTAAAACACACATAATTGATAGCTCAGTTCTAAACTACTGAAATAAGTAGGTACCTCAAATCTGTAGAGTGCATGACTTAAAACTCTGTAAACAGCCATTTTATAAATGCCTTTCTACCTCAAAAGAGTACAAACTCTGTTTGAGAGTTTGCAGTGCATCAAACCACTGTTCTTCCTCAGAAGATTACATTGACTTCTGACATTTCTATAAGAATTTGTTAAAAAAACCTTGTACTATAAATATATTAATCCTGATGCTGTCCAGTTATGAGGATTCTGAATAAAATTTTGTGTCATTATTGGGTCTAATTCCTTTTTAACAGATCCATATGAGATAAAACATTGTGGTGTTCACAGACCTGAAAATGACAAAAGGTTCTCAAATTAGCTACGGTCACTTGGCACATCTTTAGAGGTGACTTGCTATTTTCAGTGCTCAGGTGCCTGGCAACAAACGATGAACAAAAGAAAGCAGTGCCTAGAACATTTATCATTATAAAACAGTCCTGAGACAGCTTTCCCAAAGATATACTTTTATTAATGGAGAGACAAGGCAATAAAGAATAATCAGAAGTAAAATCAGCAGAGGTTGAAGTAGAGGCAGAAACTTGCAGATACATGCTTATTATTTATTAAAATTTAATTTTTAAGGTCACTCTGTGAAAAATAGAACAAAAGATACTTCAAGAAGGTACCCACTCAGTAATAATTTTTTGTTGAGTAATCAGAGGTGATGTACTAACATTCTTTCTCAACAAAGTTACTGTTTTGCCTGGTTTTCATAAATAAAGGTGAAGGCTTAGTTCCAAGGAACACTTTAGGCCTTAGCCTAGCAAGGAAGATTATCCTTCTAGACTCCTAGAATTATGGGGATTTGGGGTATTCTTGTGAAGTGTTCTTATGTTAGTAGTCATGTTTTTTGTCTCACTAAAATGACAATCTCCAGAAATCTCTATTGGGCACATTTCAAAGGGTAAAATGTATGTAAGCTTCATGTTATCAATTTCTAACATAAAAGTAGCAAGCATCAGAAGTACAGAAGAATGAATTTATTTTCTCCACTTCAATTCCTAGTGTAGGATTACTCACAAAAAATCTGCCATAAAAAACCCTATTTGTGGGATGGTGCTTTAGAAGATAACAAGGAGTAATTTTATCTTTTACATCCTTTAGCTATACTGAAGCTGAAGCTGGACCTAAAACATAAAAGGTATGTATGGTGTAATTTTATATATATAGATAAAACTTCCTTGCTTTAATGTAGGTCCAGCATGGGAAACCAAGGGAAACTTTGGCAGGCTCTTAAGTGAAATTTTCAAGTGCTATCTCTAGGTCTTCAAGTGTTTTGAAATGTCAGTAATCTACTCTTGTATTAGAGCCACCAAGAACATTTTTCTATTTTGACCCAACTAAAATTTAATGTTCCAGCTGTACATATAAAGTAATTATACATTTGTGTGTATATTAAAACCATTGGTAGACTGTAAAATATACATTGATTCTTGCTTTTTCTGTAATTGGGTAAGTGCTGTATTTTTTCAAAGAAGAATGTAATTCCTTTGAATATATGTTAAATGACAATGTCAACATTCTTTCCTCAAAGAACACTGCTGTATATTTTTAAAGCAATATTTTTGCCTGAGCTGGTCTCTTTCTGCCTACACTTTTAATTGGAAATAAAGAATGTAAAATCTAAATTACGTAATCTACCTTTAAATCATTTATTTTAAATCTTTTTTTCAAAAGAGAAGAAAATAATCTCTTCATGATTGCTCTTATACAATTGCCTTTCTCTATTTTTTATATAATATACAGAGCATGATAGCAGAAAGAAAAAAACATGAGAGCCTATTAGTAGTTTTTATTACTCTTTTGGAGTAGGTCAAGTCACACAGGTCTTTTGCCTAGTCATAATAAATACAAAATTTGAAGTAATTCACCAGAACAACCCTGATTTTTATCTTCTTTTACTTAGTTCATCAGATTTTTACTGCACAAATAGCAAAACCCAAACACAATTATTGTTCATATTCTGCCCTGAAATTAAGCAATTATTTTCTAGAATACTAATAACATCTACCTCTACAGATCTTTTTCTGTCATGTAGAGCTAAAACCAGAAGAATCGACACAGATGAGCCTTGTAAGTGGCAAACCGTGCAGATAAGACATGGTGCTTAGATTTCCTTTCATCAGACTTAGACTTGGGCAAAAATAAAAGAAAATTATAAAAATTTCTTCGATTAGAATTGTCAGATTTCTAACAAATAGTACATTTTGTAACTGAAGATATTTGCAAATGTGTTCTAAATAATATAATACTTTTAAAGATAAAATGGTTGATGTTTAGCCATCAAACTACCCTTGGTCTTTTCACCAATATTTCTTTCCAAAACACCTCTCTTTTCTAACTGAAAAAAAAAAAAAAATGTTTACATATCCTGCTGAATACTCCACGAGTTTGCCTTAGAGTTTCAAGTTGCTGAAATAACTGTATAACCTAGCAGAAATGTAATTACAATGTATTCTGCTGACAGAAAAATTCAAATTGTAAAAACAAAGTCAGTGAACATCCTAAGTTTTCTTATGATATCTGAGGTACTGTACTATACAGAAATAAAGGCTGAAAACTTAATTTCAGGAAAAACAGCTAAAAGGATTTGATAATCAGCAGTAGTACCAGAAAAATTGTTCAAATGCCATCTTTACCAAAACAATCCAAACACTCTAAGGTTTTCTGTCTGCCAGACCTGAGAAATGCGTGTTTAAAGATGTGTTTTATGATGTGTCCAGAGTGGTAATTCTTTGTTAGTGCACACATTGATCTCTAAAGATGTACATGATTGATGTTGATGTTGCATATGTCTCAAAGAGGAACACAGTTCATACAGAATGAAGATATTACAATACATATTGGAGCAAAATAACCATGTTTTACAGATTTATTCTCAAAATAGTTAATGTTTAAAGTATTCAAAGTCTGTGGACCAGTTACACTGAATTACTTTTTGTTCAAACTGAAACTAAAATTGCCTAAATATGAGACTCAGGTTGCTAGCTGTTTCACAGTTTGGAAGTTATTATGAAAATCTTAGAAATAGTTTGACCAAGCTAACAAAACACAATATGTTTGTTATACCCATGAGCACGGTCAGCGTGAGAGAGATGGTGTTAGAAACCAGGGCTTAATTGCACACTTCGTACATTTTACAAAATTCTGTTAATATTTCACTTGGAAATCTAATTATTTTGGTGTCCATATCACAAATAATTTTTCTAGTTTCTATTTGTTCATGAAATGTCTGGCAAGCTTGTGATTAAATAATGATACTTCAATAAATTCTGTTCCTCCAGTGTAATTTTTTGAGGGAGATGGTTGCAGGGTTTGGAAATAGGCAGCCTGAGTTTGGAGTGTGCCCCAAACTTACTGTGAATGTCATTTAAAACTGAAGTAAATCCTGCAAACTGGCTTCAATCATGTATCCACAGTGTTAACAATACTTTATGCATTAGAAACAGGTTTAACTTTATACTGAAATTATTTTAAATAGGCTGTTTGTGAAATACCTAAAAAGTACAAACGATACATTCACTTTCTTTTTGTGAATCTTGTGTCCTTTTTTTTGGGGAAAAGAATTTTTTAAACTTATTTGTTTCAGCACTTCACTGGTACTTACCTGGTCTGTGCAAGCTGAATTGTGGAACCACCCTGAGCAGGAATGGTGCCCGCAGGCAGTGTCTGTGCACGCTTCTTATGAGACATGAAATACTGTTCTGGCACAAAATTCCTATGAATACCCACACATTTCTTTTCCTGAAATTCACCACCAGCTGAAGATACTGCCTTTGCTCTCTGGTAAACTAGTGATAAACCTTCTCCCTTAAATCTTAACATAATTTGATATCAACTAGTGAATTTATGCTTGAATATTTCTATTTGTTGAATATTTCACATTTCCATTTATGAAGATGATAAAAAGATTATATTTTGTCCAATTATTTCAGATTACATGGATACAGACCTTTACATCACTTTCTTTTGTGTGTGTGTGTGTAAATGACCTCTTGCTCTTTCTATGGGATTTACATGCAAAAATTTATACATTACTTTCATTTTGCTGTAAATGTTATAACTCTGAAAGTCTCACAAGACTGCAGGAGTTCACATACAGTATCTCATTAAACTTGTGGCAAGCATTAAAAATGTTCGTATTAACAATTATGGACTTACGTCTTGAAGATTTTTAATGCCTACCACAAGTATAACAAGATGCTGTAGTATTAATGTTTTCAAAAAAACACCAGTCCCATTGTCATGTATTGAAAATAAGTTTGAAAGGGATGTTCAAACAAAAATTGATACATAATCATGGCTGGCAAAATGTGTTCATATAGTCAAAACTGGTTAAAGAAAAATGTGGAAGTGGTGCATGAATGTTAATAGAATTTTTTCCTTTCAATATTTGTTTGACAACCTATATTGATAAATATTATGGCATGTTCATGGAAGATATCATACAAATAAGAAAGTTTAATAAAGAAATTCCTCTTATCTTTGACACCCAGCTCTTCTAGTCACAACTTGTTGTATCTATTATTGTACTATTTGTGTGGTATGAGGTGTTCACTCAGCTCTAAACAGAACAGATATTTATGGAGATTACGTATTGACTAATAAATAGGACACTAAATTACCCCACCCTGTATATGTAGTCCAAAATAAGTTCTATTAATTTATTTGATTGAGTATTATTTTACACAGAATGAAAACCTTGACTTTTTCTTCAAAAAGTACAGAACAATATTTTTTGGAGAAAAGAGGATCTAACATAAGCAAGACCAAGAGTTCATGCTAGTTCCACACAAAAATTTTGTACCTAAGTGGATAATGCTTCTTAGAACTAAGAAATAAATTTGGTTTTAAAAATATTTTAATCTTTGTAAAGGTGACTGCAAAGTCTGAAGTTGTCTTTGCATGCATGTTATTTAGAAAACCAAAAAAGTTAAACCTTTAGTCATAGGTTAGATATAGAGGTTATTAATATTCAGATAACATGAGTACATGGCCACTACAGAAAAAGTTATAAAATTTTGTGTTAGATCAGAATTAGAACTTATTCTATAGGGAATTCCTTTTTCATATTATATTTATAAAAACAAATTCCAGTGAGCTTATTCACCCTGATACATTCATTTCTGTAATACATCTGATACAGCCTCCAGAAGTTGTCAATTTGACAACTGGATGCATAGTTGTTGAGATTGCATAGAAGCATACATGCATATTGTCCTGGGTTTGAGTGAGTGGTGGGGTTTTTTGGTAGCAGGTGAGGGGGCAAAAGGGGTGGCCCCTGTGAGAAGCTTCTCGAAGCTCCCCCAGCTCCAAGTCAGCTTCACCTCTGCTCGAAAACTGAGCCCATCAGCTGCGCATCTGTGATAACGTATTTAAGAAGGGACGTGGTGAGGAGGAGTGGGACTTGTGAGGAGGAGTTGCTGCAGCTGCGTGAACACCAAGGTCAGTGGAGGAACGGAGGAAGAAAGGAGGGGGGAGGTGTGCCAGGGCAGAGACTCCCATGTATGCTGTGGTGAGACAGCAGGGCAGCCCCCCCCGCCACCCATGAAGATCTACGGTGGAGCAGACATTGATTTATGGCCTGTGGTTTCTCCCTGGATGATCAAGCTGCTGTGCCCGAAGAAGGCCAGGGTCTTGTGGGAAAAGGTAGACCCGCTGTTGTATTTCAGCGCTGGGAGGATTGCAGCACGTGGGAGTGCCCCACACTGGAGCAGCGTGGGAGGGAATCCAGCTGGAGAAAGTTGGTGACCCATGACGGAGCAGTGTGGGGAACACTGTGACCCATGGGAGGGACTCACATCAGAGAAAGTTTGTGGAGGACTGTCTCCTGTGAGAGGGGGACCATGATGGAGCAGAGGTAACATGTTCCAGAAGCTCCCCCCAACGAAGATGGAAGAAGTGGCAGCACTGACTGCACTCCCCATTCCCTACCCCTGCACTGCTGTGGGAGGGAGGTAGAGATATCAGGAGCAGAACTGAGTCTGGGAAGAAGGGAGGGGTGGGGGGAAGGTGTTCTCAAGATGTGGCAATGTTTCTCACTGTCCTACTGTGTTAAGTGTTGTTAGTGACTGTAATAAATGTATGTTCCTTTTTTTTTTTTTCTTCCCCTAACGAGTCTGCCTTTCGCTTGTGACCATAAAGGGTGATTTTCCCCATCCCAGTCCTATCTCAAATCCCAAGCCTGGTTCTCTCTCCATTCTTACTGCCGGAAGAGAAGGGAGAGAGAATGGCTGCGTGGTGGTTGGCTGCCGACCAGGTTCAAACCACAACACGTATATATATATTAAATGTATCATCCCCTATTTGTAAAATGTTCTATCACTTTGAGAAGTTATGAAGAATTTTTGCTGTGAAGATTACGTGCGGTGCCTAACTCACTAACTCAAGCATATTGAACACCGATTATTACTTCCCAAGTTTGCTGTCCTGGGCCTGTTTGGTGACAGCCAAGTCCTACCAGCTGCTACTGACACTCCAAGTGGTTGAGGATGTAACTGCTCAATAACTGATCATAAATAACTGCTGGAAAATCTGTTTCTTTAACACCTTCTGAAGAAACAGAGTTATTCAACCTTACTCAGCTATATAACTTATTCTGACACTGAATTTATCACATGTGTTTCTTTACTCAGTGTAGCTGTAGAGAGCAAGTGTAACATGCATGGGTGATCCAACGGCAAACAGGTCTATAGGTTTAGTAGTTTAAATCTAAAAATTGATTTATCTAGGTTTCAATAAAATATTTAATATCCACAATAAGTTATTAATTAAACTGGAGGAAATAATTCAAATGGAAGGAAATAAAATGCTTAAAAAACTAACAGGATAATTCAGTAGGTAGTTTTGGAGTAACATCTATTAGGTCATAAAGAGTTTTTTAGACAAGTTGCTTCAAATTGATTTTAGGATTAGTTTTATGTAGTAAAACTTTGGGGATTTTTAGGGTTGTCTCCCAAAAATGTGATGAAACTACAAGAAAAAAAAAAAAATAGATACAGTAAAAACCCCCAATATTTACAAATAATATTTCATGCTTAAATTTGGGGAGTTAGGAAAACATTTTCTAGACAATTAAGAACTTAAGCTCAAAGGTAACTTTGAAACTTAAGAAGGAGAATGCTAAATTTGCAGGTTAGCAAGGTTTGAAATGTTTATGAATGTTAGTTTAAAAGTAGCAGCCTCCAGCATTGGGAGTCTGGATTTGATTACCTAGGAGTTTCCTTCCAGTTCATGATTCCCATGTATGGTGTCTGTAATATCCACCCATGTGATACCAGTCAATCCCATGTGCTATTTACATATAAGTACATTCCCTGCCCCCCCCCCCCCCCCCCCCCCCTTTGCCTTTATTTTAATTAGATACCTTTGCTAAAAGTTTTTAAATGGCATTTTTGCTACAATCTGCACTATTTTAAATATCTGTCAATTTAAAAGGAAGAAAACATCTGCTGAAGAGCATCCTATTTTTTAATCTTTGGCACATTCAATAGTAACATTGACCTTTTCTCTTCATAGATCACTGCCAACTTTATTTCTACCATCATACATATTCTTTGACCTGTAATAAAATTTGGTTTGGCATATTATCCTGAGACTGACAGTTCCTCAAACTGCACTTTATATAGCTATGTGGGAAGCAGAGAATACACTGTCCAGTTCTATATCTATGAACATTTTTGCTTCATTCATTACATCTTTTATTTTTCTATATACTGTACAAATGGAGTGCATTCTTCCATGTGAATTATCTTTCTGAGAAGGATTTTCATTACTTTTATTTGAAATCTTTTCTTATTTGTCTGATGGAATTACTTTCATTTTTCAGCAACAGTCTATGTTTTCTTTTGCTTATTGTTAATATGATGTTATTTTTTAACCTAAATCTGTCTAATTTGACCCATCTGTTGGCATTTGTAATGTTTCACATTTTCATAACAGCATGATGCTTTGCAAAATAAGACATTCAGTGCTATATTTGTTTTCAAAAACAATGGGATGACAGATATTCTTTTTCCAACTACATAATTAGTAGCATGAAATCTAGCTGAAGGCCAGTAACTAGCAGTGTAGCCCAGGGGTCAATACTGAGTCCAATCCTGTTCAACATCTTCATTAATGAGCTGGATGATGGGATAGAGTGTACTCTCAGCAAGTTTGCTGATAATACAAAACTGAGGAGCAGCTGATACACCAGAGGGTTGAGTTGACATCCAGAAGGATCTCAACAGGCTGGAGAAATGGGCTGACAGGAACCACCTGAAGTTCAACAAGGAGAGGTGCAAAGTCCTGCACCTGGGGAGGAACAACCCCCTACACCAGTATATGCTGGGGGCCACCCAGCTGGAAAGCAGCCTGGCAGAAAAGGACATGGGAGTCCTGGCTTCTGGAGGTCCAAGTTGAACATGAGCCAGATAAGTGCCCTTGTGGCAAGGGTGGCAAATAGTATCCTGAACTGTTTATAAGAGTACTATGTCCAGTTCCAGGATCCCCAGTACAAGAAATATGGGCATACTGGAGAGAGTCTAACAAAGGGTCATTAAGGTGATTATGGGACTGGATCATCTCTCCTATGAGGCTCTAGATGGGACAAGGTAAAGAAGTCAGTGTCAGCTCTTTTCAGTGGTATGCAGAGACAGGATCAGGGGCAATGGACAAAAACTGAAACAGGCAGCTTCAGCTAGAAATCAGGAAACACTTTCACTATGAGGGTGACTGAGCACCAAGCACAGGTTGCCCAAAGAGGCTGTGGAGTCTCCATTGTTGGAGATATTGAAAAGCTATCTGGACAAGTTCCCAGGCAGCCTTCTCTAGGTGGCCCTCCTTGAGCAGAGGGGTTTGACCATGTAACTTCCAGATCACTCTTCCAACCACAATTCCAAGAGATTCTGTGATTTTGTGAATTAAAGCACGGTTAAATGGTGGCAATTACCTATGTATTTTCTAACAAAATAACATCTTAATGCTGATCAGGGGTCAAAAATGGGGACAAGAAAATGTATTGCCATCATCATTGATGCCCTGGACAATGGGACCTAATTAACCCCCAGCAAATTTGTAGATGATACCCAACTGTGTGGAGCAATCAGCTCACTGCAGAATAGGGCTGTCATTCAGACGGACCTCAAAAATCTAGAGGAATGAGCTGTGTGAAACCTCATAAAATTCATATAAGAGAAACGGGAAGTCTTGAACTAGGGATGGAACAACCCCATGCTCTGTATGAACCAGCAGTGTGCCTGTGCCCTGGCAGACCAGAGGGTAAACTGCATTGGGGTTCAATAAAGACAGGATAACTATTTGGTCAAAAGGGTGATAATCTCCCTGTATTTGTCATTAGGGTGGCCTCATCTTGAGAATGGTGTGCAGTTCTGGGCCTCACAATTTAAGAAGTATGTGAAAGTCTTTGAATGCATCTAGAGGAGGGCAACAAAGCTGGTGAAAGGGCTGGAAGGAATGTCCTATGAGGAGTGGCAAAAGACTTTGGGCTTGTCTATTTTGTAGAAAAGGAGGCAGATGGGTGACCTGCTCATTACAGCTTCCTGAGGAGGGGGCGTGGAGAGGGAGGTGCTGAGCTCTTCTCTCTGGGATCCAGTAATAAGATGCGTGGGAATGGTTCAAAGCTGCAGCAGAGAAGGTTTAGACTGGACATTTGGAAACATTTCTTTACTGAGAGGGTTGTCAAACACTGGAACAGGCTTCCTAGAGAGGTGGTCGATGCCTCAAGCCTGTCAGTGTTTAAGAGACATTTGGACATTGCTTGAATTTTTGATCAGCCCTGAAGCAGTCAGGCAGTTGGACTGGATCATTTAAGGTCCCTTCCAGCTGAAATCTTATTCTATTCTATTCTATTCTATTCTATTCTATTCTATTCTATTCTATTCTATTCTATTCTATTCTATTCTATTCTATTCTATTCTATTAATTTAGTCATTTTACTTTTTTTTTTTTTGAGTCATGAGTGTGCTTCACAGGGTCTCCTGCTGCCACAAGGAGCAGACCTCGCCACATGCCCACTTTCACTGCAGTGACCTACAGCAGCAAGTTTTCTTCCATATCCAGAATTTCCTTCTGAAACTTCACTCCCTTGTCAGCACAGTTCTTTTTCTTTGTGGACATTTTGCACCAGCCCCTATAAAGCCACAAAACCACCTACCAGTTTTCTATTAGCAGTATACCAGTTGGTATCACTCCAGGAGAAAGGAGCTCTGTGATATGTTCCAACTGACTATAAAGTCTAATTTTATTCCTGACACCTCACATATCCAGGCAAAGGTACTTGAGACAATGTGGGAAGTATCCAATGACTCCTTGGATTCTCATAAAACATCAGGGTTTTTCTAAAGATGTTTGCATGCTAGTTCAAATTCTTTGGTTTACACTTCAAATACTGTATTTTTCCTGATTTGTAATATATTTTCCTTATTGTTAGTTTAATTTCTATTTGGAAGAGGAAAACTTTTCATTCTGAGAGGTCACATCAACACTCCAGTAATAATAAATAGGTCAATCTCATGCTCAGTTTAAATTAATGTAACTTAGCAAAACAAAACAAAATTCTAATTGCTTAGAAGCAGCAGAAAAAATCAGATAATAAATTAGCCTTTACAGATTTAACTATCCTAACTCCACTAAACAGAAATATTTTTTGAAGGTTAACACAGCTAACAAATGTGATTAAGAAAACTGCCTGACCTTATTGAAAAGGGAGCACAGAGCCCTTTAAGTGCACTGTAGTCGTTACTTTATGTTTCAGTGTGCCAAAACCCTAAAAAACTACAGTATGTGTTATATATTACTAGTAATTAGGGGAAAGATTATACTCTTGTCTGCAGAGTCTTGAAAGACAGCAGAGCTATCATAGTTTCATGTAAGCTACTAGGTTCATCAGACATAGGAAGGAGTGTAAAGCATTTGCTGAAAATAATTTAAAAAATAATTTGGTTTAAAAATTTATCTCCTTGCTGCGGTTCCGGAGAAGAAATTACACAGTGCTTCACAAACACAGGATTTGAATTTCTGATTAAGATGGTAAATAATTTCCTTATACATGTATATCAAATCAAAGTATATAGATTTCTTCATTCCAGAATAAAGACATTCTCTTTTCTGGAGAATTCAAATGGGAAAGACAAGAAAGTGCATTTTGAAAGTTATGGTGATATAACGATAGCTGTGATTTCCCACCTTTTTTTAACCTGCCAATAGATACTGTTGTCTTGTAAACTTAGACATTGTAATTGTCTCTGATTGTGAGGCCTAGAAGGCCTGATTGTACATTCAGAGTAATTACTTACAGTTTCACCTAAAACAATTTTATTACTTTACACTATTATTTTAGTCAATAACTCATTTAGGAAAGAGGGTCTGTACTTACTGAGTGCAGGATTCACCAGTTCTCAAGGGTTTCAAGGCTGGATGTGTACTTTATGCAGGTGCAAAGAGAAGAAAGATGTACATTTTGGTAACATTTCTACAAGCATAATTTTGTGACTATGAAATTATTAAATAATTTAATGCCTATAATAATTTAATTCCTCAAGAGGATGTAAGATATCTGTTGCTTGTACTCAGACAGAATAAACAACATGCAGTTTTATGGACTGTCCTTGGAAATGTATATATTTATAAAAACATTCTCATTTTCATTTCAATTGATTTTATTTAAAAGGACACTTTCCATTTTTTGAATTAAGTGCACTCTAGGACTTCTAGTAGAGAAACTATAATTGGTTGTACAAAGTGATTAGGGTGGTGTTTGTTGTTTATATAGTTTGTGAAGTGATACATCTGTAATTTTACTTTTGTTTTCCATGGTCTGATTCTTCATTATGGTACAATGCTTTTTTTTTATATATTTTAATTTTATTGTTGCAAATAGTTTTAAAAGATAAATTTGGTTTTCTTCCTCAATATCCAAATTGTAGGTCTAGACCCTTAAGTATATCTGGACCTAACCTGCAATAACAGATACATTCAAATAAGAAACTTGTTATAACAAAGGTTTTGTTTCTCTAATTCCAGATTTTCTCCCTTACTTTCAGCATCATTTGGAATTGAGATGCAAAATACAGGATGTCAGTAGAAGAATAGTACATTTTGAACAGTGACATTAGTATTCATTAGGAAATTCAGTAATGAGACTAAAATATCAAACTTTTATTTATAAAAGGCTGATTTGAAAATGGGAAGCATAATCCTCATTTTTATAAAGGGAAAAAAAGAAGACCTGGAGAACTACAGACCAGTCAGTCTCACCTCTATGCCTGGCAAGACTATGGAGCAAAATACGGAAAATATGCTAAGGCACACAGGAAATAAAGAGGTGATTGATGACAGCCAATATGGCTTCACTAAGTGTGAATGGTGCCTGATGAATTTGGTGGCCTTCTATGACAGGGTTACAGCATTGGTGGATAAGGGAAGAGCAACAGACTTCATCTACCTTGTCTTGTGCTGAACATTTGACACTGTCCCACACAACATTTTTGTCTCTGAATTGGAGAGACATGGATTTGATGGATGGACCACTCGGTGGATACGGCACTGGCTGGATGGTCGCATTCAAAGAGTTGCAGTCAACAGCTCAATGTTGAAGTGGAGAGCAGTGACAAATGGCCTTCCTCAGGGGTGACTATTGGGACCAGCGTTGGTTAACATCTTTTCTGAGGACACGGACAGTGGTATTGAGTACCCCCTCAGCAAGTTTACCAATGACACTAAACTGTGTGTTGCAGTCAACACGCTGGAGGGAAGGGATGCCATCCAGGGGGATCTGGACAGACTTGAGAGGTGGCCCGTGCAAACCTCATGAAGTTCAACAAGGCCAAGTCCAAGGTCCTGCACATGGGTCAAGGCAATCCTACGCACTAATATAGGCTGGGAGATGAGTGGATTGAGAGCAGCCCTGCATAGAAGGACCTGGCTATATTGGTGGATGGAAACTTGACTATGAGCCAGCAATGTGCCCTTGAAGCTCAGAAAGCCAACTGTATCCTGGGCTGCATCAAGAGAAGTGTGGCCAGTTGGTCAAGGGAGGTGATTCTCCCCCTCTACTGCATTCTTGTGAAAACCCACATGGAGTACTGCGTTCAGCTCTGGGGACCCCAAAATAAGAAGGACATGGACCTGATTGAGCAGGTCCAGAGGATGGTCACAAAGATGATCAGCACCTCCCTTATGAGGACAGGCTGAGAGAGTTGGGGTGGTTCAGCCTGGAGAAGAGAAGGCTCTGGGGAGACCTTATAGTGGCCTTCCAGTGCTTAAAGGGGGCCTACAGGAAAGATGGGGAGGGACTCTTTATCAGGGAGTATAGTGATAGGACAAGGAGTAATGGTTTTAAACTGAAGGATGGTAGATTCAGATTAGATAGAAGGAAGTTATTCTTTACTGTGAGAATGGTGTGACACTGACACAGGTTGCCCAGAGACCCTGTGGCTGCCCAGTCCCTGGAAGCGTTCAAGGCAAGGTTGGACAGTGCTTTGAGCAACCTAGTCTAGCTGGAAAGTGTCCCTGCCAGTGGCCGGGTGGTTGGAACTAGATGATCTTTAAGGTCCCTCCCAACCCAAACCATTCTATGATTCTATAATACTCTAGTATGCCTCAACTTGGACTTGGAGGAAATTTTTGGAAGAGAAACACTGTATTTCTATATACATGTGATTTGTGGTAACACTTCTAGAAACCTAGTTACCTAAAGGTAGCTCAGACATTTGTTTCTGAGATGTGTTATCTTTGACCTTTGTAATATTTTAAGATATACACAGTAATTATATGGTAACTGTAATCTTTCCTTTCTAAATCTCTTTCTTCAGACAGTTTTTGCCATTCTGAAGGACATTCCGTAAACAGAATATAATGAAGAGTGCAAAAATATTTATTGGTCAACACAGACATTAAATCATAAGGACTAGCAAACTCCCAAGATAAGCATTAATACGTTCACCATACTTGACGAGTGTCTGCAGGCCAGGCAGCCAGGCAGGATAGAAAGTCACGGTCTCCGACCTGTCTCCTGATTCTCTGACTTCTTCCTTTGGATTTTCATAAAGTTTTGCATCAGTATTTCTCCTTGTGAATCCTTGAGTTGCTAATACTATATCAGCAATTGTACTTCTGTCTGTGCTTTTACTTGTTTTGCATATCTTCCTTTCACAGACTTTCTCCCAAGTTAACATCTATTAGTAAAACTGAGTCAAGGTCACAGAGCCATGTCATACCAAACTAGGGCATAAATTAAAAACATCAGAGCCCTAGGGAGGAGGGCTACAGAAAAATGGGACACCTCTGAACCAGTTTTCTGAAAAGAAGTCTATTGCTAACTCTGGGATCACTGTGCAAGCTATGGATAATTATGAATAATATTTTCTCCAATAAAAAAAAAAAAATCAAAGATATAGTAACAGAATTCTGTACAAAATTAAAAAATATTTTATGATGTTCTTAGTAGGATACTATAGTTTAATTTACAGGAAAAACTTGAACGTATATTTAACATAACTTAAGGATATGGGAAACACAAGGATTCCAAATTAACAATTCCAGAAAACTAAAAATATTAATTCTCACCTAACTCACAAACTAAATGCATAAACATCTTGATAGGGATAGCATAAAAAAATTGAAGTGTTTCTGCGGGTTTCACTGAGACCTATCAATTCAGCTAATGGTGCATGAAATCAAGAGATTGACACAAACCTCCAAATGGGAAGTTTGATTATTGAAAGGATGAGAAAAGACAACATTGGTCAGCAGTCCTGGGACATTCCAGCTGACAATAATGTTTAGTTATTGCCTCCTAATGACTGATCTAAATTGCTTAAAACTTACTGAGAAATTTTGTTTAAATAAAAATGAGGCTCTACAACAACTATCTAATTCTTTGACTATCTTACTTCCTTATTTTGGAATAGAAAATACACGTTCTTACTTGTACTCTGGACACTATTTTCCTTCATCCTTGAAGATACCAACATTATTGAAAATTACTAGTCTGGACAGATTAATTTGCTTACTTGTCATTTCAATTCCAAACAAGTTGTTTTTCAGAATTAAGTACAAAAAGAAGAAAGTTTTTTGCCATTACCCAGCTTATGGACCAGTGCACTGAGAAACATGGAAGTTATGAGATTTTTTTGTACAAACTCTCTCGATAACCTTCTTTTTCAATTTTGAATTCTAACCTCATAAAATATACTCTTAACATTTTCATTTTTTGTTCTTTGGATCAGATCTTATCTCTGCTCCTTATTCTTTAAGGTTGCCATATTTATAAGGAGAGGTAATAAATTTTTTAGACCAATAAGTATATAACCTCTCCTCACAATTTTTTCATTTTTATTGCCTAAAAATTAGTAAAACTCCAGTGCAGATCTACAACGATTTATGACAGCCTTTTGGAAAAACAACTTCACCAGACTTAATTTCTGAATACAGTAAGTCATCTTCTGACACATTTCCTGCTCTTTTGTGGTATTTTTCTCCCCAAAACAGTATTTGAATAATACTGTTAGAGTTGTACAGTCCCACTGTATTGAAACAGAGACATAAAAGGGAACAATAGGACTTGTTTTTCACAGGGACCTAAATATAGATTGAATGTTCAGATCGCTGTTCCTCCAGGATGTGCTCTTTTGTCTTTCTCACTACTACTTGAAAGCATGGGATTCAGACTACATACCTAAATATGTCTACACTACAGAAACCCACCTGAGAACCAGGCTCCAGTTGTAGTCAAGGTCATGCTATAGGCAGTTCATCTAATATATCTTAAATATTTATTTTAGGATGGGATGAATCTCATTTAAGGTTTATCTAATTGTTTCCATTGCCTATGCAGAGACATACTTGTCTAAGAGATAAATACAAAAACTAAGTTAATAAATATTTATATAAACAAAGATAATACATTTTTTATCTAAATCAATATAATGATATACCTTTCAGATTACTTTGAGACATGTTGTCATTTGAGCCTACTCAGCAGCTAAACGCCACGCAGTCGCTCACCCACCCTCCCCCGACTTGGGAATGGGGAGGGAATCAGAGGGGCAAAGGGAGACTCACGGGTTGAGATAAAAACAGTTTAATAACAGTAACAGAACAATACGCTGACAGCAGTATCAACAGGTAATGTACCATACAGGTGCTCACCACCCACCGACCAACACCCACCTGCTCCCAGCCAGCAATCCCAAACACAAAGGCCCCACAGCCACGCTCCCAGAAGTGAGAGCCCCTCCCCACCCACTCCTGCCTTTATATAGTGAGCACAAGGTCACATGACATGGGATATTGGCCAATCCGGACCCAGCCCTCCAGCTGTGCTCCCCCCGCCCCCACACACAGGTGAGGGCACTGGGACCTGGGGAGCCCCTGGGGTCTCAGGGTGCTGCAGCACTCCTCCAGCTACTAAAACCAACAGGAACTCTAGTCCAGCCCCAACCAGGACAGTATGTCTCATTTCTCATCATATGTTCCTTTTTTATATTACAGAAATATTAGTCTGATATCTATAAATACCTGTACTAGATGCACAATATAGGGTATCATTTCCACTTTCTTCTTCCTACTTTACAGAACTCTTTCGAAAATTATTATACCAAATAAATTTCCAGTTCAGCAATGCTTTCTGAACTTATTACTTAGCACATGCTTAAGTGTAATTTAACTTAATGCAGTTAACAATAATCTCGAATAAAAAGATTTAGTATATGACTATGCTTCCTGTTGACACCCGAGACTATATCATCATAATTGTCTATTGATGGGAAATCACATAGAGATTTGAAGAATTTCTATTTCAGTTTTGATTTTGAACTACTTTGATGTTGAACTACTTACCTCATCTTATCTATGCTTGTATATAAAACATGAAGTAACAACAAAGAAAAAAACATGCCACACAAGCATAAAATGTCATTACTACAAAAAAAATGCTAAACATTTCTCATTATATATCTGATTTTTCTAGAGTGTGCAGAATCACATCTTAAGCTGATGCCAATATGTATCAGGAAATGAGCATATTATGGAGAAGAAAAACATAATTAAAAAGTAATTTGGTCTTGTAGAAAATTAAAATTCAACTGCCAGTTCAGATAACACTAGAAGTTTAGAAATAAAATTTCATGTTCTCACACTTCTGCAAAGTTTGTTTTTATTGCAGCTCAAGAGGTTGAGATAATAACATCAAGGAAAACCTGGTAGCTACAGGATATATTGAGTGGTCTCTGCTTGAGTTTTAAATTTACTCCTGGTCATTTATGTTTACTGCTGCTTTCTGCCTGTGGACACATAGTTTGTGTGTGTGTGAAGCTCCAAACTGTCTGGAATTAGATTAACATATTAAGAAGACCATAGCCATATAAGAAATTATTGAATGTGAGATGGTGATAAGTGGGGTTTCATTGTCTAAACTAATTGTTCTGAAAGGCTGTGCTATAATGAACAACTATTAGAAGTGTCTGGATCATGAAATTACAAGTTCTTGAAAAAGGACATCACTCAAAACCAAAATGATCATGAGAAATGTTTATGATTGTCCTAAAATACATAGGAGTTTTATTAATTGAATTAAAGGATATATTAACTAAAGATTTGCTTGTTATAAAAAACACTTGCAAGGCTATGAAAACCTTAGTGTTCCTTCTTGATCTATAACTACTTTCCCTCCTATCAAGTGCTTTTATACACCTTAGAATTTACATGTTCCCAATTTATAAACAACTAGATTAACCCCTGATGAGGTGGGAGTTGATGATGTTGCACTCTGGCAATTGCCATGACAATATTACTGAATATCTTTCACTGTGGCAAAGCAGAAAGGCTATTTGATTTGATCTAAGGAGCTGGCAGTGTGCTTATTCACAGTGTCACACAACAATGAAGTGACACCTAGAATATTGGCTGATCACTGCTTTGATACACTTTCTCTACTTTTTTCCTTGTTCTTCTTTCCCGTATTATTCCTTTTGCCAAAACAGATCTACAAAACAGTCCATCCCATCACATAGACTATAAATGCATGTTTAATAGCTCAGATCTGCCTTTAAACTGGTGGAAAAAGTACAGTGTTTCACTGGGGTTTTCTCCTCCCAAACGAGTCAGTAAGACACTTTCTAAAATGGTGGACATTTTAGTTTTTATTTTGTGGGAAATGTATAACGTGATAAACTCTTGGTGGGAACAAAGTTACATTAATTTCCATAACCTTCTCTGCTGTCCCCATTGTTGTTTCCAGATTCTGAACTAAGTGCAGGTATCTGTGGGTATACTCTAGTTCAGAGAAAAGACATTTGGCATCCACATAATGAGTTCACCAATGCTGGCTACCCTTCAGTCTTTCTCTTTCTGTGGATACTATTATAGACACATGAGAAACCTTTTCCAAACAAAATATAATTTTCTCACAAAAAATAATTTTCAAAAAATTTCAGCATCTTTATACTGTTATTTGGTTTTGCAAAGTCATATTCTCTTCAGTGAGCATCCATAGGGCTGTATTAGAATCGATTTTTGTCTCATTACCACTAAGGTCCTTACCATACATATCATGAGGGACTGCAGATATCAAAGCAGCTATTTTAAGAAACCAAATCATACATGTATTTTCATACATGCATGTACATACACACACAGAGAAAATACACACAGTATTCTTCAAAAGATATCCAAAAATTTTAATGCTATCTTCTTACAGGTGAAAATCAGATAAGTCATCTTTTATATGAACATGTTATTTAATATTAATTTCTGTGTTTTAAGTATTAAAAAGTAAATTTTTGTGCATGACATTGGTCATTGAGTGAGTTAGAAATCCTGTTTTCTAATGCTGAGCCTGAGAGTAAACAAATTAACTAATGCCTCTGTTTCTAACCAATGAATTCTTGTAACTATATATAAATACTGGAACAGCCTCCTGAATGCCAGTGCCATAGATAGCTAAATACAAGTACATATACATTGCAATGTATCTGAGCACCTAGGCATTTAGCTCTTTCCTAAGATCCATCACTATTCACAGATCAGCTGGAAAAGGACTAAATGACACCTAAAACCATGGTAGCTACAATCAAGTAGTCACACTCAGACCATGAATAAGCTTTGAGTTTTCTTTGAGTCACAGAAGTTGCACTGATTTCATTCAAAAACTTTCTGGGTAAAAATGAATCTGAGACCAAGGCTCATTACTCTTCTTAGTACCAGAGTATTCAAAAGCATAAAAGAATGTAATATAAGCTACAGATTAACCTGGAATGAGGACATGTTTCACTCAGCTTTGAAATACTGAACCAAAGTTATCTAAGCTGATCACAAACCATATGGCTTTTAACATGGAAAACTTCTTTCTGCTGGGCAATGCTGTACAGAAGGCTGCTGTGTACTTAGGAAAAGTAAGCAAAAACATTCTTAAATTTCAAAATCTTCTAAAGAGCAAAAGTGAATACACCTTGTACAGAGAGATAAGAATTTGTTGTTAGTCCAGTTACTGTTTTAACAGCTTAATAGTCCAGACTATTTAATACAGAAAAGCCTTATTAACAATACAACTAAAATTGTAATTTCAAAAAACATTTAGACACTCCTAGTAACTATCCCTGTTCTCTGGTATGGTGCTTACATCTAAGAAACTTCCCTAGGGCTCTGAAAGTCAACACTTAGTATTTCCTTGAGAAGAAGGGGGAAAAGAGGTTGTCATGAGCTAACAGTACCCTGCCCTCTCTGCTGAGAGGAGTATTAAGTGAATGGTGGAGACTTCTTCCTTCTCTTACTAGGAGAAATACAATGATGGCGCTGACGCCTTTTTTCTCTTTAACCTTGTGATATGCTTGTGGTTATTTTTCTGTTTTCATGATACACTTTGCTTTCTTTTCATTGATTCCAGCTTGAAGTTTGAACGTTGTCCACATCCTCCCCCAGTCCTGTTACCCCAAGGGGCTGTTGTTTGTTATACAGTGGTTCCTTGGGCTATTGGGCCTTTACCACTTGGGTATTCCCAAGACTCAAGCTAAAGAAGGTTAGTGACCACTGCACAACTGCTAAATCAAGCCCCAACCAGCTCAGGCTGAGGGAACTGCAGATAAGTCCTGAGACTGCACTGCCAGGTCAGTGCAAAGCCTGTCTCCTTCTCCTGGTAATGGCAAAAATCATGTGTATTGGGCTCAAGGATGAGGAAAAAGTGTTCAAACATACTCCTACTAATAAGCACCTGTCCTGGGTTTGAATGAGTTGTGGGGATTTTTTTTTTTTTTGGTAGCAGGGGAGGGGGCTACAGGGGTGGCCCCCTGTGAGAAGCTTCTCGAAGCTCCCCCAGCTCCAAGTCAGACCCACCTCTGCACCAAGGCCAAACCAATCAGCTGCACCTCTGTGATAACATATTTAAGAAGGGATGTGGTGAGGAGGAGTTGGACTTGGGAGGAGGAGTTGCGGTAACTGTGTGAACACCAAGGTCAGTGGAAGAACGGAGGAAGAAAGGAGGGAGGACATGTGCCAGAGCAGAGACGCTGTGGTGAGATGGCAGGGCAGCCCCCCCCTGCCACCCATGAAGATCTACAGTGGAGCAGACACTGATTTATGGCCTGGGAGGGACCTCTCATGGATGACCAAGGTGACTGTGCCTGAAGAAGGCCAGGATCTTGTGGGAAAAAGTAGCCCTGCTATTGTAGTTCAGCACTGGGAGGATTGCAACATGCCGGGGTGTTCCACACCGGAGCAGCTTGGGAAGGACTGCAGCCTGTGGGAGGGAATCCAGTTGGAGAAAGTTGGTGTCCCACACCAGAGCAGCGAGGGGAACACTGCAGCCCATGGGAGGGACTCATGTTGGAGAAAGTTTGTGGAGGACTCTCTCCTGTGAGAGGGGAACCACGATGGAGCAGGAAGAGAAGTTCCAGAAGCTCCCCCCACCAAAGATGGAAGAAGTGGCAGCAGCACTGTCTGCACGCCCCATTCCCTGCCCCTGCGCCGCTGTGGGAAGGAGGTAGAGATATTGGGAACAGAGCTGAGGCTGGGAAGAACGGAGGGGTGGGGGGAAGGTATTCTGAAGATGTGGCAGTGATTCTCACTGTCCTACTCTGTTAAGTGTTGGTGGTGGTGTCTGTAATAAATGTATGTTCTTTTTTAATTCCCCTAACGAGTCTGCCTTTTGCCCGTGACCATAATGGGTGATTTGCCCCATCCCAATCCTATCTCAAATCCCAAACCCGGCTTATTTGTCCCTTTTCATTGCTGAGAGCGAAGGGAGGAGAGGCTATGTGGTGCTCAGTTGCCCTCTGAGCTCAAACTACGACAGCATCCATTACCACACATAAGTGTCTAAATGCTTTTCAGAAACCATTGATTTTGCCCTTACCATCTGGGAGACGGTTAGGAAATGTGAAAGTGTTCACTAACTCTGTTATGTCATTCATTTTGGGATATTTGAAAATTAAAATCTAATTCCGACATAGAAAGGTAATGTCAATGTTCTGCAGTTTCTACTGGAGCAGATGCTAGCAACCTGAGAATAGGCTTAGCCCTTTATTCAGGATGTAGGTTAGTGCAGAGTAGACTCAGAACTCTGATTTCTGGAAAAGTAATTTTGGAGATATGTGACAAAAGTATGTGAAAAAATTATTTAACACTCAGCAGGTTCTTGAAAACCTTGAATTCAAGGTCTTAAGCAGAAAAAAATATTATTATAGATGAAATATCTACATCCAGGATAACATGGTATTTTACATAAACACAGCTCCATTATGTTGCCTTTTTAGTGATAACCCAGAATAACTCACACAATACTTGTATTTACACTGATACATCCCCAAATTATTTTTTTTTATTATACGCTTTGTTTCAGTACTAGAAAGTTTGAGAGATGGTGATACTTAGGTTGTTCAGGAATGAGCTCTTCCATTCACAGGATGGTGATTCTCTCCTACCCATCTGGGTGCTACTAGAATTTTATGAAGATTCTAATTTAATTTCATTCACTTTATTTTAAGATATCAAATTAAAGCTTTATTTCTGATTGTAATTCTACCAAAGTAAAAGCAATAGAAGATAACACTGGATCTCACTAAAATAAAAGAGCTTTTTGGTAAACAGGATAATCCTCTGTCCTGGGTTGAGTGAGTGGTGGAGTTTTTTGGTGGCAGGGGAGGGGGCTATCAGGGTGGCCCCCTGTGAGAAGCTTCTCGAAGCTCCCCCAGCTCCACGTCAGCTCCACTTCTGTTTGGGAAATTGAGCCAATCGGCTGCACCTCTGCGATAACGTGTTTAAGAAGGGACGTGGTGACGGGCAGTCGGACTTGTGAGGAAGAGTTGCTGCAGCTGCATGAACACCAAGGTCAGTGGAGGAACAGAGGAAGAAAGGAGGGGGGAGGTGTGCTGGAGCAGAGACCCCCCTGTATCCTGTGGGGAGATGGCAGGGCGGCCCCCCCCTGCCACCCATGGAGATCTATGGTGGAGCAGACACTGATTTATGGCCTGTGGCTTCTGCGTGGTTGATCAAGGTTCTGTGCCCGAAGAAGGCCGGGGTCTCATGGGAAAAGGTAGCCCTGCTGCTGTAATTCAGTGCTGGGAGGATTGCAGCATGCAGGGGAGTCCCACGCTGGAGCAGCTCGGGAATGGCTGCAGCCGTGGGAGAGAATCCAGTTGGAGGAAGTTAGTGACCCATGATGGAGCAGTGTGGGGAATGCTGTGGCCCATGGGAGGAACTCATGGTGGAGAAAGTTTGTGGAGGACTGTCTCCTGTGAGAGGGGGACCACGATGGAGCAGGAGGAACAAGTTCCAGACACTCCCCTCACCAAAGATAAGGGAAGTGGCAGCGCTGACTGCACCCCCCATCCCCTGCCCCTGCGCCACTGGGGGAGGAGGTGGAGATATCGGGAGCAGAGCTGAGCCCGGGAAGAAGGGAGGGGTGGCGGGAAGGTGTTCTTAAGATGTGGCAATGCTTCTCACTGTCCTACTCTGTTATGTGTTGTTAGTGTCTGTAATAAATGTATGTTCTATTTTTTCTTCCCCTAACGAGTCTGCCCCTTGCTCGTGATCATAAAGGGGAATTTTTCCCCATCCGAGTCCTATCTTGAACCCCAAGCCTGGCTCTCTGTCCCTTCTCATTGCTGGAGGGGAAGGGAGAGAGAGCTGCTGCATTGTGGTTGGCTGCCAATCAGGCCTAAACCAAGACATCCTCTCCTCCCATTTTTTTTTTAGCTACCAGTTATTTAGAACTGGAGTTCTTCCAAAACTGAGTCATAGATACATTATGCTAAATTCAGTTGCAGCACACATTTCATCTTACTTTTCCGTATATCCTAAGCTCTCATTTGAGGAAGAACAAGAAGTTTAATTAAATATGTATTGAGACTCTCATCTACAACGTCAGCCCAGGATGATGATAAATGTGAATGGCTTGTCAGCAATATGGCTACTCCTATAATCTCTCTCTGTTTTTCAGCTGCCATGAAAGATGTCTCTCTATCTAATGTTTATAAAATCTGTGCTCAATGTATATAGACATTTTCTGTTTGAAAGGATTAAAATGGTAAGATAGATGATGAAAATAATGTACTGTATCTCAAATCAGAAGTAGGATTTCACTGGAGAAGTTATTCCACCTATGACTGTGTGTCCATATGAGATACATAGGTGACTTGCTTGATTAAAATAACAAGACATAGGATCTGATGATCTAGATGGTCTTTCTAGGACCATGTGTGTCACTGTAGGAACACTGAATCTTAACCTTGAACATCTTATACTTAAATATATCAGTCCAACACAGTCAGCTTAACTATGTGCGTAGACCACACATGCCAAATTTCCCCATTAGGATTAATTTGGCTACTACCGTGCCATTCACAGATGTATATTTACAGCATGTGTAATGCCTGCCAGGGAAATACCTATTATAAAATGAAACACAATAACTACACAGTGACAAACAACAGAAAAAAGAGACATTTTGAACAAAACAGTAATAACTGTATTATGTGACCTAGGTATGACATCTGTTCATAGATATAAAGCTCTTTCAGTTGTTACATTTGGATCTGTTGCTCTGATACAGTTTAATACAGTTGTAATCATAAAAACTTTGTGGATTAGATGTTTTTACTGATGATGAAATGAAGACAAGATTGTCCATGTCTCCAGTCCTTGAAGGTTTGCATGTTCCTAATTACAGGAACATACGATGTCAACGGAAATGATTTTGCATGGCCAAATACCCAGATGCAAAGATATCCTAATTTGAAGATAAAGACAAAAGGGAATTGTTCAATTACTTTATGTGAATTTTTATTTTTTTTTATTAGTTCAATTTTATCAAAATCTTTGAACCTCTGCAGAATTGTAAGCTTACTTAGAGGTAAATTAAGTACTTGTGCAGAACCATGTCTGGAAGGTCCAGGAGCATGATCTGCCTCAGATACATATTGACAGTATCTGCTGACAGTAAACTAAAAGCCTACCTGGAACTAATGTTTGAGAAATTGGCCTATGAATTTACCTAACTATATAGTAGAGCAAATAGAATAAAAGATCTGCTTTTTGTGTACAAATTCTCTGTGTGAAAATATCTGCATGTAACTGAATATAACAGCATTAGAAGAGGTCAGTAATCAAGTATGATTAAACCACCTTATGACTTTTTATATAACTTTAAAATAATATATATATAATTATATACATAAATATTGATTTATATAAGTGTTTGAATATTCAAATATAAATCTGTATATATGTATATGTAAATATATATAAGCCTTAGGGAGATTTGTTCTCTTGAAAATAACAGAACCTCCTTGTAACAGTCTTGAATATAGTAAAATGGTTTTCCTGTATTAAGGAAACTGACAACATACTAGTAAACAAAATATCTATTTACAGTTCAGTCACTGGGAGAGGGGTGTTCTCATATGTATAAAAGGAATAAAAAAATACAGAATATACATTTTTGATACTGTGCTTTAACATCTCTACCTTTATGTCATTTAAAAGTTTTATTATTTATTCATTTTGAGATTCTTACCTACGATTAATCCATTTAAAAGTGCAAATTCAGCATTCTCATCTATCTTTATAGTCACCAAAACAACAATACTATGCCATTAGACCAACTGCTGTTGCAAATATGAGTCTCACCCTGAAAAAGTAGGAGAAAGGAAACTTCAGGTTGATGGATGGCCTTCTCCATGCTTCTGTCTCCTCCTTCTCTCTTACTCTTTCTTCTTCTGCTCTCAAAGAAGGGTTGAATTAGTCCAGAACAGATGAACTACTCACTTTCTGCTCTTATAACTCAAAGGAGCCTAAATAACCAGTATAAAATAAATGCCTACTTTTTAGATGATATGATCAAGAGCTAACTGAAGATCTGTCTACTAACACAACTGGATGTTAGGTCATTCTGTCTAAATGCTACAGGCAAAACCTGGACCTTTTAATTAATCTCCATTTAGATATTAAACAGGGTGCAGGAGTGTTTTCATACTAAAATTTTTATTCTTCTGTAAATTTATATTATTAATGTTACATGTATTATTTAACATCACTTCTACACAGAAAAACATTAAATATGAATGATTATTTCCTTCACCTCATAAGTACACACACCCTCAAAATACCAAAGAAAGCAATTATTTAAATGATTATATTTTGCATTCCTTTGTTTAAAAATCTTACATATTACATAGTTAATCTTCACAACAGTGTTATAAAAAACAGTGTTCCAATCAGTGTTATGGTATATTATAGCTGTACAGAGGCACTGCTCTAAGAATGCGTTGCTGATATAAAACCATGAAGTCTTAAAATTATATACACATACATTCTTCCTCAGCCCACCATAACTTTTTCATTATAGTTTATACATAAGGAATGTATGTCAACATTTCTATTAATTTTCTGGAGGCTGAAATTGGAATTCAGGCATATTAAAGAAATGCAAGAATTTAAAAAATTGCAAATACTTGAAAAAAGTGGAAACAGATTAGTAGTACATTGTAAGCCTGTAATCAATAATATCACAGGTTATCTGTGAGATGTGGGAAAAATTTATGTCACTCTACTTTTCATCAGGTCTCGACCATTCTAAAGTTTCCAAAATTTATATCCAAGCCTTCATTGAAATACAGTCGAGCCCAGTTCAAAAGTGGTTATGATTCAATAGCACAAAATGCAAGAGCCTAGGACACAAAGAGAGGAAGCTCATGTCAAAATGCATAAGAAATAAGCTGTGTTATTCTTAAACTTTGCAAAAACTTCCATGAGGATTATACTGAAAGGAGATTTTACTTGTTATGTTTCTGTCAAAAATTCTAATTTCAGCCTCACCAGCATGTAACTACACAACCCATTACTGAATCACAGAATGGTTGAGGTTGGAAGGGACCTCTAGAGGTCACCTGGTTTGACTCCTCTTGTCAAACAGGGCCACCTAGAGCAGATTGCCTAGGACCTTGTCCTTATGGCTTTTGAATATCCCCAAGGACATATTCGTGTTCAACTCATGTTCAGCTTGGTTCCCCAGCAGCCAGGATTCGCAGGTACTTTTCCGCCAATCTGCTTTCCAGCTTGGTGGCACTCAGAATATACTGGTGCAGGGGGTTGTTTCTCCCCAGGTGCAAGACTTTGAACCCCTCCTTGTTGAACTTCATGTGGTTCCTGTCAGCTCATTTATCCAGCCATTAAGGTCCTTCTGGATGGCAACAAGACCATACAGTGTATCTGTCACTCTTCCCAGTTTTATAACATCAGCAAACTTGCTGAGAGTACACTCATCCAGCTCATTGATGAAGATGTTGAATAGGACTAGACTCAGTATTGACCCCTGGGCTACACTGCTAATTACTTACCTCCAACTAGACTTCCTATCACTGATCATAATACTCTGGGCTCAGCCATTCAGTCAGTCTTCAATCCACCTCATTGTCTTCTCATCTAGCCCATACTTCATCAACTTCTATATAAAGAAGTTATGAGAGACACTATCAAAAGCCTTACTGAAGTCTAGGTAGACAATACCCATTATTGTCCCCTCATCCACCTAGCCAGTCATTTCATTGCAAAATGTCAGGCTGATCAGGAATGACTTTGTCTTGGTGAATCCATGCTGATTTCTCAACGATGAATTTCTTGTCCTACCTGTGCCTGTAAATGATTTCCAGGATTAGTTGCTCCTTGACGTTCCTAGGGATTGAGGTTTGGCTGATTGGTTTGTAGTTTTCTGGGTCCTCCTCCTTTACCTTTCTGAAAATAGGAGTGGCATTTTCTTTCCTCCAGCCCTCATTCAGCCTTTCCAATTGCCATGACTGTTCAAATACAATAGAGTGGCCTCGTACTGACATCTGCCAGCTTGTTCAGCACTCGCAAATGCATCTTATCAGGCCCTATTGACTTATATATGTCCAGTTTGCTTAAATATTCTCTGACCTGATCCTCTCTCACCACGTGAAAGTCCTCCTTTCTCCAGACTTTCCCCCTGGTCTCCAGGGCCTTGGATTCCTGAAGGCTGGACTTACCAGTGAAGACTGACGTGAAGAAGGCATTCAGTACATCAGCCTTCTCCATGTTCTGTGTCACTGGAGCCCCTGCTGCATTCATCTGTGGGCCCACATTTTTTCTAGTCTTCCTTGCTGCTTGTGTACTTATGGAAGCCCTTCTTGTTGGTCTTCACATCTGTTGTCAGATCCAACTCCAGGTGGGCTTTGTTTTTCCTAACTGTATCACTGCACATTTGAACTGTGTCTTTATGTTCTACCCAGGTTACCTATCTCTGCTTCCCCCTTCTGTATACTCTCTTTTTATGTCTGAGTATCACCAGGAACTCCTTGTTCATCTGTGCAGGCCTCCTAGTATTTTTACATAACTTCCTGATTGTTGGGATGGACGGCTCTTGAACTTGAAGGAGGTGATCTTTGAATATCACCCAGCTTTCTTGGATTCTTCTCTAGGTCCTTATTCCATCAGACTCCTTCAAGCACATTCCTGAATAGGCCAGTCTGCTCTCCTGAATCCAGCCTTGTGATCCTGCTTTTTGCCCAGCTCCCTTGTCTCAAGATCCCGAACACCACCATCTCATGGTCACTGTGGACAAGACTAACTTCAATCTTCACACCCCCAATGAGTCTTTCTTTGCTTGCATGTGTGAGGTCCAGCAGATCATCTCTCCTTGTTGGTTCCTCTCTCTCTTGTGTCAGGAAGTTATCATCAATGCCATCCAGGAGCCTCCTGTATTGTTTATTCCCTACTGTGTTGTTCCTCCAGCAGATATCGGGGCCATTGAAGTCCCCCATAAGGACTAAGGCCTGCGGATGTGAAGCTACTTCTAACTGCCTGTAGAAGGTCTCATATACTTTCTCCTCCTGGTCAGGTGGCTTATAGCAGATACCCAATACAACATTACCTGTATTGTTCTGCTCTTCAATCTCTCCTCAAGAGCTCCAGGCATTTAATCTGCTCTCTCACATAAAGTCCAAGTCCATCCCTATTTCTTCCTAGCCTGTCCTTTCTAAAGAGCCTGTATCCCTCAACTGCAGCACTCTAGTTGTGTAAGCTCTCCTACCATGTCTTCATGATCCCAATAAGATCATAGCCATGCAACTGTATACAGGTCTCTAATTTCTCCTGTTTACTCCCCGTGTTGCACGTGTCAGTGTACAGGCACTTTAGAGAAGCACCCCACCACACTGATTCCCTAGAAAGGGTCCGGGGGTTTCCCCACAATGGTACCTTCTAGGCACTTGCTTCCTTATGTACAAATGTTTGAGGTGACCCTACTTAAGCCCTGTTTTGCTGATTTTGTGTTTGAGAGTGAACCTGTTCCATAGCTGCAAATGTTCAGGTGTAGCAGGAGCCTTCCTCTTGGTACCAGGAGTCAGATGCTTCCAGTCTCTGCCTTCCTCAGAGCTTCCACTTGCCATTCCTCTAGGGACAGGCTCAGTATCTGAGCTCCATAGAAGGAACACTGTGGGATACCAGCTACACAACTTTGTAACATACATAAGTCTCCTCAGATATTTTACATACCAATGACAATGTTGCCTGACTTTATTGGCTAATGAGAGTCACTGTACAGAGCTAACTTCCATTAGGTAATAGGGCAATAGACCATATTGTTCTCATATTCTCAGTTTTGTCATTTAAATGTATGTTAAATACCATTGAGAGTAAAAAAACAATAGGCTCATTTTTAAACTCACTGGTTGTATAGGTAGCTCCATTTGCACTCAAGTAGAACTAAAATAACGCCTACAGCTTCAGATCACAAAATTTAGTAAATAAACAGCTAATGAAAGTAAAAATTCTTTTAACATTTCCAAATCAGTAATGTCCCTACCTGTAAGACTACAGAAAAATATTAGGCATTAAGTAACCTAAGTAGAATATTTCTTTTCAGAAGTCTTATTTAACAAATGTACACTGAATGACTTATTGGCAAGTATTTCCTGTACTTATGTATTTGAACTGAACCAAGTACAAAACTAACGGCTCCAGTTTATCCCTGGAGCTGAACTGAAGCAATGTCTCCCTGCTATGCTAGATACTTTCCAAACAGAATGGATTAGTTCCTTACTTTCCATAGTTAAAAAGTCTCTGTATTTATACCAAGTGGAATATGAATGAAGAAACAAAGCAATAATTCCAGCATCAATGTATTTATTATTCCAGCTCCCTTGACATCTTCTTTGCTGATTTTCCAGGCCACAGTGTCTTTTTCCATTCTAAATATGCAGACAAATCCTCATGGGCTTACTTGCGTTCAAGTTTCAAAAAGAATAAGGATCACACATATCAATGCTCTATATATGGAAATATTTCTTGTCATACAAAATGGATCTTTTCACTGTCTGACTGTCAACCCCTTCCTGATCAAACCAGACAACACCAGCTTCTGCTGTTTTTCCAGATTCTTGGCAGGCTCTCCTCACATCTGCACATCTTGCATTTACAAGTACACAGATTCCAAATATGTCAGTGGATGGAAATAATTTTAAAATCCAGAGTGAATACAAATGGATTCCCTGTAAAAGGCTTTTATTTCTGTGTCAAGTGGTAGAGTTGCTAGTACAGAAGCTTCCATTTTACACTTCCCTATTTCCAACAACATCGCAGAAGACTGGAATTGTCCCAACAGTAAATGGATGTAGGACTTTTTTAACTGCTTTGTGTATCAAGTAAGCAAGTGAAAAAAACCCAATATTTTTTCCTTTAGGATATTTACTTACATAGAAATAAATGTAAAGGGGTTGGGAATCTCTTGTATTGCCTTTTCTTTCCTCTTTTTCAAAGGAAAATTTTGAACAAAAAACTGGTTCTGGTTTATTTATAATACAGTGTCATATGGGAGTGCTTTCAGTAGCTACAGATTACAGTATACAGTATTGGCAATGTAACACAATCCTTCCATTTCTTAGTATATCTCACTCTTCCAAAAAAAGTTACAACATTAAAGTTCAGTATTAGTTTGGTTTGGAACTCATTAGCCTGAAATAGTTGTTTATTCTGGATGCTGTAAAACTGTGATCACACATTTGTGATGTGAGATTGACATTTTGACAAGTGAGCAGAATTTCATAACATTTCCACTACAATTGAGCTTTTTAAATAAACCCAGATTTCCTTTAGAATAAATTTGGGGCAAAATTTAACAGTTTCCAAATTTTTCCACAGAAGAATAAGCAAAATTGCCAGACTTTTAACTGCTATCTTAAAAAAAAAAAAAAAAACAAAACAAAACAAAACAGAAGAACCGCCAAAAAATGAAACCCAAGCAACTAGAAAGAGATAAATATTTTCTACTTTTACCAACACCAGGAAACATACAATATTCTGCAAAATTTTTTTTCAGCAGTTGGACAAAAAGTGTTCTCAGAGAGGAAAAAAGTGGATCCTTTGGAGTGCAGCCCTACTAGCAGCTGAACGCATGAGTGGAGGTCTCCTAAAGCTGTCTCTGGCCAAAAGAAGCCATCTGGGGAGTTAGATGCAATGGAGCCCTTTAAATGATCAGCAAGCAGACTGGTAGTACATTGACACTGACCTCAGTGACAAAACTAGAGCAATTTGTTTAGCTGTGAGGCAGCCTGGAATGAAATGCCAAACTGTTATGTATCTTGAGTATGCAAATCCCTTGGAACTTTTTCGTAGAGATAGATATGTCAGCAACACAGCTTGGATGAAGACAGCTTTTCTAGATTATGCATTTTGCTGCAGGAAGAACAAGTGCATTCATTAATGAGAAGGCATCACAGGACTGTGAGAAAAACAGTGTTAACAAAACTCAACCGGCTTTTGCTTAAAGCCATGAAAGACAAGTGTCAGCCAAACCCTCACCCCAGGCTGAACTACTGAATGTTGCCTGCATGAAAAAAAGTCTCTGTTTGACCTACTTTTATCTTCTGGATGAAAAATAGAGGTTTCTGTCTGCTGAATGCTGTTGCACTTCCAAAATAGCAGGAATCAAGTGGCTTTTATTTCTTCTAAAAATAGATGTGCCAAATCTGTCCTGGATGATGAAGGCTGAATTACAACATAACCTGAGTGAATTATGAGTTTTCCACTGACCACTGATTAGGAAAAGTCACAAGTTAGCCACCATGTGATGGAAGGTGAGCCTGAACAATAACAACAAATACGTTCACCAGGACACTCATGTGTGGATATAAGAACATATTTGTAAAACTTTATAGAAACTGCATGTTAAGCATTAGATGACATTTTCACTTTTCAGTTAGGATGCAGTGTGGTGAGTGGCAGTGAGTGCTGGGAGTGTTCTACACATATGGAATTTAGACTCCAAAAGGAGTTCAGTTGTAAAATACTTCCTTTATGACTTAGCCTCTGTAGCTACTCTTAGTTGTCTTAATCACCCTTCACATTCTATATAAGGTGGGTTTTTCTGCACAATAATTGCTTTTTTTGACAAGAAAAAGGTCATGGTACAATAGTGAAGGCATAACACAACAGACAGGCTATATTCTTAAGAGCACAATATCGTTCAGATGTTTCTACCTGCATGACTCCATTCAAGCATCAATACAACAGTATGAAAGTTTCAAGACTTCAACAGTCTCTGACACGCCACAATGCTCATTGATGGAGATCGTACTGCTCAAAGCTCAGGGTCTCACTGAGATGCTCCATGAGGGGGATAAACTGACTTACTGTTAGACTGCAGATGAACATCTACAAGCACTGAAAGAAAAACTGCAAAGTCAGGTTTCATTTCAAATTCTAGTCCAAAACAGAAAAAGTTCATCTGGGGATCATATTGTCATTTACATTGTTTAATATAATGAATTGTTTAATAATTTCTTCAATACTATTCCTCTGAGACTCCAATAATGAGTGGGTAAAGTTTTACAGGAAAAGATAATTTCTTCCTCCAAATACCTTACTGTCTTCAGAACAAGATGAGTCATAGCCTGAAACGTAATTAAAACACAGAAGAGAGGATAAGCTGGAAAAAAAGAAAGAAGAAGAACATAGTCAAAATAATAACAGCATTATTTTATCCAAAGCATTTTAGCTTATCACATAACCTGCTTTGGACAAAAAATAATTTCCATTGGGAAAAGAAAAAAAAAAAAAAAAAGAAAAAAAAAAAAAAAACAAGAATAACAGAAATAAAATTATAGAATACTGTATTTATGGCAATGAGTTTTAGCTTACTTTTTCTGACTTCGCATAATTGTATTTGAAGCCTCCTGGCACACCAGGAGAGGTGTAGACTTATTATTGGACTTGCCATTTATTGAGACTAAACACCAAATCTTTTAATTGGCTAAGTAAGAAAAAAATAATCTATAAAGCAAAAGTAAATAATTTCCTCTATTGGTCAGTGTGTATCATGCTTCATTATCTTTATTAACATGGCAAAATGAACATATGATGTGGAAGCAGTTTGAGAAAAATTACACTGTTACACAACTGCAGATCTCTCTCCACTGATAGAGATCCAAGAATAATTTTGTGGAAGTTAATCAGCATAACAAGATAAAAGAATGAGTTTATAATTCATTCAGGCCAATCCCTGGATTTAAGTCTATTCCTTTACTTCATTCAGAGACAGAAGCTATGATTAGTCTAGAAATTCAAGGTTTTATTTAGCTCTTAGTCACAGCTTTTCTGTATGGTGTCCCCTAACTTTAAAAGTACAGCATGGAAAATCATAAAATATATCTGCGCTATCTATAGCAATTACAAAAGATACTGCAAGGGCTAGCTGTCTATTCCTACAGCTCTGTGTGTGAGAACGATTTCTGATTCAGAATTCCTTTCCCTTCAATGTACACTTCAGGGGATTGTTGTATATAACTCTCCCAATTCAGAGGACAAAAGAGAAGTTTGGATGGAAATGTTGAGCTCAGATCCTTCAATCTTAATGTTGCTGGACCAAATAGGTCACCAGTTTTTACCCTGGGGCACAGACTTTCTTTCCTCATAGACTTTGCTCCTCAAAAAAATGCATTATAAAACTATAATATAGTTCCTCCTTGCCAAGGGATTTGGCACATTACATCACAATTAAAAAAATACAATAAAACCATGAGGCAATAAAAATGCCGTAGAAGCTTCTATAAACTAAGCTAACAAGCAATAAAACAAATAGAGTTTAAGTGTAAGAAAGGGTTTTTGTTGCCAATAGAGGAAGAATTTTATTGAAAAGTATATATAGTCATCTGCACATTCATACTGTTGAAACAGCGAATGTTCTTTAAAGGGCAGTACTGCTGTTTAATTTGGTGTTTGAGATCAGCACATATATTGGAAGAATTTTTTAACTGCAGGTAACTAATACAGTTGCCCTTAGGCAGAAAAACTATTCCCAGATAAGTGTAATGATTTAGTTAGAAGCTGAACTGATTCTTTGCCTTAACACATCAGGAAACCACTATAATAGAGAATGGAGCTAGGATTATATAAACAATTACCTTAGAAGTCCCATTTCAAAAAGAAAGAAAGCTCACAAAAAAAGAACACTTCAGTTATCCTTTAAGCCTTAAAAAAGTCTTCCCATTTGGAGCATTTGTACCAATGCTAATGCTTCTACCTCTCCTCCTTTCTCTTTGACTTATAAAATGGGGAGATACATGTAGACTCACTTTCATGATGCTCGCATTTCATGGTAGGGGTAAACTGAAGCCCGTGTCAGGATTTAGAAACGTTTGTCACCAGCTTGTGGGTGGCATTGGGCTGGGCCAGGCTGGCAGAGCCTCTGAGCTCAAATCCGCTCCCTGACGTGCTTCCAGTTCTCCAACCGCAAGCAGGCTGCTGGCACCAACAACAACTGACCCTATGTGCTCTATATTGACACATTTGGCTGAGAATAGGTTACTGTGCACAAAGGGATGAAGGCAAGGGACATCAAATTTATTTTTCGTTATTGGTTGATATTGCCCTTTCAGCCTAAATAAAGATTTATGTAATTGCATAGCTCATTGTTTTAGGACAGAATAGAAATAGTATGCAATTTTGTCCTCAGCTCTTTGTCTTCGACTTAAAAATACACGAGTAATAGTGAAGATTCAAAATAAGGTTTGCTATTAATAGTTTATAAATTATTTTTCTTAAAGGGAATACCTAAAAAGTACTGTCATCAATGACATTGAATAAGACCTGAAAACACACAACATTACATGAAAAATGACAAAACAAACACTTACATTGGAGAATATCCATGTGTTTGAGAGTATTTGTTCTTTCAGGCTGGTTTGAAAAAATAACAAATTAAGCTTCTGTTTCTGTAGGCTGTTGTGTACTTTATTTAAAAGTCAAAACAATATACCTGTTTATGTGGCCAGTCTTGTGGGTTTTATTCAGATTATTAGTGATTTTAATATCTTAATAATATAGTTATGTAATTTATGCTCCTTTTATGCCTTTTGAGCACAAAGGACTTTGACATAGCTTTGTTTACCCCAATTTAATTGGGTGGATGTCCAGTTCTTCAATGAGGGCAGGGAATACTGTTTCTGCTGTCACTTCTTTACGTCTGGAACGCCCCTGTGCAGCTCACTTTGACTTCAGAGACACAAATCATCCTTGTAAGGTAGGAACTGTGTACACTAGAGTAAGAAATTCTGTTACTTTTAGGAGCTGAAAGCTTCTACAAGTAAACTTATCTAACTCCAACCTAGTAACAAACAGAATCAATTTTGTTTTTCCTTTCCTATCTCTGTTAGTGAAAAGGTGCTGAAAGCAAATGCTTTGCCAGAAATACCATAAATATATCTACTTGGGCAAGGGTCTGGGCAAGGGATATGAGTAGCCAGCTCTCCTCACTGTGAGTGCCAAAACTGGGTGAAAACTAAGCTTTGAGAAAAAAATCTCTGCACCAGCAGAGATATCTCTGAGATACTTTGAATTTTATTCCAACTTATGGATGGGAGGTCTTCTATGCATCCATCACCATCCTGCCAAGCAAACCAGCCTCTCTCCAAACATCATAGCAATGTGCTCTTACTTGTTTCTGTGTGTTTATCAATGTATTCACAGGCATATCTGCATATATAATGTTACCTTACCACCAATTCATATTCCTAAGAAGACTCATGAATATCTACAGCTACCAGCTTAAGATGAACTCATCTATCTATGCTAGTAGATGCCAATACGTAAAGAATTACATGGTTATGGTGGCAGTCTTGTATCTTCAATCACAGTGCTACTGTAGCATCCTGGGTTGCCTGTGGTAATTGACTGTCTTTCTCAAGAAGACTTAGGAAGGTGCTGAAGAAAAGACCAGGGCATTGAAACTGAGTGGTCTTGATGAAAAGGAGTAATTACCTTTTCCATTTTTTTTTTAAAGCTGTGTCTTCTGCAGTTTGGTATGTAATGCTAAAGTACAAAACTGGAAGAAGTATTGAAAGGTAGCCTTGGTTCAGTGTCTTCAGGAACTCAAGTACGGGTTTTCTGATATGATTAAGGAATAAGTAGACTAAAAAGTTACCCTCAGGTGTAGCAGTGTGACCATTAACTCATGCCAGATGCTGCATTTCTGTGTACATGGTCCTACCTGACGGCAAATGCAAAATGCTCCCAGGTAACTTAAGTAAAGGTAATAAAGAGAACTAAGAATGCTCACATTTATCGTACAGATTAAGTGAAAGAAGCTCACTCTGAAGGTTGTCTTTCAGAGGTTTATTAATCTCCTTATGCCCCTTTGATGCTTTTAAGCTGTTACGGTTATTTTAAGATTTGTGCATGCCTTCAGTCTAGTGTCTAAGTCTGTGAAAGGCAAAATTCAGATGTCTAAAGGCCATATGAGCTTCAAATCTGACTGACAAATCAAGGCTCTGGATCTGTTTTGAACAGAGTTTAATTATTGCTGATTTTATTTAATTTTTCAAAAATTACACTAACTCCACTCACAGCATTTGAAGACCACAAACAAAATCATTTAAGTAGAACCATTTGGCAACTCACTAGGTGTATTCACAGCTGTTTGGTTAACTTTACTACGTTTGTGAAGTCTATTAATAGTTGCTATGATCCAAGTCTGAAGACTTCAACATAAAGAACACTTTAAAATTCAGCCAAATATCAAATGTTTCAGCCAGAAATTCAGGAAGTCTTCATAACTTCCTGAGTGGGGTGACAGGAGGCCATGTTTTCTGAACTATAAATTCTTTTTATTACTTGGTTTTGTTCTGCTTGTATTGAATGTGTGTTTTAATTTAGCCTCACTATTTGGAAGATGCTTGCCGAATTTATAAACAAACGTGTCCTGAGAGGCTTTGAGAAAGAACTTTGCAAAATACAATTTCCATTGAACAGCAAAGGGAATGAAACAACATTTCATATTCATGGACTTGCATTTCAAACCACTAAACAGATTTAAGTAATTATATATAAAGTTAGACAGAAAATGCATCAGATTTTCTACCTTTCCTTTTCCTGATTCCCATTTAAGGACTTTTTACTTATTTTATAAATGACATATCAGCTGGGTTTTGAGAAGATAATATTAATATGTGGGTGAAAATTTGGTAGAGTAATTTTAATTTAACATGACACTTATGTGTTTACATTACTGAGTGCCAAAACTGGCTGAAAAATAAGAGAATACTGTATTCTCAAAGTATTTCCTCCTAAAAAACCACCTCAAAACCCATTAAATTTTGAACAATCTTTCATCAAATCTTCAGCTTTTCTGAAAAATGACACAGCTTCTGATTTACAGAGACTCTCCCCATCTTGAGCTTTTGAGGTTAAAGTTATTTAATTTGGGACAGTATCATGGGAATTAACACTATATATTTGAACTGTCCTCTGTTCAGCAATAATTTAAGTGGATCTTTATCATCATCTAGTACAACTATTCTTATATTCTCAAGAATGACACCGAACAAGCAATAGGAGACAGACAAAAAAAAAAAAAAAAAAAAAAAAAAAAAGAAAGAAATGTTCAGAAGAATAAAAGCTAGAGCAATTATTATGAAAAGATGGAATAGAAAGGAAAGTGACAAGGGAAATACGTTAGTGAGTAGAATATTGAGAGAAAAATCATAAACATGAATAGATGAATTCATTGTACTCTTGAAGGAAGAACAGGTAAAGATAAGGAGCTAAATTTAGTAGTAGGAAAATTGGGAAGAAGTGGCCTCTGATGGGATGATGAAGAGATTGCAGGAAATTGGGTAAAGGAAAAACAAGTCAGGGAATCTTGGTCAGCACAAGAAAGGGATATCAGGAGAATGTGCAGAGCATGAAAAGGCTCACATCAAAGGATTTCATCATCTTTTGATCTGAGAGCAGTCTTCGGATACTAGTAAAGAATTATGTTGGAATGAAGGGATTAATAACTAGGACTTGAAATTATATTCTTGCTCTGTTCTGATACTTTGAGTATCCTTTCATGCCAAAAAAATTATAGACTTTTTCACTTTTGACCAGAGGCCATTGTGATTTTCTGAACCATAGTCTTAGGATAAAAATTGAAATCATAATATATGACCAATAAAATCTTGTTGCTTTTGCAACATTTGGGTTTTATCCAATGGGGTTAATAAAATACAGTGTCTTTTTCTCTCCAGAAGTATTATAATTAAAGGAAGTGGAATAAATTGCCTTTTCCCCAGTATCTCAATTTTTGTCGGGAACTATCAAAATTAAGTAATGAGAGCCCAACTCATGGTGATTAAAATCACTTATTTTTTCTAAACTCTCTCTGCAGAGATGGATGATGGTAACGTGGAAGACTCGTACTGTAAGTACTGCATATATTCCACGGGTAAACAAGAGCATTCCTTCCTACAGGGCTTTCATGCTGTTACATTTCATAAGGAATTCAAATCTAGAAATGGAAGTTTAAGTTACACATTACATTTTGGTCATATTGCCTAAAATACTTGAATACCTTCAACAGCATTTTTTAATGCTTTTTTTTCAACGTTGTTAATGTTAGTACATGGGAGTATTTGGTGTCTGATAACACCATGGTCCTTTAATAAAAATTCTCTTAAATTCTTCTCAGTGTTCTTTGGTGGTTTGGTTTGGGGTATTTTTCCTTGTTTATTTTTGTTTCTGTTTTGATTTGGTTTTGTTTTTTTTTTTTTCTTTTTTTTTTTTTTTTTTTTTAACCCTCCAAGTTAGGAGTTCTGCTAAAGAGTTCTGCTGTTATCTAGCTGACATTTTTCATTTTTTCCTGATACTGAAACTCTCTGAAGTTATGAATTGGTGGGAGACAATACTTCCTGGGTTCTGTGTACAGGTGGATTTAATTGTGATAAAATCATCTTTGGCATTTATACAGGCTATATATAGTAATATCTTCTGCCTTTAATTGATCATGAGAAGTCAGTCCTTATCTAATTTTACTTCTTTATTTTCATTTTCTCCATGGGCTTTGATGCTTCCAAATTTCTATAAATTACAGGGTCCACACTTCTAGATTTTTCAAAAAGTGTCTGCAAATATTATAAAATTCAGGTTAGTTTGGGGTTTTTTGGACCTTAATATCTTTGGCTAAAATGCAAGCTTTTTTTTTTTTTTTCCTTTGTGGGTCATCTATATTTTCTTGTCAATTTAGTAGACTTGTTTGGAAATAGATATTTGTTTATTGCTCCACATAAGGATGTTCTACTATCTAGCTTGCTTCTAGATTTCTTTAAATCCACTTAAGCTGTTTTAGTGAACATGCTTCCAAGGGTGGTTCAAAATATCACCATCTGCATATATAAAATCAGTACCAAAAGTCACCAAAAGCATTTCATAATCCTTTAAAATAATCTTTCAAGCACAGGTAGCTGAGCAAAATGCAGGTATATCATCAGTCTTAACTGCCTAACTGGATATGTGAAGTACAGAATGAACTATCTTCTTATCTTTTTGTTATGAACTAATTTACAATATCAGTCCTGCTTTAAAGATTTGTTATATATTCCAGTTCCTCCAATTGCTTATGCTGCTGTGTATGTTAGGATTTACTGCCATGCAGAACTACAGAACCTGCAGGAGTCACTCACCATGCCTACTGTTATATCCTTGTTATCTTAATTTTACCAAGGCACACTGGTCTTCTGAATGATGCTTTAGCTTCTCACAGAATTCCCTTGACTCCTGTCTGACATGCTTCTTCACTTTGTGTTAATTACAGTGAAAGACCTACTGGGCCTTTTGGGGCATTCCTGTATAGAGCACAGGCAATGTGTTTGAAAAACTTGGTTATTTCTGATCTGCCTGTATAACATAAATGGTTTGGTTAATTGTTCCAATACCCTTTTCATCATTCTATAACCTTGTACACTGGAAGAGGTGCTAGACTTAATCATATTTACAGGATGTGTCATTTATTAGGAAAAATCCAGGAAAAAAAAAAAAATGAGGCCTCTATTCTCTAAAGCTTTGAGAGTAGAAAAACTGAGCAAAATTCTCCCAAGAAAGAAAAACAATTGGGATGACATCTTGACAAAACAGAAAACTGCAAGGAGATAAAATAAAATTATTATGCTGCTTCTTTATCCCACTGATTTAGATAGAAAAATCACAGAATAGTAGAATTGGAGTGAACACTCAGCATTTTGCTGGATCCTCACACCTTTTCTTTGTCTTGGTACAAGGCAGGCACATATTTTCTGTCATTTATCTCTGGATCCAATCTAAATCTGTATTGTTGTTTAGGCTCAAGAATGCACTTTGAGTGAATGTCCCAGTCATATCTATTTACTGTTCTTTGGCTTGTGTTGTGTTATGCTGCAGTCTTGAAACACACAGGCTGAGTTTCTTATCAATGAAGTAAAACTAGAAGATAGAATTCACACATTACATGCTCCATCTGGTCTTTTAGGTCATGGAACCAAATTGAGGATAATCTGAAGTAAATTCCCCTCAAAACATAAATAATATGGACATCAGGATACCAAGCACAAACTATTTCATCCTGTAAATCCACTCTGGTATCTTCACACTACCTCTTGAACTAGATAGCACCTCAGAGTCTTGAGTGTTCTTGTGGGAAGAAAAAGATGCTTTGTCTCTGCTCAGAACTAAATGAGACAAACATATTCTTGTTCCTCACTTAGTTTCGTTCTGCACATTCACTAAACAAAAATATGATGTCTTAATCAAGAAGATGCATTGGAGAAAAAATGAAAATTAGAAGGCTTTGCAGAAACATAAGAAATAACAACACTGTCTCTGAATACATATCTATGATAAGTGCCATTCATTTCTGACAAATCTCAAGTTTCCTCTACAGGCAGGGAGCCTCTAGAATTGGAACGTCACCTGACAGTTTAAAAAAGCAACTCAAAGTTCAACTATTAAATCAGCCCGCTGTATGAGTAGGACCATGATCATCTTGCACACAGAATTTCTTCAGAACCTTTGGTAGACATATTTGATGCTTCTTACTTTATATGACGATTCTCCTTTGCTTGCTGGAACAACATAGTATTTCCTTTTCTGTGAAAGTTACAAAAACAGCATCAGTCACAGATAATTTACAACAGATCATTTTTCTGAAAGAGACAGAAAAATAGTCTGTTAAGCCACCATGAATGTAACCCAACTGATTTATTGGAATAATTAACATTTAAAAGAAAATTTTTGATTGAAATGAGCATGTTCAAGAGCTGATTGTTAATATTTCCTGATATGTAAACAAACTAAAAAAAAAAAAAAAAAAACCAAACCTAAACATACACTGATGTTCATAATGGAGCTGAATGTCACAGGTCTATAGATATGTGAGGAGTCTCAGAAAAGGAGATTGTGGAGCCAAAGAGTGATTATAGATCCATACTTCACCATCAGCCGAAAGATATATTCAGCACATAATTTTAGGACTTTTATTTCATAGGACAAAAGGAATATAAACTATAGGACCATATTTCATGCCTTTATTTTCTACTTTAAAGTCACCTTCTCTCCCTAAAAATATTTTAAAAGTTTGCAGAAGCCCATATTAAGGAGGCCAGACCTGTGCAGTTTAGGAAAGTCTACTCATTTTACCAGGTATGTGTTCCTATATTGGAAATGTGCCTGGCAGGTACAGGCTTTGAACATCCAAGTGGTTTGTAATAATAGTTCTGAGAAACATGAACTATCTCTTCCATATAATTGTGATGTTTACCTCCAAGAATAAGATGCCAGGTGTCTTGCTAACATTACCCCACGAGTAAATTCTACAAAATGGAAGAGGCTGGTTGGATATTTCCAATTTGAAAGGTCCATTTGAATTGTCCTCTGTGTGCCCAGGACATTTTCCGGATTCCAAAAACCTAAAGTGAAAACATTAATTATTATGCATAAACCCCCTATCTTTGTGTATAAAAGAATTAGACAAAGTTTTTGTTTCTTATATTGGAAGTTAACCTTCACTTATCAACCAATAGGGAACCCTGCTAAATTGTTTGGCATTAAGAAATACATGTAGGTAGGATTGCATTCTATGTCAACCCACCATTAAAGTTAAATGCTGATCATACACTTCCAGTAGGGATGGAACGACTGAAGTTCAAAGATGTAAGGCACCCTTTGTGGACAGTATTGTATGATAACATGGTTAAGAGCTCCTCACCTTCATACATTCATAAAATATATCTATATTGTGCCCAGAATCTCATGTCTTATTAAATGATACCCGAAAGAAGTAACATGAACAGAAATTAACTTTCACCACTAGGATGGCCGAAGTGCCTTTCCCACAGTATATATATGCACTATATAAATAAATGAAAACCTTTATCTCCTTCCCTTCTCTCAAATCCCTTCTTAAAACCATGACACATTTAACAAATTCAACAGCTGTACATCTTCTACTAATCATGTAAATATTATTCTTAATGATTTCCCTCATTCTTACCAGTCTGTCCTTATAAAACCTTTTGTTCAAACCATACACTCATTCTGTCATATTTCTCTGTATTTTCTCATTTTGGGTTGTCTTGAACTCACACAAGGATTAGTAAATGCTGAAGAATTAACAGACTGTACCATTACTCTTACAGGGCCAGGCTGTACGAGGGGATGGTTTGAATTTTAACACAAGGGAAATTCCTTAGCATTATTGTCTCTCTAAGAAAGTTAAAAATATCCTGGCATTTTAGAGGCTAACACTATCAGAAGCACTGACATTAAAAAGTCACAAACAATAGATATTAAAGTATAAAAAATCTTTTGTAGCAGCTAAAACTCAAACTCAGTAGAAATAACAGCTCCCAGAAAATTAGTGTCAATGGCATTTGAGTTGGGTCTTACATTGCTAAAACAGTAGATAATACTTAGAAAGAAATGAAGCTTTAGAATAATTGAGTAATCATTCAGTAATGATGGAGGTTTACACCCAAAACAAGATCCTGACAGACTACAAGTACTTGATTAGAAAGGAAGCACTGAAGGTGTTCAGTTAGGAAGCGTTGTGAAATGCTAAGATTATTGAAATTATATTTTTAAGTACATATACATACATCTACATTACTTTAGTTTATAAAATATTTCAAGACCTGATGGTGTTAACACATTGTATAACTACCAGAGTTTGAAATAATCTAAGTTATATCTTTCCAGACAACTGAAGAAGGGTACCAAATATGTTTGTCTTATCTAGACCATTTTTCTCCTCCCCTTCCTTCCACCTGACTCTACATCCTTTCAGACTTTGCATCTCTGTTTGTCTATATTGCATCTAGCTGCAAAGTATTGATTTAACTTATTTTATTACAATTGCATACTAAGATTGATCAGATTTAAGTTGTTGCATCTCTATGCTAAAGCAGTAAGGTTAGGTTTCTATTATTTGTTTTAGTCTCCTTTTTTATTTTGTCTGTGATTGAAAAGTAAAAACAAATACAGAAAGAATAGCAGAAATTTTGTTTACAAAATTATATGCTTTGATTTGTCTGATTTGACAAAGCATGGAGTTTTTGATTCAACAACTAATTAAAGATTCAGAAGCAAGTTAGAAAGCAAATGACTGAAGTCTCTAAGATCTTTACAGTACTAGCTGTAAATCCTTCTCAGTTAAGTACAACACATTTCAGTTTAAACATATATTTAATGTACTTACATTTAAGACTCTGTTTAGGTGCTTACCACTTACAGATGTACTACAGCACTCCTTAAATGCTTTTCTGAAGTTGGGTCCAAATTAACCTTATATCGTGGAAAACCCCTTCAGGAGTAGAGAATTCAGACCTGCACGTTCACCTGAAACACCAGCTGAAAAACATTACCTTATTATAGCCAACTTATTTTCTGAGTTATTTTCCTGGAGATGGAATTAAGTCAGTTTCACGTGGGAATTCTTGAAGATTTATTTCAAGGAGAGCTGGCTAATAGTTTACCATTCTCCACATACTGGCATTCCAATACCAAAAGGAGAGAAAATAAAGTTGCTAGGTGACAGCTGTATATTTACTAGAACTCTGCAAAAACAGGAAACACTGCACAAAAATTTCTATTTCCTTTTTAATTTGTAACTGGTGCTTGCAGAAACACAAAAGCTGAAAAGGTACAAAGTTCCATGGGATGTACAGTTTTTAATGAAGTTTTGTTTCAGGGGAATAAAATGGAAAATTGTATAAATTCCTAGGCAGAGAGGTGGGGATGCCAAAAAGCTGGCTAGGTGTGTTACCACTAGTAACACAGAGTTAGTGAAAAATTAGCCTAGTGTGAAGGGCAAGTGATCAGCCTAGATGTTTGTTTGCTTATGAAACAAGACAGTTTAAAAGCCTGTTAGATGGAGAGAAAGATGGCTACATTGGAATAATCTCCCTGAAAAACCTGTCATGTCAGACAATTGAATGTTTTCTCCTGAGGTAAGTTGTCCTGGAACATAAAAGGATTCCTTTGGAAAACCAACTATTCTTATCACACTGCCTGCAGAAATCAAGCATTTTTACTGACTGGTTCACATAATAAAGAACATTTTTAAACTTTTTCTTTGAAAAATAATAAATATGATGTTGTGGTTTGAGCCTGGTTGGCAACCAACCACCACAGCTGGTCACCCTTCCTTCCCCTTCCCCACCTGGGAATGGGGGAGGGAATTAGAGGGGTGAAGGGAGACTCAGGCTGAGATAAGAAAAGTTTAATAATGGTAATAAAACAAGAACAATGACAATAATAGAAAAAAAATATATGAACAGGCAATGCACACCAATACCCAGCCCGTTCCCAGACAGCGACCCCGAGATACCAAGATCCCGCAATCTCAATCCCGGAAGCGAGAGAGCCCCTTCCCGACCACCCCTCCTCTATATAGTGAGCATGACGTTCCATGATATGGAATATTTCATTGGCCAATTTGGGTCTGGAGCTCTGGCCGTGCTCCCTCCCTGCTTCCCGTGCCCTTGTGCACGGGCAGGACATGAGGAGTCAGAGAGTCCTTGAAGTCTCGGTAGCAGCTGAAAACATCAGTGTGCTGTCAGCATTCTTGTCATACCAAACCCAAAGCTAAATCCAAAACACAGCACTCATCTAGGATAGTATTGGGTAAGTCTATTTTTTGTCATTAGTCTATTGGTCTATGGGGCCTTACCATTGGATAAGTCTATTTGTCATTAAAAGACAGAAAGGTTATTAGCAATGGTACCTAAATGATACTACCTAAATAGCCCTAATATTGATTTCTGTGATTAATTAAAGAAAAACACATGACCAATCTTATTAAAGTCAGAGGAAAGTTCATTTTAGCTTTTTCTTGAGTCTGAGAGTGTAATATTTTCCCGAAAGAAAAAAGAGAGAGTATGAAATAAAAAGAAAATGTCTGAAACGTACTTTGTGTAGCACTAGTCCCGTGCCTTTGTGTAAATTTCTGTGACTTTATTTGCCTGTAAATGTAACAATTATCAAACTGAAAAGAAGCAGAATGGAAGTAGCTACATATTCCTTTCAAGCAAGCATACAGAGGGATAGACAAGAACAATTTGCAGAAAAGAACACTGTTTGCCTTTTTTATTGCTTGCAAAATGCCAGGAGAGTTTCAAAGTAATAGCATTTACTAAAGAAAAAAAAAGAGAATAGGAAATAAAAGAAATATATTGCCTCAGAAAAGTCCCAATTTAAAAAGTCTTCACCTTTTCATCCTGATACATGAGCCTTCTGTATGCTTTAGCACTACAAAACTTGTATTTATTTATATATTTATTTATTTACAACAGCTGGGGTGGTTTTGAGCTTTTAAATGTTGTATGGCAAGGTTTTAGTTTTCTTTTCTTTTTTAAAATTGTTTGAGTTTTCACGTCCAACAAAGACATGCTTTGTCATGTGTACATTTCAGGTTATTTGTCATGGAAATTTCTGCAATACTTAAATATCATTTCCATGGTTCAGTGTTCTCTTTGCTACTCTGTTGACCTAAAACTCATTACTCTTTCAAATGCTTGCTCTTGTTTACGAATTGGTGTAAACAGGGTTTCTACATTTGGACAGACTGAAGAGGAAAAAATAGAGCAAAAATATTCCATTCAAGACATCTTTGTTTGCTAGAAAAAAAATTTAACTCCACCTTTTAAAAGTTCCGATACATTTATTATCGTGCTTTGCAAGCAGTAGGTTTTTGAGGAATTGGAGTGTCAATAGATTGTAAAATCCATTTGTCATGATGTTGCCAGTAAATATGGAACTTTCTTACCTGAAAATGATAAAACCTTCTGTGATGTGCCTTTACTTTTAACACAAGTGTAGTTTATGTTTACTGAAAACAGAGGCTAAATAAAATGTGATATGTGTTGGCAAGGAAACAGCAAGTAATATATTTATTCTCCATTCAGGACCATAAAATATCATTCAAACAGTGAGCAGGCCTTTGGCTCAGATTTCTAAACCTCTTTTGAGCATTTCCCATCTCTAGTGTTTATATTGGCTGAATGCCCAAATCCAGTGAGCTTCTTGCACCTTGCAGTGTACTTCCCACCCTACCGCCCAAGGAGAGGTACAGGGCTGCAGCTCCTGAACTCTTCCCCTGATAGATGCCGTCTACCTCCCTTAGTCGACATCACACATCCTTACGTTGCCTCCTGTTCTTATTCGCAGACCTTTACCCATCGTGTGTATGGGATCCTGAGCACAGAGGCACTGTAGACTCCTATTTCCCCAAAGCCAAACATGGCCTTGTTTGCCTTGTGGCAGCAAGCAGCTGCAGCAGGCGAGGCTCAGAGCCAGGACCTGCCACCACACCTCGCATCCTTTGATCTCCCAGGCTTTCCACCGTCTCCTCTACCAGATGCAGCTTGAAGGTAGGGCTCACAATCTGTCCGCCAGCTGCACCTGGCCCATCAAGGCAGCATGCGGAGGAGAAGCTGCTGTGCTGCACTGCAAATGGGGAAAAGGGAGGGGGGGGGGTTGTCTGCCAGCCGGGGCCTCCCTGTTGAGGAGCCTGGATGAGCCTGTTTCGTGGGCTGCTGCTTTGAACTCCCATCGTGGTGCTGCCTCCCACATCTGGAGCCTGAGGTGAGGGAAGATGAAAGCGGGTTGGGGAGTGCAGAGGCTTGTGAGGCACGCTGGGAATGCTCACAGCCTGGGAGGAGGGCTCACGATTTGGCCATTCCTCAACTGGGTTGTTATAGCTCATGGTGAGAGTAGCTATTGCTTGAGTCTATGCGTTGCACACTACAGCAGGCGTGCAGTTGATGTACGCTGGAGTGTTTGTACATAAACCAAAGGTTGTTACTAGGTGCTTGCATTAATTATTACAAATGGTGGCTCTGATAATATTCAAGGATCAGGCTTGCATCGATCTGAATAGTTTTCAGAGATACTCATGACGCCCAAACACTTGTAAGAGCCAAAGGCATTTAACATTTCCAAAACTTGTTCAATAGCTTACCCACTGTGAGTTCCCATTGACTTCAACAAGCTTTGAATCAAGCCTTTAAAACATCAAAAGGAAGAAAAAGGGAGAAAAATTTTCAACAAATACTGCTTTCCAATTCTTCTAGGTTCTGTAATAAAACTATTAAAAGAAAGGTCAAGTCAATGTGAAATGCACCACCTGGCCTGTTACGCTGAAGACCTGACTGCTGTCTGCAGCTCAGGCATGCATATAAGCATGAGTGCTACCCTCATATTTTTCAGCAAAACTTAAGTACTTGCTGGACTGTCTTTTCTAATTAAGGATGCTTTTCTGAATGGAAACCTTCAGGTGCACAATGTACATTAGTATTAAAACATAAATTGTAAAGTGTATTTTTTTCTCACTTGTGAATTTTATTACCTTTATGGTTTGTGACATTGTAATGTTCCCTGAATGTTAGTGTTAGAGGAGACAGAGAAAACAGCTTTTGCAAATATATTATCATGTAAATCTTAGTCTCCCTGGTCTTTTTAGAATAACAAACAACTATACATAATTAATTGTAATTTTGCTAGAAGAAGTGACATTATCACCACGCTCATAAATACCCATAAGGCAGGGAGTGTCCCAGGGGGAGATAACTTTCTTTCAATGGTGTGATAAAATGTTCTCATCACAGACAGTATTTATTGCCCATGTCTCCTGAGAGATGATTAAGACTAGAGAAGAGCAAATAAGCAGACACAAAGCATGCCCGCTATACTTGTTTTATAGGTTTGCTTCATTAGTTTAAAACACAGTGTATTAATACAGGATTTGAGAATGAGTATTTTTCCTAGTTCTGCTTTGTTACTGCTTTGTTCTTTTGGAACAAAATGACTAAAGAAATAACCAAAACCTCTTTTAAAAAATCCTTCTACACTAATTTACAAACCCTGTCACAATAAACTGGGTACAACCTCATCAATTATCAGTCAGTTTCCTCTAGCCGGCTTTCATGCCCCTTTCTTTGTGAGCACAAACTGAAAGGCAGTTCATTACATTCCCTTTTTTTACAAGATAACCCAGCAGAAATTAAAATAAAATAACTACAGTGAAATATTTCATATGTTATTTACTTAGCTTCTTAAATAAAGAATACCAGCTATGGTACAGCCATTTTTTTAGACGAATAAGAGGCCTTTTTTGATTGATTACTAGTCTTTCAGAAGAGTAGGTGACATTTCCCGTAACACTGACTTCAGCTCATAATCCCCTTTTGGCAAGCCAAGGACAATTATAGTTTGAACAGTTCTCACAGTTAGGCACTCTGCTAGGATGGAACTCTGGATAGGCTCAGTTCAGCCAAATTGGTGAAAAACTCTCATTGCCAATTCTTCTTTTCTTTTTAAAATTGGCCTCTCAGCATAGATTTGATTCATGCCACCTAAAAATAAATGTGGTTTCTGCAAAGCAAAAAACTTATCTGTGTTGTCATGGTATCAATATTTCCATTTTTATGTTTAGACATAACTTAAGAACTTAAAGTGAACTCCAGTTTCTTGTTTCTTTATTAAAAGGCCTTGGGGTTTTGTCCTTTTTTTTTTTTTTTTTTTTTTTTTTTTTTTTTTTTTTTTTTTTTTTTTTTAATGTAAACATCTTTTTGTATTCATGGTGTAAGAAATTGTTCAATATCTCTTTTTAAGATATTTTTTAAAACTTCCATGAGTAGCATCAGCTACTTGTTTCAGAAAATGTGATGCAAAGTTTTATGGAAGGGTCAAAATGTCACTGACCATGAAAATCCGACAGCGCACTCAAGGTTCATTAAGGTTCAGTTCCAGCATGAATAAAATGGACACCCAAATCAAATTAATTATAAGATTTATTGCTCCTTACACTATTATAATATTATAAAAACTGTAGTACTTAGTCATATGATGCTGCAATTTAAAAAATTAGTTTAATTTACTTAAGTTAGAACTTCATTCTTATTTTACTGTACTATTTAATATCTTTTATACTGAGCTTATGGCTAACGTTTTAGCTAATTTCTGGCTAACAGAGAATCATTAGGAAACCATTTTTATATTAGTGAATTATATGAACTGGAAAACAAAACAGTAAAAGAAAAAAATATTTTTTTCCAGTAAATTTCTGTATTGGAGGAAAAATCTTTTGAGTATCGAAAATATTCAGGTTCACTTCAGGTTAATTCTCTGAAGATAAGGTGGCTATCTGTTTTGCGCTGCAATATGATCCTATCAGTATCCTTTCACCTTCACAAAAATCAGCCAGTGATGAGATGCAAACACATTTAGATAAAGGAATATATCAAAAGTTTACTTCAGATTTGCAAGATATATTTTTGTTTGATTTAGAATTTTGCTCACATTTAAGGTCTCAATTTCTATATTTCCTCCAGCAGCACAAATAATTTTTTAAACGAGATAATGGGGTGATCATTTTATACTCCCTGGATCTTCTCATCATTTCAAAAGAGTAAACAAGTAACTTCTCCATAGAACTCAATTCAACTGAATTTATTTTCAATAGTAAATTCTTTAATTCATGCAGTAAATAAAATTCATGGCAAAAAAATAATATTCCCCCCTGGTTTCACACAAGACAGCTACAGCTTGATGTTTCTCCATGTCGTGTTTTGAGCCTGGTCAGCAGCCAAACACCACACAGCCACTCACTCCACCTTCTCTTCTGGCAATGAGAAGGGAAAAATGAGCCAGGCTTGGGATTCAAGATAGGACTGGGAGGGGCAGATCACCCATTATGGTCATGGGCAAAGGCAGACTCATTAGGGGAAGGAAAAAAAGAACATATATTTATTGCAGACACTAACACCACGTAACAAAGTAGGACAGTGGGAATCACTGCCACATCTTGAGAACACCTTCCCCCCACCCCTCCCTTCTTCCCAGGCTCAACTCTGTTCCCAATATCTCTACCTCCTTCCCACAGCCGCGCAGAGGCAGGGAATGGGGGGTGCAGTCAGTGCTGCTGCCGCTTCTTCCATCTTTGGTGAGGGGAGCTTCTGGAACTTCTCTCCCTGCTATATCGTGGTCCCCCTCTCACAGGAGAGTCCTCCACAAACTTTCTCCACCATGAGTCCCTCCTATGGGCCGCAGCGTTCCCCACACTGCTCCATTGTGGGTCACCAACTTTCTCCAACTGGAGTCCCTCCCATGGGCTGCAGCCCTTCCCGAGCTGCTCTGGCGTGGGACACCCCCGCATGCTGCAATCCTCCCAGTGGGACTACCTTTTCCCACAAGACCCCGGTCTTCTTTGGGCACAGCACCTTAACCATCCAGGTGAGAAACACAGGCCATAAATCAATGTCTGCTCCACTGCAGATCTTCATGGGTGGCGGGGGGGGCTGCCCTGCAGTCTCACCACAGGATACAGGGGGGTCTCTGCTCCGGCACACCTCCCCCCTCCCTTCTTCCTCTGTTCCTCCACTGACCTGGGTGTTCATGCAGCTGCCACAACTCCTCACAAATCTGATTCTTCCTCACCACATTCCTTCTTAAATGCGTTATCACAGAGGCACAGCTGATTGGCTCAGTTTTGGTGCAGAGGCGGAGTTGACTTGGAGCTGGGAGAGCTTCAAGAAGCTTCTCACAGGCAGCCACCCCTATAGTCCCCTCCCCTGCTACCAAAAAACCCCACCACTCACTCAAACCCAGGACACTCCACACCATAAATATGTTACAGTATACATTATATGACAGTGATTAGATACATTATGACTCATGATACCCTTGAATTTAAACACTAAATTGAAACTTGCTTTTTTTGTTTTAAACCTTTGATGAACCCACCAACAAACAAAGTAGTTGTGGTGCAGATAGTTTTGCCACTTAAAAAATAATTTAATTTCCTGTACGTAATTTATGGAATATGAATAGTCCTGCAAATACTTAATCGTAGCTTAACTCCAGAATGAGCTAACATCTGTTCAGTTTAAGGTGACAGAAAGTAATGTAAATGATTTATGTTCTTTTTCTTTCTTGTTACTTTTACTTTTTTTTCTATAAATTATGGGAATCTTTCATAATAAAATCTTATTTCATCCTTAACTGCAGCATTTTCATTACTCACCCTTCTAATTATTTCATAGAAAAATGGTATAAATATGTGCAACAGGTTCTAATTTTTTCATTAGTATTTTATTTCAAGCTATGATTGACATTAACTTATAATAGTGCAATTTTATTATGAAATCATTCATCCAGTTTCCTCGAGAAGAAAATTAATTAATCTATGGGATTTTATTTTTAAAAGTAAGAAGAAATTTTGTTATCAGAAGAAATAATTAACACTGCTCTTCAAACTTCAGAAGTCCCTTATTCAAAATAAGTGGTTTTAATAGACTTACAGTTTTTTGGTTTTAGTGTCCCTAAACATGAAAGATGTATGCAACAAAGCTCAATTAAGAAAAATCTTAACTCTTAGTGTGCTTTTATTAGTATGGAACACTACAGTATTATCATGAAATGAGCGGTTGTCAATGATTGGAAACGTCAAGTCTACAAACCTACTGGACTCAAAATAAGTGAGGAAAACAATAAAGAATTTTTGGTTCATGAGAGAGGACTCCCACTTATGAAGACACAGAATGGCCATAGAACAAAAAAGCCATGAAAAAGAAAATCTTAATCCTTATGATTAGAATGATTACAAATGTACCTAGACTATGAACTTTAATTCTTATTTAAACATGAGTTTAAGCTAGGGTTTCTAGCCTAATATGTAAGCTTCAAGGATCTTGGATTCTACGTTTTGATTCAGTCTTTTAATTTTTAATTGAATGAACAAGTTTTCCGTGCTTCCTTTCAATATAAACTAAACAATAATGAATTGTATCATATTATATTTTGAAGCTGTTAGTCAGATGTGATTATACCCCAAATATTTTAAATGTTACTAGACAATTTCAGTAATCTTTTCTACTTTGTTTTACAACTAATAGTCTTGTAAGCAGGCAATTGACCCATGCTCTGTTTCTCTCATCAGCTTGGTGAGAGTGACACAAATCAATCTCACCAGCATGGGTACGTGGCATATTCTATTTGTTATTTTTGAATTGCTCCTGTTTTTTTCCTGGAAAATGTTGACAAGACTTAGGTTTGATTTGTGAGGAACAAGACAGTTTCTGAAATCACAGAACTTCTTTCAAGCTCAGAAGATCACTGGCTGTCCAATGTTGTCCTAAATAACATAACTAAATAGATACCCTGGTTCTTCATTCAAGTTTCAAACAAAGCACATTCCTAAAGGGAGAATATAAGAATCAAAAGACAGAATAAAAAATTTTAACTAAGTTTTTGAGGGAGATAATGTAGTCATACAGGACAATAAGGCTAAATACCTCCAAGTTTTCAGGTGAGATTGACTGCATATTGCATTGAAGTTTTTGGGGTTTTTTTTACTAATAACTTTTTTCCAAAATACTCTTTCACCATTTTTTTTTTTTTAATGTAGTTATCTGATGTTTTACATTTTGGGGACCAGTCTTTCGCATGAGAAAGCTATAGATGTCCAAACACAATTGGACTTGCTATATGGTAAGAGTTCACATACAGGCTGGCCACTGCAACCCAGACTTAATGAGGACCAAGACCTAATGGGGAGGTTGAAAAAGGCTGTTCAGCATACAAATGACACAAGAATCAACATCAAAAGGTTATGTGAAGGTGGAAGTTGTTCCAGTTTGTGCTGTGACCATCTCAACCAAGACAGGACAACACCATTTAAATGAGGAATAAGTAGCATTCTGAACAAATCCTGAAGGAACCTTTTCAAAAGGTGTTGCTTTTTTAATGTCTTCCCTTCTTTTAATTTTCAGTCCTCTCTCAGATTCACACTCGTAACAGCTGCTTTGCTCTAGAGTGAATGGTAGATAAAGTTGGATTTGAGTTACAAGACATCACTATAACACATCAAAAATTTTGCTTCTTCTTGTACTATTGTAAACTTGTTGCACAAATGGAAGGGTTTGAGCTTTCATATCTCCCCTCCTGTAAACACTGATTTTAGTTTTCAAGTATTTTTCAGGTTTTAGGGTGTTTTTTTTTTCACTGTTAAGATGGTCTTGAGTTAACTTTTTTTAAAAAGAAGTCTTAGAATCCTTTTAGTACACTGCAAGTTCTCTTCAAAGTATATTCCCTATGTAAGTATATTAAGAATACAATACTTGATTGTGAGAACTTTCATGCCAAGTTCCAGTCTGGAGTGAATTTTACAGCTAAGTTATAAACCCCAGAAAATATAAGTTTATAATGGAAATGCTGACAGACTTCTAACTCTGCCCACTGAACTGCTGCTGGAATGATTTTCTATGCTGTGTAAAGACCTCTTTAAAGTTTTCTATTTTCCCCCTGTAATTCCCTCCATTTCAGAAGGTGGAACTTTTGAATAAAAATAGATTGTTCTTATAGTATCCTGCCATGAAATTAACTTCAGTTTATTCAGCTATTAATTTCCTCCTCATAATCATGTTACCCTTCTTTCAAAGTATTACATTTTGCCTGTTGAAACTGGCAGTAGGCAAAGCAAAGGCTCTACTTGATGGGACAGAATACCATGGATAATTAGGAGTATCAATGCATTTCCTAAAACATAATCTTGCTATGCGATCTCAAAGACAAATCAGTATTCCTTTTAGAGCTAGCCTGATAAAACATTCTTGCAACATTTTTCAAATTTTAATTTGATTGAATGTAGAAGCAAGCAGTTTTGTATCAGGATTCATGATGGAATTTGCCCTTTTTCTTAGAGAAAGGCTCGTGCATAAATAGATGAGGAAGCAATGATACTTGACTAATAAGAAGTTTAACTCATTTCTAGAACATTCATGAAATTCCTGTTGATTTGGGTTTTTCTAAGTTTTCTTCAGCACATAAAATATTTATAAAGGGCACACAGAGGTTTAATGTGCAAGGCCTGTAAATTTTCACTTTCACACTATTTCTGTTAATCTAAGAATCTATTTAATGGCTAAAGTCCATAGCTGGTTCCTGACTACAGTTTTTATCAATTTTAATCTTCTGGAGCATTGTATGTGCTACCTAAACCAGCATTAGAGATAATAAATCAAAATAGAATACTTCAGAATGTAATTTTCCAAACCACTTATTAAAATCTGCTTTAGGTAATATATAGGAGATACAATTTCTGTAGAATTGGACTGAAATTGTAATAAGCTATTTTAGCCTTTCCTACTTATCCACAGATTAATCATTATGTTTTTCCATAAGATGACTACAAATATTTTAGATTTTAGAGAGCAGATGTGCATTACACCAATCCCTTTGATCAGCATGAGAGTTTAGGAAAGACTTTCATCATCAGTCATATCTACAACTATAGTGCAAGTGTTCTTGTATAAATGTTAGTTTCAGACTTCATATTAGACTAAAAGCAGTGTCTTTTTTTTCTGCAAAAGCACTACGTTAGGAAGCTAAAAATGTCTCATACTTTTAGTAAAATCATCATCCATAGTTCAATTCTGGATTAAATATGCTGACAAAATTATGCAATTTTCTTTTTATATTGCACTTGGTTTTAAAAACATGGACAATTTTTTTATTGAGCTCCAAATTAAGAGGATAAAAGTACAAGTAACTTAACTAGATTTAATTTGAATATGTGAAAAGCCTGTCTGTGGGGTCTGTAGCTCCTCTGCTTCCTTACAGTCCAGTGTATCAGTAAAAAAAGACTATGCATGACTTCTCATAGTTTTCAGTTTATTTTACTTATCATTTCACAGGACAGTCATGTTATTGGATGTGATAAATAATATGTTTCATTTTATGTCTGTTTATTTTCCATCTGACAAGAAATTTATCTTCCTATTGGTAATACCACTTCCAGTACTTCAATGAAGATCTTGCAGAAGCAGCACTCTAGAACAGATCCAGTGACACATGATATATTTTATGAAACTAAAGCTCAATTTTGTTTAATAGTACCAGCTTATCATCACGTTTTAGATTTCTAACATAGGCCAAGGATGAATGCTTCTTCTGGTCCTCTTTGAATTCGTCATCTGACATGCAAGTTTTAGTATTGATTTGACCAGTGTTCACTGTGCAGAAACCAACCATCTGTGAGCACTTTTGTTGAACTCACCCCTATAATCAAGCCTGAGACATGGCAAGAGAAACAACAGAATTTCCTTAAACTCCTCATGTGCACTCCCATCATCACAGTACTGTGCTGTGAAAATCTTCCATATAATGCATAGAGTTCAAATAGCTTCAAGGCTCCTCTAAATTGCTCTGACATAGAATAACAATAAAGTTCTGAAAATCTAGCCTTCCTGCCATGAACTTCTTTAACATATTTCTTTTTTAAAAACTGTACTTATTATTTGGGCTATTTTAGCCTTCTGCTTGGATTTTGCTACTAAAAGATTTGATGGTCTGTCCTCAAGTATACAGCATGAGGGACCTGTGGCCTCAGAGCACTCGGAACTCGAATACTAGTTTTTCACATGTAAACACCAATGATTTCAGTATCAGGTTTATAGTTTTCATCCTTTATTTTAAATCTTCCCTCAGGTACAGCATTTGTCACTCTTAGCTAAACTTCCTATTCACTGAATGTACTATAATAATATCAGCCAAACAACTAAAATATCAGTGTAACTTTTATATTAATATGTTTCCAGGACGATGCTGTGCAAGCAAAGCCTTTCAGGAAACATTGTTGAAAGAGTGCCTAGCTTACCCCTTTCATTAGTACTAGAGAGTTATTAGGACTGTCCCTTTACAAGGATTTGGGGGTTGAATTTATTTGGTTCACTATTGAAGAAACACAGATTTACATCTGAAAATGTTTTTCTTTTTTCTGTGATGAACTGAAAAAAATAGCTGAAAAATAATCAGAGATTTTTCATGCAATAATTACTATATTCCCCATATCTTTAAATTATGGTTGCATGCACAACTTTCTTAAGCTCAATGAACAAATGTTGCCAGGATCATGGTCATTTTTTTTGACTGAGATCTTGTAAATTCTGTAATATAAGGTACTCTAAGTTTTCTATAAGCAATTCCTATACCTTAGAGACAGTTGAAGATATTGACTTTAGGTTTAAGGAGACATTCTACATGGAGAGGTTGATAAATGCATAGCTTATTTCCACAAGATTTGGGAAATTACAGCAGGATATGATGACAAATCTGTGTGCATGTTAGTAGTGATCTTTGGAGTTCAATTAAAGAGGACATGAAGGCTATTATTTAAGGAATAACAGAAATTTTAAACATTTATTCTGATTTCTGTCTCTGATGTTTGCATGGGGATAAGCAGCAAGAAATTAAGTTGCAGGGACTAATTGTTAGGATGCTTGAGGATTCAGTAAGTGCATGAGGTCTGTCAAGTTATATAAAAGACTAATAATTTGAATCTACATTATCTTAGTTCTTTTTAATATCTGATAGCAATTTAAACTCTTTTACTGACACACTGTTGCTATCAATATTTTGGTCTTCATTTGAATGAACAAGTTCTCATATGCCTCATTGTTGTCACATGCCAATGTAATTAACAGCCTTCCTTCATACAAACATTTTTCTACCAGTGACATTTAAGATCACTATTTTCTTCTTATCCAGATTCTCACTGAAGACTTATGTAAATCCTAAAAAAATAAGTTGTCAAATAATTGTGAAAAGTGTAATTAGTGCTGATCTATCAATTTTTCTCTCTTCCACTCTGCTTTTTCCTTGTCCAGAGCATTAATACTACCCACCACCACTGGTAATGCATCACATTAATTTCAGTCATTTCTTTACATGCCATACTAAACAGTGCCCCTTCCTCTTTGATAGTATTGTATGTTATATATTTATTTTAAATCTTTACCACTTTTCCATTACAGACTTCAGTCATGCTGTAAATGATCAGTTAGTTTAGTTTTGCCTGATTTTTCAGGCCCTATAAAGTTTTCTCAGTTTTTTACATATAGCCTAAAGTTTCTCTGTTGACCAGAAATGAGAAAAGATTTTCCTAACAAGGAATTGTCACATGTAAATTAGATATGCTGGTTGCAAGACAGAGGCTGCAAAAATTCAGGACTCTTCTTAAAACTGTCCAGATATGATCAAAATAATGCTTCTGAAATGCATTTGATTTCTGAGTAACTGTCAGTTTGGACATATGCATGCCTCTCTTCATTACTCAAGATCTTTTGTATAAACATCATTTATTAGCACTTTGCTGCTCATGAGAATCAAAAGAATGTCTGCTTCTAATAGGGGCATCTCTTCATGGATACACATTGCACGTGGACATTTGTTACCTTTGGAACAGTCTTTATCCTTCTGTGTATTAAGTTACATTCATTTGATAAAAATGGATGTGACACATCAGAAGTACTGCAAAGCCTGTAAGAAAGTTGTCAAAATGAACAATTCTGTTTTGTCAGCATAACTACCACACCTGCTGATGTAAGTGAACGTGAAACTTGAAAGATTCTTAGTCAGGAAAGAGTCGCATTCACTATTTAATTAAAATGCCAAATAATCCAGCCATCATTATAATCCTAACTGTTGAGCTGCATAAACAGAGAGAACAAAGTATATTGGAGAAGTTTAAAGAAAAGGGGAAACATTCGGATATGTCTCTATTCACAGCTACAGAAGAGGAAGAAGTAAAATATTACTGTCTTTTTCTTCACAAAAATGTCAGCCAATACTTTGGAACCCACTCATATGTAATCTCAGATTTCCACAGAGGGAAAAAACCCCAAACAAACAAGAACAGATGAACTCGAGTAATTATGCAGCTGTAGGTTAGGCAGCAAAAATCACCTTTAAGGAAGAGGAAAAAACCCATAAAATTGATGACAGAAATTTTTCACATTGGTAACTTCCATGAAGTCAGGCTTGCAGCAAGACACACTAGAAATTCTAAAATCTCTAATGTGGTAATGGTAGAAAGCAACTACTTTGGGATTCATAATCCACCCCATTACTTTTATAAATTCCATCTATGAAATAAGATGTTGGAAAATTTTTTTTGGTTTAAAATTACTTAGCTGTAGAGCATGCTCCATAATTTTCAATTTTGTAGTCACCAAGAGAAAATATTATAGTGGTTTAACATGACAGGTAGACAAATGATACAGAGACTTTCATTAAATGTTCTTTAATTCATTGACAAAAGAGTACATTAGAAGTCATTGTTCTTGCTCTCAAATTTTCCATACATAAATGACTGAGCACTAAATTCCACTAAGAGAAACAGGGAGAAAGTATTTGATTTTAAGCCTAACTTCTCATCCCACAGCTAGAAGAGCAAAGAATGTGAGAAATTCACATTTAATGTAGAATTTAATGCTGCTCTGAGATTTAATCCAGATATTAGAACAAATCCAAACTGTGATTATGTAGCTTGTTGACGTGTATTCTATTTACACTATATGCTTCATTTATATTATGATTCACAAGAACACAAAAGTAGCTGATAAATAATTTTTTCAACCTTTAATCAAACACTGTAAAAATAGGCAATATTATCAGGCTATGACATAAGACATTTATATTTTCTAATTGTCTGCTCTTTGAATTTCGAGATTCTGAAATTAACCACATAGTGCAAAGCAAACCAAAGAAAGCTACTGGAGAGAGTTTATGTACTATGTTCAGCACACTAGAATGCCAGTAAGATTTTCCACTAGTTCTTTCCACCATTCATCATTACTTATTAAGTTGTGCTTAAATGGAAACTAACCTCTACCTTAAAAAAAAAAAAAAAAAAAACAAACAAACAAACAAACAGAAAACACAGATAGATAGATGTAGTTCTGTGGAACCAAAGTCACAGTCCAGTTTATAGTGGTAGGACAGGAGACAACATTGAAAAGAATTATGGAACGTTGGGTTAGTGTTAATACTATGCTCAAGTACAGCACTTAAACACATAACTTTAAACACAAGGTTATTTATGTATGAATTAAATACTTTACAATCAATAAAACTATTTGTCTACTTAAATTGATGTACTTATATGTTGGCTTTGCTGATTAGAGTCAGAAAAGTGTGACTAATATGTATGAAATACTTTGGTTTATAAGTTGTCTGTCTGTGCTGTTGATATTTTTTTTTTAATATTAATTTCATATTCATTTTCAAAACTGATATACTACCTACTTACCAGTAAACTGCTGGGGACTCTACCTACATGCATAGCAATCATAATAGTTGAAGACTGATATGTCCTATCAAATGAACTTGCATATACATTATTTACAAATATTGAATTTAAACATTTAATTGGGATGGTAGGTTAGGTTTCATCACTCTGATATGAATTGCTAGTATATTAACAGCTCATAAGTGTTTGAATATTTATGAAAATTTTTACTGTCAGAATGCTCATAGATGTATATATTTAGCTAAAATACCCTACTTCATTTCATTGTCAATATTTCAGTCATTTAGAAAGAGCAAGCAACACCGTTACTGAGGTGATAATCATAGATGAGGTATTGAGGTAACAGATATGAGTAAATTACTTATTTTATGAAAAGATTTTATTGATGCCCAGTAGAGTTTCACAAATAATGGCTACAGTCAAATAAAATAAGCTAAGAAGCCCAAACAATTTACCAACACAAGTGGACTTATTACAGAACTAATTGTATGCCTGTAAACAGCAAGACATATAATTTTCATTTTCTTTTATACAATGTATAATTTTGGTTCTTTCATTTTTATACAACCATTTGTGAGTAAAATTTGGCCAGTCTGTGATTCAGCAAGTGAAAATGGTAATTTCTGTATTGTGTGGCAAAACTATGGCAAGCTAGTTTGAGATGGTTTCGACTGATATTTGCTTGAGTGATTCTGTTTGAACATGAGAAAATGTAGAGACTAGTAAAATAAAAAATCAAGCTAAAAAGAATAAACTGTTTCTGTATATCTTCAAAGACCAAAGTAATCCAATGTTGCAGACAGATATTCTGAGGTTGAATTTTTCTGAGAGCAGATAGGAATTTTATAAAAATATACAAGAATATATATGCTGTTTGCTCTTTCTGAACACTAGGAAAAGCATCTAAAAAACATTTTTTAAAAAAACATTAAAAGTCATTAAAGTTACTATTTTTTAACAACTGAAAATCATGAACATTATTCAGCCTCATATAGCTGTGTTTTCTTTATACTATACAGAAAGCCAGATAAATAAGTGAAAAATATTTATGAGAAATGATGAGCTGAATATAAAATGACATCAATATTCTCTTAAGGTTTTTATTGTTTTCCTAAATATTTCTGAACATGCATAAGAACAATACATTCATCCCAAGACACACAAAGAAAGTATTTTTTAACATTCTGTTTTGACAGGAAGAACATTGGAAGCTGTTTGCCATGGACTGATAATCTGTACTGAGAGACATATGTGCCAACTTATTGAATGCAATAAATGTACCTACGCCAATATTTTGAGTGTTTAATACTCTCAAGAAAGTCAATACAGAAATATTTCTGCTGCTCCCACAGTTACTGTCTCTTCCAAACTACCTTCCATGATGTTCTGACAAGGAGTCCCTGGGTGATTCTCCCAGAAGCAGCGTTATATCCAATTACCTTTCTTGTGGAAAGGTAGGAAGTGAGAAAATGTGACAAAAAATATTTGAAATAAGCAGAATACAGAAACAATACCTTAAGGTTGGTTGTTTTGCAGCTGCTTACTGTATGTCTTATTAGTTGAGAACTATTTCTTTCTATTAGCGTACTTATTACTGTTACTCTTCTTCTGATAATATAACAGTGATTTTACATTTATTTATCATTTCTGAAGGACAGAAATCCTTATAGGCTGTGAAACTCTGAGATGTGGGAGTACTTCCAAAATTCCATGGCCATGTTCATACCTTGACTGCATGTCACGTACATACTCCTTTTCTCTTCTGTTGCCTTCTGAACTAACACGTGTGCACAAGTGCATGCATGAACACACACACACATGAACACACACAGACACACACACATTACCATCCATGCTTTTGTTCTTTACTACATTTAATGTGCAAAAGCTTAAGGACATAAACTGACCAAATGGATAGTTATGACTGTAGCCTAAACTTTATATAATTAAAATAAGAGGTATTAATCAAAAGTCTTTTTATACTTTCTGAGTTTGTACATTTTTACATCATGCAATAATCTTAATTAAAAAAAAAAAAAGGCAAACACAAACTTCTATGTTTATATATTAAAATTTTATTTCTTGATGGAGAATTTGATATACATATTACATTTCACATCTATATATTCGGCTGACATGTCGAGCTGTGTTAACATAACACGTACTTGCAACAAAAATCACATGCTAGTTACAATAAGAAAACAAAGACAGTATCTACTAAATCCCTAACATATATCATGTGGTGAGCAGCAATACGGTAAGCATGAAAGTGCAGAACAGTGAATCTTAGTAATTAATAATAATGAGACATAATATTTAAAACTAGAAATAGAAAATAATTTTTTGGAGTTTTTGTCTTTATTTTATATTTGACCATACACGTGCTTACATTTAATTAAAGTATAAATCACGCAATGACTTTGCAAAAACACATCTTCTTTTTTCAGAACCTTCATCTTTTCTACAGCATACAACAGTAACATATACTAGATATTTTATAATCCATTTAACATAGTAATTTATCTTTTGCTTTCAGAAAAACAAAAAAATTGGAAATCCTACTTTTCAGCTATTTCTGAGAGAGACAGAGTACAAACAGGCAGATTTAGTCAGTGAGGCACTTGTAATACACTTGAATGCAAGACATTCATTAGCTCATATTAACCTAAATGTCTGGGTCACAAAGACCATGGAAATGAGAAAACCTCTGTGAATTTGGGAAAATAAAATAAATCCACTCATATCTTGAGTGGAATTTCTCAGTTGCATGACTGCAGTAATGCTACATAACTCTGTCTGCAGTGGCAAATGAAAATAACTTTTCAGGCTGAAACTCCCAGGAAAACTTGTTTATTGGTATTACTGTGTGACCTTGGAAAGCCATTAAGGGCTAGATTAAAGAAAAGGATTGGATCATCTGTTTCCTAGCACTGAATTAAAAACCTGAGTTAAGTGCCTAGAATTGCAATGTGCTAGATTTATCAGAAAGAGACTCCACACAACCAGACAGACTTCTTAGATGAACATTAACTTGATCATCCAGTAAGGAAAGGCAAATGAAAGCAAAATTTCTTAACCTCCACCTCAAGACTGCAAGCACCTTACTAAGTCAATGTTTTCATACATTATCAAAAATTAAAGATCATGACCTTATCATAAAAGCAGACGTCTTCATCTACTTTATGAAAAATGTCACCATGTGGTTTCCACTTCTTTTCCCCTACAATTTTAAGAAATAAATGCATTTTAAGAAATATATCTTAATCTTTTCTTTGAAGATGGCAGTGCTTTTACAATTTTGCAACAAGTGCAGGCCCCTGCTCAGGGTGTGAAGGCTTAAGTTTAATTTCTTTCACTGCTTCAGGACAACTCAGACTATTGTTGTCTTTTTTCTGGGTATTGATGTAATTGCTTTTATCTTTTTTGAGGTGTACTGGCCTCCCAACTCTTTCTTTTGAAGTTGTCCCACCATGCTAAAAACAAGCATATAAGTAAGCAAGCACACAAACAAACAAGAGCTTCTTCCAAGAGGGCCAGAAAGAAGGAGCATGACATCAAAGTGCAGTGATTAAGATTCTCACCTGGATGGCAGGGGTGAAGATCTTTTTATGCATTTTCACCATTGAAGGGACTAGCTGTAAGTCCCCCCTGCTCTCTACTATTTCCACAGCAAAGCCTGGTTTTGGATTCCAGCTGGGTACTTGTCTGCTTTTCCTTAATGTCCAGTCTGAGACTTCTGTAGTCTGCTCAGGAGCAGCTTTAATATTCAAAACTGAGGTACATAGAAAGTTTAGGTATCTATCTCATGGGCTAAGTGCCTAACACTGTTTTAAAGTCTGGAGTTTTAATTATATGGACCTCAATCCTGCTTAAATACTGCCAAAGTGCCTAGCTCATTTTAGAGGAGCTAGATCTTCTACTGCATGCCTGAGTCTACCATCCCCCTTCAGTACACTTCTGTGTTTGGAAGACGTGATAAGGATGATTACATCAAAATCTACATTCAGCAGAAGACTTCTTAAATACAGCTACCTTGTTCAGAAGTCCTCCATGAGGTCTGTATTTTTACCTCCTTTACTTGTGTCTAATGGTGTAGGAGAAATTACATTTGAACAGTATTGAAAAATATCATTTTGACCCATAAAGAATGCAGCAGGATTTGTCACCTAAATCATTGAGTTTTATATACTGGAGAAAGCAGCCAGGGGAACAAAAAAAAAAAAAAAAAAAAAAAAAAAGCCCTTAAAATCCTTATGGTCTTCATGTTAATTCTTGGTTTTGTCTTAAACAAAAAGGTTGAAGTCAAGTGTCCTTATCTGAAGAACCACTTCTTGGTTTAGCATTTAATAACTTGATTTAAAATGTGCATATGTTGAACATTATTTGATAGCAAAAATGACATTCTTGAAGACAGTGCAATGAAGTATAAAGGATAAGGCTCAGCAGGGGTTTGTGTCTGCCTTGTAAGCAGCAGATAAAATATCCTTTTCTTGCAAGTGTTCTCATCCTTTCCACTTTCCAAGCCCTTCAGCTATAAAAGTTGCAGTCTGATTTAATAGCTTTCCTTGCAACTGAAAATAAGTGTTTTAAGTCTTTAATATGTGTCTCAGAACTGTTATTTTGTTTCTGTCATTTAGTCATGTCAAGTTCTTCACATCCTGACAGCAAGACCAAACAGGCAATCGCTTGCCAACCTTTCCTTTCATAAGAAGAAATAGAATACAATTCTATTCTTTGAGCCAAAAAAAAAAAAAAAAAAAAAAAAGAGGGAAAAAACCTCTAATCCATCACTGTAGAGAAATACAAAGATGAAAAAATGAGCAGGATAGATATTGACTCTCTTGCAAGATGACAAAGAAAGGGTGTATTTGTAGGGTTCTCTGGTGTAAAATAACTAAACAAAAATTCTGGAAAGAACTGGGTAAGAATTTTTTTTTTTTTTTCCCAAGACCAGCTCTCCATTGTACTAACACTGTTTACCTGCACAGCATCCTACTTAAGGTGCAGAGTAAAATGTTCACCCTTTCTGCTGGAGAATCAGGAGAACACTTCCCATCACAATAAATGCCAATAGCTTAAACTGTTGCCAGGGCCTGAGTATCCTCAGAAAACTCTGCAGGGTATCTCCTTGGTTCTCAGAAGTACTCAGAAGTACTGTCAATTTACAAATTGTGTGTGTCATACCTTGTTCCTAGTCTGACCGGAACTAGTAGTCACACATGCACAAACCTGATTTGTAATTTTTTTTTTAATTTGTATTACTTTCATAATATAAATTTCACAAGTTAGATACTGCATATGAAACATCCATATCATGGAACACAAGTATCTGCAGTGCTTGAAGACAACTCTTTTTTTAAATGTCAATATTCATTTGAACCTTTATATGTCTTTCTCACCACCTCTTTTGGATAAAATGTTTTGGAGACAGAAGGAGATGTGGAAACAGAGATTACAGAGCAATTTTTACTTCCATGAGATGTTTCATTAGCAGTTAAATGACACTGTAGAACCTAACTTCCTCAAATTTGTTGGTGTAATAGATAAATAGACAGTGTGTGTACATAATTATGTGATATACTTAAAAAAAAACCCAAAACTAAAAACAAAACCATGAAAGTAGAAACAAATAAATTACAGATATAGATGCATGTGTATTTAGAGCTAATTTTTTCAGCCACGTGATTTCAGTCACTGAGTTCAGTGATATATAGATTTATAAGATAGGGAATAAAATATTATCTCAACTGTGATTTACCGGTGAAGTAAATTGATGTTAGCAACATTATGTTAATATATTTGTAGCACACTTTTCACACTAGAGTATGATAAAGTAAAATATTTTTTCAACATTAATATTATTCTTTGTGAATGATTATGAACAAGGAATGTATATAGCCAGGACATTTAAATATTTTAGAACATTATAAAAAGTTGTAACAATAAATGAAGCAATTATAAACAACATTGAAAAGATAAAAAGATTCAGAAAGATGTATCTTTTTCAAAAGATGATTTTTAGAATGAAACTGGAATTTGTAATTTCGTACTTTACTGCAATTAATCTCTTAATGACATTTATTGTAGTTCTTGTGACACTATTAGATAGAAAAATCATGTATATTCATATACAGCTTAAACATGTATGTCACAGGAACAAATTCAACCAGCAGTAAGGGCTAAAGTGCTGAATTCTCTCAGGAATATAAATCCAGATAATTGTATTTGCTTTCTTATACTGCTTTCTAATTTGTCCATTTAAATTGTTGCAGGGGTTATCTGGGCATGGAATTCTTATGAAGTGACAGTGGAACTCAGTCTTTTCTGCAGCCAATATTCTTTAATCATGGAATATTTTGCCTTTTGGTCCTTATATTGAAGGAAAACCTAATGTCTGGAATCATACTATCATATTAGAATCTTATTTTTTCTCCTCTGTGAGAACAAACTTCTAAATTTCAACTTATGGAGGAACTTAATCCTATGAGTTTTAATGGAAGAGAAGAAGAAATAAAATTAAAAGCATTGTACTATAATAAAATTTAACCTTACAATTTAGTCTTTAGGTTTGTTTGTTTTTGTTTTTTTTTTTTCTTTTTAACCAGTACTACATTGATGTAATTATTTTTTATTCAGCTGTTTCATGTAAATTTCTTCAGTGCTGCTGTGTGATTACTATTATCATCATTCTAGATACAGATAAATTTGTACAGTCAAGACATCTGCCATTATTAAAAACTGAACAGGGAGATGATATAGAATTCATTGATATATAATATTAATGATAATGATAAAGATTACTTTGGGATTAAAAGACTCTGGAGTCTAACAGAATCTTTTTATAGATTATGAAGAAACAGTCAAACAGTCCTCTAGTCACTTTTTCTCCATTCCTTCAACTTCTGCTAATTTGAACAAAGTGAGATATCTCAAGTATATGACTTCTAAGCACTCAAAAAGTAGAAATGCTGGTAGAAGGTGCTCACTGAAGTACTATGAGAATGTTCTTTATCAGTAGCATATGAAAATGTGTGTTTGTATTTGAGATGAAATGTCTTCAAATTTTGAAATAGAATATATGTAGAAAATGTAGTCCAATAAAATAAAATAATGCCTTGAGGATCTGAACAGTACCATTCCTTTATTTTTTTTTTTTTTTTTGGCTTTGTTGCTGAATAGCTATGTGTTAGTAGGCAAGTCATTTAATCTTCTTTTACACTATTTCCTTCAACCCTGAGACACTAAACTCTTTAAACCGAAACTATCTCTTACAAAGTTCTTGCTGGTTCTTGACTTTTTCAGCCAGGCAGGCTTTCAACTTTTCACAGGGACTTTAGAATTCTACTGCAATAATAATTAATTACAGTTTATCTCATGTAGATATAATTAAGACAAATGTGGTAGGCTACTCACGAAGAAGATACTGCTTGTGTGTTAATTCCTTGATTTATTTAATCCATTGCTAAATTTTTTCCATGACATGAGGCTGAAAAAATGGTATGAAAGAAATTCCATTTAAATTAGAATAACAGTTGGCTGTCATAGTTGGATTCATAAATTTATAGAAAAGATGTGACTACTGTTATCTTCTGGCTTGAACCCATAAATAATAAATGTCAGGAGACTTTTCTGAAACAAATCCAGTCAGGACTAAAACATAACTTTCATAAAAAACATCCTGTTTTGAGATAGAGATATGAAGAAACATTGAAATCACTTTCTAATTTTTTTCAAATATAAAGTATTCTCCTTTTTCTAAAAAATAAAATAATAAAAAAAAAAAACAAACACACAAAAAAAACCCACAAACACCTTATTTTATATCAGACTATTTTTGAGCCAGTCATCCTTGTTATAATTTGTTATATGGACAAAGACTCGTGTTTCTGTTCTTTATGCCAGTATTCTCAAACTGTCAGAATTATGCAACCCCCTTTTTTTCCTCTGAGAAGCCTGCATTGTTCACTAAAAGCATATTTAATTAAGCATCATTTGAAATCCTTTGATCACTTTCTTTACTCTTCTTTGAATTCAAAAATTATTTCGATACCCTTTTTAACTACAGAAACCTGAACTGAACACCAAGATCCAGCAATAAAAAGTAGTGCCGAATGCATACAATCTGCTATATGATATTATTATGTGAATTCATCCAACAATTAATTTATCGGCATATCAAAGTAAAATATCATGAACACAGTTTAGTCCCTAAGTATTTTCAAAAGTCACTGCTTTCAAAAACACAGTATCATCCCATGCACAAGGTTTCATATTTGCCTTTAAGAAGACGCAAGCCTCTCTTCCTGTATCCCAAAAAATTTTGATAATTCTTTGTTCATGGCTACCTGCTTCCTTATTTTCTATTTTATGTCATCTGCAGATGCATTCAGCAATGATTTTGTAATTTTATTTTGTTTGTTTCTTCAGACTACTTTTTGATGGAAATGTTGAAAAATGCACAGTGAAGATCTGACCCCTGGGACATACTAGAAGCCACAAAGTTCAGTTGATGAAAATTTCCCATCTATGTTCTCAGATCTAACTTAAAAATTTTAATTTATTTAATATTCACTTAATTAAAATATCATGTGATATGAAGCTTTATAAAAATTCCAAGTGCATTAAAACACTATTATCTTTATCAAACAAACCTGTAATTTCAAGTTGATTTTAACAAGTTCCATTTTCCTTAAACTCATGCCAATTGGCTTTGATTCTGTGGCCTCAAGCCTATTCTCATCAATCTGTTACATTGCTTAGAATGGGTATCAGACGAACAGATGTATAACCTATGATAATGCTCACTTCCCAGAATTCCTCTGGAAACCAGAGTTTCCTCAGCACAGCAACATGCCCAGGATCTAAGAGTTGGGAATTTTCTACACATTACCCTCTCCCACATTTACATTTATAAAACAAATGTAAAAAGAATAAACTCAATTTTTTTTTCCAATAAACCAAATAAAGTAAGATATTCCAAACTGCATATTTTGCTCAATGAGGAGATGAAGGAATGAACAGTACATGACAGATAGTTGTAACTTTGCTTAATTAGAAGTGTAATGAATTCAGCTGAGAATCTAGAGACTGTGACTGACAGAATCAGATATTTTTTAGTACTGTGAAACATTAACTTTACCCCTGTTCTATAATCTTCCAAGATTAATAGAAAATCAACACTCCTGATCTATATAAATCCTTGCTTAGCTAAGATCAAGTTAGCTGCTTCAACTTGCCAGTTAAAATGTCAAAATTTTCTACAGTTTATGGATTTAATCTCTTTTCAAAGTTAAGTTTTAAATCACTTAAGCTACACTTATTTCCCTATCAGTTGACTTATTTTTAAGAATCTGAGATTTAATTTTAGACAGAATGATTGTATAATTTATTAAAAGCCTGCTAAAATATTCCTTATATTTCCTCCCTTTTTTTTTCAGCTTAAACTGCTTTATCTCACTTAATACAACTCCAACTTTTCCCCTTTAACAAAAACAAAAAAAAAGTATCCATTTCTTACTGAGACATTTTTGAAACTATGTCCTTGCTGAGGTTTTTGTGTTCATGTACCCATTTTGAAAGTTATTATGATAGAGAGAGTGAACACAAGAACCCAATCCAATGACTCTACCTAATTTGTGTCTTAATTGATTATTTCCCTGACAGTTTGTGGTACAGATGAGCACAGTAAACGTATAAACTGTAATACCAAATTTTAACCATAATTATTGCTACTGAGTTATGTAAATGAAACCACAGATGTTCAAAAGCAGACATGTTTCTTTCCCAAAGAGCTGTTGTTGCAAGTAAAATACAACAGAACATGAAGCAAAAACGGCCACTCACAGAAGGGGAGTCACACAAGCAGATGATTCTGGGGTTGCTGGATGCCAGAAGACATATTTCACTTCCCTGTAAAAAATTAAGGGCTTCCTTTTAACAAACATATTTCCTCATTTGGGGGAAAAAATCAAGAAAGTGACAACTGCAGACATGCCTGGTTGAACAAAGCTTATATTATTATCCAGTCATTTGATTTCAAATGTGATTTTCATCTGTGCCTCTTACTTTGTCTTCTTCACCCATTCCAGATTGATTAGGGTAAAAACAGATTTATGTTCTTAAAAAACAAAACATCCAGAAGCTATTTTGAAGTGTTTCTAACTATGTGTATTATTTATTTATTTATTTATTTGGTGAGGAGAAGGGTAACAACATCAAAGTTTCCTTCTTTACCCTGCTTTTGCTTCCAGACTAGCATTTAGTGTAACCCACAATTTCCATCATGTAGTGATTTACATGCCAAGTCACTGTCCACCCCAGGCCTTTTCGTTTAAGGTCGTGTGTAACTGCCAGTGAGTGCAAAATCACTGCAATATTGCATTGCAGTGGTAAACAGGGAGAGGAGGTAACAGTTTCACAGCACAAAATACAAAGTTAAGGTCTCACACTACTGATGGGGAGAACCAATACTTTTATTAAGAATCTGTGTTATCTACTTGCTCACTGATTTTATATTATAGCCTTTAAGCTCTTTATAGAACCATTACTGAGGATCTACTTATGTTTGGACTAAGCAGCTAAGGCCAGCAACAGTGGAAGAGTTAGCTTTCACTTCAATTGCTCAGGAACTCAAGGAGCAGGCATGTCTTTCTCTCTTTTGAGACTTATGATACTTTTGTGACATGGTACTTTTATAAAAATCTTTTAATCTTTTTTCCTATATGATTAGATCATAACAAAAGATGCTCACACCTATAATTATGTAAAGCATGTGCACTCCCTTCAGATGCAATTATTTCTTTCAGCATACCAACCTAACATGCACACAAATCACCGCAATGATTAATTGCTGATCGTAGACCTGCTGTAGTTAAAAGCAAGGGTAGAAAAGGACTGTATTTCTGATCCTAATATCAATAGTATCCCATGAGTATTAGAACCTTATTTATCCTTGTATTGCTGCATCATCAAGCTATCTGCATACAACATAATTTCTCAACCAGCCACAATGTGGATATGACTGGTTGTAAACACAGCACTAACTGAAACATGGGCATAGAATTTTTCTTTTCTGACTGTGCATGAAGCTAAGCAAATCTTTGTATCCCCATCTTGAGCCTGACTTCTGTATGTTTTTTAGGGCTGTATCAATAAAATAATTACAGTACTTGACTCTCTGTTTACTATCAGTGAAAAGGAGCTACTGCCTCAGACATGGTTTTGTTACCTCATTAATTAAAGCACAGTTCAAACAAGAGCTGGTTTAACTTTCAGCTAATGAATAGAAACTATGTCAAAATTAACCTGTCGATCTGTGAGCAGTCAATACTTTGAACCAGGAAATAGAGTCAGGAAAACTAACTAGAAGATACAAAGCACAGAAGCCAATTGTCTGCAGTATGAAGGTAAAGCATTTTCAGATTTCAAGAAATAGAATTTGCTACCACATTTTACCACAAATGTGAATCTGGGATCAGTGAAGCAGAAATGTTTGTATCCAAATGAACATGTTCACATTAGAAAGACCAATTAAAAGTTAATAACATTTTTTTTAAAAAAAAAAAACAGAATTAAAATAAAGGTTAATTTTAAAGTATATCTATACAGCCCTTGTGTATTGAAATACAGACAGATTTTCATTAAGCATGTTAGCTTAGGTTCCAAAAGTATTGTATGTGTGTCATCCTAAAACTCTTACAGACTCATCTAGTTATTTTTTTCAGCTTTTCTGTAAGACAAAGTAGATTATGTTGAGTTCCATATTGCTAGGTTTCTTCCACTGCTCAAACTTCCATATGTAGCAGTACATTTTCCCAACACTGTGAATTGCAATGCAGTAATTTTACTAATTACTGAAAAAGTGGTCAAAATGATCCATTAGTATTCAAAAGGTAGAGAGCTCCCATAAATACAACCAAAATATTACCTTCTACTGCTTCTACTATTGCAAAGGCAACGTTTGCACAAAATAAGCCAGAATCTTCCATGGCTTATTCATCACGCAGAATTGAAATCTGTTGCCAGAATCCATACAGCTGGTTCTTATTTCAGAAAACCAGGGGTTTGTCTTAAAGTTTAGCTTCCAGATTTTATCTGTAGTGGTTCATGATTACCAAAAAAAAAAAAAAAAAAAAGTATATATATATAATTTTACTTGCAAGTTGTCCTGGGTTGAGTGAGTGGTGGGGTTTTTTTGGTGACAGAGGAGAGGGCGAAAGGGGCAGCCCCCTGTGAGAAGCTTCTCGAAGCTCCCCCAGCTCCAAGTCAGCTCCACTTCTGTTTGGAAACTGAGCCAATCGGCTGCGCCTCTGCGATAACGTATTTAAGAAGGGACGTGGTGACAGGAAGTCGGACTTGTAAGGAGGAGTTGCTGCAGCTGCGTGAACACCAAGGTCAGTGGAGGAACAGAGGAAGAAAGGATGGGGGAGGTGTGCCGGAGAAGAGACTCTCCTGTATCCTGTGGTGAGACGGCAGGGCGGCCCCCCCCCTGCCACCCATGGAGATCTATGGTGGAGCAGACACTGATTTATGGCTTGTGTTTTTCGCCTGAATGATCAAGGTTCTGTGCCTGAAGAAGGCCGGGGTCTTGTGGGAAAAGGAAGCCCCGCTGCTGTAATTCAGTGCTGGGAGGATTGCAGCATGCGGGGGAGTCCCACGCCAGAGCAGTTCGGGAAGGGCTGCAGCTGTGGGAGGGAATCCAGTTGGAGAAAATTGGTGACCCACAACAGAGCAGTGTGGGGAACGCTGCAGCCCATGGGAGGAACTCATGTTGCAGAAAGTTTGTGGAGGACTGTCTCCTGTGAGAGCGGGACCACGATGGAGCAGGGGGAACAAGTTCCAGAAGCTCGCCCCACTGAAGATGGAGGAAGTGGCAGCACCGAATGTACCCCCCATTCCCTGCCCCTGCACCACTGTGGGAAGGAGGTAGAGATATTAGGAGCAGAATTGAGCCTGGGAAGAAGGGAGGGGTGGGGGGAAGGTGTTCTCAAGATGTGGCAATGTTTCTCACTGTCCTACTCTGTTAAGTGTTGTTAGTGTCTGTAATAAATATATGTTCTTTTTTTCTTCCCCTAATGAGTCTGCCTTTTGCTCATGACCATAAAGGGGGATTTTTCCCCATCCCAGTCCTATCTCAAACCCCAAACCTGGTTCTCTGTCCCTTCTCATTGCCGGAAGAGAAGGGAAAGAGAGTGGCTGCGTGGTGGTTGGCTGCTGACCAGGATCAAACCATGACACAAGTTAACAAATTTAAGATAGTTTTAAAGACATATTGCATTTTACTGGTATGGGTACCTCAACTTTTCAATAAAACTACTTAAACAATGCTTGTAAAAACTTTTCTTTCATTAATTTGTATTTTTTCTTGAAAATCAAATGCTTACACAGTAAATAATGAATAGTCAAATACTTACAGAGTAAATAATGACTCAACACTATTTACCATAACCACTTGTAGTAGTTTTTGTTATGGTTTTGATTCCCCTCCACACACAGGTTTTGTTAGTTTTATATAATCTTTGAATTATACTTTCAACAAGGAAAACAAAAAGCAATCAATGTACTCAAGTCCAGTCTAGCGTACAACAGAGTCAAGGTACAAAATGATTTGCAGTGTTTCTATTGTATACTTTTATTTTCCTTTGAGAAAATAAATGTGCATTAAGAAAATAGGAGTAACCTTGACTTTATTTAGTCATACTATTCAAGTCAATTTTGGTAGTACTTCCTCAAGTTGTTGTTATTTATTCTTTTACTTTATCCCTTCATGACAGAAATTAATCCCTTAAAATCACATGAGCTTCAGACCTGTGAATAAGGTTTCTGAATATGTGTCATATGGAGGATACCTCTTCTGTAGTGCCTGCAAATGTATCCTAGGAGTTTCCAAGTTCCTAAATCGGGGACTGCTGGGACTATAAACATCACTGTGGAATAGAATTAAGCTGACAGGAAAACTATTTAGGACTTCAGTAAGTTTCGAGCCTACATTGTGTTCAGTGCTGACATGATTTTGCTCCTAGCAGAAAACTACCCTGGGGAGTTTTAAATAGTTCAGAGAAGTCTACATGAACTGAAGATACCTCAGGGGCTGTAGTGTAGTTTCTTCTCCCAAGAAAAAATTATAGTGGTGCCTTTCTAAATTGTTTCATTATTTTATGTGTATACATTATGAAAAAGATTCAATTAAGTGTCTTTTATATTCAAGGGATCAAAAGGACATTTCACTATTTACACAGACACAAAAATCAGAGAAAGAATAGGCTTTCAGGAGATAGACATTTTTCAAAATTATAAAAGAGAATATTAACTCATAAAGTAAGACTGTATGAGTCCAGTATAGAGCTGGAATGAAATGATGAAGCTGATTTATAAACCGCTGAAATAGGGGTTCATAAATAGAAGTGCTGACAGAGTAGTAGCAAGTGTGAACCAAGTGTTATTGTCATGACAAAAAACTCCATGACATTTTAGAATAATACTAGCAACATATCACTCAGTGTATCTAAATTCTTCCACATCTGAGCCCGTCCCCTATATACATCCCTGCTATACATGGTGGAAAAACATTAATTGCTTTACACAAGCATTTTTACATGTGCTAGAAGAGTATCCTCAGTTGCTGATTTAATCTCACATTCATTAGCAAAGTCCATCAATGGAGTCTTTGCAGACATCTTTTCTCTACCGTTTTTGTTTTCTAGCAGTACAAGTGTACTACAGCAGTAGCAGATCAGTTTGACCAGGCACAGTAGACGCATATAATATATTGCACATTTAATTTTAACACAGTTCTGTTGGATGAGACCAGTGTCAACTCTTGATTCTCCTGGACCATTATTTTTTGAAAACTTATGCTATGCTTCACCCTGTCATGTTATTTGAGCACTGTGGTCTGAAATCAAAGAAATTGAAATTATCTATCTGTTTTAAAGGTCAGAACCCACAAAATTTCATGTCTGAAGTAAAATCATGTACATTACAAAAATGGAAGATTTGTTTGAAATCGCATGTCACCTTGCAAGCTTTCATCATAATCAGATAATTTTTACTCTTTGGTTTCTGTCTTTGGTATTTTATCCATTTTCTGTATCTTCCTTTACAATTAGATTATAAAATCCTTAAAGGAAGATGTGTATCCTTTGTTATATGTCCCTAACAACAGACCTTTAAGAGCTTAGTACTGGTGTGATATAATACAGGACATGGGAGATCGAACACCATTATCAAATGTTTTTTTTTAATTATGGGAAGGATAACGAAATGAGCTATATCTGACAGACCCATTGGAACCCATTAATGTGCTGTACAGCAGCTGATGCTTAGCTCACTGAGCTGCAAAAACTCAGAGACTGATGAGGAAGACCTCTTCAAGGCTCTGAAGACCATACTCTAGTTGTCTATTTCTATTGGGATGCTTAAAACAGCCTTATTTCCATGATATCATCTAAAATAGTAATGAGACTCTCTACAATGAAGAGATTTCAGACAGCGGAGAGAAGAAAGGGCAGCACCTAAACCAGGTTGTTCAACAGGAGATTATTTCCATTGTCTCAGGTAAAAAGCTGCTCAATACATCCTAGCTAAAGGAACAGGATTTTATATGTGTTACTATTAAAAAAAGTAACCAAGAATAGAGTTTTATTGGTATAGTTAACTTTCACTCTGAAAGGAGTAAAAATTCAATCTTCATTTTACAGGCCAAGATATATGTGTGAGTATTCATTAATGGAACAAAAGGATCATTATACCCTATACTTAAATCTCTTGAGTACAGAGGAAAAAACATACTTACTCCATGTACGTCATTTCAAAAAAGAATAATTAATGTGTTTTGGGGAATATGAATGTCTTGCTTATGGTCATTGAAAAAGGCTAAAATAGAATGAGATATTCCAGTGCAGAGCCTAAATTCTGCTTCATTTTCCTCCTTGATTAATAATGTAATCTAAAAGCAAGAAAGAAGTAAAAATATACTGCTTGGATGCATTTAGACATGGTAAAAGCATGAATGGCCTAGATGGAGACTTATATTGAAAAATTCATAGTTCTGTAATTCATAATAATAATACAAGATTTTGTTTACAATGTTGTATATTTAAGCATCTATTAGTAAAAAATTAAATGAACACTGACAATAACACTTCCTTACTGATTTTCACGTTATACATCACATTACTGTGAAACTACTTTGATGACCTAGATAGACAGAAACATCCCTTTGAAATTACATGAAAGTGAGATGTATTCAAAGCGCATTATTAGTTCCTTTGTGAATCAGGTTGGATCAAGGCAAGAATCATGAGTATGAAGCATTAATCATGAATCACAAAATAAAGTATAGTTTTATTTTAGGTGGTATATTTTTTCAAATGAGAAATTAACAGAGTATAAGAAACTTGTTCACCTTAAAATCTAAAGCTAAAATATGAGAAAAAGATAAATATAACTTAATCTTTTGGATTCTGACATTTAAAAATTGTTCTAAAACTGTTCTGTAATAATTTGGGGTTGTTGAAAATGGAGGGTTTCAATTTGATATCTTCAGAAATTATAATTTCAAAAATTAACGTTTATGCATATTAAATATTTAAAGTCTAGTGTTATATTTTGTTGTCTAACTTTGTAATATGACCCCTGCGCTAATCTGCTTGATGTGTATAATTTTACTTTAAAAATAGACACCAATTAATATCTGTCCACATTAAACATTTGTAATATATATAGTCATATTTTATGTTTCCTTCATGAATGGTAGAATTTGTATTACGTAACCTCACTCCTGATGAGGTAAATTTAAAAAATAATTCATGAAATATCTTAGGTTAGACTTTTAGAGAATCTCTCAAATTTACGAATATTATCTATTTGTATACATAAAAGCCAGCCCTTGTTTATGGATATTAATATAAAAATATGAAAATCTGTTCACAACTCCTCAACTGGACCTTACTGATTTGGATTTTAGCCCAAAGGAATAAATATCCTCACAAAGACTTCCAGACACAGTGAAGAGTATTCTATGAAAATATGGTTTAAAGACAGCACTTCCTGTCTGAGTGCTAGATGAGCACAGTAGAAGAATCAAAAACAAACAGAAGTAACAGATTTAAAATATTTCCATTCCTAATGTGGTATCCCATTGCACTTCCAAACAGAAAGGGAGAAAAAATAATGATATATGTACTCACACAACGTATAATTTTTTCACAAAATATTCAGTGCAATTGTATAATTTTTAAAAATGAGAAGAATCATCCCGTTACTAATAGTCCAGACGCTTCCTACCAGATTAAATGTATCTTAATTAAAAATTATATGATTTCATATGCATTAACTGTTCCTAGCAATGTTTCTCTGACTCTCCTACTGTATTATTCTTAAAATCTAAATGTCTGATAAAATGTTCTTTATGTTTCTCTAGATACCTTATATTTTTTCTCCTGTTATTTATTCAGCTTTTGTGCCAGATGATTGCAACATTAATGTGCAACCTTCATAACCAGAGACAATTACAGAACTGTTAAAACAAAGAGGTTGACTTAAATTCCTAGAAATCTTTGCTTCAAATATACTTTTTTAATTTTAATTTTTGTCTGATGAAATACTATGTCTTCATCAGTACATGGTTCTTTCAGTAGGACAGATTTCAAGCAAATGCAACAAAACCAAACCCTTTTCATAGCAGAAGTGTCTTTGCAAGAGAAAAGGAAGAACCCCTAAAGTTACTCAGTAAAATTCTTTACAGGCAAGTGAAGGATTAATTTTCAAAATTATTTAATCTCTTGACAGTGCTAGGCATGGTTTTAAAGTGTACAGAAGGAGGTTAACAACCAAACTTACTTTTAAATATAGTTTTAAATCAATTTATTGATTTAAATAAATATATTTATTTTAAAACAAATACATCCTGTAGGTTATAAAATATATTCTCTTCTATTTCCTACCAGTCTTGTGTAAAGGGAGCTGATAATATTGGTTGAGTCCTTGTTAAGAAATGACTATATAATAACTGCCAAAATCACAGCTGATAATAATTTTGGCAGTCTCAGTGGAGGAGTCAAAGACAGATTTATCATGGCAATGTGAACAATTTTTGCAGTTTGATTCCCTTAAAAGAAGACCACACAAGACAGCTTGAAGGATTTTGCAATGATGCATTTGTATGAGCTAAACTGTAAATTTGTGATCTGCCTGTCGGGAGGAGTGGCACATAGCTGTGCCACCTGAGGAGCAGAGAATGACTAAGAGCATCACTGTTCTTTCCTTCCCCCGTGGGAGGTATAAGTTACTTTGAACTTTCTCTTGTGTAACAGCTAACTTGTCTTGCATGTCTGTCCAGATGCTCTAGCAACCCTCAGAGGAGAAAAAGTCTGCCTGTTTCCAACTCAGTTCTTAATTGCTTACTTTGAGGTGTCAGTACAGGCCTATGTGAATGAAGACAGGCAGCCGTTGAAGACAGGGTTATTAATGTCACTCCTTTCAGAAACACTAAAGGATGGAATGTGAAATGTTTCCTCTCATTGAGTAACACTTCATTCCAGGAATAATTCTGAATTCATTCTAAACATGAAAATTCATATCTGCTGACGTTGACATTTCTTCCTCTATTCTGCAAGTTTGTGTATTTTGTCCATTTATAACTAGTCTTGAAAACTGCTGAGATTCTCTTGTATTATATGACTTTCCTTATGTATGACTAATTCAAATGTATTAATCTTTAACTGTAATGATTAATTTAACCTTGAGGATCAAGAAATGTATAAGTCTCCTTTCAAGTTCTGTCTTTGTTTACTTCTTTATAGGGATAGTATAGGTATTTTGTATTAGTTTTGTGAAACGCTACAACTAGTGAATAGCAACGGCTTCCTTGAATTTGACAAAATCTGTGTTAAATTGGTCAGCTGTGTTAAATTGCTGTCCCTGGACAAAAACAAACAAACAAACAAACAAACAAACAAACAAAAAACCAAAACCCCCCCAAAAAACCCATCAGTTGGTCCTGTCCAAAAATATATCTGAGCTAAAGAGAATATCAATAAGTATGAAGAACTGTAGTAAAATCCTCTAGGAGCACCTATGCTTGGAAATTAATGCAATCAAGGATTGATTCTCATGGTTTTTGGCAATAAATATAGAAAAAGAAATTCCATCTGCCAAACTTATGGCATCATGTTTTCTGAACAAAAGAGAAAGGAAAAGAGATTAACTGGATGATGAAGAAACCCCCTGAAAATTATGGATATTGCAGCCCAAGTGTTAAAGGAACACTTAAAAAGACAATGGCACCAACAGGTTTAATATCAGATGTCTCAGCACGTCACCTGCTCTCACACTAGGATCACAGAGTAAGTCACAAGGCCTTACTTGTTCCGTTTATGCTATATGGTGGTGTAGGGAAGGAATCCTAAGCTTTCTTCTTGCTGCTGTTTCCCTATGACATCATACAGGTCCTTGAATAAGGATACTGACAATGATTTGGAGCTGGTGGAGAAACATAATTTTGAAGGACCTTAACACATAAATTAGGTTAGATATTCAGACCATATTCTTCAAGGATATATTTTCATGTCTAATTCCTGCTGTAATGTCTGCCTTGTTGAATCTTGAATATTTTTTTTCTTAAAGCAGAGAAAAACTAACAGACCTTTATCAAACTGAAAATTCTGGACATACAAATAATGGACTGGAATTTAGAAAGTCTGAAGTATTTAAACTCTCTATATATTTCAAGCTATATATTCATGTTGGCAGAACTGAGAACAGTAGAGAGTGGAATTCTGAAGGCCTGAGCCATCAAGGAGAAAAGAAAAGCTATCCATATCCTAAAACCTTAAAGAGTCATTTAGACAGATGGGAGAGAAGAAAAGTATCTCTAATAGTGAAACTGAAAAGAAAAGTTTTATGTCCTGACCTGCCAACAAACTCACTTGGTGATCTCATCTAGAGAAATTTTATGAATACAAATGGCTCAGAAAGCATCCCAAGCAGTGCTCACAAATGTGTGACTGTAAATGTAAGAAATATTCATAAATATTAACATTTTTTACATAAATGTCTCTTAAGTTTTAGTCAAATATATGAGAGTACATTAGCCAAAGTTTTGACAGTATTAAACATTATTGAAAATTAAATGGACTGAACTGAACTGAAAAAAATAATCACCTTTTATAACTTTTCATTTCAGTTCCTCTTCTGTAGTTCCTTTGTTCTGAGCTTTGTTTTATTGTTTTTATTTTCTTCTTTCTTTCAGAAAGCTTTTACTGTTTTTCTTTTTCAATCAGCTGATGTGATCATTCTCCACAGTCTTGAGCACAGCAAGTTAAGTTGTATAATCATGTCTATGATTAGATCTATATTAAATTACACTCATCATTTTGTATTTCCCAAATAAGAGATAATGTAAGAAAATGTCAGTCTTACAAACCAGTATCATAGTTTGCAATCTGGAAAGGATACCTATACCAGATGGCATATCTCAGTTGAAGAGTGAGGTTGGCCTGAGAAATGAATCATGATGTGCAAGAGAAATAATATGGTACAGAGGTGTTAATAACACATATCATCTATACCATAAAGCCCAGGGTGAATCAATGATTTAGTAGTTATTGACATGTGAACCAGACATGTACTTTGTAAGATCAGTCCCTCTGTTCTGCCCTTATTTTCTTTCCTTGTATATTATGCATTTCTAAATATCTTCCTGATTGCTGCCACCAGCTAGTTTTTCTCACATTCTGTTTTATTGCGTGGCCTATGGCTGCAGGATTTACTACAGCAAAATGCATGTTCAGAGCCTCTTTTGCATTTTACCTTATTTGTGTTGGTACTACAGACCTGTTGACAAGAGGTAACAGTAGGGTTTGCCAAGGCCATCCCCAACTGCACCTTCACTGACAGCTAAGGAGGCATAATATTTTGCAGTAAGTGAATTTTCCAACATCATCTTAGCTATATGTCAGGGCCTTGAGCTCTTCATTCCTGCCCAACCTCCAGGGTTTGGGGGCTTCTCTTTTCTTAAGAAAAAATAAACTGTCAGTTTACATCCTGAGCTGTAATTGGTTCCCAGTTTTTTAATCTTAAAAAGTACAATATCTTTTCACAAGTTACTGTAATATATTCAAGTTAGGAGTTTGAAAGCACAGCTTTTTAGGGAGAATGCAGCATTTCCCATTTTTGCATTATGACAAAGAATAATAAAAGCTTTTTTACAAATGCACAAAGTATCTTGAATTCCCTTCTGTTATTCAGGTATGGTCTTCTTTAATAATTCTAGTCTTCAACCAATTTTTAAGAGAGCTGCGTATGTGTACATTTTCAAGCAGTGCACAGAAGCCTCAGGATAAACAAGAAATCATCTACATAACTCTTTAGATGTGTTTCAGAGAAACATGACTTTTCATTACATTATTTACAATCACAGAACTTATGTGACTCAGCATCTAGACTTTTGTGAAAAAATACAAACAAAAAGCCTAATACATAAGAAAAGGAACATAAACAAATCATGTTTTGCTGTTAAGTAACAGCCTGACTCTACCAATATTGTGGGTAAATTGCAGGAGTTCAGAGTAAAACAGATTTTGTCTACATCTTTGGTTTCTTTTCCTAGAAACTGGTCTACAATTCCTTTTTAATCAAACTTTTATGAGACTGTATAGGGATTATAAAGATTTCAGGGAACATATTTTCTCTTTCATAGTTCTCATTTCTGTGTTCTTATTTAAACCCATTGCTCTCCAATGCTACAGCATAATTAAGCCAATTGTTTTGCATGCAAATACCAGAACCACTGAACTGAAGAGAAAAAGGAGATCAACTAATTTAATATGATTTGTATTAAAGGAGAATTCTTCTTCATAAGACTACTGCTAAAATGAATAATAAAAACACCTACAATTGAATATTTTACCTCATGCTTATTTTCCCTTATTCTCAAGTTCTTCATATTTTTCATGTGCTATTAGTGTCTAACATTATAGTTCTACTTATCAGAAAATACTGAAAGTTGTTTACTTAAGTTAAATGGTTAACTATAGGACATTGGTGTTTGTTGATTGTTACTGTTAATATGTTGGACATCTTCATACTGAATAAAAGGATTAACACAAAAACAGGGGGATTTTGAGCTCTAGGTCAAACAGAAAGTTTAACTCATGATTTCATAAGCAAGTCATAAAACTGATAACTGGCAATGTAGGATGATGTTAGTTCAGAGGAGCACTCATGTTGTAACAGCTAATGGAGGTCTGTACAGAAAAGTCAGAATTAGAATCCAACTTGCTACCTTTTGTGACTTCATTTGCACACTTGTCTTTCTATAACAAAAATAAAAGAATAGATCCTAGTAAAGGGCAAGGCTAAAAATCACAGTATGTGCATAGGGAGCATGCCTGGGATTGAAATCTCCCTTGTGAGCACTCCTATGCACCAAACAAGGAAATTGTCCCTCCCAGCTGACTGAGAAATGTTCACAGTGAATTCACTGAGCAAAATTTGATTGACATGATATAGCTCCAGTACCCAAGCTCACTCAAAGCAGTAACAATCTAGAAAGTATCCCAAACTTGGGCTAAGGTCCAGATTGTTTTAATAAGGTAACAACATATCTATTCCAAGAGCTGCCTGGGCATTGAGATTGTAATTTGAAAAATAACAATTAAAGTTTGCAAATTTGCTTTTGATCTGTACTGAAATAGAGGTTGTTCATATATACCCCACTCCTTCCAATAATAAGAAGAATTGAATTAATTTTCTATGATAACCTGGACAATGAAGCTCGTGTACCTCTCCAGTGAATGCTTAGTGATCTATATCAAATGAAACAGTGTCACAGGAAGACAATGAAAGGTTCTCATCCAGAATGTCCTAGCACAGGGGCTAAGTTATCATCTTACTAGGTGAAGTGAGGACATTTGAATCCCTTCAAGCAGTGTTTGAATTGGAAGTGAATGTAAACATGTTTTGTAACAGCCTTGGGTTTTAGGTAATAGGAAGGAAGACTACTTTATTTTACAAGTACCCCAAAATATTAAGCAGAACCTTTTCATTCAGCATACTTTTTATTTCTTTTTCAGTGAAAAGCTGAGGGGTTTTTTCGGTTGTTATTTTGTCTGGTTTGTTGTTTGTTTTTTTTTTTTTTTTTTAATTATATATCTGTGCAAATCTTGCTCTTTTTGCATGATGGAAGGAAAGGAAGCTAGCACTGTTGTTCTGAAAATGAAAAACAAACAATTATTTGTAACCTCTGGAATCTATTACAGGAATAACCACAAACTCGTTAAGTAACACTACGTAAGTCATTTGACTCCCCAGTTTCGATTTTTGTTACTGTAAAATAGGAATAAAATTCTGCTCTGGTTCCCAAAAGAGTTATGAAGAGCTTTGGGATTTTCTTGTGAAGGAGGCTGTGTAAAAGCTGACTCATTTTCTGTGATTATTCTCACGGAATAAATTTTATTACTGGAATGTTGACAGAAAGCAGTCATAAAAGGGACACAGACATGGAAAATAACACTTAATTTTAAAACTAAGCTAATACTTGCAGATACACAGTTTGTTATTTGCTTCACTGCAACAAATTTCTGGTTTTACAATGCATTCTATACAAATTTATTAATACCAGTGGAATGTATTTGTGCCAGACTGGTCCTTGTGTAAAGATCCATTTTCCCTGGATTACAACATTTTTCCACGGTAGTCAGAACTTGATTAACTGGAAATGCTTTTGTGCTCATGTGAAAGGGTCCTTTTCCTATTCTTTATAATGTTTAATTTAGTTCTAGTTTCTGATTCTGTTTATTATCTTAACTTACATGAAGTACTATGTTTTCACATGTGTATTCTATATCCATTAAAACTGTCTCTGGTCATTAAAAACTGTCCTTACAAAACACTGACATTGTCTTTGCAACAAGTAATTACATTCTCTTCCTGATCTTCCATAACACGAACATACCTGGCTCTTTCTTTTTAAAACTAAATCAAAGATACTAGTAGAGTTGTGCCAATCAATTCAGCACACATCTAGGACTGAATTGTCAACTGAGTCTGTGATCCTGTTAAAGATTTGTATACTAATTTGAACATAAGGAAAATATACTATTGGAGATAAATAGTTATCAAAATATATGTTTAATGAAGAAGAATTGGTAGTGCTTAAAAGACTTCTCCTATAATTTTTTGAAACCTTTAAGCATATATATTTAGAAAACCAGGCAATGTCCCTTTAAATCATGTGCTATTCACCTGACTCCACACTATTTTGGAAGCTTTTCTGCTAAGGAAAATATGTTCTAAATGCGAAATGAGTGAGTATTTTATCTTTAAATGAGCAATTAATTTCCCATGAATAAAATTGTTGGGTTAGATAATGACAAAGAATTTTCAAAATAAAAGTGAATTTAATGTTTATTTTTGTAGTCTGATATTCGAGATGATTAGTACAGTTCTGTATGCTTTGAAAGTTTACCTTCACAGATGCTAAAAACCTGAAATTGATTTATTCCTTAGATGAGAAATCTTACTTCTAAATGGAATACAGTCTGTTTCCCCCAAACATAATGTAACTTTTAATGTGATGAATAGGCTTTCAGTATTCAAACTGATTACTCAGTTTAGCAGAAAACTACAAGTTTAATGAGACATTGAACAACAATGCTCAAGAAAAACTTCTGATTTTCCACTATAGGACAAATGTTCTCCAAACACAACATAGGCAGCAAGCTCTCCTTCAGATCTGCAGTGTTGATCAATTTTGCTGTAATATGAACACATTTAGTAATTTCGTATTTGCTGGACATATAGAACCATGTCACCAATGCTAATTTAGTTCTGAGTATTATATAAAAATGATCACAAAGAAGGAATAAAGAACTAACATTTTTTAACTGATTTTATTATTCATCAGGATTTAAAAAATCAGGATTCATCAGGGTTAAAAAAATACTTTCTGTATAAAGAAATAACTTTGGAAATATTTTCTCTGAGGGCTGAACTTCCTTTAGCTAGGCATGTGGCAAGAGACCCTCTTTCAAATCCAGCTGGAGTGGTTAAAAATATTACTAGCCCCAGAAACTAGCCTCTTCACAGATCTTGGGTAGTGCAGTAGGAAATGAGGGGATTTTGACCACCTTCCATGCAAAGTCAGTCACACTAGTTCAGACTGTTGGTTTAAGGTAATTGGCCTGCCTTCATACCAAAACAAATCAGAAATATTCACCTGTTCTGCTTTGTGAAGGAATAACCTTACCAAACGGGGGAAGAGCAAAAAAGAGAAGTGTGCCATTTTTCTACCACTAAGCACAGATCAAAAAAGAAGACTCTAGACCTGAGAACTATCAGTTCTCCTAAACAGGTATAAAGAGTAGCTGGTGATAAACACAGCTCTGTTTCTGGAGATGTTGTTTATACCCTGATCCTTGTCATTCTTCATTTATAAAGATTGAGTCTTGTGACTTGGGAAGAAAAGTTTTCTACTTATGTTGCACAGAAATTTTCTTCAGAGGAATTCTGACCTTTTCTATATGTGCTACCCAGTAAGCAGTCAAAATAACAAATACATATAAATAAAAAAGAGAACAGTTCATAAAATAGATGGAAAGGGACAAATTCATAGCAAATATTTTTTGCAATTACTAATTTGCCCCTTTTCCCCTTTTCTCCTCCTGATATGCTCCTGCAATCATGTGGGGCTCTGTAGCTACCAGTGTGATTAAACCTAGACAGAACTCCTTCTTAAGGAGAGTTCTGACCTTCTCTCTTTGTACTTGATAGCCTGCCAGTAATGGTGGCGCCTAACAGAAACCAAAGATTAATTGCCTACTTCACGTACTGGGAATGTCTGTCACCTTTTCCTCCCTAAGAATAAATACAACTCTTTGTTTTGTTTTGTGGTTTGCTTGTTTTTTATTTTTTCCTGGCAATGACCCCTTCACAAGTCATTGACAGTTTAAGTTGCTCCTCAGTCTTATCTGAATACATTTTCTGTGATAATACTATTTTAACATCTCACTTGCAGCACCATTCACTCTCCTGTTGTTTTATAAATATTTCTGAAATAATGTTCTCCCCAGATTCCATCTGCTTAGCACAGGCCAGGTGTCAGTCTTGCCAGCCTCATTCAGAAGTACTTGATTATCCTCTTGGTAATCTCAAGGTTAAGTATCTTGACCTCACAGTTCAGAGTTCTGAATTGCACCATATCTCATTTACCTTCAAGTCAAAGATAAGAGCTTGAACCCCGTTGTGGAAGATTAAGACGGAAGATAATTTTTTAAAATCAGAAGGATTTGTATTTTTTTATCTTACTCAGATCAATTTGATCTCTAGCTGCTGCAATGTCTATCGGGCTTTTGTAACGTCTTGTCTGTTTTTACTGTTCAGCTCTTAGTCAGTGTTGTGGTTTGAGCTGAGAGGGCAGCTGAGCACCACACAGCTGCTCACTCTCCCCTTCCCCATCAGCAATGGGAAGTGAGAAGGGACAAATAAGCCAGGCTTGAGATTTGAGTTAGGACTGGGAGGTGCAAATCACCCTTTATGGTCAGAGCAAAAGGCAGACTCATTAGGGGAAGAAAAAAACAACAGATTTATTACAGACACTAACAACAGCAATTAACAGAGTGGGACAGTGAGAAGCAGTGCCACATCTTGAGAACACCTTCCCCCCACCCCTCCCTTCTTCCCAGGCTCATCTCCCCGTATCTCTTCCTCCTCACCACAACGGCACAGGGGCAGGGAATGGGGGGTACATTCAGTGCTGCTGCTTCTTCCATCTTTGTTGAGGGGAGCTTCTGGAAATTCTTCCCCTGCTCCATCATGGTCCCACTCTCACAGGAGACAGTCCTCCACAAACTTTCTCCGACAAAAGTCCCTCCCATGGGCTACAGTGTTTCCTTACACTGCTCCATCGTGGGACACCAAGTTTCTCCAGCTGGAGTCCCTCCTACGGGCTGCAGCCCTTCCCGAGCTGCTCCATTGTGGGACACCCTCGCACGCTGCAGTCCTTCCAGCACCGACCTACAAAAGCAGGGACTGTTTTTTCTGACAAATCCTGAGCCTCCTTTGGACATAGACACTTTAGTTGTCCATGTGAAGCACGTCACAGGCCATAAATAAGTCTCTGCTCCACCGTAGATCTTCATGGGTGGCAGGGGGAGGCTGCCCTGCTGTCTCACCACAGGATACAAGTGGGTCTCTGCTCTGACACATCTCCCCCTTCCTTTCTTCCTCCGTTCCTCCTCTGACCTTGGTGTTCATGCAGCTGCCATAACTCCTCCTCCCAAGTCCGACTCCTCCTCCCAAGTCCGACTCCTCCTCACCACGTCCCTTCTTATATACGTTATCACAGAGGCGCAGCTGATTGGTTTGGCCTTGGTGCAGAGGTGGAGCTGACTTGGAGCTGGGAAGCTTTGAGAAGCTTCTCACAGGGGGCCACCCCTGTAGCCCCCTCCCCTGCTACCAAAAAAGAAAACCGACCACTCACTCAAACCCAAGACACCCAGCAAAGTTTCTGACTCAAGTGTTGTGAAATGCAAATAGATTTCACCACACAAACAAATAGGAGATAAAAAATTGGAGCTGTGATGTATTTGACTTTCAATTTAAAAGAGTTTTTATGAAAGTCATTTTACAGGATTCAACCTGCTCTAAATGAATTCCTTATAAAAAACATTGAAAACTAGTGACCAATATGAAAACATCTTCACCTTAACAGATAATAGGAAAGAAAAGGGTGTTATGGTTAACTTTTAAATCCCCAATTTAGGGAAAATATACTTTTAATCTTGCCTATGGCTCTTTATTATAAACACTTTTGGTGCAAACATGCATGAAATACTTCAGCCATATTAGAAAGACATTTTGTGAAAGCCTATGGTTTAGTTTGATTTCACAGCTTCAGTCTATAAATAATTAATGTTCATCTTGAAAAACAGATGTCAGTGTCCAAGGAATTATGTTTGGATATGTAACTGTTGCAAGGCAAATTATCAGGATGAATGTGTGGTTTGTCTATATTCTTTCTTTGAGTATCATCATCTATGTAAATACAAAAGCTAAGCTACATAGGGAAGGTTTATATAAAACCTGTTTTCCTTTAAAGTTCCATTAATTTTTTTTAGGCCTGCCATTTTATAAATACTGATTTTTCTCTTATTATTTTCTCTAACATACTTTCAAAAAATCCTATATAAATTTTAAAATTACATGATTTCCCAAAGGAACTGATAGTCCAGAGGATAAAATGTGAATTTCAGAAATAAAGATAATATACCTTTTAGATTTCCTTTCATCATGAAGAATTTACATGGTGTATTTCTCTTCATTAGGAAGGGGTGAATAACACAAAATATTTTCCATTACTATTTTTTGGAACATGTGTATGACTTTCTATTTGCTAGTTTTTCCATATACATTTAATTCTGAGGAATATTCAGGTAATAAAAAATTCTAAAATTAGCCAGCACTAAACATTAATTGCAATGTGACGTGCTTTGACCATAGCAGGCACATTCAAAATAGCCTTTTGAATATTTGCGGCATCAACTTTTAAAAGTACACAAAAAGGGAACTGAAACATTATGAAGTGGCTTATGTTTCCAAGAGAGCATATGGGAACAAGAAAAAAATCTGGTCTCTTTTTCCCAGTGTCATCATTTTTCTTTAATATCTTCATTTTCTTAAAATATCATCTTCATTAAAACTTATATTCTTAGTTATTCTTAAAAGCTTTAATACTAGGCATTTGAAAATACAAAGATTTGTGCTTTGAACGCTGTCCTTCAATCTCTAATCCATCTCTTTTCCATCCTTTTCATTTTAATCTGGGAACTTTTCGAAGGGTGATGTTTTATTTTGATAGTGAATTGCATGTTGCTACATTGCAGTGGAGAGAACCTTGGATGGTTTGAAGTCTATAAGCACTATGGCAAAACTTGAACTACTGCAATATTGCACTAAAGGAAGCAGCAATACTTTCAACAAAGAACTAACAGTCTTAAGACTTGATCATGCAAAACCAAACTTCAGTTCATACTGGATGTCTTTCAAGTTTCTCTCCCTAAACTCTCTTACTGATCCTTAATATTAAGTGTTTTATGTTACGGACTTGATTTGCCAATGTTTCAAAAAGAGATTTTACAGAACAAAAACATTTACCAGTAAACTGCTATATTAAGCTGTGTAGAAAAATGTGTTTTCCTTTAAAAGATCAGAATTGATTTTCAAAGGAAGGTCTACATTTACTTTGCATCATCCTTCAGCTCATACTGGAAAGAGTACAACTTAGCCAACTCTTTGGCTTCTTCTTAGCTGTTTCCGAAGTGAGCTAACAACTGATGTCAAAATGCTCATTTGGCCACCACATGATGTCTGTCTTCTTGGGAACCTTCCAAACAGCTTCTCTGAGCTATTTCAGAGCAGTGCTTATCACCTGTCCTGGTGATTTTGTGAAGGTACAAATGTCAAAGTTTCAGCTGGGAAAAATATCTACACAAAAAAGTACTATAAAACGCTATACCCTTTAATAACAGAAAGTTGTAGATGGTTCACACGGGTTTTGTTTGCAATAAGAAAGGCACAAAAATATATGCCTAAATACAGATAGATAATATCATCAATAGATCAGTCAAGTAGGTTCTTGTGATGACGTGATAAAATAGAATACAAATTGCATATATGTACGTATATTAGTATATTGATAATAGAATATGCTACTTGTTCTGCATCTATATTATTTAAAGTGTACTTATGAATATTTATAAATACATGTGTATCTTACATGTATTAATAATCACATGATATAAATAACATACAATTTATAAAATCAAAAATATGTACCAGATTGACTGACAATGCCTCTTCTCTTCTTATCAGGTCTTGTAACTGTCCTCTAAAAGTTCAGGTCTGGAGGTCACTTTCCCAGACCAATTTTCAGCAGTCCAAGGGTTACTTTTCAGACAGTAAAAGAAAAATATGGAATTTAGATATGAAAGGTTAACTCCAAGTAGCTATCAGTCCTGATACAATGATCGTTACAGAAAGAGACAACAGGTATTTATCTCATTGGTCTAAAGTTTTATTTTTCTCTTCTAATTTCTCTGTATCTTGGTTACATCTACTCTGTGTCCAAAAGTTATAAATAAAACCCATGGAAAATATTCCTATATGTGTGGCAATTCAAAAACAGTCAAGGCATAAAATTACCGCAGGTAATTAAACAAGAAAACATAAATGAAAGTTACTACAGCTTTTCTTCAATGTCACAAAAATAAATATGAACACTTTATTTTAGGCATCAAAATCTTTGACAACTAAGATTTTAAAATTTCTATTGAATTTGCTGTTGATAGTTTGGGACTTTTTACTTGTTACATATTTAATTTTTCTTTCTGCTGTTCAGAATAAGAAAATGAGCTGAATAAAGACCTCCAGTACTCTGGAATTTTGTAAACAATCTATGTTTTCACTAATGAAATTTGAAAGTTCATTGATCCAGACCATAGGCAAAGGACTCCGTTCCAATGGTCTCTTTCTCTCCACGTAGATTTTAACAGGTCTGAAGATCTATGTCTCCAGCAGATATAAGCTTTGTTTAATTTGCTTGGGCGTATGTGAAGCTATCAACATGGAATGTTTATAAGCCCCAGGCCTGTAAGGATTAGACAAATATGATTTTTTTGCTTTCTCATCTGTTTCAAAAGTGGTTATGGGTTATGCATACAAGTTTCACAAAGCACCTCATTGAGACCTTGGTTTAGGTGCTTAAAGGTAGAGGGAGAATTTCCTGAGTATTTCTCTTCAGAATTTTCTGTTGCCTGTTTAGCCTAAGGTATTGTAAACCTTGTACTCAGATCTGTTGGTGGAGTGTACCTGTTTCCTAGAGACATCTAGCTTATGAATTACAGTTCTGGAAATAGGCACTATGCTGTAATTCTTCAATTTCTAGCTTGAGTATTTCACTCAGTCTAGAAACTCACTTTTAGAGGATCCCCACTAAAACTAAGTGCAATATTGTTATTGCCCTAGAAGCAGGCATCAGAAACAGGATAAAGGTACTGTTTTACTTAATTTAGATTTATGTGTGTCATTCTATATGGACCGTTTTCCAGAAAAAGATTCCTCAGAATCCAGTTCTGAAACAGAACCTCATCTGGAGGCAATTGGCATTGCTGTTGATGCTAAGTTCAAATGAATTTAGGGAAAGTGATTCAATTTCAAGTCAGATGACACTTGACCCAGCTCTCAATATAATACAAAGCATGAGAAATATTCAAAGTGTCTTAAATAATCAGGAAAAAAGAAATACATGTCAATTTATTTAGACTCTTATAAGTCACCGGTTGTCCAGCCTTCCCAATGATCTTATTAACACATATTCATTATAAAATGGAAAAACAATACACAAACCACTCACTGATATGTTTTCTAGAAGCAAGTAAAATGAAACTAAAATTCATACACTGTTGATACAATTGCTTCTGTCCAGTCACTGTGAGATGACCATTTGGAAGTGACCTTTTGAAAAAGTTTGTTAATTCTGATACAAAAATACAGTTTTAATTGTGTAGAATCAAAACCATCACCATAAAGTTAAGCATAAATCAAAAGCATAAACTTCTGAAAAACACATTCTCATGGAAAATATTTCTATGGTTCTATCCATTCTCATCTGCTAAAACTTAAATAAATTGCCCAGAATGTTCACATTACATTTCTAAGTCAGGACCATGCAAACTACATTTATAGATTATGAATTAATTTTAATTATTTTCAGTTTTACAAAAGTCACCTGACAGTTCATCAAACAAATAATTGTTTATGCTAAAGAAAACAGCTCTTTAATTATTTAAAGAATTTCCATCCAATATCAACAAATTAATTGTGTAACACTTGATGTGTACTACTTAAACTAGGAATTAGAAATTCATCTGGGTTTTAAATAAAGTTTTATTTGGTACAACTGACAAGGCCTTCTCACATCTAAATTTCATGGTCTTCCAGCTCAGATAAAAAGCTTCTGCCAAATTTGTCCTGAAGACATTTTGATTTCAGCTTGACTTTTCATTTGTTTGTTTGTGATGTTCATGTTCTTACTGAGAAGGAAAACAAGGTGTATACAAGGAAGGCTGCCATCAACTTTTACACAACATGTTTTTATAGACTGATTGCTTATTGTTCCTGTCCTTCTGTATGCAAATCAGACAATTACAAAATTATAATCTAAATGTAAATATGAACAACATGAGAATCTCTTTGACAACAACACAGGAGTCCTCTTCAATGTCAGAAATCAGAAGAGAACCATAGAATCATAGAATGGTTTGGGTTGGAAGAGACATTAAAGATCATCAAGTTCCAGCCCCCCTGACATGGGCAGGGGCACTTTTCACTGGACCAGGTTGCTCAAAGCCCTGTCCAACCTGGCCTTGAACCCTTCCAGGGAGGGGGCAGCCACAGCTGCTCTGGGCAACCTGGGCCAGTGTCTCACCACCCTCACAGTGAAGAATTTCTTCCTTATATCTAATTTAAATCTACCCACTTTCAGTTTAAAACAATTACCCCTCATCTTATCACTATACCCTCTTCATCTTTCCTGTAGGCCCCCTTTAAGCACTGGAAGGCCGCTATAAGGTTTCCCCGGAGCCTTCTCTTGTCCAGGCTGAACAATCCCAACTGTCTCAGCCTGTCCTCACAGGGGAGGTGTTCCAGCCCCCTGATCATCTTCATGGCCTCCTCTGGACTTGCTCAAGCAGGTCCATATCCTTCTTATGTTGGGCCCCAAATAATGAACTAACAACTCTCTTTCAATCTTTTACCTTCATGAATGAACTGAGGTGTTTTTCTGTGAAAAGAGGTACCTGTAAAACAATAATCTATGGAAATTCTTGAGATACCTTTCCCGAAAATTTTGTGTTAAAAGGCTTAGACTCACAGAGGGCTTTTCAGAACACTGCATATTCTAATAAAGGAGGTCTCTGTGAACAAGATATTTCTTGGCCACGTCTGTGTTTTGTTTCCTGCCACATTCTCCTTGAAAAAAAATCCCAAATTCCATGACACAGCAGGTATTCATATTATTTAAACCTTTGAAGGGGCTAGAGAATATTGGCCATGAAGCTCAAGCCTCAAGAAAGAACACAAGAGAAGAACGAGCCTAGGAATATAACTTAGTGGTATCAAGTGGTATCAGTGATAGCAACTTATCTTCATCAAACAAAACTGTTGTGGAAGAAAATGGCCCTTGCAAAATAAATTTGTGGGACTGATAGCTCACAAATTTACCAAATAGCTAGACAGATTTCACAGGAACTTCTCACATGTGTCCTTCTACCTTTTCCAATAAGCAAACATAATGTGGAAATATATGGAAGAAACTGGTCCATATTGCATCTGCATCTGTTGCTGCACCCAGTCTTAGCAGATTTGTGTCTGTATGTTTGGCAGATAACAACACTTGATCAAAGTAATTTCAGCTGTGTATTTGCTGTTTCTTATGGAAACCACCCCAGTAGCCCCTAACAGCTTTTGAAAGTAATACAGTGAAAGATTTCTGCTTTAAAATACATCCAATTAATTACTAACTTTACTCTTTTTAGCTGCTTCCATCTGATATATCCTGTGCCACCAGAAGTAATTCTAAGCAGTGTAATCATAACTTACAATGATAGCTTTTGAATGGCTATACAGCATTCAAACAGAATCCAAAATCATTAAACTAATAGAGCAACAATACGGATTTGTGTTATCCTGACATTTCTTTAGTTGCCCAGCTCTTGATCATTGATTAAATGTTTGTTTCGCTAGGCTAAAAATAATAATAATGCAGAGATTTGACTTAGGAAACAAGCAGAAAATGACAAGATTTATTATAGATTTGGTCTGAAGGTTCTTTATTGGTCAAGCACTTTTCATACTGCCATTTTCAGTGGATTGCTCTGACAGAAAAGGTCACAAAGTTTTATGCTCTAAAATAAAGAATAAAACAGAAAAGGAGAAATATAATTGTTTTGGTTGAAAAGTTCACCAAGGTCTAGACATTTTGGACAGCTGGACACTGATTTTATTTTACTATAGGGTCATACATTGCAATGACAACAAAGTCAATTCAGTACTGCAGCTGATTCAATTTCCTGTGCCTTGCACGCGGGTCAAAGTATCTTTCTAAAAAGACAGTATATTTTCAATTATATTTCAAATAATTTGTCTGTAACAACTGCTTAGAAGGCTGACACTGAAATCCATTTGCTTATCAAAATTATTTCTTCTCCACAGTGTGTAAAGTCTCATGCTGGTTTTTGTAAACTTGCCATTGATTTCCCAAACAGTTGCAGAGAGCTGGGGTAAAAGGAAGGTCACATTTTGAAAAAAAAAAAAAAATAGATAGCTGAAAGGTCTAATAAGTAAAATAAATGACAGATAGTATTTTTGTAGATTGTAAACTTTTCATTTTCAAGGCATGTTGAACAGTGTTCATTTCACTTCACCACAGTCCACAATGATACCAAAATGTATCTAATTCAAAGTAAAGGAGAAATACAAGATTTGTCAATCTTGGAAAGTTGGCCATGAATCTCAAAAACTGCAGCACAAGACTTTTTCTTTTTTTCCTCCTTGAACATAAGTGCTTTCAATGCTTTTTTTTTTTGGAAAAAACTAAAAAACAAACAAACAAAAACAAACAAACAAACAAACAAAAACAACAGCAACAAACAAACAACAAGCAAAAAACCCCACAAAAAACTATCAGACCAACAACTATGAAGATGCACATTTCAGAGTACTAAGGAGAATACCTGTTCCTCATATATTTTCAGTCCAAACAGATGAAATAAATAACCACCTCAGGAAATTCAGCATGAGCTGACCTTGGAGATGAGAGCTAGGTAACTATATTCTCCAAATGTCTTCAGTACATTAAAGTTAGTATTCTTGAAATGATCATACACTAGAAGCCTTCAGTCTTGAATCAAAGAGGTAAAATTTCAGTTCTGGAGTAAATGATTTATTCTAGAGGAGCTAAATTACCTGCAACATTAAGTGAAATAATCAGTTGTCTTAATACTTAATTACAACAATCAGTTGTCTTAATCTGTGAGCAGTACAACATTCCCAACTGAAGCTTTATGACGGGTGTCTGAATTGCATTCTAGTATGTTTTCTTTCCTTGATTAATTACACATAAAAATGTTTCCTGTTCCTTCAGAAAAACAGGCATTTTGAAACTCCTAATGTAGGCAGTTGAAATGACAGTTAGTTCATCAAAGACCTTTTACATTTATTTCCATGGGATTCAGTTCTGCCTGATATTATTGAAAAAAAGAGAAGTTTAAGAATTAAAAGGGCAATATTACCTATTCTTAGGTCAATTATTTTTTTTTTTTTTATTGATAGGAAGAAAAGGTGCAAAGCAATCATACAGATTTAGGACAACCTTCTGTTTTTCATTAAGACTGAGTACTAAAAGAAAGGAAAGAAAAAGAAAGGAAGAAAGAGATTTCCTTACATAAAAAGAGGAATAGAAAGATTGTTCCAAAACATGTCAGTAAGACTTCTTATTTTCCATAATTCAGGAACTGTATTTCTAAATAAAACAAGGTATTTCTAAAATTTACTGCACATAATACAAAATTTTCTCATTACAATATTTTGACTGAGTACCAATGGCTTTTGCATAAAGAATGACAAATCTAAATTGCATTTTAGAACACAGTTTTAAAAGATGGTAAATAAAAGGGAGTCGATACATAGGCAATAAATGCATGTAACTAATAATCCTAATTCACCAAGGAAACTAGGATCATTTATTTACCTAATTAAATATATACTACATACTCATTTTAAAGAGTAAAGCCTAACAAAGATGGAAACCCCAAAATTTATCAATACCTGAGTAGAAAGCAACATATGTTAGAACATTTTGTTTCCTCATAAACAAAACCAAGATCATCTAGTGAACACAAAAAATTGTTTTGATGAGGAAATGTCACTAGAAATAGCTATATGAGTTTACAGTTTAATCTCCAAAAATAAAAAAAAAAAAGCAAAATTAACAAAGCAAATTGCTTGCTATGGATAAGCTACATGTCAGATAAGTCATCACTGAAGGGACTAAGAACTTTATTTTCCTAAAAAGCTTGCCAGACTTTATGTTAGGGCATGAAACTGAAGAAACAATTTGTGAGGCAATTCACTAATCCACCTGAAAAAAGAATGGAAAAATCAGGTCTTTCAAACTTCAAAGAAAATACTTGAAAACTGACCTCAGGTTGTTTTGTCAACAGTACATAGATGTGACTAGACATCTCACCAGGGAATTCATTTTGTGCCAGAGTTGGAAAAACAGAAAATAAATACTGGTGTTCTTTGGAGAGCATGGCCACACAGCCTTCCTGACTGTACACCTCATTGGGCTCTGCAATCTACTTCATTGATGCCCCCTCCAAGTATTGAAAAAACATATCACTCCCTACCAACAGTTTCTACTGAGGGTCTGGGAGAACAATGAAGATGAGTAGTCAGCTTCAAAACACTTTCCCCATCACCGTAACCCCTTTCCCAGTACTTATGCAGTTCACTGCCTGTACTGTCTCTCTTAGGAGAAGGGGTCCAAGAGCAGAAGTAGATACCAAATGGAAGTGGACGCCAGCAGCAGAGTCACAGTTTTCCTCCTGACAGAAAGGAGTTTGCCTGGCCTTATTGCCTTAAAACCAACATCTGGAAAAGCTGTTCTGCTACTTAAGTATACCAGAACAAGCCTGTGCACAGAGCAAGGGCTGTGTTTGTGAAAACTGGAGAATTCTTCTTTTGCACTCACATTAAGCCATGATTTCACCATTCTCATCAATGTGACACCCTAGGGAACTACTTTGCTTATGCCTGAAGTCAGCTCTGCTATTTGTACACAAATATGTAAGGAATATCTAACATTGCTAATGCACGAATAACCATACTGTTCTTTACCTTTAAATTCTAGAGGTTGTAACAGATGTTTAAAGTGGTGCATTTATATTAAAAATAAAATAAATATACAAGACTGTGGAGAAAGATTGATAACATAGTGGCTTAGTGAGCTGAATTAACTTGGGGGCACAAATCCAGGTGTCAATCACTTTGATTAACAGTGCAGGGAAGGCTACTCAGCATGAAGTTACTCTACGGCATCCCATTTGCTGATGTTTTTGCCATAAAGTAAAAAGATTACTTAACTTCCAGTCTGGAGATTGGAAACTGACTGGTTGTAACACTAGGAGTGGATTAAGCTATAAAACTGAAGTCACGCTTACTAGGTGATTTGAATTACTTAGTCCTTTCCAATCACCTGGTACAAGGTTTTGCCCACATTCTTCTTTTCTTTTCTTCTTCTCACATTACCCAAGAGAATTTATGCCTCTTGCTGTTTCTACTTCTGTACCTTGTACTCAGGATGGTATAATTCTACCAGTTATGCAATTCCCCAGAATGATAGAACCGTCTTGACGATACCACGCAGCTGTAAAGTGCTGTGAATGTTTGTCACCATGACATTTTCTCCATAGCTGCACACAGCGAATTAATTAGTGATGAAAAATAGCTGAAGACTGAAGTTCTTTGACTAAGAATACCAGTTTGGTCATGAAACAAGGTACCAGATAAATCTGCAAACTCAATTATACTGAGAACATGAGCTTCTCCACACTCAGTAACAGCTATACTATATTCAAGCAGACTATGTAAATCATGAAACCCTGCAGAAATTAATACACAAATCCAAAGAGAAAAATTCCTATATGAGGTGGCAGCTTCATCATGCAACTGAACCGAAACCTTTTGAAGGGGTGTTGGTTTTTCCCCTCTTCCTTTACCCACATGGTGTTTTTAATTGTCATCACCAACTATTGTAAATATCTGTTTGGGGTTTTTTTATTATTTTTAAATGAATTAAAATGTTAAAAATATGTATTAAAATATAAATGTTGTTAATGCACCTATATGTTATTTTACCCATAGAATATTTGAGACATAATTATTATTATTAACTGTGCGTATACACACACACACACACAGAGAATTTTTAAGCTCTTGTTGAAACTCAAAAAGATATCAGGATATTCTGTACTAAAGTTTCAAGAACATCCTTATATCACTTTAATCTATTTTTTTTTTTTTAATGCTGTGATTGAGAGATTTCAGAATGCAGTGTAATTTGACAGATTTTATATGTTGCTACAATACCTTTAAAGGCCAAACTATTTCATTTCAAGACACACCAAAAAAATCCTTGTCGCAGTTGTCTTAAATTAGTGTTGATTTAGGAGAGCTATTCGCATCCTTCCATTCAATCTTACATTTTCAAGATAAGAGCACTGTATGTAGAAATGGAAAGATGGAACAGATAGAAATAACTCTGTTCAATCAACTTTAAAAATCTGATTTATATTGGCAATAGGAAGGAAATATCTATTTTTTTGTTATTCTATACATAGTTATCTAGAGGACTAGGTGGCTTGCTGGATTAATATACCACTTTCCTCTTTCTCATTTGCTTTCTACCATATCTTTGGAGATCGGAGACTGAAGTTTTTAAAATAAAAAATGGTTTCTAAAGAAAATTAGCTTGATATCGTCATCTAAGTTCCCTCTGAATATATTTTGGTATTTCTAGTCACACACACTGAATACACAGTTTTACAAAACTACAATTACAAAGCAATATACGTATATGTATGTGCATATATATAGTCCTTACATATATATACACATATATACACACATACTTTTATATATATATACTGTCCATATACTCATATATGCGTTTGACTAACAATTTAATTACACATGAGGGTTAAAATACACTATTAAAATTTACATTTTCACTTCAGCATCAAACACTGGAAATAAATACCAGAGCCATTCTACATCTGGACCTAGCATATGCAGTATCTGCTTCATTAATATCTAGTCTCTTCCAGTTTTCATCTATAGTAGTCTGATTTTTTTTATATGCTTCCTACTTGAAAACTTCATGACCAATATCATTAATTATTTTTTATTTCTAATTTCCTAATTCAGCCTACAATGAAAGCATATAATTCATACACATATATATGTGAGAGTTCAGAAAATGTGCATGAAATTTTAATATAAGTTAAAAAAAGCAAATATAAGATATGTTCACAGAATACTTTTAGTTTTCAAACCGGCATACATATGGAACACAGATCTGAAAAGCCAACTAAAGTTAATGAGAATCTGTATGTTGACTCAAAGACTTTGGCTCAGACTGAACATGACTGAGTCTATTGCTTATTTCCAGCTGCTTAACTCTAGTGGCCAACAGATAACTTTAGATAGAATCTTCCAGTATATTTCTATTATTATTTTGCCATGTAAACAATCCTAACTTTTGCTGCAGGGATACTAGACAGTCATAAAATAAGGGACAAATTGTCACTACAGTGGAAAAAAATAAGAGAATTATAGTCTGTGCAAAGAAGGAAGAGGTTTAACCAACAGCTTTGTGATCTGACTGAAGAAATTATGATAAGATCTGTTTGGTACTCTGAAATATGCCATAAAGTAAGCAAACGAGAGGATTATAATGAGATTATATAGAACCATTTCTGTGGTTTGCTACTTTAAAAAATTTTGTTTGGTGAAACCAAATATACATTTTGAAGACTTAATAAGGTTTTTAATTTTTGCAGGACTGTGAAACACAAAAGATAGTAATTCATTAGATAACCTAGTGTATCTATCCATGTATGTACTCTAAACCTCAGCAATATGGAGTCTAGTTTAAGCTCCTTTCATGATGATATTACCTCACATTTACTGTCCGGCAATTCACTCATGGTTCCTACACAGTACACGTGTGCCAGAAAAGAGCATGTGTCTTTGTGAACAGCAATTATTGCTAAATCTTTCTTCTTCTATCTGTTTTTATAAGAAGACTTCATGTATCTGATGTTTGAGGTGGCTGAGGAGCTCATCTTTATTTTTTCAAGAAGTAAGAGCATATCTGCATGGTGAAGTCAAAGAATAACTATTACAGGATAACTAATGCGGAGATTGTAAACAGAATTTCTTCTATGTTGTATAACAGTGCTACAGCATTCTTGGTGTTGTCATAGTTGAGGAAGTTAAGGGAGTTAAAATTGACAAGAAAGGTGGTATCTGTTATGAGAACAGTTTTTATGAAAAAAATGACTGCTTCTGAAACATCGTAAAAGGGACTTGTGTGAGGGGATGGGGGTCAAATGTTTTTTTTTCCTGCATGTTTGGTTTTGTGGGGTTTTTTGTTTTGGTTTGTTTTTTTCTAGTTGTACCACATATTCTGATCACTTTTTACTTCTCTCTCCAATCCTTGCACTTCTGAATTTATGTTGACCATACACATGGTTATCCTTATTCTCCAATGCCGCTGTGCATATCAGGTTAATCAAAGCAGATTAACCTAACAGTACAAAAGCACTGAATACAGGTGACATTGAAGATGTAACAAGGTCAGTCACTGTAAAAAAGCAACTGTTACAAGCAAAGTGTTTAACAATGTCTATACTGCTAATTTTCTGTTAAGTAAGCAACTCATAGCATCTACTTATTCTGGTCACAGGGGAATGACTGAAAGCATAGGCTTAACCGATAGCTTCAAAATTCAGGACTTGCTTGGTTTCTTGATTTGTAAACCACCTTATATTGCAAAATAGTCTAGTAAAATTTTACACTAGTGTTCATATAATGCAGTCTTAATTTCAATAAAGACTAGAATAATAAATTTTTAGATAGAAACTTATAAACTGGTTTTCATACAGATTTTACTCTACATAATGTGATGATTGTCACGTTACAAACAGAACTGCTTGCATTTAATACTGAATCAAGAAAAAAATGTTATCTTAAACACCAAAATAAAACTCCTCTCTCATATTCCTCATTTAAAGCTTCTGTGAAAACTTTCTCTTCTGACTAGCTTTCTACTACAAAATTAAAGAAATTAAAGCATGCTCATCTTCACATTTAGGGAAAATTACTTTGCTAAATTCTGCCAAGAGACACAGGTGTGACTGAAAAGTCCTTGCCTCCAAAATAGAAAAACTGCAGTAATGTTATTTTTAAAATGTTACAGCTGAAATGCTGAACAAAAGAAAAACTAATTTGTTAGCTATTTGGTCATCACAAGTCCTTAAGCATGGTCTCAAAATGGTGCAGCTTCTATTTCAGCTTTCCTCTTGGACAAAATCACTTTAATTTTTGAGTAAAACTGAACTCTATCACTTTTGGAACTGTATTATAGAAAGGAAAGATAGGGAGATATTTTTCTTTAAAGTCTCATCAATGTGATCTGGAGCATAGGCACTTACTTGCTTTTCTTCTAACTGGAAGAATATTGTTATTGTATATCACTGGGGTGTAGCGATGCAATTGCTTGGGTGCTCTAATTTTGAATTTCTGCAATTTAAGATATATGAGATCATTATAAGTGTAATACCAGCTCCAAGTGTCATGAGATTGCACATAAATGAGAATAGTAACTGCCATTACCACTATTCTTACCTTAAACCATTGCAATTCTGTTGTAGCTTTTTCTCTGGAAAATGTACTAAAACAATATTTCTTTTCTTCATTGCTTACATGACAGTGAGTTGTTAATTTTTGTTACTTACAGGTAAGTCATAGTAATTTTGTTACTCAAAGGTTATATATCAGACCATAATCAGTAGATGATCCAATCTATAGGGCTGTTTTATTAGTTTCAGTATAGAAGTAAGGTCAAGAACATGGAAAATGGCCTTTATCAAAGGCATTTTCATCCATATTAATTCCTTGACATTGCTATCACTTGATACAAGTGGGGCTCAGAGAAGGAAAATTAACTTTGTTGGTTTTGGGTTCCGCCCCCACCCGCTGCCCCAAAAAATAATGGAATAACTATTAATATTGTTCAGTAAAAAATTTCCATTAAAAGAAAATATCTTCTATTCCAAAGGAGACATGAATATATGGTAATTTTACATCCATATGGAGTTTTAAATTCATATCTTGGCAGCTACCTGCATGGAATTTCTACTGATGATTTTCTTCTGTTGGAAATAGTTCTTTCTTTTAAAATTTGTTTTACTCATTTTGGAAAGAACTAAATTACTGAAAAAATAAATTATTTGGAAGCAATAAAAAATAAAAAAAAAAAAGAAGAAATATACAAATGGTGAGAATGAGAAACATTTAAAAGGAATATTTAAAGTATATTGTAATGGTACAATTAAAACTAATGAAGAATTTATTTTGCCTACAAATTTCAAAGGGAAAGAATATTTCCTCAGTTTAACTTTGTTGCTGTTGATGGTCTGAAAGGTCTTTTGGGAAAAAGAAAAACTCTTCCAAAAGATTTTTGAGTTATATTTGCAAGGGGCTAAATATAATTTTTTTTTTCACTTGTCTATTTTAAATATGTTAATAATGAAATACAAATGCAATTTATTAATATTCATGTAATCTACTATTTTGCATTGAAAAGGATTGGCAATTATTTTTATTTACAGGAGCCACAGATAAACACTTTCTGTAAGAAAGAATCTCAAACTGGAAGACATTTAGTTCTGTGTTTAGTTTTTGCCTCTGAGACAGACAGTACAATACTGAATTAATTATTTTTTAGAGTTCCATCTCTGCAAAGTGCGAAATTAAGTTTGTTTTTGTTTTTGTTTTTGTTTTTGTTTTTGTTTTTGTTTTCTTTTGCAGGGGGTGGTGCATGTTTGTGTCTGTGTTTGTTTTCCCTTGTAATTCAGAATGCTTTTCAAGGATGGACACTTCTTTCATACATTTACAGTACACTGCCAAGAATATTAAAGCTATACTGAAAAAGCTGCCACATCCCTTTTCTTTGTGTCTGCCACAGTCACCTCTTAATTGCAGTAATGTGAGGAAGGTCAGGCTGCTATTCCTTCCAGTGAGTATTTCCAGTGAAGAAAACTGGAATGCAAGGAAGAAAGCAGACACTGCCTGCTTCAAAATGTCCCCTTTTCTAGCCTTTGAGGACTAAGACCTCAGAGTACTGTGCATGGCACTATCACACAAAAGTTTAAACACAGCTGTCTGAGTTTCTCCTGTTGTTGCTAACAGTTATATTGGCTGTTGCTAACAGTTATACTGAAGCAGAAAATGTGAAGGTACATAGAGGAAGGTTCAGCTATTATGCTTTAATAAACTGGGCTTTTCACTGGTAAGAAATGTTGAAAGTGTGTATTGGACACACATCAGATTTGCTTGGGATTTTGCTTTGAATGTTATGCTAATGTTAAGATGAACATTGGTGAGTAATTTTTATTTTTTCTTTTCCTCTGGCAGTTTCAAGAAGGAGCTTTAATACCTGATGCTGGATGGGCAATGCAGTGGGGTGAAAGCAATCCCACAGATTTCTGAAATAGAGTAGGGACAATATTTTGGCACAGATACTGGGCAGAACAACTAGTAGAGGTACTCTGTTGCTGAACACAAACAAGGAAAACCTAATCAAAGATGTGACAGTCTTAACCAAACCTGACTGGACTGACCATGAAGCAGTACTGTTTAAGATCCTGAGAGGTGTGGAGAAAAATAATAACACAAAGTTTCTAATCTCCAGAAGAATGAATTTTTGGCTTGTTCAGGGAAATGGTAGGCAGTGTGAAAGAAGTGAGGAAAAGGCAGAGGAACTTTATGCCTCTTACTCCTTGGCCTGGCAAGGTCTCCTCTCAGACATCCCAGCTCTCTGCACCTAGCGGTAGGTTCTGGGGAAGTGCTACCCACAGCGGAGGAGAGCTAAATTAGCTGTTACTTAGTTAAAGTGGATGTAAGTAAATTTGGGCAGCTGGAAGGCCTCCAAGGATCCTGAAGGACCTGGGTGATGTTGAGAGGATGATCACTAATATCTTTTAAGAGTTATGCAACCTAAGAATGGAAAAAAGACAAATATTAATTACACCCATCTTCAAAAAAAAATAAAGGAGGAGGATCTAGGTAACTACAGACTGGTCAGCCTAACGTCAGTACCCAGGAAAACTGTGAAGTAAATCCTGAAAGTCATTTCTGAACACATAGAGAAAAGAAAGGTGGTTGGGAACAGCCAGCTTGGTTTTAGAAAGGGCAAAAGGTGCTTGACCACCCTATTTGCCTTCTGTGATGAAATTAATAGCTCTGGGAAGAAGAGAAGGGCAGTGGATGTTGTTTACCTTAGTAAGCCTTTCAGAATGATCTCCCATAGCACCTTTTAGCTAATATCTAACTGGAGACTTGCTGTAAGTTAAGCTCCTCGGCGTTCATAATGAGGCTGAAGCTGTTGAACGTTTTCAAGAGTGGCCTGGATATGATATGGTCTACTCCCACTCTGCCAGGGAGGTCTCAGTGGTACCTCATCAAGCTGAAGAAATTGGCTACAAGGAACTTCAGAATTTTCAACAAAGTCAAATGCAAATTCTTGCACCTGGGATAAAACAACACAACTCAAAGGTGCAGGCTGGAGATTGACTAGGTGGGGAGCAGCTCTGCTGAAAGAAGCAAGAGGTTGCCTAGGTGGCTTCAGGAAGTCCACTTCATCCTAATTTATTCTATGTGTCTATGACTGGTTAGCATGGGATGGCATCCAACCTTATCTTCTTGTGTGACTTCAGAGAACTAGAATTTGTAGAGGGAAAAATGTGATTAAGATGTAATACTTTTTCTTCTTTTTTGTTTGGTAAAAATGAGAATGATGGTTTGCTCCCTGTACAGTTCTTTTCAATTATTCTTTTTGCCTATAGAAAGATAAAGTTAAATCAACCATTTGAAACACACATACAAAAAGCCAAAGCTTTCATTTCTTTTCTGTTGAAAGAAGCAGATCCCTAGGAATATTTTTTTTTTCTGGAAGCTGGGATAGAAGCAAAAGTGAAATGAGCTTGCTTCTCCCTCCTCCCCCTGATGAATTTGCACTGTTCTCCAGCTTTAATAATAATTAAATATAAAAAATAGGGAATTAAATAATAAAAAATAGTCCATAAATCCCCAAGAAAATAACTAAAGAATTGAGAAAAAGCCCTGGGCAAAATGTCAGTAGTTTAATCAACAGAAAAGTTTTACATCAGTGATTGCTTTTTGAGCATTAAACAGATGAAGATATAAGGCTTAAGCTTAGTTTAAAGGATGAAAATCCATGCTATCCCTACAAGTCAGTTTAAATCCTTAGTGGGAGAAATAAGATTAATTTACGGCTGTTTCTGTACATTTGTATTGCATGAAAGAGAAATTGACCGAAAGTCATCCATTTTGTGGATGATGGGAAATCTGGAAGAAAGCTAGGGATAGTATTATTGATAAATATCTACTGATGAAAAATCAAACTGATTGTGACTTTTTAAAGATTCCCAAATTCAATTTTGAAGAGGTTCATAACATCAGACATTGAAATGGTGAGAAAACTTCCCCTGTATTTTGCATTATATCATACAAGACAGACAGGTTTATTAATTGCTTTATCTTTAAAACAGAAAATAATTTTTAAAAAGGTGACTAGATGATCTTCAGTCAAACACAATCCTATCAGAACAAATGTCATTTTTTTATTCATGTGTAACAGAAGTATCTAATCATATAATAAAAATAAAAATGTTGTTTTACACTGAGCTGTTACATATTTTCCCAAAACAAGGTCTGAAAGCCTCTTTGCTTTGCCTTTATAAACTGGCCTGTATGAAGGAGTAGGAAACACATCCTAAATGAAAGATGTGCACTGGGTATGAGCTGGATTGAGTGGACAGACAGAACTTTTTCACCTCTTGCTCCAGCTCAGGGTTTTTACATTCTGCAACTTCAGGAATGCACTGGCATAGTGCCCCCACTACTGAGCTCCTGAACATGAAGAGACCATATGGGATCTTGACAGAAGCAGCGTGACATCACTTCAATTTCCTTTTTTCTTCTAAAGCTTGAAGTATTCATATATACAGAAAATTGTTTACCTATCCAACTGAAAGTTAATTATTTTAATATATGGAAGGAAGGTAAAATGATCTGTAGCACATGAGTCTGTATAAAATATAGCTTGATGTGAATTTTGTACTTTGAAGAAATTACAAATAATTATTTAGAATGTTACAGAGTCATGGGTAACTGTCTGTGATTACTTTGACAAACTTTATTGTTACAAATTAGGGAACAAGGAAGCATTTTCAACAAGAGTGTGGGAGAATTTCCTTTTTAATATTCATTTTGGAAAAAAACACCTTAGTTTTAAAACAAGCCTAGTAGTATGTAATATCTGTTTTGTATCTTTAGAATGCTTTGAACGTTTGACACACCTTATGAATTATCATGTGGGCCTATAACAGCTTTAATTTTATCAGTTATCCTCTTCATCAAAAGGCTTTTCACTTAAAAAATACTTCTACAATGAAGGAACAGATGTACAAAGCAAACACCTTTATGTTGTTCCTTGCTAGTCTTTTAAAACAAATTGTGCCAGTCCTTCTGACAGAATAAGGCCATCTTTTCAATATAGTTGAGGTTTGCTGTCTTCTCACACTATGGTATTTTAATTATAATTAAAACAATTGCATATTATCTCTCTAGTTTAAAATTATAATGTAAAAAAACCTCCTAATTAACCCTTACAATACATTATGTTGGTCATAGCTTCTTTCATTCATTTTATTCGACAGCCATCACATAAAACAATTTAAACTTCAGGACAGAGGACATCATATTTTTTAAAACCACTTTATCTACTTATGATAGAGGCGATTTCCCAGGGACCAATGTAAGAAAGTGGAATGAACTCCCACGGGAAGTAAGAATCATCACAGACATCTGGCTCTAAGCGTAAGGCACAACCTCTGTAATTTTCTCTAACATAAATATTTACCAGATTACCACAAAATATGAGCAAGTAAATAAAAATTACCAAACAAATGACAAATTTCCCTCTTTTCTGATTCAGAAAGTGGATCAAATACATTTGACTTACTGAACTTCTGGACATTGTTCCGCTATTCTAACTACAAGGTCAGTATACAAATCTATGTATTATTGATCTTTACTGACCAACTTCTTCAAAAATAATAATTGTCTTTGTAAATGATGCAGTATTAACACACTTGAAATATTCTATCCAGTGTCTTTAATGGAATTTTGTACAACATATGGTCCTACTCTGTCTGAAAAAAATCCAGCTTTGAACTTTAATCATAAGCCAGATACTGTATATTATTTCATCCAGAAGAGCAGGTTTTTTGGTTGAAGTAGTTAACTACATGATTTTTTTTTTTCAATCAACTATAAAAAAAATATTTAAAGGCTGTCAGAAAGTGTATTTACAAAAGAGTTTCCTAGCTTCCAGATGTGTAAGCACAGAATTATATTTTTGTATCCACTCTAGTAACACAAAACTCATAATACAAAACGCATGGACCCTTGTAGATTTTAAAATATTGTCGTTATTGTTGTTGTTGTTGATGATAATGGTAGACTTCTTAACTGGAGCTGAATGTAAACTTAAAATTTGCAGCCATAATAAAAATTAATTTTTCCTACACTGTGAAAGATTGGTACTCTCTGATACCACTCACACCATCAAACAAGATTCAATTTTATTAACCTTATTAAATTCAACCTTATTAAAAGTATGTGATAAAAGTGTTTCCCACACAATATTTTTAATTCATAACTAGAGATTATTTTTAATTCTAAAACCCAATTTCTCTATCAATTTCAGATACAGATGAAGAAAACTGCTGAAAAGAACATGGAGATAGTATACTTGAAGCACAGATATTACTTTAAAAACATTCAGATAATTTTAAATGGATATTGTAGTTTTTAAATTAAAAATTCAGCAAGTTCCTAAATGTTATATTATAGGACAGTGAACCAATACATAGTAGTATAAAATTAAAAGCATAAAAAGACTAAAAAGTAAATTTAATACATCTCGGTTTACCAATTCCACTTACTTAAATAAAAACACCAAACTTGCCAATAGATTTGTGTACGAAATTTCCATTTTTTCTTGAATAATTTTTTACTGAAAAATGATATTTTGTATTCGTAGAAGCTTTAACCTGTTAGTTTTTACAAGGCATAACTCTAGACACTTTTCCTTATGTGTTGAAATAGTCTGGGTTTTTTTAGAAGTGCATAAATAGTGACAAAAGGACTAGAAAACAAGGTGAACTTTTCATGTAGGCATACATTTTAGAGTATGCATCTGCCAGTTAATCTAGTAACAGTCATCAGTTTGAGAGAGGGAGATGAAAAAAAAAAAAGACATTTGAATGGGCTGGATAAAATAATCATTACCTCTTACAGGAAAAAAAATAGTAGGCTAGTTAAAATTCACTATGTACTTTGATAATAAGTATTTTTTCCATTAAAAGACATAAGCATTAATATTTCCATCCATAGAAAACATAAATAAAAGCATTTGGGTATGTGACAGCTGTGCCTGCTAGATAAGAGAAGCATTGTGAAACAGTAGAGAAGTAATTTTCCTGAGACTTATTTATATTCATCACTGCTGCAAAAATGAAGGTGGGGGGAGGAAAATCAATCTCAGCATTTTGAGGAAAAAGCTCAATAATTATTTTGTGAACAATGTGAATTGGTACGCTGATACCTTTATTCTGATTCATTTCCCACACTTTTAAGATACTAATCGACACAGTGAAGAACTTTCAAGTGGTTCTGAAATGTATTTCTTTCTTAGATTTCAAATTCTGTAGGGCAGCTGTACAGTTGCTGAAAGCTCTTCTGTGTCTGCTATGTCTGATGACATACAGAGGCCAAAATGGTTTTATGACATATAACTTGACTGAACGTCACAAAGGCCTAATAATCCCCTGGCCTGGCCTACCAAGAGGGGATTGTTAGTTCACTTTAAGAAATAAGAGAGGCTTATTTCTAGGCATATAGCATGATGCACAGTCTCCCATTTCTGAAGCTTCCCCTGGGTTGTATATCAGGAGATAGCTCTGCTGAAACATACTGTATATTTCAGGTATGAAAGTATCAAATTATGGATTCACCAGAAGTTAGAGTTTCACAACATCTCTACCCCTTCCAAATCCTACAGAAAACAGTTAGAAAAGAGAAAGAAGGGTCTTCATTTCAGTAGCAATGCAGTGATGAAATCTAAAATAAAATGAGCTTCTGAAAGAGCATAAATATAATCTCTTGGGAATACCTTTTGCTGGATTCCTTATGTCTGAGGAGACAATATACAATTTGGTTTTAACGGTACAAAATAACCACTCTCAGAATTAAACTTTGGAAATAGGTTGGCTATAAGTTATCATTATCTCCATGTGTACACTCCAGTGATCTTTACAAGACTGTTTTATATCCTGATAAATCCATGGGCACTTTCTGGGTTAGGAAAAATGATTGTGTGTTCTAAAACCAGCAAATGGTTAAAAATTCACTATGGAGAAAAGTAAGTTCTGTGCTGTCAGTAGAAATGAGCTTTACTAACTGATCAACTAATGTGGTCTAAAGCCTTCTTTTTACCTGTGCAAAATGCAGCTTAAAAAGTAATTTAAAGTCCAAGGCATAGGTCAAGGAACAGAATGAGCATGCCTCAAACTGCACTTTACTTTCCCAAAAGATCTTAAAAACTTTGATTTTCCTAAAAATCCAAACCATCATAGAACATTGGTTTCTGACTCCCAGGGAACCAGTTCATTGCTCTATCAGCTGAGAAGCAGCAAGGGACCGTCTGAGGCACCTAATAAAAAAGCAGGAAATTATAAGAAAATAAAAAGATTAAGAGAAAGCAAAAAAGATGTAGATGGGGCAGAAAATTGTTTTTATGGGACTTTAAATAACACTGTAGAAAGATGCTACTCAAATATATTATCTTCTGCATGCCCAAATAGAGCTGAACATTTCAGAATAATTTTCTTGAGGGCAAAAGCTCTCTTTAAATCACTAAATACTTTGACACAATTATTTGCAAAGGTTTATATGCAATATAATTAACAGCTATGGACAACCACATATTTTAAATCACATGCCAAGTGTATGTTTTGTGATTGTCACACGGTTTATACCATAATTCAAATATTTCCTTCTCTGCACTCTCTTCTCTACCTTTTTATACTTCTTTCCCCCTGGCTGGCATTCAGGAGATCTTTCTGTTTCCTGGTCATAGCAGGGCACTCTGTCATGAAGTGCCTGTGCTCAGTTCCTGTCTATAATCCTATTCCTATTTATCCATATCCTATTCATTTAATAATGCTTAAAAAAACACCTTTATCAGACTATTGTTTTCAGAGCAACAGTCCAGTCTCTCAACCGTGTTTATGGTGCAGAAAGTCCTATGGTTAGATGAATCTGCTACTTATATGTTAGCCTATATCTGGGAGGGCTAACTCCCCACTCTTTCAAATACACATGCATCTATATGGGTCTGCATACACATGCACACTCACACACACACACAAACACACAAAGAGGAAACAGAAGTTCTGTATTAGCAATTTCTTTTGAGATAAACAATTATCCAAAACAACAAATACAGAAGTCTTTCCACCCCCACAGTCTTCCACTACTGATAAGTTTAAGAGTAGCACTGAACAAACAAGAAAGGGTTTTGTACATAATTTCCTATTATTGATGGCAGGCTTTGAATGTGGCATAAGTTTACAGATGTGTGCACAGAACAAAATAAGATGTGCCACATATTTTTGGTCCACCAAATTTCAGTGTTTTTTCTTTTTTTCTCTGTCACTGAGAAATACTATTTTGAGAAGCAAAAGAGAGACCATATGTTTATGGGTGTTTTGTTTAGAAAATCTGACTTGCCTTAAGAATATGTTTGTCAATCCTGTCATGGTTTTCTCCCACATGCTGGTGATTGGTGGCTGTAGCTGAAGCAAATTACCAATCATGATTTCTAAAATTGATACTGTGAGGACATACAGAGACAGTGGAAAAGTCAATATGTCCATTTTGGTTAACATTTCTCCAACAGTAGGTTTATTAATGTTTCCGCCAGTTTATTTAAAGTCTGTGTTTGTTTCCTTCCCCCCTCCCTTCCCTACGCCTTTCTCCTAGGGAAGGTCAGTTACTCTTAAATGTATTTATAAAGACATCTTTTGAAAAAAATGTATTTGCAAGCAGACAGCCTGCAGCATAAGTAAACATAGCCTCAGATGTCTTCGCTATATAATACTGAAAATAGAAGAATCTTAGAGTGAATTGTTTAGATGAGATTAGAGTCATTCCACATTTCCACAAACCTGAAATAATTTTGCAAGCCAGCCCTGCATGATGTGTCTGTGATAAGCCCAATAAGAACAAGACAGCAAGTTGATAGGTCACTAGATGGATTCTGAAACTCTTTACTGCTTTATGGATGCTTCCTAGTTTCTCCAGAAGGCAGAGCTTTCAGACATGACATAACAGTACTGACTAATCAGTGTTTCCATATGGTGCTGAATTTTAAGAGAGAAAATAATATAGATAGGAAAAGTAATTTGAAATGTGTGTGTGTATATATATATATGAGTACATATAAGTACATATGCAATGGAAAAAAAAGAATTCTGGAAATTCTGGAAAAGATCTACATGTAGCATCTCATCAGAGAGAAGATTGCCACATGAATTGGCAGCAAAATGAATGTCATCATGAAATAGAATAAAGAAGCATTACTTTCTCTAATTTTCTCTTTCAGCTGCATCTGGAACATCTTATTTAGGTTGGGATGCATGGACAACAAGAAGAATAGTCAAATTGCTTGGAATTTGGGAGTAGCAAGAATCAAAATAAGTAGGTAAGTGAATAAAAAAATGGCTGAACTTTCTACATGGCAGCCCTGGAGTGACATGCAATATTAAAATGTGCTTTTAACCCCTTAGGTGATTGTGAATCCTCCTTGAGAAAAGTTCGGTTAACAAAAATATTCAGTTTTACCTTTCTAATGATCATCTTGTTATAATAGACTGACTATGTCAAGCTGAGGAATATTATTTCATAAATATTTGAGAAATAACTAGCAGAAGATATCAAAATTAATAATAAATCCTTCTGCAAGTACAGTAGGAGCAAGAAGCCTACCCGACAGTCTTTAGACAAACTGATAATCACGGCTCCTTTTAAAAACATATCTGAAAACAAGGACAAAAGACCAAAAAAACATATCCATTCAGATCTCCTTTGGAGAAGAGAAATACATTGTGGATTACTAAATACATGGAAATCACATAAGGTTCAGGCCATGACTAAGTTGAAAGGTCTGGGGGCTGTGCGGTAGACAATATGAGGAGAAGAGTATGGAGTAAGATGTGTGTTTTTCCAGTTTTTTAATTTTATCTTACTAATTGTTTTAGAAACAGAAGAGGGTGTTTAACTCGAATTAAAACAAAGTGATTCCTACATAAAATACTTTAAATTCTTTCAGCTTCATATAATGTCAAAAGCAATAGCATTATTTCACTTTTCTTCATTATTACAGTTTCAGGAAGGACACTGAGAAGGAACACTTCATCAGTAAGTAAATGTCAGATAAACCCAAGAACACATCACCTTATGTTTAATGCTAACACTAGACTAAAGATATATTGAGACATGCAACAGGAAAAATCTGTTCAGAACAGCTGTCTTCGTATTACTTTTGGTCCCATTAAACTAAAATAAATCGTATAAACTACTTCAATATAAATGTTTGGTTAATGATTTAAAAATATATAAAAAAAAAGAGTAGGAGAAAATTAGGAAAAAAAAAGTAGGAAGAAGGCAGTCATTAAAGCCTTTTTTTCAAATTAAAAGGCTGAACATGAAACAATATATAATAAAGATTACTGATAGGTAAAAATTCTAAATTCCAGTTATCTTTTTTGAGCATCAAGCTAATTCAAATTAAGCTAACAGTTAATGACAGCTAACTTTCCAGAAATTAAAACCTTCTCATGCTGTTGCCACTAATTAAAAATTGACAAGATAAAACTACATGAAGATATAGTAGGGACTCTCTAAGTGTGATGAACAGGGATTGTTGCATTACATAAATAACTTTTAAAATAAATTGGTATTATGACTACCTTGTCTGCTAATCAGAGTTTAATGAAATCATATGATATTATGAAGAAACTGGAGAACTAATTGGCTGACATTTAATGTACTATATGCTGGACAGAACAGATTGAGAGGTAGATCCTGTTAAAAATTATAGTGGATGACACTCACAGTATTATGTGACTCTATCATATTTTGGAGAACACTTTGTTAGATGAGCAATATCAGTATATCTAAAAATTTATTATAGCTGAAATCAGCATGCAAGAATACTACTGTCTCATGCTATTCTTACCCAAAACACCATCAAAACCAAATTTTGATCATCCTGTCTCACAACTGAGAAATTCAGTCACAACGGTTATAAAAGACATAGCTGCCACTGCCATAGATACAGCTAGTAAGAGCTGTATGTCTAAGTTAATTACAAACTGCTGGCCAGAAACAAGAAATTATTGTAGCAGGTGATAAAGCTACAATATGCTAGAGCAGTCTTTTATCATTCTTGTATTTACGTGCATTTATGGACATTTAAGTATTCATGTTTATGTACATTATTTTGATTCACCTCTGCTTACCGTGCTGCTGTTCTCTTCAAATACAAAAGTCTCATGACAACCTCAATATCAAAACATAAAAGAAAGGGACCAAATGTGACTTCATTTTTGCACAACAGATAGTAAACTGTATCTATTTCCCCTGACATTACACTAAATAAAACAAAAGAAAAAACAGACAATAGAAGAAATTTTCTTCTGTGCTTGTGAGTGTGAATATTTACATGTCTGCATACTTGATGACCATGTGTGCAAAACTGACTGGTAGTAAGCAAAACAGAGCATTTGACCTTCAGTTCCTACACTTCACTGTGATCTATGTTTAATTTTCATTAGGAGAGAAGATGAGTTTTGTGAGGAAGACAACTCTGTATCTTACTGGCAAAAAACATGCAAAACTCTATTGGCAATGCATGAATTCAGAGGAAGATGAAATCTGTAACTTTTGTTTCATGTTAAGAGCTCTTTCTAAGCTGTAGCTGAATTCAGATTGCTCATTATCTTGCCACATTAGAAAACTAAGTAATAATATGTTCTTTTGTGTAGCCATCTGATGAGCTTACTTTGATGACTTTTTCCAATAAACCAGAATAATCTCCACAAAGAAAGAGAAAGTCACATGTAAATCTCATTATACTCTTAAAAAAGGCATACACTTCCCTACCTCCACCCACCGAGTGGTAGATTCAGCTCTCTGTTGGTAAAATTCTCTCTGTTGGTAAGGTTCAGCTCTCACTGAAGTGCACCATTATCTTTCTGTTGTATGCTCTGGCCTGTCTTATAATTTCATTTCAACTGTTACTCTGATTTTCAGTCTTGCTTTGAAATATTTCTTATCTTGGCAGAGATTTGTCTAACTTCCTGTCTGTTACTCAAGCTTGGGTTTGGAATTATATTAAACATATAACCTTTGAAAAATGGGTTGAGATTAACTAGTGCTGCAGGTATTTAATGAATGTTCTTTCAGTGCCATAAAGCACTGTTTTTTTTCAAATTGTCAGCCAGAGAGACAGATATTACTATGAATTATAGATAGAATTTTGAGGTAGTTTATATTAAAAAAAAAAAATCCTGAATCTCTAAGACATTATTTTTGCAGAGAAGAACATCGAAGACAAATTAACTTGGTAGCATTCTGGACCTGACAATTAGAGCTGTTTGAAGAAATTATTTGTTAAATTATTTACTCAACACAATCTGTAATTTTTTTCCCTGGTAAAATATTTGAAAAAAGCAGTATTTTTATCTCTGGCTAAATTCTTAAAACACTAAGTTTTCCTGAGTGTTAGAGACCCCTAGGTGTATTTAAATGTTTGGAGCAATCATCATAAATACATTATTTGTGCTACAGAGCAAGATTAAAGCTGATTACAGATACTCAAAGAGGTAAATAAAATCTTAACATTTGGTTAAAGAACATTTCATTTGACACAAAGTGAGACCACAATAGGTAATGAGATGAAAATAATTTTTGAGTTACGTTCACACTGTGTACATTAGCTCTCTGTTTAAAAAAAAGATCACAACCTCAGCATCTTTTGACTTTAGCGAGGCTATTACCATTTGTCCCATCTGAGGTCTCAACCTTCAAATTTCTTTTGGTTATATGTTTTTTTTTGGATGTGGAAGTCTGTATTAATCACTTTTGAGGTGAAACTTGATTAGATGGATAATCTTAAGGATTTTTCCTTAAAGAAAGGCTTTTCTTTAAGAAATCTCTTTCTTAAGAAAAATCTTCCCAGACGAAAGAAATAATGAAAAATAGAAGAGCCTTTTGTGGAAAATGGATACAAGATCTTCATAAACAATCTACATGAGGAATGAAAAATCTGGTGAACATGTTACACCACTTATGACAAGTTACAAGTTGTTACAGAAGTGTTTAATGACTACAGAAGAGATAGAATGTGAAAGAGTAAGAGACTCCAAATGTGCACAGGAAAGAAAATAAAATGCATCTCCTTTGTGGCTCCAAATATGCAGATGTGGAAAATAAAGGTAATTGTTGAAGAGATGGAATATAACCTATAAAGAAACAAACACAGGATAACACTGAGAAGACATAAAACCCAGAAAATAGTACAGGAAACTGAAGGCTGCAGACAGCACAAAATGCTTCACACGATATATTTCTGCTTAATATGCTCAGAACTGAGTATATACATGCGATCAGTTTCCAGTACCTCAGTATGTAAGGTTTCAACAAATTGGTATTCATTGATAAGAAAAACCAAGGCTCCTTTCTAGCATACATTTTGACATATTCTTAAGTCGAAAACACTTTATCTGACTTCAGGCATTTCATAGTAAGTGGAAACAAGCTACACATTTTATGAAGTCAAAGAACCACAGAAGTCTTTATGGAACTGAAATTTACCTGACTATATGAAAATAAGCCTGAAAGACTGTATAATAATCTCCAGAAAACTTTGCTAGAGGTCTCATCAACTGAATTCTCAAAATAATGCTGAGTAGTAAGGAACAAAATTTTCCCAGCAAGCCAAAAAGTAAAGTAATAAAATAAGTTGTAATAACTTGTGTGTATATCTTCACACTTTCATTTTGAAATCTGTAACATGCATGGAATTTGTATCAGAAAATGTATGTACATGTATGCATTTATATATAAGTATATGTAAGTATATATATATACACATGTATGCATACTCCTGAGTTTCTTTTATTTAGGTTATATCTAAAAATTCAAAATAAATACAATTACTTGAGTCAAATGTTTTTCCCTCTAGGTAATGTCAACAAAGCAGCCTCAACATAATTATATGTATGACTAATTTCTACTTCTAAATGGAAGTATGACAGTAAAATACTATACTAGAAATGTAGGTCTGTAGTGATTGTACATTTGATGTCTCATGAAAGATGAAAAATACACTAAGTATATGTATTTTAACCCAATATCATAGTACCTTGGGGAAATATTCTGTCTTTTGGTATACTTCAACCTTCTTTTCAAAGGATCCCCTCCAGAACTCAAGAATTAACAAATAACAAAAGCTATTTGATTGATAAGAATCCATTTACTAACACACAAAAGTAATTGCTAAAAGCATTGCATAACATGTTCTTACATTTTAGGATTTCATATTAGGTCAGAACAGTAAGTTTAGATGGAAATTTTTTTTCAGAAAGTGCAATAGATAGTTTATACTCACATCAATAGACAGAAGCAAGAGACTTCTCAAGATATTAAAGTGGGATTTAAAAATAAAATTATCTGAATTGATTGTTTTTCTGTTTTTTCACTAAGTAGTGTCACTTCTAGCATTTCTAGTAGCAAAGACTTTGGTTTTCAGCTGCACATCCTTTTCTTCTTTTTATAAAATAAATGCAGTTAGTAAATTTTTGAATAATTAAAATAGCAATCATCCCATCTCAAAAACATTTTTACATTTTGCAAGCCTGTTTATTCCATTGTTGAAAACCAAATGTATTTTTGCTGAAGTACAAGTTGTATTAACAAACAACTAAAGGAAACCCCTCAGTTCAAAGGCCTTCAAGATCCCTGAATTTAAATGTGATTTCCCATTTTCCTTACTGTGTCTCAGAATCTTATCTCTCATTATAAATAGCACTGTAGTTTTGCAAAGTCCTCATATGCAGCTGTTAGTCACGGTGCCTGGAAGACACTGATAAAAGAAATACTGTAAAAAAAATGCATGAAGGAAAATGAGATGAAATCTGTAACAAATCTTTATTACTATCAGTAAACTCTTCTATGTCCAGTACACAGACTTGTTAAAACTACATGGAACAAATTACCATCAAGACAGACAATTATGCTGGAAGAACAGTAAAGCTGTGGCATGAAATGAAAAACAGCTAAGAAATTCAAATTTACATTTAACACTTCATCATTCCATTCTTAAACAAAGCATAGTGTGTGTCATCTTTACTTAAATGGCAGTTAGATCTGTGCACCTTTTGGCTTATTGATTGACAAACTGTCCCAAAATGATACTACCTGCAGTTAATCTAAATTCTTCATCAGAGCTGTAGCAGTCTGTATTTATGTTTGGCATAACTGCTTGCTACAGAAAGTTACTTTTCAAACATATTACTTACCAGAGAAATAAAAATGGCTGTTTCAAAACCACTCACAACTCCTGCATAATCATACAAGGAAAACTGAAGAGAACATTAAGGATGTAATCAAGTCAAAGCTGGCCACAGGAAGATCTTATAAATACTGTAAGATTGTTTAGATAAATCTGTATTCAAGCATACAAGGGTTTCTTTTGGAAAAAAAATATCTATAAATAAAAATACTGATTACATCAACAAAAATCCCATCCAAAACCAGATGTTCAGAGTAATTCCTAAATAAAAAGGTATCTTCTTGTGAAAGAACACTGGAGGATTATATTTGGTGCAAGGAGGAGGAATTAAAAACTTTTGAATTAGACTTCTAACATATTTTATCCTTTGAATCTGCAGAGAGTTGAGGAAGAAAGGAAAAGGGAGAGTTGGATTGACACCCATATCTGTATGTCAGCACTGTAAAAAATTAGGACTCCAAGGTGCAGCATGTTGTTCCATAAGTGGAAACAACACATATCTCACTGAAATGTCAGGATGGTGTCTGGTACCAGAAGACTTAGACAGACTTTATAGGTCTTTCTTGAGACTTAATCAAAACAAACCTGCTCCTTCAGGTCATGCCTGAACTAATTATGTAATTCCCTCACTGACCACTGAACCCCCTGTGCTGTCAATACAGCAAACTGCCCAAGCATAGTGTTTGTTCATGTACAGAACAGTCTCAACCAAGTGCAAGAGACATTTGAAAAGTAGGCACATAAGTCCCCTGTGAGATGGGGCATGCTCCAAAGAGGTTTAACACATACTGACAAGTTCAGAAATACAGAAAAATTAATTCAAAGTTACTTTCTGGATACAAAATCCAGGATGCCTCACTTTTTACTGAGAACATCCACCTGGATGGATACAGACAATTGTTTGTTCAATAAACATATGTTAGCCAAATAACTCTGTTTAACCACATTTGTGCAACAGTCTTTATATGCTAATAAAATGAGGAGGACCTTCTTCCTTTCTACATAGTAGATTAGTTGTCAAAACAGTTGTCAACAGCAGATTCTCATATTTTGTAACTGATGAGTTAAGTTTTCTGAGGGGGAAAAGGTTCCCAAGATAATTTTGTATTGTCACAGCAGTTTTCATTTTGTGACCAAAGTAGGATGAAATTTTAAGTGGCCTTTTACTATTTACCCCAGTTTGCTTTGCTTGCTTGTCTTGGAATGTATGCATTCTTATTTATCTTTTTAATAATTTATTTATACTTTTACAGTAGTTTTGCATTCCAGTCTCTGGTACGTTATAGGACACTAATTGTCTTTTACTAGAAGTCACAAAAAAATACGTGTTAGAATACTTTGGTGTAAGAATTCTGCATTCCTTGTCTTCTTTTTGAACATATTTGAGCTCTCTCCTAAAGAACAGTTAACAGTTCAGTATCATATGGGATGGACAACTCCAAATATTGTTTATATGTTTAATACTGAAGCATAGTTTGTTAAAAGAATTCTAAGATCACAATTCAAGACTGATCTTTTGCTGCTAAGCAGCTTAATCTTATCTGTTCAATACAGTCCTGTCAGATGGTTGTAAACCTGCTTTTCTCTGCATAGCATGCTGGAATACTGCTGATGTCAACATAATGAGACAAATGTTTTCCAAAGAATGATGTTTTGATTGGGTTTTTTGTTTGTTTGTTTGCTTCAGAACATACTTCTAGTCACGGTCCTAAGAAACTTCCATGTAGATAGATGGACATACCTGTATTCAATTCTGTGCCACGTTGACTAGACTTTCAGTGAAACATGAACGCTTACTGTGTCCTATTGTTTCCCCTGCACAATTTGTTTCTCATATATTTTTTATTTTATTTATCTGTCTGGGACACTCTTAATATGCATGGATTGCATGGTATACAATCCTACATCTCGATTCCTATTTTGAGTGTATCATTCATTTCTACAACTTTTTGGATTCAGTCCATGAACTAAACAGCAAACAGCAGGATCACAGAAATCTATGGTAAAAAAAGAAGAAGTGGCAGGAAATGTGAAAATTAATTTCAACATAGCTGATAAAGTGGTTATTTAATAAATTTGAACACTGTTCTATTAATGATAAACTAATTACTGTTATAAATAAATTGAGTAAACTGATTAAGACTTTTCAACCACATTGTTGAATTTCTTGCAAAATGCAAAAGATTAAACCTCATATAATGCAACTGACATCAAACCGTATACTCAGATAAGCTGTTAAATGAAATTATTGAGATTCTGTATGAAATTATTAAAATTCTCTAGGAAAGAGTGGATCCTGTTCAAACGAAAGTTGTTTTCCATTTTGAAGGGAGAAGGAAAGGGAGGTATGAATTAAGACAAATCCCTGTTATTTTCAGCAGGCTGAATCTTAAGGGAAAATATTTATCTAATATCATTACTCCTCACTGGTCAACCAACAGATTATAGTGGATTGTCATCAGCAAGTGAATGAAATTTCAGAATAGACTAAAAATAAATGTATCATTCTTCAGTACTTATCTGAGAAATGGACCTATATCCTGGGGCAAGAATATACCAGACAATTCTGTTTCCTGTAGTGCACCAGCCTCTACAAAACTCCAGAACTGGTCAGGCCCCCATATATACTATCCTCCTAAAGACACTGTAAGAATTTCTGAAGTGCTGCAGGAGTCAGCAGTAAACATCAGGGGAGGTTAACAGTGCCAGGATTATCATACAAACCAGTCAGCCAGACTCTGATCTCAGTTTATTGGGAAGAAATACAGTAGAAGACAATGGAGTTATGTTGGATGTGTAGTGCTATAGTTGATAATCTCTTCTAGCTATAGTCTGAATCTCTTCTAGAGAATTTAAGGGCGTCTGTTTAAATGAAGTCTGGGACCATCCTCTAGGACTGACTATATAGCTGCAGACACAAAATGGTATTTACTACTTCAAGTGTTCATATTTGCTTCAGAATCTGATAGATACTTGAAACTTTGTCATACAACTGCATTTATTCGATGACAGCCTATATTTTCCAGGGCACTTTAATGAGTTATGGACATGTATCATCTGCACTTGACCATCTGATGTAATGATGCCATTAAAAAAATCCTGCTGTTCAAACATTCTTTAATGTTAGTCTGATAGAACAAATTTCTGTCATATAAATTTTTCTGTAAATAAATTAAAAGATAAAATGAATTAAAAGTCATATTCTGTAAAATAAAATAACTAAATGTGCAAGGCAATGGAGAATTGGAGTCTGATATTAAAATGAACTTTTCAACCATGCTTACTTTTTCATTTATAATATCCAGTAGGACTAATACTATTTATGTACTTTCTGTTCTACAAAACCTCTGTTCCTTTTAAACAAAGCCATACATAAGCTGGAGGCAGATCTATTTTTCACATGTATAAAACAAACAGAAAATGTCCATACTCATTGCTGAAATGTGTCATTATATAGAGTCACTGAAACATAATAGCGAACAGCTTGAGGTTCATGTACTTCTTTCTTTTAAAAGCAAGTTGAAAATTAAGTCAGCATGGTTTGTCAACAATGTTATCTATGCATTTGAAATCAATTAAATAACTGAACAAATTATAGCAGTTTAAATCAGTGAAATATACAAGTGGGTAAAATAAGCTTATTACTTCAACATATTATGGAAAACCTCTTGTTTTCATTCTTGCTCTAGACGAAATTAGAGACTACAATTAGAAGTCATCATAGGAGTTTTTACACTTCAGGACCACAAAATCCTCAGCAATTTGAGATGAAAATAACACTTGGGCACTGCAATAGTTACAGTTAGGATCATGTAGTTTACCATATAAGAAGGGACCAAAATTATCTTTGGAAAACATTTAGCATAAGTTGGCTGGTACTTCTGAGCACTAACAAAAGCTACAATAAAATTTAATTTGAACTGAATTGAGAGACAAAACATTAAAAGATAATAATGTATAATGTACTTGGATTTATGCTTGTGGGTTCTTTCAAAACTATGACAGCTTTCATGGATACCCAAGTCTAAGAAAAGCCTATTGCAAATGTGCTTTAAAAGCAAAGGCTGTAGTGTCTCAAGAGTGAATAATGTGGCCCATCCAGTCACGTGAATGCCTAATGTTTCTGTTTCTAATTTGTTTATATTTTTGTTCTCCACAAAATTTGTTTGAAGCTCTTCTCTGTGTAAATGTTTGTACGGATTCCCCTTTCTATGCAGTGGTGGTAGCTCGTGACTGAATTATATTTCTGAATTGCCTTTTCAGCTTTATGTGTTCTTAGATACAAAGATTCCTTTCTATAACAATTGTTCTGTGAAGTGGGAAGGAAAGCTTTAACCTATATTCTAGTGTCAGGATATGAGAGAATAACTAATGTTTCTGATGTTGAAATTAAAGAAATATTTCTCATTTAGATTGTTTCCTTCTTTTCCCCTCTCATTGGTTTAGTCTAGTATTTTCTTCTGTGTGAAATGAATACAAATCCAAAATTGTCAGCAAATCCACTTTTAAAACTTAGATGCAATTCTAAATATCATATTTTAAGATGTAGTCAGTATAGTTCCAGCAACTAGAAGTAACACCATCCCCATTTTCACTTTCCATTTGAAGCATTGAGTGAGTTAGAGAACTAAAGCATCTGCTTCTAAAACAAATGCTATGAAGTTTCTGCTGAATGATAACAAGATAAAGTTTGGCCTGTCCATTACAGATACTTTCTCCCTCCTGTAAGAAATTGTCAGATAGATCACAGGTCTTAATTAGGAGTAAGAAACTTGAGTAGTAAGAGTAAGTTTGAAACAGACTATTATTTGTAATGTGAAAAAGTAGGCAAGTCTATTTTCCTCCAAAATCCTAACAAGGCTCCAAAGTTCATTGATTTTTCTTGTCTGGACACTAGAATCACAAAGGAAATAAATCTTAACTATTAACACATTTAAACTATCCTTAAGCTCTGCTGCAGACCATCTGCAAAATAAATCTCCCTCTCAATTACATATATATCTAAGAAAAGTCTTAAAAGGTTCATTACCCAAGTGTATGTACATTGAACAAACAGATGGTGAACACTTCTAGGCCACAAAATACATCATACACTGTAAAAAGATTATCCCCTGAGAGCCTGCCAACCTAATTACTTTCCTATATAGACTTCCCTGTCCCTTACTTCCTATCCAACAGGGGAAATGCTACACTTTCCTGCACTTGTACCCTTCAGGTTGGGAGAGCTATTATAAACACTGTTGAATCTTTGGCCTTGCTAAGTACTAATGAAGCAGCATATTAGCCTTACACAAACTTAGTTAAAAAGTGCAGTAATCACACCCATTTTTAATCACTCCATAAGTAACATTACTAAAATTATTCAGAATTAATAACTACAGGGACTTTTATAGCCTTTTGCTTGACCTACCCATTCCCTTTTTTTCTTTCATGTAACACAATTAGGAAACAGGAAACCTACACTAACAATCATTTAATCTGGAAAATTTATTTCATACCCCTCATCTCTCTAGTAATAAAAATTAAGATATTTTACTCTGGCCTTCTGAGAGAGACATTTGCTTCTTTAGATTTCACTTAGATCTTCCATTTCCCATATATTGCCCTACATGGTCCCAACCCTCCAAACTCTACCAATGTTAAATGCCTTTTAGTCAACAGAATCAGCATTTTTATTTTGGTCTGCATTCAATTTCTATTTAATTCAAAATCATGGAGTATTTAATCATAATATTTCCATATCAATCATGTATATTAATTTTAAGTGAAGCAAAAATATTTTTCAAACATTTAAGAAGCATATTTTTGCTGTAGCTATATTTATAATTTATTAGCTTTTAATAATTTTGCCCAGAATATTCTATCTCAACCCCAATTCCCATTTCAGAAAGTTACAATACTAACAACATAATTTTGCTACTGTTTATTTATCCAGGTTTGATCTCTGAGCCCAGATGATTTTTTTGTTTGGCTTCAATTGATTATCACAGAAATGACATTCCAGCTGAGCATTTGGTGGTCAATAAGATCCTTCATTTTATTTTGTTAGTATTTGAACTGTCTGAAATATTAACTTCATGTTCAACAAAGTAAGACAATGAATCAGACATGGGTCCTGAGTTAAAACCAAGAATACATCTGGTGACTACCTACCTCAGAAGTTTCTATCACTTCCTGAGGAAAAAAAAAAAAAAATCTGGGCACATATGAAACAAAGTGAACTATGAAGTGTTATTACCAGTCTGGTATTGCTGAGAAATAAATTCCATTACCTTGGGAAAAGTCAAATATTCACAGTTATAAACATGAAATTATCCAAGCTTTCATAGCCATGTACTTGCTCTACTGAGATGTTAAATGAGCACTCTCTTAAAAGCTTTCATTGTTATTGTTTCATGCTCTGACCAGTAAAAGCTCTATAAGATAATTTAGTGTTCCCTAAAAAAAACAATTTTAATTTCCTTTCTGTCCTGTTGATATGTTACCACAACTTTGTGTATGTTGCCACACCAGGGGTTTAAATAAGTGATATGTCCTTGTTATTAGTTATTTAACATTTTATTAAATTTTCTGTTTCCCTGTGCTTTAACTAAATAAAACTTAGAAATACACTAACATAAAGTAAAACTTTCCATCTGTTTGACTTTTTCACACTGCACCAGAGCTTCTTGGACAATTGTTATCCTGAAAACTACCCAAGTCAGGCAGACATTTGATGAAGAATATGTTGTATTCTAATTACCATAGAAATGTTTGCAATTTAAATATAAGAAATGGCTTATTATAGTGAGCATGTCAAATGTAGTGGTGTCCAAAATAAGATCCATATTCGGAGTCGGTTTGTCTGGTGCAAATATGATTTTAACTTTATGGCAGTGATGGTTTCCATATGATGCTGGAGATGATCAAAATAAGAGGGATGGGGAAATAATTGGCTGGAACAGACCTTTTCCTTTCTTCTTGATAGAAAAAGTTTTAGCAGATGACTATTCAGAAGGAACTCTTCCAGCACTCTGGAAATGAAGCACATGAAGCTCACTACTTTAACTGCCAGAGATAAACATTATAAGAGAAAAAGGGTTTATTTTGACTAGTATTAAGGGACATATCTTTAAACCCTCACTGCAAGTTACTTGCCTTAAAGTTAAAAGTATATCTAGAGGAATAAGTCATATATTTTAGGCTATTATTTGACAGCCCTGAAGTGAAAGTTCTCTACACTGTAGAAATTTGTTTTTTTTTTTTCCCTGTTCTTGGGATGAATCATTTCTAGAGCGGGAGAAGCTCAGATACCCTCATTTGTGAAATGGAAAGCATAGTTCTTCAGTGGAACATAGGAATCACATTGAACCTGACAGTTTCCTTGGCAATATGCCACAGCTATTACTGTTGAGCCAGAAGAAGACTGTAGCCAGTGGAAAATGGAAAAGAGATTTTTCTCATCAAGTTGTACAGGAGTCTTGACAATATAAAGTAAAATAGTAGTGAATTTGGCTTCTAGGTATCTAGAAAGTGGATATACTTCCACTTATTAAGTGTACTTGTGTACGGAGTAATGCATAGTTATAACTGAACAATAATTTGTAGGAAGGTTTATGGTTTAGCATTACTAGAGTGAGTAATTTAACTCACTTTTGTGTCAAAGATGGTAAAGTATTCTGGGAACAGTTCAGATTGCTTTTTTCAGACCTTGTTACATCCTGCCATATCACAGCTGAAATAAGTTTAATTATGTTGCCAGATTGTAGCTTAGAGTAGAACTGGAAGAAGAAACAGTGGTCAGTGTTTCAGCCGGAGGTTCCTTTAGAATGAGTTGTTTTGATTAAAAATAATGATTCTTAAGAATGTTTTTTGTCCTCCAATAGAATAAATGATTCTAAAAATGTGACTATCTCATGAGGATTCTCTATTAAATGGATGATCTCAGGTAAGTAACCTATGTTGAATAATGCTGAAAAGTGGTGTATTTCAAAACAGGTATTTTTATCTTGTTGAAGACAACTACTTGTAAAGAGTCAAGATTAAAGATGGCTGACAAAGCTAGCTTTCCTGACTGTCTTGTCAAAAGATCTAGTGCTTCCTAGGATCTTCAACAGAACTCTCCCACTGAAGGCAAACCTAGATTGTTTCATAAAAACCACATCAGGTTCAATTAAACTGGCATTTTTAAATGAAACTTTGCTTTCTAAGAAAAAACAAATGGATCATAGATTCTATTTGAAACATAAATAGTACATAAAGCAAACTGTATTGTTCCATCTTTTTTTTCCTGACAGTGAAACATGAACATTTAAATCATATAGAATACTCTGATTAGCTTTTCAACATGCTGAACTTACTGCAGTCACCATTTTAAAGTAAAATGTACAACTGGGAACAAGTATGAAAGCCCTCCATATCTCCATTTCAGGCTTATGTTTAAGTTTAAACATAATTCCTTATGGAGCTGTAATAAAGGAACTAAGCTTAGATCAGTGAATTCACTGCAAATAATCACAGTCCTAATAGTAAAACTGATGGTGTCAGAGGTTGCAAGAAGAGCAGCAGCCATAGTACACTGCAGGTTTGGCTCCACCAATTCATATTTCTTTCAAAGGCATCCTGAGCTCTGTCTTTTCGGAGGAAATCATAAGCGACCTTCATTTCCAACGGTCACAGGCAACCAATCAAAACATTATGCAACCTGGACATCTAACTACTCTGTGTGCTTCCTGAACATCAATTAATTTCTGAGACTTTCAACTTGAATAAATTTAGTGGGCCACCCCAGAGAAAAAATATGTTAAAGCAAGTGAATGGTTTGTAAAGGCAGCACGTCCAGACTTTAGCATGACCCTCAGGCTACTTCTACTTTACAGTATAATGTTAGAGAATGTCCATCTGAACATCTTATTTGATTTTTGGTCCCCTGAACTAGTACTTTGGGACTATTAAGAGGTATCTGACTGAAACATTAACAAGACCAGAACCCAAGAAGAACTTTATAAAAAAAAATTAATTAATTATGTCCTATATTCTCTTGCTTATTCATAGTGTAGGTAGGTTCTCTGAAACCAAAAGGAGGGCTGACTTTCTCTTGAATAACATAGTGGGATGAACTGTGCAGACAATCTAAATCCAAGGCTGGGTGAGTGTCTACCATATCTTAGAATGTGAGAAGAAGGAGGGATTGTTAAAGAAATTATTTCTAATATAATTGAACAGCAGATTGACAGTTACTTCCACTCATAAGGTGGTAAACCTGGACTAAGAAAGGTATGATTTTTTCTCTTAAACATCCTTTAACCTCTACTCTAGGAAATGTGGAATTGTAAGTGGGATGGTGAGCACCTGAAAGCAACATACACACAGACAGAAACAAACCTCAGGTTTCACAGAAAAGTTCTGGGATTGTGACTGTGTGTTTTAAATATTCAGCATCTTAGTTGTTTATATTCTAAGCAACAGCAACAGCAATATTTATTCTGATGTAAATGAACTGAGTAGTTGTGTTAAATATTAAAATCAATAATCTATTTAGATTATGAACTTGGGACAGGTGCAGATGTTGTCAGTGGTGTTCTTTAACAAATATGTTCCTGACATTCTTCTCCAAAATCTATTCCTACTGCCTAAAGAAATAATCAGTTGTAACTACAGGATTCCTTGTGTATGATTATTGAAATCATTCTATATGCTGAAGATTTTTTTTCCTTGTTCTTTGAAACAATGTGAAAGCTTTTGCTTCTACTTGCATATAACTTTACCAGGAACATCAACCATCTTCTATGAATGATATCTCTTCTAACATAAAAAACAGTTGACTTTTCACATGTAAACCCTGACTTTCTCTGAACTGGGACTTAACCAAAATATGATTTTTGTGTTATTGACTTTGATAAAATGAGTCAAAACCTCTTCCATAAAACTTCATTCTTCCTGAGCATACAAGGAAAGACAGCTACATCATCTAATACATAATATTCGAAAATGTCATTATAAACATGAAATGACATGAGTGACTAAAGCTGTAAAATTCAGTACAGAGGAGCTCATTTTTTACAGGCCAGATTATATACATCTGGAGCTTGATATTTTCCTTGATTGACCTTGAAAACTGAACAGTGTTAAGAAAACTGAATGGTCTATAATTTTTTAGATGTCACACCTAAAATTATTATAAGTCAAACATGGGGAACCAAGTAAGAGGATGGAGAAAAGACTGGAAGGAAAAGAACATGAGAAAATAATCAGTAAATATAACTAAATACAGAGATCTCACATGAAGTCATTCACCCACTAGTCCCTGGAAGCTGAAAGAGTATTCAGAAGTGTCATTTGCCTTTTCTTTTCCCTCCTAGCCTGACCTCGTACATCTTTTCCTAGAATGGCTTTTGATCCTATTATCTCCACACTAGTAAGGTGATGTGCAAATGTGGTACAGCATGCCTGAGAACTGAAAAGTACCTTCCCTTAAAGGACAAAAAGGTTTAAACATAAATTAGTCTAAGCTATGCTCAACTACATGTTAAAGGATTAGAAACTCATGTTCTGTTCAGCAGAACACAAATGTGCGTGTAATATGTAGTAAGCTTGATAGATCTTTAAAGGTTGAGTACGTTACTAATGATGTATTCCCAACGTGCTGTATAGGTACATAAATAATAACTCTTTAACTTTGTTTTGTTATTACTTGATATATGACAAAGGTTTCATGCTAAAGATGGTGAATACTGATCTCCACCAGCTGCAGTTTGATCCAAAGCCATGGATCTTACATTTATCTCCATCATAGACTGACCTACCTCTTCACTATTGAAAAAGCTTGAAAACTTGATTGAAAACTTACAAAGACCAATAAAATGTATGTATTTATGTGGAGTTTGTTATCTAGACAAATGAGGACAAATGAATAAAATTTATTTCATTGTCATCTTGACAATGAACATATATCACTAAAAATAAAAAAATAAAAATAAAAAAAAGAAAAAAGAAAACAACAAACCTCACTAATATTTTTTTTTTATGTAACAACTCTACAATTCTTAAAAAATTAGCATATTCTTCACAGTTAAGCAGACATTCAGAATCCAACTTCTGAGCTTGTATTTATATAAAGGCATCCTAAAGAAGAAAAAAATGTGCAAAGGCACATTAATTCTCTGTTATTTCTTCATTATAGCACAATATACCTAAAACAAAAGTACCAATGAGAAGGTAACTTTCTTAAACTTCTCTCCACAGAAAACTGAACTGTAGTTCAAAATAAGACAGAGATAAAGTCACTAATTATACACAGGAAAGATGTTTGAGATTTTAATAATTACTTCTTCATTGATATATCAAATGCAGTAAATGGATCAGTAAATTAATCAATCTATTTGAATCAATAGAACACCTTGAAATTAGATGATAAAATAAAATGTACTAAATTACAATAGCTGAATTCCTAGAACAGGAGAGGTGACACTTCAGAAACTAAATTACTATTTTAACTCATTCAGCGCTGATGACTAGCACCTGGTATTAGGCTGAGGAATATAGCTTTATATCTTCTAAAGGGGCTCCACTGGAGCTGTTGAACTCCATAAAATTCTGTGAGTTTAAATAAAATTAAAATTAAAAAAAGGTAATGAAAAAAAAGAAACTCACAAAAAAACCCCACCATCACTTCCAAAGCTGTGCTATTTTTACTGAACTTAAAATCAATAGTATCATATCTGAAGAAAGTTCTAATCAAGGGATAAAAAAACTTCTCTATCCTGTGAGCTGCAAATTTTCAGGGAAAAGTCCATTGAAGACATGTTAGAAAGCTGATGTTGAGGCAGAACTCTCAAACCAGCTCACTGATGATAATGTCAGTGGAGGTTTATCAGTTTAGTAGCAAACAGAGCTGAGTTCATCATACCACTGGGAACAGCTACAAAAGTTTTGAGTAGGGACAGACATTCCTAGTGTATTTACTATATCATTGCTGAGCAGTGTGTGAGGCTTACACACTTCAACTGAAGCTCCCATAGTACAATTACTTGATGAGAGCAACAGAAGCTCACTTGTTTCATTCCACAATTGAGATTTAAACTGATTAGCAACCTCCAAATTGGAAGTCTTAATACTTATTCTGGGTGGTGTTCTTTAGGGTCAGCTTGGGAGAACAATGACCAATTCCTGTTCATATTTTTGTTTCTTATTCTTTTTATCTTCTAAACTTTAGTCTTCATTCTACCTTCTTCTGATCCCGACAATAAGTATAATTAAATGGATTAAATAAAAATTATATAAAGAACTCTATGATTTCTATCAGAATTTGAAATGCTTATATTTCATTAAACTTTTAAAGTCTGAAAGTATTTGATTGCTTAAAATAAGTGGATGCCTACAAACATTGGTTGACAACATCCTATGCATTTGTACTTCAAAAAACATTACTGATGATAAAAAAAATGCTGAAATATTTTTGCTTAAATTAAAAAAAAAAATACAAATATAAGCCAACAATTAAATTAAAATCAAAGAAGTGGAATACAGTGCTAGGACCAGGAATGTAATCTAGAGAAAGGAAAAAGTAATTTAGATGATATGGATAGACTTTGCTTTATATAACTCTGGTCTTATTTTTGCAGAGAAAATTCAGTAAAAATGATCACATTATTTAGTGGCAGCATGTAAGAGCTTGCTAAAACTGCAATAGTACTGAAAGATCACAGAGTAATGCATGTTGTTAAGAATTTCATCAATCTTTTTGGAAAAGTTCAGTAACTAAGAACAGAAACTAGTTTAAGCATGAAGAACATATAAATAACACTAAAATTATTTCCCTAACTTTTATGCATGCTTTGCTTATTATAGCTCTTGTAGAGATCGAGAAAAATGGCTATTACATTTGCTTTAATTCCAAAAAAGTGCAGCCTGGTGTAACTAGAGTATGAAAACTAGTAAACACAACAGATTTCAATACAGTTTTAATATTAACTGGTCGCACAGTTTTACTTATTCTCAGGAAACACAATATTCAAATTGTTGCAGTGAACATAGCAAGCAGGGAGTATAAATATACTTTATTTTCATCAACCTATAGATTATCATTACAGACAAGGGACAAGGAAAACTGAAGGCAGGTCTCTCTAAGTTTCATAAAAAAGGGAACAAAAAACCTTATGGGGAGCAAGATGTGAGAGTTGTGTTAGAAATCCCATGACAGTTAAAGGAGAGCTGTCAATTTGAGTGTTATTTTATGAGACTTTTCAGTCTATCCTGGCTGTAAAGAACTCTTTAATTCTACTGTCATTCCCCATCAGATTTACAGGTGGAGTGGAAAGCAAAGACAACATTTTTCCAAGCTGCTACTTATAAACTTAGTTACTAATTTATATTTAAGACAACTTTGCTTGAAACATGGGAAAATTTGGAGAGCTTTGTCATGAATTGCTTACAGTTGAGGATGATATCACCATAATAGAGGTGAGTCAAACTGTGGGCGCACCACTGACTGTAGAGGTCTATGTACCTAACTCATACAAAGCAACTCTCAGTGCTACTCTGATCATGAATCATTTTGTTGTTGCTGTTACAGATTTTGCATGACAGCCTGTACTCAAAAAGGTCTTTGTTTTCCTTTATCTTGGACCTTCAGAGACCTATTTGTGGTAAGACTTCAGGTAGAAGTGACTAGCAAATTGTGCTGAGGTAAGTATACTTTTCTGGCACATTTGAAGTGCAGATGTATGAAAACATGACTTTCACAGTTAATTTCCTTCCCTAGGCCTTAAGATATCTTATATCATCTTCTGATATTATAAAAACCACACAATTGCTAGAATATTTTCATTTTACCAAATGGTGATCTGAAAGATGGTAAAAAGAATATGTATCTCCTGTCAACACACCCTGCTCTGTGGTTAATTAATCTGTGATATATGATGCAGAAACTTAACTTCTCCTTTGAAAGAAAAATGTGAAAATTGGAATTTTCTAAGTATTTTCATATTTTAATAAATGTATAGCTGCTGAGAAGTCATGCTTTTTGTTCACTTTAAAGTTTGCCAGAAAATAAATCAATTTTTAAGCACACAAACATATTCTGACCGCATACCTTTGATATTTCTGTATCACTATTCTGAACAAATAAAATACTATTTTTCAGGTCTCCCATGTAAAACACTATGATTTCATAAAAGTCAAATATAATTTTCTTCAATGAACCTTCCCAAAGAAAGCAAAAATATAATAAATTATTACCTTTTGGGCAAGCAAATACAAGTTAAACAATGGAATCTAAAAGTGTTCAGAATCATTTCATGATGTAAAATTTTTTCCCCAGTGACTTTAATACTGTGATAGTTGCAAAATCACAGGAGGATTGAACAAGTCAATTTTTCTCATTTTTTATTTCTTTTATTTTGAACACATTTTCCATTACAATGGTAAACGTATGCTTCAAATGTACATGTTTATAGTCTGAACAGGCCATCTAATTCCTCTGTGAATATCTGCTCATCAGCTGACCACACTGTTAATCCTGAACACTGATTATTAGTCCCACAAAGCTTCTTGTTACAGTCTTAAGAAATTGGGACTGAAAAAAACACTTTAAATCCCTACAAGACTATTTTTACTATTGTTCTCAAAAGTTTATAATCTCATTCCGAGCTACAGAAATTCGTTATTGACAAGGTGAGACACAATGTCACTAACAGAAGCTTGATATAACTAATTATTCTGCTGTCTTTTCATAGGATATTGACACAGAAACACATCATGACTACTATTCTGTGCAGAATAATATAAGACAAATAAAATCAATGTTATCTAGGAAAAAAAAGATAAGAAATGTCACAAACATAGCCTTTCACAAATGATTATATATTCAGCTCAAGGGATTCACAGCAACTGTAAAACCTGAAACAAATGTTATAATTTTTAAATTATTAATTCAGAGGCCACTTCTGGAATAGGGAAAAGCAGTGACTATGAGGAAGTGGTGTAAAAGCACATACTACTTTCCTTAAAGGGCAAATTGAAAAGTGTGTTTACAATTCAAGCTAATTAATAAATTACTTAACATTACAAAGCAGCAGTAGAATCTATGTGTAAACAACTAAAACAAACACAAAATAAAGTAGGTCATTTACTCAATAAATCAGAGATGGTCTGTAGCATGAACAATCACAGTAGGGAAATTTTAAACAGAAACTGAGCATTGAAAAGTCTAACTTTCAGATAACCTGTCACATTAACAAGCCTGTGCAGGCTCCAAATAAAATACATGCGGACTGTTACTGTCTGCCTGTCTAAGCTAGAGAGTAGGAAAAGCTAGGAAAAAATTAGGCTGCACTGGTCAGAGACAATAATCTCCAGCTGAGAGAATTACAAAATATCCAATATATATAAAAATGTGCCTGACCCTGAATTCAGGTGGTTAAAACTCTACGACACTGGCAGTGAACAGATAGACTTGAAGTAAATAAATAAACCTCTGGAGAGGAATGAAACTTAGATCAGTTGTTCTAATTGGCATCTATAAATTAACTACTAATCAGGCCAGAAATTGTGACGCTGCCCTTGGAAGAGAGACCTTGAATAACTGTATTGCAACTCAAATTCCAGATAAGTTCTTGAATACCTAAGCAAATCTAGACCATAATGATAATTTAAGAGGATGTGCATTAGAGATGAAAGGTTCTGAAAGACAGCAGTAGCTTGTGAACTGCCATGTCATTTTTCAGAGGAAAATTTTGTTACTGAGGAGACATTTTACCCTCTTTCCCTCTTCCTCCTTTCTGGCAGGATCAGTAACAGAAGAAACTCAGACTTTAAAAGAAGGGGTCTTGCCGCCATAGGTCTGCTTGTTCCTGAAACATCTATCTTTCTGGCAATAAGAGCAGTAGCAAATAAGAGAACAAACTGTAATTTTTTTTCTGGCATTTGAAACATAGTCGATTTTTATGTAAGCTTTATGCAGTCTGAGCCTCTAGCCCTGTATGTTTTTATAAAAAAGACAAAACACTGCAAGTACCATGATTTTATATGACTCGTAACACTGTAATCATCATATTAACAATATATCTGTGAATCTTATATATGTGAGTGAAATATCCAGTCAATGACAGAAGGACGGACATTGAAGACAGAAGGATGGATATTGGAGCCTCTAGGTTGAACACATTATAATAGCCAGCAACAAATAAATTCTATGTCTCCTAAAACTCCAGTATAATTAATTTCTAAGTGGAAATAAGTTCCTGTATA